>NC_063163.1:109966974-110587884 GCF_023159225.1 Perognathus longimembris pacificus
CAATAAAACCCATGTAGAAAATCCAGATATAGAGCTGAACTTCTAAGGAAGAAAAACTTCAGTGTCCACGAACACTTGGTAGAGCAACTGGTTATTTGTGATCAATATGGTTTCTATAAAATTCTCATCATTTAAAATATGTCACTTTTGTAAGGAAAACTACATTGTTTTCTCATGAAATTATGCTACAGTTGTTAAATTTTAAATATGATCTTTAAATATAATATTTAAATATTTAAGTATAATCTTAAATATAATCTTTAAATATAAACATTGATTTTTCTCTTATTTCCACAGATAGTGAGTGTTGGAAAGCATGTTAAAGGCTACCATTATATCATTGCAAATTTGGTAAGAGTTCTTAATTTTCTACTTTTCCTAAGAATTGCTCAAGCATTCAAGATTGTTTTAACTGTGCCTTATAATAATGGTCTACTAAATGCTGAAATTCTTTTTCTTACTTAGCTTTTTATAACTCATTGATATTTTATGGACTGTAGAATGTCTAATGTCGAATTCAGTGTAGTTTTATGCAGACTAGCTTGATACCTGTCAAAGAGGCCTTTAAAATCTAATTATGTTCATTTGCTTTGCCATGATATCACTTGTCAGATTAAATATGGGTTTCTGTCTGTCTGAATGATACTATTCTGCAGGTAAAAATTACCAGTACTTGGATATTGCATGAGTCATCTAAACTGATGGCCTATATTCTCCAGTTTTAAGGACAACAGAATATACTAGCAAATCTTTTGAATGGAAGTAATACAAACTCTTCAAGTTGGTCAGTGTTTCGTGTATTGTGCAGAGGTGGTTGATGAACAAGGTATACATACATTAAGGAAATTCCTCAAGGCCTAAGCAGGTCCTTTTAAATATCTTGACAAGGCTAAATATTGACTTTCTCGTGAGTGGCAACACTGGTCCTTGTACATTGCTTTATTAGCATTCCATCTGCCCCAAGGTCCAGCCCCCCGACTGGATTCTCCTAAAGCAAGTCAAGGATGCCACTTCATTTTGCCATCTAGTCCCATCATGCATTTCTTTGATGAGTGTCTTGTGCTAGAAGCAGGGAAGGTACTCAAGGACTCAAGTCTATTATTTCATTCTAGTGAATGGGCTTCTGCTTGTTGGAACAGAAAAGTACAGTCACTCACTAGTGAACTGCATTCCAGTGTTGAGTTCAAATAAGAAAATACAACCACGTAGAGGATTGCGAACTCTTTCTGTACTGTTGTGGGGATTTTTTGTACTGGGTTTCTTAAAGCATAATTTTGTAACCTGAGAGGTGACCATAGAAATATTGTGAAATTTGGACTTGTCTTTTCCATTGATTTGGAGATGTGCTTTATTATTTTTTATATAAACACAAAGATCAAAGCAAATACCATCTGGCATTAATCACCATAAGTAAAAGACTTTATGCTTATGGTATAGCTGTACTCACAGTCATATTGAATAATGAAATCTTAATTATTGCAAATATGTGGTCTTGACATCTCTGCTTTCCAAGCAACAGAATTCAGGAGGATATATATATATACATGTATATGTATATATGCATATATACATGTATATATCATTCCAGAACTGACATTGACAACTAAAATAAATCAATACCAAATGGAAAAATTAATATTTATAATCTTCCTGTGGTTGTCATATTCTGCTTTAAACAGCTGTAATAGAAGGCAGCTATTTAAGCTATATTTAAACTATTTAAAGTAGCAACACATGAAGTAGAAAACATTGCCTTGCAGAAGGGAAGAAAAACTGTAACTCTCACTAAAAATAAGGATGCTTTTATCATATGTACTCAATATGTTTGTAACACAATTAGGCCAATGACTTTCACATATCTGCATTAATATGAATTCTGTTGACATTCATTTTGCCCTAAAATACTCTTATTATAATTCCAGGGTGACTTTTGTTTCACTTAGCCAATCAACAAACATTTCTTGAGAGTATGTATGAGTTCCAAATACAACCAAAATGAAAAATCAGCTGGGTGAGAGTGGCTAATGCCTGTAATCTTAGCTACGCAGAGGCTTAGATCTGAAGATGGCAGTTCAAAGTCAGCTCAAACAAACAAATTCTCAAGACTCATGAGTGAAGAAGCCAAGTGAGAATGTAAAGACTTGAGTTCAAGTCCCAGTACTGGCACACATACACACACAATAAAAAAGAGAGAAGAAATTTATATTAATATATTTAATATTAAGGGCTGATTTTTTCTAAGATTGAAAACAAACTACAAACCAGGTACTGGTGACTATGTCTGTAATCCTAGCTACTCAAGTGGCTGAGATATGAGGATCACAGTTCAAAGCCAGCTTAGGTAGAGAAGTCCATGAGACTCTTATCTCCGATAAAGTACTCAGAAAAAGCTGGAAGTGGTGTTGTGGCTCAAGTGGTAGAGTGCTAGCATTGAGCCAGAAAGAAGCTCCCAGACAGTGCCCAGGCCCAGAGTTCAAGTCCCAAGACCAGCAAAAAAAGAAAACAGAAATACAGATAGAGTCTCCTTGTTTCTATTGAATATTGTTCTAATGGTCCTAATGAAGGTAATTAAACAAAAGTAAGTAAAAGACACCCAGATTGAGAATAACGTTTCACTATCCAAAAAAATATAATTCCTAAGGAATCAAAAAAATAAATGTTGCACAAAAAAGTGAACTCAGAGGGTTGCAGGATATAAGGTCAGTAATTTTTTTAAAAAGTTATATTTTCGGGCTGGGGATATAGCCTAGTGGCAAGAGTGCCTGCCTCGGATACACGAGGCCCTAGGTTCGATTCCCCAGCACCACATATACAGAAAACGGCCAGAAGCGGCGCTGTGGCTCAAGTGGCAGAGTGCTAGCCTTGAGCGGGAAGAAGCCAGGGACAGTGTTCAGGCCCTGAGTCCAAGGCCCAGGACTGGCCAAAAAAAAAAAAAAAAGTTGTATTTTCATAATCCTAAGTATATTAAAATAATTTCAATTTCACTTTTACAGTTGCACTTTAGTAGGAGACACCTACTTAACCAACTCATCAGAACTGATTTCTAAAATGCAGTTTTTACTGGATTTCGTATGGCTTTGCAAAATTTCTAAGAGACAGAGCAGGATTCTCTATTTGTTGGTTCATTGTAGACTTTTTCTTTAAACTTAAGTAAGACAATTTCCTCCACCTTGTCCTTAGACTTCTTTTCCACGCTTCCTTTACTTTGCTACTAGTTTTGTTGGGTTTTGTTTTGTTTATTTTGGTTGTTGTTTTTTGCTGGTCCTGGGGCTTGAACTCAGGGTCTCGGCACTGTCCTTGAGGCTCTTTGTGCTCAAGGCTAGCACTCTACCACTTGGGACACCACTTCTGGCTAAGTAGTTTATTGGCAATAAGAGTCTCATAGACTTTTCTGTCCAGGCTGGCTTCGATTCTCAGATCTCAGCCTCCTAAGTAACTAGGATTACAGATGTGAGCCACCAAGGCCTGGCTACTTTTTTAAATTATTTTTTTAAAGACAGGTATGGTTATGTCATTTCCTTACTTAAAGCTTCCCATTAGCCTGAGGCTGAAAATTGAGTGAAGAAAAAGACTCTCATGACCTGATCTGTGGCCTTTTCAGCCCCCTACCTGCTAATATTTGTCTCACCTCTCCACAGGACTTAACATTTCTCTCAAATCGCCCCAAGTCTGAGTCATTGCCCCAGTTGTTAACGTCTTCTACCAGAGTGAGCATTCGAAAGCCAAGCCCTTAAATCCTTTAGGAACATCGATTTTAGTATTTCACCTAACACAGATAACCCTTCACGATTTTACTCCTTCACCCCACAGTCTCCCAGTCAGCCTCTTTGCACACATCCTTTTCCAAAGCAAATGAATTTCCAGACGCTTAATATTCCTCTTGTTTTTTCTGCTTTAGACACTTTCTTCCTGCCAGGTGTTTGAGTACCATCACTTTTTAGAAGCCATCTTTAAACACGTTCGCTCCTAGGTCCACAAAGCACCCTTGCGCTGGCTGTGCCGGATTAGTCTTCTTTTTCCATTCACCTAATCATTATGTTAGGCTTCCTGTGTATAAGGTGATGCCCGGTATGGCTACAACCAAGAATTAACCCGCAAGGAACTTGTGAAAGCAGGAAGCTGTGTGTTTTGATCCTTATAAAATGGATCTTTAGCTACTGAATTGCTTGTCCTCTAGCACCAGCTTTGGCCAGCCTATTTGCTCTGTTACTATAATTGGTTCAATTCGTCCTTAAAATAGTTGTGTTGAGTTTATAGACTGGAAAATGAGGTTGACTGTCGTTTACCCAAAATCACAAAGGCCATTAAGTCTCAAAGACCAGTTGGACAGTTCTAGCCTGTCTGACTGCAGTAAATGAATACATCCACAGACAAAGCATATCATGCTTAGGGAACAGTGCTGTGCTAGTGGCATTCCTGTCACAAAATGACTATTAATTTAAACATTTCCATGCTCTTAAGTGGGCATGGGCCTTAGGCATAGTGTTATGCATTTATATTTCTTCACCCCTTACGCTAGTAGATCACTGAAATACGGCCACCAGTGGCAACAGGGAGCTCTTGATATATGCTTTAGCCGCAAGGCAAAGTCAGACTCTTGCTGTCATTTAGATTTTTAAATTTGTAATCTTTAAGTCAGTTTATATCTATGACTCTAGCAAAAAAAAACAACCTCACTACATCCAAAATTCTAATATGCAAGAGTATATAATTAAATAGTAAAGAAGCTTACCAGTATCTCACTATATCTCTCTCTCTCTCACACACACACACACACATACACACTCAGACACACACTCTACAAATACAATTCCTGCCTCATCCCACAGATAAATAGATTGAGATACAAAGAGACAGTGGTATGTCCACATTTACTTGTCTAGTCAGTTCCAGGAGGGAAACTAGACACGGTTACCCAATTTTCTCTCGCACACATTTGGTTTGTTTTCTTTTTTCCCCAAGTATAATCAACCTAGCGACAATTTTACTCTGTGGACAACAATATTTTAGGTTTTCCTTTTGTTTCAACTTTTAAGTTTCAACTTTTCTTCACTGAACAGGTCTAAGGTACACCAACCACAGATGCCACAAAAGTGCTTATTCTAAGTTAGGCATGGGTGGCTCACAGCTGTAATATTAGCTCCTCAGATGCTAGCCAAGGCAAGAAAGTTCATGAGATTCTTATCTCCAATTAATCACAGATAAAGCCAGAAGTGGAGCTGTGCCTCAAGTGGTTGAGCACTAGCCTTGAGCAAAAACACTCAGGGACAGTACCTAGACCCTGACAGCCACAGGCATGCAAGCACGCATACACACACACACACCACACACACACACACACACACACACACACACACACACACACACACACACCATACAGTGATACTCTAAGTTCAGTTCTTCAGGGTCTGATTTTTCAGAGATGATGAGTAGAGATTTGGTGTTCCTTCCGTTCACTGTACCAGAGAGGTCTGGATATGATTTTTCATCCTGTGAAACATAAATGCAACACAGAGCAGAAATGTTATCTCAATCAGATAAAACATTTAATAAGTATTGATGATCTATGATGGGCCTTGTAGGTTAAATATTCATAAAGATAGCTGATCCCTCTAGTTTTAAACACCCCACCCCAAGAGAGATATACTACAAGTGAAAATTAAAAAGGCCAAATTAAAATGTGAGTTAATCTGGAAAGATCTCTAAGCATTGTGAATCTGAACAACGAACTAGGCCATTGCAAGAAGCACAGGTCAGGTCCTTCACACAGCCCAACCTGGGGCATTGTTTGCTTAGTTATTTAATCTCTCTCTCTCTCTCTCTCTCTCTCTCTCTCTCTCTGTCACACACACATACACACACACACACACACACACACACACACTTACTTCATTATTATAATAGTCCCCAGAACTTCATTTCCTTATTAGTCTCTAGATACAAACGGAAACTAAATGGCCAGCAAAGTAACTGTTTCCAAGGAAACTGCTTTCAGAGTCTTGATCCTATCAATTTTCTCTATAAAATTATAAGCGAAATACATGAAAAGGGGGAATATTACCTGCTCTGAGACAGACATAGCTAAAAGTAACACAGCCATGTATCGGCCATTTTTAAAGCCATAATCAGGCAAGGTAATTTTTCCCTTTACTTTAATGTAGCAACAGAAGGAAATCAGAGAAATGTGGACCATTATTTATTACAAAGACTTTACATCAGATGATTTTTTTTTTCCTGAAGGCTACAGCCCTGCCTATCTGGCAGCTGTGGTTAATGCTATAAAAGGCAGTTTGGCAGAACTTTCATTTCAGCCATGACAGAAAGGAAAAAAAAATAATAATAATAATGCCATCAATTAGCAGCTAATGCAATAGTTGAATGACTGTGGCTTTTAGAAAACACTGAAATTATTTCCCTGCCTGTGGGTCTGCCCTCTGTTCTGACAAGCAAATGTTCAACTGACATTTTAGTAGCTAGATATTGATAGACAGTGTTTTTCCATTTCCAAGACACAAATGTGTTTTCTGGTGTCTACTTTATTTCTCAGTGAAATGAGAATGTTACTGATGAGCTATCAAATTAGCGGGCACAAAAGAGGCATGAAATAAATATTTGCGGAGTGAATTAATTAATAATTACTGTCAATTAGTGAATTCCAACCAAATGGGCCAGATATTTGATTACCATTGTCATTTTGCATGTGGAAAACCTAAGATTAGGAAGTAACAGAGGTAGGTCTTAGAACCTGGATTTTGTTTTTTTTTTATTGTGTAGTATCATCTTGTCTTACCTGGGCATGCTGTGGTGATTAATAAAATTAAATGCTCAAAAACCGGAAGTGGCACTATGGCTCAAGTGGTAGAGCTCTAGCCTTGAGCACAAAAAGGCTCAGGGACAGTGCCCAGGCCCTGAGTTCAAGCCCCACAGCTGACAACAACAACAACAACACACACACACACACACACACACACACACACAAATACACAGGATCATAAAGAGGCAAAGGCACACTCAAAGTCAATTCATGAAGTTGTAATTTGACTTTATTATGTATTTGCTAGGTACATTGAAAAGTTATGCAGCCGCAGTTTTTTGTTTATTTTTTGATGGTACTGGGGTTGAATTCAAAGCCTCACTGTTGCTAAGTGAGGACCCTTTCACGAGTTGGGGGGTAAAGACTCCTTTTCTGTTGGGATTGCCCTGCTTCCTTTGCAGCTGTAATGATGTGTCCACCACCACACACAGCCAAGACATGCCACGGGGTCTTGCTAACTTTTTGCGCAGGCTGGGCTCAAATTGCTGTCTTCCCATCCTTACCTCCCCAACAGCTAAATGTATGAGCAAGCGCCATCCTATCTAGGCTTGGTTTCAGTTTTCTTGAGATTAATAATAAAATCTTTCTCATAACCTCATGATGGCTAAACTCCTTAGATAATCTGTGGGATGTGCTTAGCACAGTTTCTGTCACATAATAAATCCAGCTTCAGTATTGGCTGTAAATTCACATACGTAGGCCTCCCAGCAACCATTTTCCTTAGTCTATTGAACAGACTGACACATTTCTTCTTAGATAAAGTGATGTACACATATGGACTAGGAAAGCAATCTTCCTCATTATCCAAAAATGAAATAAATTAGGTAACAATAAAACTGGAAGTTTCTAGAAGCATGGCTGAGATCTTCAAACCTATCTTCCCTGCTTTCTACTCCAGCTGTAGGGTTACTGCAGCAAATTAAACTGGCACACACACACACACACACACACACACACACAGAGAGAGAGAGAGAGAGAGAGAGAGAGAGAGAGAATACTTTCCATGTTACCTCAGAAAAACTAGAACATCTGCACAAATAGGAAAGCAATTACTGAAGCCACAAACTTGTGGGGTTAGGGTGTACATAAACAGTTCACTCTTCTCAGAGCTAATAACTTTGTTAATTTACTTCCTTAATAGACTTTTTACTTCCTTAATAGACTAAAAGACCCTGTTCTTGCATTTAGTGTGTCGTTTTATAAAGCACTTTAAAGGATTAGTGTAAAAATAGGGATGTTTGCAAAAGAAACGAAAGGAAGGAAAGAAGGAGGGAGGAGAGGGAGGCAGAGAGAAGAAAGAAAGAGGGAAGGAAGGAGGAGAGGAGGAGGGAGGAGGGGAGGAGGAAGAAGAAAAAGAGGCAGAAATAAGGGAGGGAGGGAAAGAAGAAAGGGTGGAAAGGAAGAGGGGAGGGAAAGAACGTAATAGGTACACAGATAGATACTAGAGATAAATAGCTGGGCTGGTAGGCAGATAGATAATTTTGAAACCCAGGATACAACCTCTAGTCCAAGTGAAATTATACCCCTGATAAATGTTCCCTCCCAGGTTCTTCATCCTACTTGGTGGGAACCATCATGTTCACATTCTCTCTCTCCCTTCTTTACCGCTTTCTCTTGCACCGTCGTCACATCCCATAATTCCGAGGCTGTTATGAATATCAAAGGTTTTACCCTCTCCAGCTCAAATGACTAGCTCTTCACTATTGGGTCACTGAATAATTAAACAAAAACCCCTTAAAATGTTTCTCACCCATTACAGGTTCAGAACATATATATATATATATATATATATATATATGTGTGTGTGTGTGTGTATATATGTATATATATACCTATATATATATGCATATATATCCTCATATGTCAGAATCCCCTTCATAGAATACACATTTGTGTATACCTGTATCCAAAAGTAATTGTGTCCTCAGCAGGTATGAAAATATTTATACTGAATTTTGAATGACAGAATTTTGAAGCTACAATGGCAGTTTCCTTCCTCTCTCAAGCTATGGTTCAATTAAAAATCTATGTGGATGTACAGATGGATCAATACCTTCTTATTGTTAAAAAGGTAAAATATTGAATGCACTAAGTTGAGCAACTTTCCATATTGATTTTCATAGGGATTCAAGGACATTTCTCTGGAGAGGTTCATCCATGGTGGAGCTAATGTTACAGGATTCCAGTTGGTAGATTTTAATACACCTATGGTAACCAAGTTGATGGATCGCTGGAAGAAACTAGATCAGAGAGAGTATCCAGGATCTGAGACCCCACCAAAGGTACTGGCTTATTTTTATCTAATGTACTACTAATTTTTTTTAATTTAAGACAGAAAGTTCATTATTGAGTCTTTCTAAAAACATTTTGCCACATAAATGGCAGCCTGGGAAACTATACAAATATTGAATCATTTCTAAAGTTCTATTCTTAAGAATTAGAGTAAGAAATATTAACTCAAGCAGTTTATTATTATTATGACTTCACCTATGAACTTTCCTCATGAAATTTCATGATGGTGATGGTAAAAAAAAAAAAAAATGTTGGCCAGGTGCTAGTGACTCACACCTATAATTCTAGCTACTCAGGAGGCTAAAATCCCAAGATCATGGTTCAAGGCTCACCCAGGCAGGAAAACCTGTGAGACTTTTATCGCTGATGAACTACCAAAAACCAAAAAGTGGATCTGTGGCTCAAGCACTGGCCTTGAGTCAAAAAGCTCGGGGACAGCACCAGGCCCTCACAGCAGAGCGCGGAAGACTCACCATTCACTGCCAGGGACACTCATGAGGAGTTCTAAGACAATTAAGGCCTAGTAGGCCAAGGTCTCAGCTATTTCATTTCCTAATTATAAAATAATTTTATATTCTGTAGATATTATTACATTTTCACTACAGCAATTTTATATTCTTACTATTATATATACATGCATACGTATATATAGGTATATATGTGTATATGTATATACACATATATACCTGTATCTTCTTACTATGACAGTTTCTCCTTTCTGGTATGAATGGACAGCTAGCCTATGGAAACAAAGAATTTTAAATTAAAACATTCATTGGATGTCCACTAGATTTTGTATATGCATACATGTAAGATATTAAACAGGTGTATTAGTCGCCATCTTGGAGTCAACGAACAGGCATATGGGCTACCAAGCGTATCTAATTTTCCAATCTCCTTTGTGTGGCTTCCAACTACACTAGTCTATGCTACAACTTTGAAAAAAAATACTTAAATAGGGCTGGGAATGTGGCTTACCAGTAGAGTGCTTGACTAGTATGCACAAAGCCCTGGGTTCCATTGCTCAGCACCACATCTATAGAAAAAGCCAGAAGTGGTGCTGTGGCTCAAGAGGTAGAGTGCTAGCCTTGAGCAAAAAGAGGCCAGGGACAGTGCTCAGGCCCTGAGTCCCAAGCCCCAGGACTGGCAAAAAAAATTAAATAGTGTTTTTAAATGTTTTAAAAAATAAACGTAACTCATTACAAAATCTACTTACGGTAATTCTATCTCACTAGTAGACCTATTTATATTTATTTCAGATTCACAGTGTTTCAAAACACAGTTTTATTATATACTATAATGTAAATTGCAATATATATTTATATATTATATATCTACATTTAATTATGTGTAAATATATATTACATAATAATGTACTTATATAAATTATATCATATGGATATAATTTTCACAGCCCCTTTTTACATGATTTGTGGCACTTGGAAGCCATTTAATATATAATCTGTTTTCATTATTTGTAGTAGTTATGATTTGTAAAACTTCCTCAAGGGCTAAATGAGCAAGTATTAAACCATTGCACTTAGGGCATACATCAGTCTCATTTCTGTGAGCCGCTAGTCACTGCTTTTTGTCAACCAGTCAATGCATACTCTTGTAGATGTGTATGCTTCTATTTAAGGAAGTCCTTTTTTTCATATATTATTGGCTCATTAATGCTGACCTCATAGTCAGCTACTCTATCACTCGAACATGAATGAAACTTATTAACAAACTTGGTTACTCCATAATACACATCAGAGTTTAGAAACATTCAATAGAGCCAGGCACCAGTGGCTCACACCTGTAATCCTAGCTACTCATAAGGCTAAGATCTGAGGATCACAGTTCAAAGCCAGCCCAGGCAGGAAAGCCCATGAGACTCTTATCTCCTTTGAACCACCAGAAAACCAGAAGTGGCACTGTGGTTCAAGTAGTAGAGCGTTAGCCTTGAACTGTAGAGCTCCAGGATAGTGCCCAGGCTCTGGGTTCAAGCCTCAGGACCAACAAAAAAGAAAACAGAAACAGAAATATTCAATAGAAATGTTAGCAGTCAACACTGTGTTTGGAAGCCATTTAAAACAGTAGATCATCAGAGGAAAAAAGCAGGAGTGGAGAAAACAGCACTAAAGTAACCACCAAAAAAAGGATACTTGTTTACAGCATGACATCAGAAACAGGAAGATAGTGTTCCCTTTCTGATACTGCATATTGGATGACTCCAATTTTTCACCAGTGTGTCCACAAACAACAGCAAAAGTACCCCCCTAAGTGTTGATTGGCAGTCACACACACATACAAAATATTAGCAAGAAGGCAAGTTTAAAAGCACAGTGTCCACGAGTGATGATTGATCATAAACACATAAATTGCACTTCACTTATTTAGTATTTCAACCAAGACTCAAAGCATGGTTTTGCATCCTATCACTTCCCTGCTTTTAAAACACAATAAAAAGGTCCTCTATAATCCAGGGTAATCGGTCCTTATAGTGTCGAGACCCCAGCTCCCTTTCTCTGGCTGTAGCTACAGCACTGTGTCACTTGTCAGATGCTGGCCTTTCATGTCCACAGTCTTTCACTTCCTTCCCACCTGTCCCCATCCAAGCATATCCAAAGTCTACCTTCAGTTCCACTCTATGAGACTTTGTCTTATTCCACCAATAAACACAAACTTCCCTCTTTTATACTATTTAGGATCTTTGATGATGCTATTCTCACTGAGGATTTCATAGAATTTTTTGGATATGTATTTCATATGTGTAGGGCCATGATTGGTTGTCTACTACTCAGCTTTCAACTATACTTGTGAGTCTGGGCCAGTATCCAAACACAGTTCTCAAAGCATTCTTAGATGTGTGCTATAGAACTTCATCCTCACAATGACTACAGTAGGTAGTTATTATCTTGTTTATTTTTTTATTGTGCTGGGTCTTACATTCCATAGCTAAGGAACCTATTCCCCATTCCTGTAATGTACCAGTAGCACAATTTGAATTTATCTCAATTCTTTCTTCTCAAATTGCGAGTCTTTCTCCCGTGCTCTATGATTTCATCCATCTTTATTCTACCATGCTACTGCTCTGAGCGACAGAACTCATGGCTCCATTCATTGTGCAGAATAATGAGTGATTCCAGAGCAAGATGTAGTTTCACCCTGCTATAAAATGCAACATTTCTCTAATCAGGATTTTCTCAGTGTTATCTAGAGGTGTGCCTGTAAATATAGTTTGCTGGTCTGTAACACAATAAGGCACGTGGGAAAGACTGAAAGCCTTTGAAAAGGTAATCAATTTAAACAACTACTTCATTCAATCTGTCAGCAATATGACTTGTCAAATTCTACACGGCCTTTGCTGCTGTGGATACAGGTGTCCTTTGCTCAGCCTCACTGTTTGATACCACTTCTTTTGTTTTAGTTCACTTATTTCACAAAGATGGATGGACTTTTTAAACCATAGCCAAGTGCATTCACTTTGGTGCCATCTCTTCTTAGCTTGTTTGTCCCTAATGAAATGTCAACAACATTTTTCTTTTATCCTCCCTTGATCCTGAAATACTAGCATTGCATTTATCTTTTGCCTTTTATACCTTTACCAAACTTCACTCTGCTTATTTTCAGTCTGCTTTCTTTCTTGGTGATGATTTGATGGTTTGCTATACTTAAATATTTGTTGGTTCAAGCAGTAAAGAAAGTAAATATGTGTGGGTGTGTGTACATGTGTGTACATATATATACAAAGATATTTGTCTATCTTTAGTGTATCTTTCGACTACTCTATCCCAATTGTGAGGGATGAGGTTTGTCCTTAAACCTGCTCTACTACGCCCTGGTAATGCCCTGGGGTGGGGGGGGGGTACAGATCAAGGCCCTTCTACTACAAGCTTATAGTTAAGTCTTGTATTATTGAAATGTTCTGTCTTAGAATTTATGAAATATTCCATACTCTATCTATACCAGCGTTTTTCTCCTCTTTGGAATGCTACTAATTATAATGACGATACTGCATACATTTATTTTCCACAATTGATGTTTCAAGTGAGTTTTCTTCATTAGCAAGCAGAAAATCTAAGAAACCATCCTCCACTTTTCATAGCACAAACTTACCCCTCATATAAGTGCAGAACAATTATTGTATAGTCCTACAGGACACAGTAGAGTCTGTGCTGATTAGTACTGCCATGCTTCAAGAAGTTCCTGACCTATTTCCCATGTGTTCAGTAATTTGCTAACCACACTGTCTCAGAAGGAAGTCCCAGATTCTGCTTTCCTGTCTGCCCTTTCTCACTTCCCCTCTTACCTTCATCACCTTTTCCTGGAGCTCCCTATTTGCTCAAAAAGAAGCATACAGCGGTCCCCATCAACATTCCATATCTTCACTTTGATCCTAAGTTGCATTGGAGGTAACTGAATGATTGACTCTCCCCTGCACACTCATGTGTGATGTATTCATTCTTTTTAGCTCTGTGAGTGCATTCACTTGTATAAGTGAATGAATGTTATTTCTGGCATGATACTTCTGAATAGCAATATGCAAACCCACTAATTCTTCTGAGAGTCTGAACAATGAAATACACTTGGAATCAGTAAGTATAAATGAAATCTCAAGTATTCCCAGTAGGCATTTTGCAGAAGGAAAAGAATAAGAGAGCCCAAGCTCTCCAGAGAGCCAGCCCTGCCATAGACAGCTAGACACTGTACCCATGCTGCACACAGTATTACACACTTGGACACCACATAAAGACTTTACCTGAGTGATCTCTTTCTTCTCCTGACTAATAGACACCTGTCATTACAATACGTATTTTGTTCAAAGTGTTTTCTCCTTTTAAGACTAAGATGAAGCTGGGTGCGGGAACTCACATCTGTAATCCCAGCTACTTGGGAGGCTGAGGTCTGAGGATCATAGTTCAAAGCCAAACCTGGACAAGAAAGTTCATGAGACTCTTATCTCTAATTAACCACTGAAAGCTGGAAGTGGCTCCAGAGGAAAAGAACTCAGGGACAGTGTCCAGGTCCTGAGTTCAGGCCCCAGGACTGTCAGAAGAAAAAAAATCCAGATGAAAGGATTTCGTATACTTTTTTTTATATTCAAGTGAGAATAGAAATTTCTGACTATAGAGTAAAATAATTATTAATACTCTAAGTGCCCTTCAGAGGAAGTAGTCTTTTTGCCCTATACCCGCAGAGAACCCAGAGTGCTCCAGTGTTGGATAAGATGCACATTCACCTTATAATCATTTTTGCTTCATTAGTACACCTCTGCCCTGACCTATGATGGAGTCCTGGTAATGGCTGAGACATTCCGAAGCCTGAGAAGGCAGAAAATCGATATTTCAAGGAGAGGAAATGCTGGGGATTGTCTGGCAAACCCTGCTGCTCCATGGGGCCAAGGAATTGACATGGAGAGGACGCTCAAACAGGTAACCACACTTGTCCTGGATCAATGTTATGACCCTTCTTCTGTGGAATGCTCAAGAAAACCGATGAATGTATCACACCACAATTGTGTTACAATTAGGATTTTATTGTATCAAGCTAGCACCCCAAAGACATTGTTGGGTAACAACTCTTCATGTTTATATCTTTTGTAAATGAGTAGTTAGGATAAACAGGGTTATGCCACAGTAACTTTGCCAAACTCCAGTGCCTCAGCACAACCAATGAGCTCACTAGATGTGTTTGTTTGGTAAGGGCCAAACTGGTAAAGTAGCTGCCATCTTAAATGCTGCTTAGAGGAAATATTAAATTATATGTATATAAGTTATATAGTATATGACAATTCATATGATGGTTAGACAGATTTAAAATATATAGTGACTATATGATATGTGTTATATATAATATAATGACTAGATCAATTTAAATCTTCTGTAATGTCATGGGTTCAAAGCATAAAGATGAATCAGAGAGATTAGTATCACAAAAAGTCCATTTTGCCAGACACCAGAGGGTCACATCTGTAACCCTAGCTACTGAAGCTGAGATCAGGAGGATCATGGTTCAAAGGCAGCCCAAGCAGGAAAGTCAGAGACCCTTATCTCCAATTACCCAACAAAAAGCCAAGCTGGAGGCATGGCTCAAGTGATAGAACACCACCCAAAAAAGATCAATGAGTGTGACTTTCTAAGCTCAAACCCTAGAACTGGGGAACAGGCGAGGAGAGAAAAATGAATTAAAAAGAAAATTTACATCACATGAGCATTTTCAACATTTTTGTTCCATTTCTTCTATCATAATTTCAGTATTATCAAGAAGAAAATGTATTCTAGAATAAGTACCAGGACTCCTGATTCCATTGTGTGAATAAAACCCAAAGTAACTAAAAGTTAATGTTATTTATATTCCTAGAAAAAATACTTCAAAAATTGAGAACAAATTCTGTTCGTTGAAATGGGAACTTTATGAGACATAAAAACATCCCTCTTCTGAATAGATAGCAAATTGGTTTTTACATCCCTTTGACAGTCTCTGCTCTGATTACACACCAATAGCTCGGCCACCCAATGTCATCTCAGTGTTTTGCTTGTAGTCTGCAGTTCTCCATCCCGTGCGATCTGCATCGTGTGTAGTGCCCATCTGTGTAGCCGCTCATCAGCCAGGAGGTTGGAAAGGGGAGTGGATAAGGGAAGAGGCAAATGAACGCACACGAGGATTTTTCTTTCCTTTGCAGGTGCGGATTCAAGGGCTGACTGGCAATGTCCAGTTTGACCACTACGGACGTAGAGTCAACTACACGATGGATGTATTTGAGCTAAAGAGCACAGGACCACGGAAGGTGAGGAACAATTTAACTGAAAGCGGGGAAGGGAAGAGAGAAAATCCCGTTTTCTTCATTTGCACATGGCATTTGGAAAAGGCTAAGGGAGAAAAATGGCTGGATGCTTGGATTTCTACTTTAAAAAAAAGAGAGAGTACTGACATATGGTATTTTCTTGATAATCTATGCTGAATTAAGTTCTCGTGTCATATAGCTGATATTAAATGATGTACTAAAGCTGAAACTTCTTCTAATTTACACATTACCAACACCTTCTATCTGTAATGGAAGCATTATGGCTGGGGGAGGGTGCTTAGCAAAAAGGTTTCACAGGAAGGAGAGGTAGGAGGATTACATTCTTACATTCCAGAGTTTTCTCAAGGCAAAAGCACAATACTCTAAATAACTAAAGTAAAAAAGGGCTAAGGGCATAGCTCAAGTAGTGGAGCACTTGACTAGCAAAGGTGAGGCCCTTAATTTAAAACTTAGAGCAAGCAAGAAGAAAAGAGAAGTACCACAAAACTACTGTGCAAAAAAAAATCAAAATACAGTAAAGAGACAAAAGGACTTCTGTTTATCATTTGTGAAGCCATTAGAGAGGACAAGAAAAACAACCTTCCTAACATCTAAAGCATGCTTCAAACAATGCAACTGTACATCCCCACCATAAACATTGGCCCTAAGCATCTTACAATGAACATGGCGGATTTTTACCCTTCCTTTTCTGTAGAATTTACAGGGATTCAAGAAGAAAAAAAAAATGTTGTTTAAATTAGCCTTATCTAAGAACTTTTTCAGCACTTGGTTGTTCAAAGAATTCTTTCCAAAATATGCTCTGCTGCTTGAATGTCATAATGATAGCTACAATTTATGAAATTCCTGCTATGCCTCAGTACTGGTCTTGAAGTTTTGCATAATTGAATCTCTTGTAATAAGCCTATGATTTGAATATTATTAGATTCTTCCCTTTGCTTCAAAGGAGAAAATTATGTCTAAAGCCTGTGAGAAAACAAAGACTTTAGTTCAGTGTCAAGAGCTTTCAATTATCAAGCCTTGCCAGAGTAGAGTCTGCTCTGGGTGGAATTTATTTTCTAGTAAGGTAGATCATACTCACATGAGAGAGAGAGGAGAGGGAGGAAGAGAGAGAGGCAGGGAGGGAGAGAAAGAGAGAGAGAGAGAGAGAGAGAGAGAGAGCAAGTCCTAAGACTTGAACTCAGGGCCTGAGTACTGTGGCTGAGCTTTTAAGCTCAAGGTTACCCAGCCTTCTACCACTTGAGCCTCAGCTCCACTTTCAGCTTTTTGATGGATTTTGGAGTTTGAAGGCTCGCTGACTTTCTTGCCTAGGCTGGCTTCGAGCTGTGAATCCTCAAATCTTGGCCTCCTGAGTAGAAAGGATTATAGGTGTGAGCCACCGGTGCCCAGTCAAGAGGTTGAATTCATAAAGGAAGATCACTTGCTGTTGAAGAAGGAACATCAGGCAGGAGACATGGAAAGGGTGGGGCTCAGGATTAGCCACGAAATTGGAGTGGATAGGTGGAGCAGGACAGGGTAATAGCTGGAAGAAGACGGGAAGCAGCATTGTTAAAGTTGACTCAGCACAGAGGCGTTCTCTGCTGTAATTTGCCATCATGCAGAAGTGTTTCTGCACCTGTATTTTATGGCACAACCATGAACGCCATCCACCTTGCCAGCCTGTGGATGGCATGTGTGCAGGCTGCTAGCTAATCTCCCAAGACATTGAATCTGTTTTCCTCACATCGGTTAGGCAGGCAAACTGTACCCCACAAGAAGCTTCTCGAAGCAAAACAAGGATACACATTTCCAAGAAGAAACTCACTGGCTCCTGTGAGTATCTACTCTACCCACTCTGCTTGCCCACTGCCAGCAAAAGAAAGCAAACCATTCATCTATGGAATTGACAGAATACTCTTGGCTAGGGCCAGGCATGGTGGCTCATACCTGTCACCCCAGCTACTCAGGAGGTGAAAAGGGGAAGATTGCAACTTGAGGCCATCCCAGGCAAGACATTAGCAAGACCTTCAACAAATAAGCCAATTGCAATGGATTATAAGCTAGACTCTGAGCTGTGCGGTAGACATAGATAGGAGGAGCACAGTCAAAGGCCAGCCTCAACAAAACTATGAGACTCAATCAACCAGCCAACCAATCAATCCCTCAATAAAGCAAAAAAGGGGTGAGGCATGGCTTTCATGGTAGAACACCTCCCTAGCCAATATGAGGCCCTGAGTTCAAACCCCAGTACCACACAAAGAAATAACCAAAGTCTGACTAATGGGGCTGGGGATATAGCCTAGTGGCAAGAGTGCCTGCCTCGGATACACGAGGCCCTAGGTTCAATTCCCCAGCACCACATATACAGAAAACGGCCAGAAGCGGCGCTGTGGCTCAAGTGGCAGAGTGCTAGCCTTGAGCGGGAAGAAGCCAGGGACAGTGCTCGGGCCCTGAGTTCAAGGCCCAGGACTGGCCAAAAAAAAAAAAAAAAAAAAAAAGTCTGACTAATGGGTGCACAGACAGGTCCCTACCCAGCACACTTTGCAAAGTTAACCTTTTAAGAAGGAGCTTTTTTTCAAATGCAAAAGACAGCTTCATCTGTTATAAAACTGTCAGTACTTGGACTAGGAATGTGGCCTAGTGGCAAGAGTGCTTGCCCACGTATACCTGAAGCCTTGGGTTCAATTCCTCAGCACCACATATATAGAAAACAACCAGAAGTGGCGCTGTGGCTCAAGTGGCAGAGTGCTAGCCTTGAGCAAAAAGAAGCCAGGGACAATGCTCAGGCACTGAGTTCATGGCCCAAGACTGGCAAAGAAAAAAAAAACCAACAACAACAAAAAACAAACAAACAAACAAAAAACCTGTCAGTACTGCAAGTCAAAGCTTCTCTATCAAAGGAAGAATAATAGGAAAGGCAGCAGGGGCTAAGTAGCAGCTATACTAAGTAAGCTATTGATGGTTGTGCATCTTTCTTCTGCTTATGGAGTCATGATGGGAGCAAAAATGAAGGTTTTAGGGGAGAAAGTTAATGAGGAAATTGGGAGAGTCACAAGCAGTAAGTCTTTACAGCCAGCTGATTTTCATCTAAGACTCTTAAATAGGAAGTATAAAATGGTGTAGGCTCATGTGTCTTCATTCTCCCATGCCAACAATCCACGTGGGTATTCTGTCAGGAATATTAAACTTAAAAATGAGCCACCACAAGAAAGTGCTGGAGAGGCTGTGTGATAAGTCTGAGAAGCGAGCAATCACTCTTGTACATTGAACACTTGCCTTAGCAAGGGAGCTAGCCCTGAATATAGATCAGAGCCGACCCATCCGTTTGTCTCATTCCTATAACAGAAAATCAGACTGGGTCTCATTAAGCAGAGATGCAAACCTTTCTGAAGTCTAGGCCGTTACCTGCCGTGGAGACTTCTGATCAGGATGGTGAACCCCTTTCTTTACTAAGAGGTTATAGCCTCCTACACAGTTTCAAGGGTTTTCTCCCTTCCTCTCTCCTCCCCTCTCTTCTCTTTCCTCTCCTCTCTTTCCCCTCTCCTTCCTTGCTCTCCTCCCCTTTTTCCCTCCTCCCTTCCTTCTCTCTCCTCTTTTCCCTCCCCTCTCCTTTTCCTCCCCCTCTCTTTCCCTCTCTCATCTTTCTCTCTTTCTCTCTCTCCCATCCCCCCTCTCTCTTTTTCTCTCCCATACACCTCTCTCTCTCCCTCCCTCCTTCCCTCCCTCCCTCCCTCCCTCCCTCCTTCCCTCTCTCTTCCTTCCTCTATCTCTCTCCCTCCCTCCCTTTTATGGTCCTGGGGTTTGAATTCAGGCCCTCCTGTTGCTAGTCAGGTGCTGGCTCTACCACTTGAGCCACACTTCCAGCCCCATTTCAGGAATTCTTAAGGATCAAGATTTCACTCATTGTGGACCAGTTCTATACCCATCCTCATCATGGGAACCGGGTATGCATTTTCACATTTCATTATCAGGAATGTACAAAAATATTTCCCTTAGTTCTCTACAAAGGTGAATTTGAGAGAAATTAAGGAGCCCACTCAGAGATTGGTGGAGAGAGAGCAGAAGCCAAATTTCAGTCACTCCAAAGCTTACTGTCTTGACCATAAGGAAATATTGATCCCAGTGCCCATAAGTTCATTCATTTGTCCATCCGTTTGTTCGTTCATTCATTCATTCAACCATTCAGAGCTGGTGTGAGAATTTTGCCAGATTTTCCTGCTCTCCAAGGAATCAACTTTGAGTACAACAGGGGTTCCTCGTGGCCTCTCAATCTCAATACAAACAACATACGTCAAGTCGACCATACATCTTCATTTACTACTCATTTTATTTCCAGTGTCTAAAGAAGCTGAATGTTTTTTTCTGACATCCCTTACCAGTTTCAGTTTTTCTACTCCATGTTCATAAATGAAGAGCTTGTTAAGTATTTAATGAAGCAGTAATCTTGAGTACCAGGAAAACTGGCTCATCGGGCTGGGGATATAGCCTAGTGGCAAGAGTGCCTGCCTCAGATACACGAGGCCGTAGGTTCGATTCCCCAGCACCACATATACAGAAAACGGCCAGAAGTGGCGCTGTGGCTCAAGTGGCAGAGTGCTAGCCTTGAGTGGGAAGAAGCCAGGGACAGTGCTCAGGCCCTGAGTCCAAGGCCCAGGACTGGCCAAAAAAAAAAAAAAAAAACAAACTGGCTCATCATCCATTTTTTAAACCTTTTTCATTTGCATGTTTATTTTCGCTTTAATTTACATTTAATGTTCACTTTCTTAAAATTTTCACTTTAAATTTGGTCTAGTGACTTACTTATTACATTCATGGTGCCAAGAGAAAGTAGAAGTGGTTTCAGATGTGTTTTATGATTTTTATTTGGCAGGTGGGATACTGGAATGATATGGATAAACTGGTCTTGATTCAAGATGTACCCACTATTGGCAATGACACAGCAGCGATTGAGAACAGAACAGTGGTTGTAACCACAATTATGGTAAGTTTTGGTGTATGCTTCATAGTGTTTCGTTTTGTGTACAGACAATTTTAATTCCCTGACCATGGTTAACAGGATGGGTAAAGCTGATTCACTAAAAGTCTATTGAGGCTTTGAATAGGTTTGTCCTGAGCCTGAGTACATTCAGTACTTTTATTTGTGTGACCTTTTGCTGCATTGTTGTTCTTGGAAAAAAAAATACACACGTTAAAAATAGCAACAAAAAACAGAGACTGTAAAACTCTAGTGGAAATGTATAAAATGCTAAGTCCCAAACACAGAACATGAGCATCACAAAGTCAACATCCAATCATGAAAATATCCAGTAAAAAAAAAAAACCTTATCCATTATTGTCATTACTTTTTTACACACATCAATGTAATAATAGCTAATCATGTTTGGAAATGTTGGTGTTCAGGTTATCATCAGCTCAGTTTAAGCATCAAGAGAATGATTTCAAATTGTCTGTTTATAAGAGTGGAGAAGTTAATGTGAAGATTTTAATAGGCATGCTTTATATAACTGAATGCATTAGAAGTTAATTTCTTTTATATGCATTTCTAATGTTAAAGAGGCTTTTTGCACCGATTATTTTTCTCATTGACAAGTGGGAAAAACACATCTAATTTGTTGGACTTCTAAGAATTAAGAAAAACACAATTGCTTCATTTGACCATATCACAAAATGAAAACTATGCCAAATTTTAAGGCTGCTTTATAACACAGTTTTCATGAAATTGCCTTTTAAATAGAATATCATATATATATGTATACATATATTTTCTTCCTCTTCTAAAATCAAACATGCCCTTTAGAGTCAATGGTAGTCAAAGGAGATCAACAATCGGTGACCTTTCCTATTTAATTTCAAGTTTTATATCCTCGGCTCACTGTCTCTTTAGGCAAAACAAATTATTAATTATGTATGGAATCCCTTGCTTTAAATAAAATAGAAGCCTTTTATGTCCTTTAGTTTTTTTTAGCTTACATAATTTTAATTTTTAGCTTTAGGTTTTTAGTGATGTCAACATTGGCATTGAAGTCAGAACATGAAACACCAGAGAGAAGTTTTTTTTAGGTTGCAATTAGTTGTTTCTGCATTGGATCTACCACTTACTAAATTCATATCATCCGGCAAGTCTTGATTGGAAGTTAATGATTTTACAATGCAAAGCAACCAAAAGCAGTGTATGTGTAAACCTTTCTAACCTAATTGTGTACTATTTGCATGGGACTTTGAAAAACAATATAAATATATATATATATTTCTTTTCCTTAAAAAAAAAAAAGAAGGCCACAAAAGTTAAAAAAAAAAAAAGGCCATGGTAATGGAAAGTCAAACTTCAGTACAGCCTTCCTCTTTTCAGCCTCTAATGAAGAACCCTATTTTAAGAAATTGATCAAGGACGAAAAGAGTTCCAACGATGTTCGACCATTCCTAACTAAGGCTCGAATCTTGTTCTCCTGTATAGTAAATTTAAGCTTATTTTTCATGTGGAATTCTTCTTGGATGACCAACTCTGGACCGCCACAAAATATTTTTTAAAAAATTACATGTGACTTGTCTGACATTGTAAATCCTGAAGAAGAATTAATCCTCAGCCTCTTCAAGAAGATAGATGTTGAAAAAGAATCATTTAGCAATTCTGACATATCATTTCCCATTTTGTAAAATGAGCTCCAAGTACATAAACAATGAAATTATATCATTCCTATACCCAAGGGTAGCTTATCTTAAAAGCCAAAATCTTTGTGGGCTTGTTTTCCCAAATACACATGTTTTCTTTAGAAAAACTTTTTTGAATTTTTTTGCCTGTTTTGTGAAATAAATGTGTTCATGTTCACTATAGGTATAAGGAAGCAAGTATCCTTTTCAATCCCTGCTACTAGAAATTGAATATATGATTTTTAAAACCAAAATACTGAATTGAGTTTTCAAGCACGACTAGTTCTGGGAAAGGCATGCTATCAAAAATAATTAAAATATCCAACTGTTTATATATATATATATGTGTGTGTGTGTGTGTGTGAAGAATATATTCTGTGCAAAAATCTGTTGTCTAACAGTGATTCCATCAATATTTTTGCTATCAAAATAGTGTAATCTTGGTATCTCTCTTTTGTATAAGAATGTAATCTTCCTTTAAGTAATTCATCTAGTATTTACAACTGCATAACCATTTAGTAATTCCAAAAAAGCATACTAGGATCCTTTCTCTGCAAGTGTCTTTGTATTTATATTGTTGACAACTCTACAGCTTCATTCACTTTGAAAGAAACATGATTGTTGTAGATGAACAAGGTATTGACACCTGCATGTAATAATTAACTAAACCCATTGAAAACACCCAACACAGATGGAATTGTGGCTAGAAATTGTAATGCGTATGATATGAATATCTAGAGATAGAGGAGGATGAGAATGAGCACTGGAAATCATGCATCTTGATTAGAATTGATATGGCATTGGATGTTTTTGAAATTTGTCTTTCCTTTGTGTATGCTGTTATTTATATGTTGATACACTGTACTGATGCGTGCTACTGTTAAATAAAATTGATTGAGAAATTCAGTTATTCATTCATAAATATTTATTGAGCGTCTGCTGTCTGTTAGGCACAGCAATAGACCTTGGGGATATGTCATAGAGCAAAACAGACAAAATCTATACCCAGGGGAACTTTATGTCATAGCGAGAGAAGTGGATAGGAAACATAATTCATGGTCAATACAGTGACATTCACTTTTTTTCTTCTTCTTCTTTTTTGCCAGTCCTGGGGCTTGGACTCAGGACCTGAGCACTGTCCCTGGCTTCTTTTTGCCCAAGGCTAGCACTCTCCCCCTTGAGCTACAGCACCACTTCTGGCTTTTTCTGTTTATGTGGTGCTGAGGAATCGAACTCAAGGCTCCATGCATGCTAGGCAAGCAATCTACCGCTAAGCCACATTCCCAACCCAGCTTTTTGTGCTTTTTCTTCCAACAGTGTTGTGTACCTCTATAAGGTGATCTTCATTTTTAAGGATGACCTAAATAAATTCTCACTACCTTCATGTAGTCATAGTGACTATGATTTAGCTCAATGGAAATAGAAACTGAAATTGGCAATATACTAGTTTTATCTTTAGGTTTTATTGACTACAAATTTTATCTCAGTCTATTGTTGTATGTGACATACTGACTATATTAATGTTACTGTTTGCACTCAAAGTAGTAATTTTGGACCTGAAGGTTAGGATAAGTATGGCAACTGTGGAAAAGGAAATTTACAGCCAAATTTGAGGAAAGAAGTGTGGTCATCTCCCCTCCAATTTTACTACCTTGTTTGGCTACTGAACTCTATCTAGCAAAGGACAGAGATTTTAATATTTCAGACAAGTCCTTTTTCCTCAAAGCTTTACTACTAACATGAGATAGTGCCTAGGACACATTATTTAGCCAAACTATATTTCCTGTTTTATAACAATCCTTTAGGAAAACTTTCCATAAAACCAAATTTACTTGGTATAACCTCAGAATTTTGTGGCAAGCCTAAAAACAATTTCACCCATCTATCACACTTAATCTTTCCAGAGGTTTAGGAGCTATTTGGTATGTCTTCATCTCTATGTAACATTTTGCAAATGTACTATACATATACACAGTATGCACATGTATATTTATGTACACTATTTGTGATAGACATATATACAAAAACACAAATGCATTATTTTCTTCTTTGTACTGGAGAATAGAAACACTCTGTCCTCTGCTATGTATGCCTTACATCAAATAGCTTATATGGTCAACTGGTTTTTAAATAGGCTATTTTTGCTGAACTTAAAAATGTTCAAACATTCAAGTTACTCATTTATTTTTAGGAGAAAAATATCTCCACTGCCACTTAAAAACATGTTTACTTGTGGAGCATATATTTATTATCAAGATTCTTTGGAAAGCTAGCTAAGCATATTGGCTGAAAATTACTGACTTCATTACTTTGGTGGTTTTCCAAGGTAATTGTAGTGGATCTATTTAGGATATTT
This sequence comes from Perognathus longimembris pacificus, assembly GCF_023159225.1. Classification (NCBI taxonomy): domain Eukaryota; kingdom Metazoa; phylum Chordata; class Mammalia; order Rodentia; family Heteromyidae; genus Perognathus; species Perognathus longimembris. The sequence goes on from NC_063163.1 coordinate 109,991,854, forward strand.
AGGAAAACTTGAGTTCTTTCTACTAAGCACCATGTTTCCACTTCGGTTATTGCTAAATACAGAAAGAAAAAGATGGGGTGATTGGGATTCAAATTAATTCATTTTGTTATTGCTAAATACAGTAGAAAAGGATTCCTTCTTGATTGGGACACAACTTCCACTCACTTATATCAACATTCACATAACTGTGTCCTAATGTTGAAGCTTTACACAGAGGATTATGCTTCTTTCCTGCTGTCACAGAAAAGATGTGCAACACCATCACACCATGGAAATTATCATCATAAACTTGTCATCACTAGGAAGTAATAGTTGTAAAATAACTTCCAAGAAATTACTATCCCACCGAGCACAGTTAGTGAGAGTAAACAAGGCTGGTTATATTTTAAGCAGAAAAGATCATATTTCACTCCTCAAATCCTTCCATTTCTACTCATAATTGAATACCTGGGACCCCAATAAGACTTCTCCAAAGATGCCCTACAAATCTCCTTCATGATTTGCTAGAAATCATAGGACATCTCGATTTGTTGTAGCTGTCCAGGTTTGGTATACTAATAGTTACAGAAATTCCAATAATTCAAAGTGTAAGCATAACTAACACTCTGTCATCTGTTAGCTCTGGGAATTACACAACTTGATAACCTTTTCTGACTCTGGATGCCTCCATACGTAAATGTGGAATATCTTCTTGAAGGTGTGACATTAATAAAAGGGTGCAAAGACTTAGCCCTCTCTCCGGCATGGAGTTACTCTAAATAAGAGGTGTTACTATTTTTCACTGTTAAGTATTATTTTCCCTACCACTCAGACTGCTATACTTTATTACAAAAAATATATATATGTGATTTTGATCACAGGGGACAAGACAAATCTTATGTATTTTTGTATCCGCATCTCCTAGCAAGCTTGTCTGGCATGTGAAAAATGTTTAGTAAATGTTTGATTAAATAATAAACATGCAGATTTTCACTAAGAAAATGGTTAACTATATTAAATTAATTATATTAAATTAAACAGTTAAACTTACTTGCTAAATTTTATACCAAATTGACACAATAACTTACCTAACATGCGTGAATACTTAGGGACAAAATCCCTTTTCAAAAATCTACTTCACCTTATTGCCAAATGAGTTATAACTATATACCTTCACCTAAATCCTCATCTTGCAGTACTTGTACATGGTAGCCATATAATTACTTCAGTTAGAAGGTGAACCGTTTTACCAACATGTTGATCTTCCTGCTATCTAAATAATCATCCATGCTTTAATTAGGCTATTATAAAAATGAAATGATCCGTTTGTTCACAATAACTACTAATATTTTATAGCATGTTTGAGAAATTAGCTTTACAACTTGCCAATCTTCATCATCAATGCTAATCATTTGAAAATTCCCGTAAAGGCACAAAATGTTTTCTATAACAATTTTTGTTATCATTAGTGATGATGAAGTGCCTCATTCTATAGGCGTGGAAAACTATCTTTACCCTTTTCCCCAGTGTTAGAATATTTGTCAAGTGCCAAAAAAAAGGGGAGCTCTAGGGGTGACTTGCAAGAGCAAAGTAAAGGCTGGACAGTGAAAAAGGATTCACAGAAAATCTTGGACAACTTTTTCCATGTACAGTCACATTTAGGGCATCTCGGTGAGAAAAATTGTTTAATTTCTACATTCTATTGGATCTTGAAAATGGAGTTATTCACTTGAGTCATCTTTTAAGAAAATATACTGGTGTGGAATTGCCACGTTCTGCAAAGTAAATTGTCTTGCTATGCAGAGCTCCAAGAGCAAGGTCAACTTCCTCAGTCACAAATTTGCTAGTGAAAAGGAAAGAAAACTGGAAATGATCACTAATAGTAATAGCATAACTTTATAAAAAACATATATTATGTTGAATATGTTAGGGCCCAAGATTGTGGCCAAATGACTTAAGATGTGACAAAAAGTTCTCTCCATACTGCACGTTCACCATACTTTTAGTTAGTGGCTTTAGGTGCCAAATTATAAAAATCAAATTTTTTTGCATGTCCCTTTAATTGATGCTTTTAAATGGTTTGGGGTGTGTGTGGTGGGGGGGGGGTGGGTGGGTGTTGTATATATTACAAAATCCCAGAAGTTACTAGCACCACTATTTTATTTGCAAGCATGTTCACAATAATTCTTCATATTTTCTGACTCACTTGCTCAGAAAACAAAATGAGAATATCACTTCAAGTGTTTACTCACCACAACTACAGAACCCTTAGATTCCACGATCTTTTTTAACTTATTTAATTATTGTCAAATAATGTACAGAGGAGTTACAGTTTCATATGTAAAGCAGTGAGTACATTTCTTACCAGGCATGTTACCTCCTCCCTCATTTTTCTCGACACCTATGGGAAAGCAATTGTAACACAAATAATTAACTACGTAGGACTTCTGAGATATCCATTTACTTCTTTGAACTATTTTGTAGCTACTGCCTGTTCTGAGAAAAGCATCTTGTGAAAATTAGAAATCAAACAAAAAAAATGATGTAACACTTTTCTTAAAGAAATGTGGGTAAAAACAATTGAAAACATGGAGACATGTGGCCTTTAATAAGTTTTTATTACACAAAACTGACCACTAAACCGCTCTTCATTTCATGAAATATTTCACACATGCTCATTTGATTGCCAAAGAAGATAACTTAACACTTTCTAGAGAAATACTAATGGACATTTCTCCTATAACCATCATAGTTCTGGGTATGTAACAATCACTCAGTAGAAAGCTACTCTAAAGACTATACTTTTCATATCCAAAGTAAAGCAAGTTCACATACTTCTAAACATTTTATATACTTATCTGTCTTATGTGTAGCCACCCAAACGCATATATGTTATCAATATAAAATCTGAAACTGGAGAGTTACAGGAAAGGTTTCCCCACTCTGAAATGGACAGTTACAGAAAGGTTTTCAACTGTTTTACAATTTCTCCTTTACAGTTCTACTTCTCTCATTATAGGAATCCCCCTATGTTATGTACAAGAAAAATCACGAAATGTTTGAAGGAAATGACAAGTATGAAGGATACTGTGTAGACTTGGCATCTGAAATTGCAAAACATATTGGTATCAAGTATAAAATTGCCATTGTCCCTGACGGAAAATATGGAGCAAGGGATGCAGATACCAAAATCTGGAATGGGATGGTAGGAGAGCTTGTTTACGGGGTAAGCAAATCCGTTTATTGAAATATGTACTCCTTTCAGTCAGGCAAATCTCCATGTTTAAACATCTATTGCTGTGTATTCAATTTACTGCCATGTTCCCAGAGGCATAAAGGATATTCGCAGAGTTCCCTATTTCACCAAAAATATACAATTTCCAGAGAATGAGACTGATTGACAGAAAATAGTAAAATTCAGAATATGCACCCTACTGGAAGAAATGACTGGAGAATCCGTGCTATGCTGAAGAACTGTGAAACAAATCCATCATTTTTTGTTAGTGGATACACTGTAGGGTTGATTTCTTCCAACAGCATAAAGTTGGTCATTATTTTTTCTCTTTATCTCCTCATTACATAACCATAGTTCATAACTGCTCATAAGTGTCTTTTAAGTAGCCACTCATCACATCCTTCTTTCCTTTTTATAAGATATTCATCAAGGGGCAGACAAATAGAGAGTGGAAAGATGGGCAGACACAATCATATTCAATATACATATGTGAAAATAGAACCAAATAACTAGAGGGGATGGGTGGGGTTGGGAGAGATGGGTAAGAACAGTGGAATGGGTGACATTGATCAACATGTATTGTACTTCTTGAATGACCTTTTGAATTGAAACACACCCTTTGTATAACTATTTAAAGATAATTTTCAAACATATTCATCAATAATGTAAGAATCTTACAATTCTGCAGGACACCAATTTTATGTAATGCATCTTTTTTCCCCTTATTCTAGCATCCATAACAGCACATAAAAGCTCGACTTTTTGCTTCCCATGAGGTTGCCTGGCTCTTCCCTTTTGTGTGATGGGTACTGAGTGTAACATTGGTAGCCAAGGGCAAAAATACCAGCCTCCCTGCCTGAACAAACAAGATCACACTCACTCTATCAACAACCACGTCAGTGACTAAAGCAGGCTGGGAGATGCAAGGCACGCCTATACATGAGAAACAAAATCTGTATAGAGTTCACAGCTAGCCCTGCTTGTGCCCAGAGTCACATGTGCTTGAAATTTGTTCTGATATTTCATATAGCTAGGTTTCTGTTTCAGATTTCACTTTCAAAACCTTCCTTCTCTGTGAAAAAGTGACACAGAGAAAGCCAGGTACTGGTGGCTCACACCTGTAATCCCAGCCACTCTGAAAGCTAAGATCTAGGGATCTCAGTTAGAAGCCAGCCCCAGCAGGAAAGTCCAGTGAGACTCTTATCTCCAATAAGCTACCCCCCGCCAAAAAAAAGAAAATAATTCAAAAATAGATCTGTGGTTCAAGTGGTAGAGCAGTAGCCTTGAGCAAAAAGAAGCTCAGGAGAGCACCCAGGTCCTGTATTCAAACCCCAGGACTGGTACAAGGGAAAAAATAGATGACAATCATCATTCCCCAGAAGAAAAAGAAAAGTACTGATGGAAATCTTTTGGACAAAAGTCCACAGAGAGACTCAAATTTCCAACCAGAAATGTAGTCTTAATTCTGTAGCCTGCTTCTCAGGACGTGAAGCAACCACAGCTAAAAGCCTCAGCAGAAAAAGGAAATTGTTAGCCATTATAAAGCCATCAGTTTTTTATCTATGAGGAGGAATTGCTGACTGCTTAAGTGACCCTTAAATGAATGCAGGGAAATGTGGCTTTTAAAAAGCAAGACATATTTTACTACTCCGTATGAACAAGTTTCAAAGACAAAAGGGCCTCTAATATATTTATTCTTATATGTTGTTTTAAACTTCTGATAGAGTAAACTTTTAGGCATTGATAAGAGGTTGAGCTTTTTATGCAAAACTATTGAGACCAAGAAACTTCCAGAATGTGAATTATTTTTGATTTAGTAAATTTTGCACATACTTAATGAAATGTTTTGTCAAAGGAACTCCAAGTCAAAGCACAAAGATTCATTTGTGTTTAGTCCACACCTTGTATACAGTTTGAATATAGTTTAATATGTAATTGTAGATAACTTCGTTCAGTAAGCCAAGTTTCTATACATTGGGTCAAATCTTGACATATGTCAACATGTTGACACTCAAAAACTTTACAATTTTGGAACATTTCAGATTATTGAATTTTAGATTGGGGATGGTCTGTAATATTGACAGGAAAAGGATTTTCCTAAACTTGGTTCTGGGGACACTGCAAATTTGCATTACTTTTGAAGAAAAGGGAAAGATATACCTTGACATTTTAAAAAGGTGCTTCTTTTTTTCAATGCCTGGACATCAAACCCAGGACTTCACACATGCTAAATGGGATCTCTTGCACTAAGTAAAACCCCAGTCCTAGAAATTCATTTTAAATAATGAAGAAATGTGAAAAAATTGTCTTTAAAAATGTTTATAACTACAGTTTTAAATTGTGCAAAGCTAGAAACAATATAAATATCCCACAAAGTAGGGACTTGAACAATCTTTATTTTCACTATATATATTCAACATTTGCAATAATAGAAACTTATTTTAAATTTGCATGTTGAAATGAGAAAATGTTTATTGTATTGAGAAAAGAAATCATGAAACGTAAGTTTTGGTGTTGCTCTATTTTGAAAACAGGGAAAAATAGGCTGGGTGTAAGCCGGAATGTTCATGCCTACAATCCTAGCTACTCAGGAAGCTGAGATCTGAGGGGTACGGTTCAAAGCCAGCCAGGGAAGGAACATCTGTGAGAATCGTATCTCCAATTAACAGCAAAAAAAAAAAAAAAACAGAATAGGAGATGTGGCTCAAGTGGTAGAGCCTTAGCATTGAGCAAAAAGCTCAGAGACAGTTTAGGTCCTGAGTTCAAGCCCTGGTACAGCCCTTTCTCCACACCCCCCTTGCCCCCAAAAAAGAAAAAAAAATACTTTTTAAAGCAAAGTCTAGCAGCAAATAAAGACTGAAGAAGAGTAGGTGATAAGAACAAGAAAACACTTTCTAATTTGATGTCTGCTTTTATGTGCTAATTTTTCTGTTGCTGGTTCTAATATTACTTCTGTATGAAAAATTATTATCCTTGAAATGGTAACCACAGAACAAATAGCTTCTTTCAGTGGTTCTGGCTTTAGCATAGGTGGATATTTTGGATAAAAAATACATTTATTCTCATTTGATGGTGCATAAGGCCAAATCTCAGTCCCCAAGTGACAGTCTGATGTCAGTGTATCTTCTCTCCCTCACCCCTCATCCCTGATACATCAACCCAGGAGCCTTAGGGTATAAGCATGTGAAAATATGTTTGTCATTATGTCTGTGGTGTCAAGTGTTTTTTTGTGTGTGTGGTTTGTTTGTTTGTTTGTTTGTTTTGCCAGTCCTGGGGCTTGGACTCAGGGCCTGAGCACTGTGCCTGGCTTCTTTTTGCTCAAGGCTAGCACTCTGCCACTTGAGCCACAGCGCCCCTTCTGGCCATTTTCTATATATGTGGTGCCAAGGAATGAAACCCAGGGCTTCATGTATTTGAGGCAAGCACTCTAACACTAGGCCATATTCCCAGCCCCAAGTGTTTTCATTTTAAAGCAAATCATAACTCCTTTTTGATGTAAGGATCATCTTCTACACTTAATTTTCTTTCATTTGATTTTTGAGTTGTTAGGATTAAATAGACTCAGACCCCAGAGTAGCAATGTTTGGTGAAACTCCTCATTCAGCCTCAGTCCTGTCATCCACAAGATAGAGAAACAAACCATTGTTAAGAGCATTAAATGAGCCATTTAAAGCATTGTGATCAGTATCAGATATGAAATCCCTCAATACACACTCACTAAAAGCCTATTAAGGATTTTAATAGATAATCACAGTAACTGCATTGAAATAAACAGACAAGAAAGTGTTCTCATTTTACAGTCATAGACACAGGAGAGAGAATTGCTGAAAATCAAAAGGGAGGCAACTGACTTATAATCATAATATCTGAAGTTACTGTGTTCCAAAATCTTTTTTTAATGGAAGTAGAAAATCAAAAGATGTGCATTAGCAAGGGGGAAAAAAAGCCAATTTCCAGATTTTTGCGGGGGACTGAATTGGAAAATGTTGTCAAACAAAGATTTGTCTTTTATCATACAAACACAGCCTTTATGATGGGCTTTCTAATAGCTGGAAAGGAATAAATAAGAAATGACTGTTTGAAATTTGCAATTCATAACATTGAGGGTGGCCAAGTAATGAATCAGTGGCAACATTCCAAATGAAACAGAAAGGGCTGTAGCCTAGCAGCAGTCCAGGCCAAGAAATTCAGAAATTCAGCCATATGGAAAGACTATTAAGTCTCTTCCTCTGCACTCTTCCAGATCCTTAAACACAGTCATTTGAGTTCAAGTTATTTTACTTATCCACTCTTTCCTGTGTTTTTCATCCTCTTATCAAATGGCTAGCACTGACTGATACAAATGTGTTGTGCACGCAGGTCTGGTCATGCCCATGTATTCACTCCAGCACCAAAGTGTAAGGCAGGAGTTTGAGTTCAGGTTCAGCTACAAGACATTGTTTCAAAAATTAAGTAAATAAGAGAGAAGAGAGAAAAAGAAAAGATGAAGGAAGAAAGAGAGAGAAGAGGGAGGGAGGGAGGGAGGGAGGAAGGAAGGAAGGAAGGAAGGAAGGAAGGAAGGAAGGAAGGAAGGAAGGAAGGAAGGAAGGAAGGAAGGAACGAAGGAAGGAAGGAAGGAAGGAAGGAAGGAAGGAAGGAAGGAAGGAAGGAAGGAAGGAAGGAAGGAAGAAGGAAGGAAGGAAGGAAGGAAGGAAGGAAGGAAGGAAGGAAAGAAGGAAGGAAGGAAGGAAGGAAGGAAGGAAGGGCTTCTGTAACCGGGATGATTCACATAATCCTGAAACCCATGATCCGTTGACTTTGAATGGATCCCTTCAGAGCTCATTGCTTCACAAACTCTATTAACGATGTGTTTCCATGTGTCTGTTCTCTTCTAGAAAGCAGAGATTGCTATTGCTCCTCTGACGATCACTTTGGTGCGAGAGGAGGTCATTGACTTCTCTAAGCCCTTCATGAGTTTGGGCATATCTATCATGATCAAAAAACCCCAGAAATCTAAACCCGGAGTGTTTTCCTTCTTGGATCCTTTGGCCTATGAGATCTGGATGTGCATAGTCTTTGCCTACATTGGCGTCAGCGTGGTCTTGTTCCTAGTTAGTAGGTTTAGCCCGTATGAGTGGCACACGGAAGAGCCGGAGGATGGGAAGGAAGGACCCAGCGACCAGCCTCCCAATGAGTTTGGCATCTTCAACAGCCTGTGGTTTTCCCTGGGTGCTTTTATGCAACAAGGATGTGACATTTCACCCAGGTTAGTTTCAAAACGCCTGTCTGTCCCTAACTTTCCAGTCATTCTAAATGCTGTGCAAAAATTTAACTATTTTAAATCTCCAGTATTCTTTCCTGCAAGCAACCAGTATTTGATTCACACACAAAAAAAATTGAAATTTTCAAATTACCTTAAGTATAGTCACAGCCAATTTCTCTCTCTCTCTCTCTCTCTCTCTCTCTCTCTCTCTCTCTCTCTCTCTCTCTCATTCCTTCTTTCTTTCATTTTTTTTTTCAGTCATAGGGCTTGAACTTAGGGCCTGGGCTCTGTCCCTGAGCTTCTCTGTGGCTTAAGTGGGAAAGCATTATCCTTGAGCAAAAGAGCTTAGTGACAGCATCCAGGCCCTGAGTTCAAACCCCAGAATCAGCACACACACACACACACACACACACACACACACACACACACACACACACACGATTAAATTTTAAGTTAATTAAAAACAATAGATGTCACTTTTATAATAACAAATAGTAATGGAACGTAAGGTTAGAAATACAGAAATTTGAAATAATCTCCACATTAAAAATGTTTAAAGAAACTATTTGCCCCAAGAAATGTAATTTATTATGAAAAATAATTATTATTAAATTTCATATTTTAAAACATAGTTTGTAAATATTATTGAATTATTAAATATTATTTAATCATTTTAATTATGAATGCTCCTTGGATTTTGTTATTCATCTCAATTTTACTTTTTCCCCTGTGCTCACACTCACACATTCCCACACAATCGGAGAAAGGTAGAAGCAAGAACACTTCCACACCAGTGTATTCAGGGAACATAGGAGATGGTGGGTCCTCCACTTAACTCAGAAATTAAATACTCAATGAAAAAATCCTCGCCTAGCATCACTGTGACCAATCCTTAGACTTTCATCTGGCCCAGCCCCCCCTCAGCAGAACTCTAATGGCTGTCAAACTGGGTCTATTTCTCATCCTACAAAGGCATCTGCCGACTTGGAAATTCAATAGCCCAGAGGTCATGCTATTTTATGTACCACTAAAACAAGAAGGAACACTGCAACTCAACCATGGCATCAGTTAGCCCGTCCACACCAGGCTCTATCCTACTTTGATAGATGGTGGAACATGCATGGGAAGGGATGAAGTTAATGAATTAATGAATTTAAGGAAGTATTCTCATTTTCTATCTCAAAGATAGGCATTAAAGTCCCTAACTCTTCCAAGTAATTTTTTTTCCATCTGCTCCTGGCACCTGTGTTTTAAGTATCCCATAAGAAGCTTAGCAGGTTATAGAAATGCAAACTCATTCTTGAGTAGACTATTCAAAAGTAAAACAATTGTTGCAATTGTTGTTTTCAATCCACAGAGTGAACTGTCAGCATTTCTTCTTTCTGGTGATGAGACAAAGGAAAATGTGCATTACCTTATCCATGTTTAGATCCCTTTCAGGTCGAATTGTTGGTGGTGTGTGGTGGTTCTTTACTCTCATCATAATATCATCATATACTGCTAACCTGGCTGCTTTCCTGACGGTTGAGCGAATGGTCTCCCCCATAGAAAGTGCAGAAGACTTGGCAAAACAAACAGAAATTGCCTATGGAACACTGGACTCAGGATCAACAAAAGAGTTCTTCAGAGTAAGTTAAGGGAGAAAGCATCTATGAACTGTTCATCATTTAGAAACCCAGGAGATTTTTTTTTTTTACAGTAATTGTAGTTTGGCTTTAGCTATTAGAGATTCTGAGCACACTGGTAACAGCTAGGTTGAAAGCTAATAGGGCTTCTTGGATTTTGTAATCACTGTATTTTGAAAAAGGTAATTGATTTATTTAGGTTGCAATAAGAAAGCTCTAAGGAAAGGGAAAAAGATTACTAACGTAACTTTAGAAGAAATAATAACAGGGAAAAGACAACTAAAGCAATTTTATAACATAATTTATCAAATCCATCCCACTGTTAATAATAGTATGATAATCTTGGCGTGGACAAAGGTGGGTTTATTTATACTTGGTCCCAAGGGTAGAAAAATTAATGCAAGATCTACATTCAAAGAATGCATTTAACTGAAAGCATGTGAAACACAAAACTTAATTGCAAACCACACTACTTTTATACATTTTTCTGTAATTTATACTGTAACAATGAACTTCAAAAAGAGTACTTGAGTTCTCACAAGATAATACCAGCAAGAACATATTCATTTGTGGTGCTTCTTTTGTATAATTTGTGCTGAGCCTTTTGCTTTGTTGGTTAGGATTCCTTTCATAGTCTATCAGTATAGCACAGATTTATTAATTTTCTTAGTTGTTGGTTCCATTATGTGGTTGATTTTTTTTTTGTTCACTAAACCTTCTATCCTGGTTCTAATAAATCTGCAGATATGCAGTTGACAATATCTGAGCACACGAAATGTTTCATTTTCTTCTTCAGTTTTCACAAATATTGAAGTAGTGATAATGAATACAGGTTTTATTTAATACCAGTTGTATAAAGACTAGGGTATTTCATTGTTTACAAGACAGGCCACATTTCATTATTTTCTAAATATTTATGTAAAAGTAATGATAGCTTATTCACTTTTACGTACTATTTATGATTGAGAGAGTACATTTTTACTTTAAATATATGTATTTATACTTTTGTAACACAGCTTAAAAAGTTAAACCAACCAGTGTGCTAAGTAGCGTAGCACGTTTCACATACTTGAATTTCAGTACAATATCTTTTGTAAAAGAAAATATTGATTATATCATAAGAGATAGTTACATAAAAGTACATCATTAACAAATCACTCAAAAACTAAGCCAAACCCACCCTTGAACATGTTTCCAAAAAACGGTTGCCAACAGGATGATTATCAGTTGATATAGCTTAAAACGTACAAATTAATTGAAAAGTCTTTGTAGGTTTTTCCTAAGACTCTACATAATTGTCATGACAGATGAGTTGCTTGACTATATTATATAAAGTTCACCATCCAAGCCACTTTTTAATTTAGGGAGTCTATCTCTCCTTCCAAGGCCCAGTAGTAGAAACATAGGATTCTAATCTATTTTTAGAAGAATTTCAGTCCCTTTTTGATGTCTGCCAAGTTGAAAACGGCTTCCCACCCAAAAGTAGGTAACGTTCACCCATTCTGCCTTCAAGCCATTTGATACATGCATCAGAACCAGAGTGCAAATTTTTGCTATCACTTGCATTTGCCTGAAAAGTGGTGATTGTCATCTAAGTAAAGAACACATTGCAGGTTTATCATTCTGCCTTGAGAGACCAAAAAGAATAAGACATAGCCTGGCACATTCTATAAAATAACTCGTGAAGCTCTTTAGCAGCCGGCACAATAAAAATGTGGGGTTTTTTTTTTCAGTCTTTACAAAGTTTAAAAATAAAAAACCTTCAAATTCTTTTAAAAATTGGTGTGGCAGATGAATGGATTGAGAAGAGATGCAGGAATAAAGAAAGCTGCTTCTGCAGTTGTAGCCTCCCATTGGAGCTCGATTCCCTCTTTCCTATCCAACTTCAATTCCAAAAGCAGGGGATTTAGACAAGTAGAGGTGTTTGTTGTTGCAGAACATTCTGAACCCTAATGGGATAAGGAAATAATTTCCCCTCCCAACACACTTTGAAGAATGCATAAATTTGGGTTTTCTAACTTAAAACACACACACTTCTTACCTTATCTGCCGCCTCACCTGCCTTTCCCATCAAGCATGACCTGCTTTAAGTAAACCATTTCCTTGAAGAACCAAGGAAGCAGGACATGAAATATTTTCTCATCGCAACACAGCCCTGGCTTATCTATCCACTCCATTAAGCTGCCATGGGGAGTGACCAACACTTAATAATCGTAATAAAAAGTCGTAGTGATGATCAACTACACGAAGAATGAGGCCGGGGTGTGGATGGGTGGATTACACCTGCATTCGACCTTTCCCTTGGCTGGGGCCATTACCACACCAGATAAGCTTGGTGTTCTGTGCACCTTGTGGAGCAGAAACGAAGGCATTTTAAGGACATCCTTCTTGTCTCTCGATGACAGCCCTGATGTGTGGGTGTGTTTACATCACATCCCTGACTCTCGAACCCTGATTTTCATGTCACCTCAGATTGTGTCTTGTGCTGGGTTCACTCATCAGGGAATCGCAAACACATCCGTGAGGAAGATTACTATGTCAGCGTTTATGTGATCAAGCATCCTGTTGAGATGCTCTCACTAGACAGACCATCCTGCTCCCTGCTTAAACTGCCAGGAATTTTCAGTTTATAGTCTATACAGTAATAGTTACTTTTAAAGAATTGTGTGTGTGTGTGTGTGTGTGTGTGTGTGTGTGTGTGTGTGTGTATCCCTGCCCTGGGGCTGGAACTCAGGGCTTAGGCACTATCCCTGAGTGTTTTTGCTCAAGACTAGCTCTCTACACTTGAGCCACATCTCCACTTCAGGTTTTTGGGTGATTCATTGGAAATAAGATATTCATAGTGTTTTCTGCCCCAGCTGGCTTCAAATCTGACCCTCAGATCCCTGTCTCCTAAGTAGCTAGGATTACAGGTGTGAGTATGATAGTGAGATTTGAGGATTAAAGTTCATCTATTTTTGTTGTTGTTGCCAGTCCTGGGGCTTGAACTCAAGGCCTGGGCACTGTCCCTGAGCTTCTTTTGCTCAAGGCTAGCGCTCTACCACTTGAGCCACAGTGCCACTTCCAACTTTTTTTGTTTATGTGGTACTGTGGAATCAAACCCATGCAAGCTAGGTAAATACTCTACTACTAAGCTTAGTGCCAGGCTAAGAGTAGTACCTTTTTTTTTAACTTCCAGGAGTGTTCAAACTAGTTAAAGAAAGAAAGAAAGAAAGAAAGAAAGAAAGAAAGAAAGAAAGAAAGAAAGAAAGAAAGAAAGAAAGAAAGAAAGAAAGAAAGAAAGGAAAGAAAGAAAGAGCTTCAAATCAGATACTTTCTAATGCATTAAGTTTCACAATAAACATAAAACAACTCCATCTGACTTTAATTTTCTAATTTCAAAAAATAATGATTTTATGCTACTTTTGCTGATTACTTTGAGCCTATTTACTTTCAATGCCTGGTAATTAAGTAGATAGTACAGTTGAAGCGTTTGGAAACTGAAAACTTCCATTACTGTTATATTTATGGGCTTTCTGGGTCAGCAGACATGTTTTCCTTTTCAGCTTGTCTCATCAAATTTATAAATATTTGTGTGCCTGCCCATATTAATGAACACTCCCTTTCAGTTGCAAATAAGTACAGAGATAGTATTTCTTGTCCTTTCCTTCTGATGTCTCACCCTTTCATCATATGCACACCATCTCATCTACATCATGTTCCTTTAGTCACTGTTGAGGTTTCTAAATATTAACATCATGACAAATCAGCTGATTCTTTCTCCATAGCAGTTGCTTTCATCTCTCCTGGTTTTGTTTCCAGTGAGAATCTGTATCGTTTCTCTTATTCAAGGACTTCCTAAACTTAATGACTGCTCACATTCCTTTTTTCTAGATTTTTAAATAGGAGAATGAAATTATTTTACATACATATACTTAAACCAGTGTAGCACTCATTTTCCTTACAATAGTATTATAGCAATGAGCTATTAAAAATCTCAGTGGCCAAAAATGCCTCAGCTCTACAAATACTTTTGTCATTTTTCTGACTTGTTTAACTGTCCTGCTTTTGTTAATATGCTATAAGACAGCTGGAAAACTGCCAAGTAATTATTACCACATTGCTCACATTTTTTAAATGTCCAAAAAGTATTTAAAACATTCACTTTGGGCTGGGAATATGGCCTAGTGGCAAGAGTGCTTGCGTCGTTTACATGAAGCCCTGGGTTTGATTCCCCAGCACCATGTATATAGAAAACAGCCAGAAGTGGCGCTGTGGCTCAAGTGGCAGAGTGCTAGCCTTGAGCAAAAAGAAGTTAGGGACAGTGCTCAGGCCCTGAGTTCAAGGCCCAGGACTGGCAAAAAAAAAAAAAAAGAGAGAAAGAAACATTCACTTTGTTTATTTTTTAATTTTTTATTGTTATTAGAAAGGTGATGTACAAAGAGGTTACAATTGTATAAAGAGTATGTTTCTTTTTGAGCAATGTCTCACTTTAATTTTTATCAGTTGCATTTTCCATATGTTGTCACAGTAAAATATATGCAAAATGCTCTACCTTTTGGGGTGAGATTCTCAAGTTGTAAATATGCTTTTATAAAGTGACTATCTATGGGATGGTGGCTGATAACACTTCTGTGAATCTGAACTGAAGTAGATATGTAAGGACATCTTGATCAAGTGTCAAGTGATCTAGTGGGAGTTATATATTTTTCAGAATTCTTTGTAAGAAATGGAAGTAATGAGTCCAGACCATAGGGCAACCCTCGTGCCTTCTGTATTTGAGGAAGTAAACCCAGGCCTTCTGTACAGAAAGCACACAGACAGCAATTACAAGTGTGAACAGATAATTTCCTAGCATGAGAATTTCCATAGCCACAAGTAACCTGTTATTACCTAAACATATATACACACACCACAATCTCTGCATTATGAGATAGTTCTCTCAGTGTTAATAACATAAAAACATGTCCTAGGACATTATAGGATGTTTATTTCCCCAATTGATGTTTACTAATACATAATTAATGTATTAATTAATACATTTATTGAAAAGTATCTGTGTCTTTGGCGTTTAAGTATGCAAATCAGTCCTCATGTGGCTTATTATTTAAGTTTATTGATTACTAATTTTCCTTCTTATAAATCGAAATCTTTTTAATTGAATTTTATTGTCAAGATGATGTACAAAGGGGTTACAGTTACATATGTAAGGTAGTGAGTACATTTCTTCTCATATTTGTTACCCCCTCCCTCATTTTTCTTCTACTTTCCCTTCCCCCTATACCCCCCTCAGTTGTACAGTTAATTTCCAATAGCCTTGTATCACTATTGCATTGGTTTGCCCTTTATCCTTTGACCATTTTGATGTTCCCCTTCCCTTCCCTAATTTAGATAAATGTATATACAATATTCAGGGTACCAAAATCAAATATAGTTACAACAGGTGATAAACCACAGAAAGAAAAACAAAAGGAAAAAGAAATGGATTCATATAGTACATTAAAAATAACAACAATAATGAAAAACCACTTGTTTCTATAGCTTGGAGTTCATTTTGCTTAGCTTCATCTTACATGATCATACTGACATTTCTTTTTTTCCCTTTTAAATTTATTTATTTATTGTCTCAAAGTGATGTACAGAGGTACAGAGGGGTTACAGTTTCATATGTAAGGCAGTAAGTACATTTCTTATCCAACTTGTTACTTCCTCCCTCAATAAATAGAAATCGTGACTCCAGCTTTTATCAGTTTTTCTTTTGTGCACTTGGATAATTTGCTTTTGCCTCAAAATAGGTATGCTTTGGTTTGATATTCAGAATTTTTATTGGTTAGTGAGGAGCTGCTTCTTGTTTGGCAAACAATGAGAGATTGTTAAAAATCAGGCATTATGAATAGACTAAATTCAGAATGAACTCTTCATTACTTTTTATTTGGACCCAGATACAAAATTTCAGCATCTTGTGATTGAATAAATTCTCTCATGAAAAATCCATAAGCTACATTACCAAACACAAAACAAGATTCAGGCTTTCCTTTTCTACTAAATATATCTTCATATATCTAATGCCAAAGTGAATGCTAACAATGAACCTGATAAATTAAGTAGTGGGAATAATGTAGACAAAGCTCAGGTAGACAGATGTGATTCATAAAAATAAATGAATTTCTTCTCCCGAGTAAGGCTATTCGAATGGTTAACTCACAAAACAGGAAAACAGAATAATTTCTCCTTAAAAGTTCAGTATGTTCTTTATTTGGAGATTTTCTCCCAAGAAAACACTCTGACAGGCTAGAGTTTAATTGTTATTGTGAGTTTGTTTGGTTTGTAAATGATATCAGATTTTTCCTCTGCTGTTAGTACTGAACTACTGACAAGTAGAAACTCTCTTGTGTCTGTGTGTGTGTCTATGAGACATGAAAAAAAGCCAATGAAACAACACTCCTTATTTGTTAAAGATTCAAATACATTCACTTAAAATCTTGTTTAGAGGACAGACAATGTCCTTACCAAAACAAAGTGAAAAATGTAAAGGATATGAAAAGAAAATAGAGTTGAGAAGAGTTTCACTAAAGTTAAAAATCAAGTCTCATCCTTCTTAAACTTACCATGAATGTGATATAAAAGGTGATTTTAAATGTTCAACTGTCTCTTTATGACCTTCTATATTTAAAATAATTTAAAAATTGGCATTTACGCAATTGAATATTAAAATTATGATGGCCAGAGGTGCAGCCTTCCTTTTCTCTTACTTTAAATACCTGTCATTTGGATGAGTTATTTTAAAAGACTCTTCTTTTTTTAAATGATGGAAGGCTAATGCGATTTAGGTTCTCATAGACAAAGGAGACTAAAGAGAGAAGATAATAAAAGGCTGTATTTACCCTTATCTTGCTTCCATCAATATTAACATGTTCTTCCCTTCTTTTCCCCCATATTTAATTTTCTTGTCTTTTCCTCCAGAGATCAAAAATAGCAGTGTATGAAAAGATGTGGACCTACATGCGATCCGCAGAGCCGTCTGTGTTCACTAGGACTACAGCGGAGGGCGTGGCTCGCGTCCGCAAATCCAAGGGCAAATTTGCCTTTCTGCTGGAGTCCACTATGAACGAATACATTGAGCAGCGAAAGCCATGTGACACCATGAAAGTGGGAGGAAATCTGGATTCTAAAGGCTATGGAGTAGCAACGCCCAAGGGCTCCTCATTAAGGTGGGTGGAGTAGTATAACAATGTAATCTGTGTTGTTATAGTATTCCACCCTCCCTGATGTCCCTAAGAGAGAATTCTTTTGGTTTGTGTGTGAACATGGTATGTTTGTTTTCCTTTTTGCTCCATTTCATTTTTTTTTTTATCAAAGATCAGGTAACTTATTTTTTAACTTGAAAATAATCAGTTGACATTAATCTTTGAAGGCCATATAAAAACCAAACTGGTTGAACACTAGCTGCTTACAATGGGCCTAAACCATGGGTAATCTATGCCTCTTATAAATTCATCAACTTATTTTTGGCCACCAGAATCTACACTCTCATTGTCAGTAATAATTGTACATTTTATCATTATTTTTTAAATTATGCCTGGCTGCTAAGTTTCCAAGTACAAAGGAATCAGCTTTTTCCCAAGAAACCACTTTTTGTTTTCTCTCCCATGTCAAAGCTTATCATTTATGATGGCATAATTCTATTTCTGATATTGTGTTGGGGTTGTATCAATGCTAACTAAGTTGAAGATCACAAAAGCAACCATGATCAGAGAGGAAAAGCGGCTCTGGTTTTATAGTGCTTACTCAAATCACATTCTCACCCATTTTTAAAGGGAATGTGGTGTAAGATCTGTAAAATTAGACCCATTACTATCCAAAAAAATATTTAAAGAATCCTGAAATGTGATTCCCTGAGGTAAGCCAGGCTACCTGTGGGTTAAAAGTGAGACTTTCATTCTTATGGAAATATTGGTTAAATCTGCCCTTTTCATCCTGATGGTCCTGGACATAGAGAATTCACATATTTGTACCCAGGAGGCAGAATTTCCTATTTTCTTTAAGCAATAAAGTCTACTGTTGAATTGATGGGGCCAGAGCCCATCACAAGTGGCGACTGACAAATTACTCTGGTCTCGGTGCTGCTTAGGAGAGATTCACACAAAGCACAGATTCAAGAGGAAATCAGGATCTTTGCTAAAGGACTTAACAAGAAACGTGGTCTTGAAAAAAATGATGTCTCTGGTAAGCCATTGAAAAATGAAGGTAATGAAACTTCTACTGTTGTCCAGCAGAAATGAAAACAATTTAAACGTGATTGTTTTCATTGTTGATTGTTTTCATTGTTTCAAAAAGAAAAAAGGAACAGCAGTGGGCTTTGAGGTGTCTGTTGGGTGGGGAGGAGGGTTGAGAGATCTTTAAGTATAGAAGCAATAAATACTGGTACTCAGAAGGGTTGTGTTAGATCAATATTGCCTGTTTGCAAATCAACACAGTCCTTTGTAGTGGGAAATATGATATAAAATGAACAATTTGGAAAGGAGAGAGAGGAAAAAAAGTATCCAGGAAAGGCAAAGTTCAATATCGATTCTAGCAATTTTATAGTCTGCCTTATTTGAATATACACCCCCTATGAAACTGAAAAAAAAAATGTGCAGGAAGAAAAGTCAAGCTGCTAAATTATGCAAAATAAAATCCTACCCCCAAAATATTTCAAAATATTTCTGAAACATCTTAAACTAGCATTAGGATGTTTAGTGTTTGAAGATATATTTGTATGGATATTATGTCATTTCGGTGAGTTCAAGTAGCAAATAAATCTCTGAGGAAGAAGTCATTACAAGAGACACCTGAGTGTAAGTCATCTTATTTTCAGATAGGTTTGAAAGCAATGGTGGTTGACACGTAGATCAGTGTTGAGACTACTGATTACATTCACTGGATGTCTCTTTTGCTCTTAATGAATTCACTGTGGACATCGCTGCCTTGTCCTCTGTCTTGTGTCTACTGGTAAAGTCAAGCTTCAGGGACTGAATTTGGCCCTAAGATAACCGGGCTGTCTGACTCCCATTGAAGGAAAGAGAGTTCCCTCTTAAATGTGCCACTTTGTCAAATCCACACTACAGTGATTGTTTGGGGAAGATGCTGAAGGGCTTCATCTGTCTAGAACTGTATAATAATCAGCCATTGGCTTCCCCTTCTTTTCCTGTCCTTCCCCAGTCTCCTTAAATGAGGTAATTGTTAAATTCAACTTCCTGGATGGAGAGTTTGTTTATGTACTTTGTTTTCTATATGGCACAGTTTCCTGAGCAAGCTGGCTCCTGCATTCCAAAACGCAGTCAGCCCGTCCTGTTTTGAGAACACTGGCTGGGCCCAGAAGGCTCAAGGGCACTCTTCCCTTCTAACTCCTCCCCACTCCCACTGCCGTGTATGCAGAAGGCTCTTTAACGATTCACATTCTCATTCTTATTCCACTAGGATTCCTCTCTTTTAAAGGATGCAAGCCACTATAGACATGAACCCATAGGAATAGTTGGCATAAATTATTTAGTTTGTAAAAGGAAATTCAGATTAACTGCATTGGAGGTTGTGCCTGGATCCAATGTCTTAGAAACCGTCTATCTTCCTAGAGATGTAAGAGCAGGGCTTGTTTGGTCTTCTTTGGTTTGTAACCAGGTCTTTTGGTTAATTGCTCTGGATGCTGTAAGATGTGGGTATTCATTAACTATGGCTGTTTTGATTCTTTAGACCACTAGTCTTTAAGGTCATTAGTCTTTAAGTAAACTGATTTTTTCTTGCTATGTAAGCTCAGTCATAAATGTTGACAAATAACCAACAATGTTCTTTTGCTCTCAGGGATTTTTTTTTTTTTTTTTAGTTTCCAAACCATGCTGTTTGTTCACAAAAATGGCACAGTGAAGAGGAAAAAGTAGGATAGCCATTCCAGATGGCGAGTCAGGTTTAGAGACTGCAACATGGACTTTTAAACAAATGTCATCAGACTCTTCATTTATTATTTTATTTTATTGTCAAGATGATGTACAGAGGGGTTACAGTTACATATGTAAGGTAGTGAGTATATTTCTTGTCAAACTTGTTACCTCCTCCCTCATTTTTCTCCCACCTTCCCTCCTCCCTATTCCCTTTCCCCCCACCCAGCATCTTCATTTTTATGTATTTAATTTGCTGGTACTAGAAATTGACCATGCCTTCTCTAAAGATTCTTGTAGAAGGGTCTAAAGTAAGACAATTATTCTCTCATCCATGGGGGTAAAATGATGGCTCAAAAAGAAACAAGTTCTAACTAGAACTTGCATCAGTGGGTGAACTCTAGAAAAGAGGGGTGGGTATGGGAGCAGTGGATTTGGCAATGTCTATTTTCAGGAACCCAGGGCAACCAGAATTGGTCCTTTGAAACCATACTCCACATGGTTTATTTACAATTACAAGAGCCAGGCAGGGGGCAGGAAGTGCTAAGAAAAGAAGTAGAAGCTGACATCTTCAATGGAGTTTTTCTCTCAGGATTCCACAAAATCACTGGCCTCAATTAGCCCCTTGGCCCCAGTGTGCATCTGCTTCAGGATCGATGGAGTCCTTTGTGTGGTTTTTCTTTTTTCCACTTTGAAATAGTTTCAAGGGCAGATGTATCAAAATTTGCTTTCAGATTCATGTGTGAATGATTTAAACTAAGGAACCATTTTTCCATATAAATTTCTTTAGTGTTAAGTTTAGGTCTTACTAGCTAGCAGTTATGGGGGGGGGGGGCGGGATGGAAACAGTTGCTGAATGTGGTAGATGAGGGTCAAAGTATTGTGTATTTCTTATATCACAAGCAAGTGTTTAGTAGTAATTAACACAGGCACTACAAAGAAGTGTGAAGTTTAAGTGTTTAATATTACTGAACATCACTTGGCCTCTGAAAATGAGTTACAGATTAGGTATTATGGAAAGGGATGCTTGTGATTGTCTTCCAGTTTTCATAGTCCTAAACTAAAAGATTCTACAGAGAGCTTGGGTTTCTTTGTGTGAACCTACATGATCTAAGTATAGTTGTCAGAGTAAGGGTTAGATAAGCAAACATCCATCGCCCCTCTCAACAGGCATGCACACAGATCCACACAGATTCCCCTTCTGCTAATTGGCTTACTGTTTGAGATATTGATGTCCATGGGGAGTACCAAGTATTTGTACTCACGAACTGAGACGTCACATGGCACTGTCAAGTGTCTGTGTGTCCCAGGGGGAAATGACATCACAACCTTTCCTTTCCCCATATACAGTAGGAAGTATAAACCTTTCTATTGCCATTGGAACTTCCTAGTTTTTCTATTCATCTCTTTCCTAGTTAAAATATGACTACACCACCCTTCCATGTGGAGAAAACAAATGTTGCTTTTTTTCCTTTGCTTTAAGGCTTACCTGGCACACTATCCCTTTCTCCCCCTTCTTCTTACTATATCTTTTAAATGCTGAAATAATTAGCCTTCAATCTTTTGACAAATGCTTCCATAAATGGTTGCTGGATCCCAACTGACACCTGATGACACCAGGTCATTTGTCAGGTCATTTTTTTGTTATTATATTACATATAGTATGCTTTACAGCTCCCTAAACAGACACCACCAGGTAGAAAAATTTCTAAATTCATTATTTAGCTTTTTTCTTCTTTTTTTTTTCACCAAACACATAGAAGTTTCTATTTTAGCAAATTTACTTTAAAAATGAGGAAATGTGTGGTCATTTTAGCTTCTGCCACTTCAAAACACACAAACTGAACAAAACAAAACTGCTAGAAAGGAAGATTACTTGTTCTTCCAACCCATACACTTCCCTCTTTGACAAAACATATGAAAATTCTCCACAAACACCAGGTACATCCCCAACAATAAGGATTAACTCAATTGACAGCATCCAACTGACATGGGAACAAAACCTGAAGCAACCAATCCAGGTAGCCTACACATGCCAACTGTTTTGGAAATATAAAATCCTATGTAAGGTTATCTAGTATGTGAGTTGAAGATCTCTGGATGGATTTTCCCCTGCATGTGTACCATATTTAAATATTTCCTCTTACTATGTGACAAGTTGTTATGTAAGTACTATATGAACTCATTTATCTTAACAAGATCATCCCACTGTAAGCAATAGGCTCAGAGGTAGTTGGCCCCTAGTGATCAAGCTAAGAAGAAGAATAACAATGAAGTATGCACGTTTCTGAGTTTGAATCCTCTTTTCTGGAATGGTAGAAGCCACGATGTGAGTCTTCTGAGACTAAAACTCTTAAGCAATGAGGCTGGAGAGGAGAGCTCCCTACATTCACTCACCCATTGGGATGACAACACAAAAATCTAAAAAAAGACTCAGCAAGACAATCTAGTAAGGAAATAAAATCCCATCAAAACACAGCCTCTGGAAGAATCTTCAAATAAAAGAAACCAGGTTGATTTCTCCAGTACAGGATCTAAAGGCATAGGACCATTCCTTCAATAAATAGTAAATGCTCTTGAAGTTTATGATTATAAACTTGTCTTGAATTTAATTGATGAGTAGCTCTTATCTTCCAAGTATGAGCAAAGGGCCTTTAAGTGACAAGTTTTTAAGTTGCTGTTGGTATCATCAGGTGTCATCAGGCCTGCCTTCCTCAGTGGAAGGAATCCAAGAGGGATGACAAGTCTGGGACCTCAGCCCAGACATAATGCCCAGGGCATTCTTAGCTGGAAGCACCGTGCTGCAATGGGGTGGGTAAGCTGAAGAAGGGAGAGATAAAAGAGTTCTTTACTCCTGAAATAATTACATTCATAAAGAATATTTTACCCACACACATATACATATGACATAGGGCTTCGGAGAGAGAGTGATGGTGATTAGGTTTACCATAAAACTCCAAAATATGTGTAATAAAATACTATAAAGCTCACTTTATTGTGGAGATATAATCCCCATGATACGCAATTCTATGTCATGATGCATTAATACAGTTTTATGCCTATGATAAACATCTCCTTAGAAGATCATGAATAAAAAAAAGAATTGTCTGCCAACAAAAGGAAAATATACCTATTTGTTTTAGCTTAGTACATGGAAAACAATTCATCCACAGCTTTAGACAATATGTTCCTTTTGTCTCTAGATATAGTATCAACCAAGACAGGACTGGCTATGATTCATATTGAAGAAGAACATAAAATAGGATAGTAGTTATTTAGAATGAACTAGAAAATAGTAATGACTTTAAAAATGTATTTCAACTTAACAGGGAATTAAAAGTCATTTATTTTAAAGCTTATCCCTTAAACCCCACCAATCTTCTAGTTCTTGCTTTCAGCATGAAATAGCACACAGCTAAGACAACTTTGCTACAAATGTATGGCAATATACACAGCCAGCAACAACTGAATAGAAAATCACATTCCTTTTAAATCTCTAAAATGCCTAGCACTGGTCCTAAGCACTCTCAGAAACAAGCATTACACTGATTTTTCAATGTTATAAATAATAATTAATCATTGTTAGAAATACTTTGAACCTATTGTTTATCCTCCTTAGTATCATAAGTATATTTCATAATTAAAAATTACTCACTTTAAGTGAATGGATCCCATGCTTTCTAAAAACCTACAATCCACTCTGAAGAGATATACATAGAATGGAGCATACTTTCAAAAAGTCCTTCAGACATTTTTTTCTTTACTATCACATAACTTAACAATAAAGATCTAGTGATGAAATGGACCCACAGATAAGTGCCAGACATGTTAAAAAAAAGTTCAGTATTTTTTCTAAATACTAAAATTTTTAAAATTCAATTTGAAGCAAAGAGACTGTGACTCATGCCTCTAATCCAAGCTACTCAGGAGGCTAAGAACTGAGGACTGCAGTTTGAAGCCAGCTTGGGAAAGAAATTCCACGAGACTTTTATCTCCACTGAACTACCAGAAAAGCTGTAGGTGGTACTGTGGCTTACGTGGCTCACTGTGGCACTAGCCTTGAGCAAAAGAAGCTCAGGGATAGCACCGAGGCCCTGAATTCAAGCCCCAAGACTGGCACTTACACACACACACACACACACACACACACACACACACACACAAAATAAACTGGAGTCACCAAACAAATGAGACACAAACAGACCCTCACTTGCAAAGGAAAGAGAAGAGTATGTGGGTTCCTCTTCCTTGGCATTTGGCATAGAAGAGATGAACACTTTCAAGAGCTTCCTACTGGGTCCTGTCACTAGGCCTGCTGGTATCACACTTGATACCAAAAGAGGTGTAGCTTCAGAATCTCCCTCTTTGAAATAACACTGGGACAAGGTCCCATTAGGAACTAAGAAATGACCTCCTCCGCTCCCAGCCTTTGGCCTTCCATCTTTTTAGAACATGCAATGAAACCACACAAGAAAATTCACTAAAAAAAAGCTCAAAACCAACAAACAAAAACAGCAATGACAGCTGTTTTACACTGCTAAACCATTAAGTATAAAAGGCAAATTGAAATCAAAGAAAACTTAGAGTGAAAGCAGGTATTCAGAGAATTAAAATCTTATACTTTGTTTTACATTTGAAGTTATAGTGGTAAACAGAAGTGGGAACCAAGGAAAGGTGATCTTGGATTGTGTTACATAGAAAAAAAAAGTTACCTTCTAATAATATAATTATGGTAATAAACCAAAGAATCAATTACTACATCACTTCATTTTCCTTTTTAGCCACTTTAAGATGTTGCAATATGGCTCGTATAGAAATCTAGAGAATTACTGAACAATAATATTCTTTAAGTGAATCAAAATAGTAACAGTATAATGTGCTTCTCAAAACCACTTCTGCATGGATTTCTTTCACTTATTCCTTTTAACCCTCGTACACTGTCATTTAAGTATAAAGGACAACACTGCAGATTACAGATGTTAAGTGACTTGTCCATAGTCCCACAGCTGAGGTTAGAGCTAAGATCTGACTCTCTCCAGTGCTCTTATGGGAAAAGAACAAAGAAGAACTTTTAAATATAGATTTGACTCTAAAATCTCCAGTGTCTGTGAACCTCTCTGTTCTGCCATTCTTCACAACGTTGATCATTTCAAAGCATATTAGAACACACACACCCCATATAGAGCTCAAATTTCCATCATTTTACATATATGGTTAAAACTAGATAAATGCTTGTGAAGTTGAAGGAATTGTCAACACATATTTTACAGCAAAAAGATGGTGACTCATGTCCTATAGTGGTAGCTACTCAGGAGGCAGAGAACTGAGGATAAAGCCAGTTGGGGCAGGAAAGTCTCATCTCCAACGAACCACAAAAAAAAAAAAAAAAAAGCTGAAGTGGAGCTCAAGTGGTAGAGCACTAGCACTGAGCAAGAAAGCTCAGGGACAGTACCCAGTCCTTCAGCTTCATCCCCAGGACAGCATCCCTGCTGGAAAACAAAATCCTAGTCCCACAAAAATGATGGAATAACTTAGCTATGATCTCTCCAGCATTAGACTTATTCAAGTAAAAAGTAGAAGAGAGGGGCTGGGAATTTGGCCGAGTAGTAGAGTGTAGAGTGCTTGCATCATATACATGAAGCCCTGGGTTCGATTCCTCAGCACCACATATATAGAAAAAGCCAAAAATGGTGCTGTAGCTCAAGAAGTAGACTGCTAGGCTTGAGCAAAAAGAAGCCAGAGACAGTGCTCAGGCCCAGAGTTCAAGCCCCAGGACTGGCACCAAAAAAAAAAAAAATAGAAGAGTCTCACATCTTTTCAAAAGTAGACTGTAATGTTGATGACTAGATTCTCTTCCTATTTTATGACGCTACGATTTTGAGTTCCCCAGATACCGCTTAACAAAATAGCTTAAGATTTCTCTTAACTCTTCAGTGTTGCAGACATTTAGTATAGCCAAGGAGTAATTCATCTAGTATGACTGAGGAATAATTCAGTCTCAGAACTATGGTAAAAAAATTTATCTGCTTTGGGAATTAACCAAGTCATTTCTTCAGTAATTAGCTGCTTTCACTGTAATTTGTCTATGTTGTAACATAGAAATGTATTTAAGGAAGGGACTTTGCTATACAAGTCAGTAGAGTCACAGATAGATACAGGTCATAGAGAATTACAAGCTAAACACTGAAAATACGTGTCAGTGTTAAAGTTAGACAAGGTACAAACCTGACAAAATTCAGAGTTATTAAAAAAAAGAAAGGGCATAAAATTCACAACAAAAATGAGATGCATGCATGCAAAATAACTGGTTGATTTTTTAAAAGACAAAACTTACATTTTCAGTATGTAGATATGGTAAGAATTGATCCATGATGTGGTATACTGTAGTTCCTCAATATAAAACACTTGAGAAGGTGGTTTAAAGGACAGTAGAACAACCCTAACAACTTTGGTACTATTGAATTTCTTTTTCATTTTTTCTCTCCATCACAAATAGCAATCACTTTAAGCCCTGAAGCGTGAACACTGCACAACCACTATAATTGTATCCAGCCCAGGAAGTGTACCTACAGTTATTCTTATTCATATTTTCCCAGGCTATACATAAATATAAGGATTGCCCCCTCAAAATGATCATATAAGTGACATCCACAGATGAAGTAGGTGTTTCATAAAAAGCAATTTATTCACTTTTTCATCTTAAGCATAACTTTACAGTTTCTGATTGGGTGTGCTGCAGAAAAAAAGGAAATAGTTTATGTTTCTTGGAATGCATAGTTTTCAGTAGCTGAAAGGTTGGCTTATTAAAACAGCTATTTCTGGTATACTTATTAAAGATAATGAAGCTTACGCTCCCACAAAAGCAATACAAGGGAAAACATGTATAGAACAGCTAGAGAAATTGTATTATGTCATATTTATATCATGAAGCTTTAAGGTGCACTGATTATAGGACAAGTCTAACCAGAAAAAAATGGGAGTAGCAATAGATGAAGACAAGGTTTCTTTGTATATTATAGAATTTTCAATAGAGTGGCTTTTTCCCCTGCACATCTTCATAATAACCATTAGAATAACAATGACCACATCCCCATTTTGATGTCTCTGGAACATACTGGGACACACTGAAGTTCCAAATTACATCCATTTCCTCACCTGCTGTCATTTTACTTGATGAAGAATGTTAATAAGTTACCCAAAGTTAAATAACAATAGCACATGATCTTGTATGGGTTCAGGCTCGTTCATGGTCTCCATGCTCCTTCATGTCTCACAGAATTCCATCACTTGTCTGGTATTGGATATTATTTGGGGAGCTAGTCACCCACCATCTCTGAAATTATGCCAAAGGGTAACTCAGACCGGGTTGTGACCTAAACCAACTAGCCTCAAAAGATTACAAGGTAATTCACATAAGATCAGACCATGTCAGAGACTATACAAATAAAAAGGAAAGAAAGATTGAATTATGGTTATCAAATACCAAGCACCTGTATATGCATCTACTTTCAAACTTGACCCCCCCCCCCACAACTCCTTCAAGTTGATCCATTGTCCTTGTCTAGATTGATGCTACTCTTGAAACTTACATCATATAGCCAATGAGTGACAGAGGTGGCACTAGGCCTGTTACTGTAAAATTCCCAAATCCTTGTGTCTCTCACAATGCTTCCTGTTTATCTCCAAAGACATCAGAATTCTGAGCTAGCTACAAACACATTAAGGGGTGGGAAGTTGTTTTTCATCTAGTAAAGGCCATACTCCCTTGAACATACTAATCTTAGAAGCTAAGTTTGGCTAGTACTTGGATGGAAAAACAAGTAACTCTTATCTGTGATTTCCAGTTTTGAAACAAGAACACAGGCCTGCAGTGTTGGATAATATCCACTTCTTAGACTTGTTCCTAACCCTGCCATCTAATGACCCTTTACTTTGTTAACTTTTACAATAATTTTCCTTTATATTGGATCAGACTAAGTACTGTTCCACACATGATGTTGCTTGGAGCCCTCTCATGTTATTCTCAAATACCGAAAGAACCCTGGGAAGGGTGGGCGGAGGAACACGGCATCCTGCCTCCTCCCCAATGAGATCGTGGTGTTCTCACAATATACATTACCCACTCTAGCTGATCAAATTTACCCAAGTGAGGCTCGCCCATGAACTCCCATGTTTTAAGCCAATCTTCAACCTATTAGAGCTCTCTGACAAGGCAGACTAAGGTGCAGACACATTGCCTGTGTTACACAGCTGATGTCCATTCCCTTTGGCTTAATCCTTCATTCAAATGGGTTTTTAATTCAACATGGTGGAAACCCCAGTATATCAGACACTTGATGGTGTCTTGTGAGACCTGAGGAAGGGGTTGACCAGGACTGAACTTGACTTTGATACAAGATCATGTTCTATTATTGTTTAACTTTGGGTATTTCTCCCCTAGGAGGAGGACAGAGGAGAACTAACCAGCTCCAGGACCAAGGTAAGAGGGGAGTTTTCTTTCAAAAGAATGGGTTCCATCCATTTGAAGGAAACCCCTCCCCCACCTACTTTTCAATCCTTTTTTCTTTATACATCTATATTTTTTAAGCTTACCAGCATCAGGAAACCAACTTGCCACTTGTGCGTGCATAATAGTTATTCACACATTCACTTACAAAAAGAAAGAAAATCTTTACACAAATCATAGCAGTTATATGCTAATGCATTTGTTTTCCATCACCATTGAATTAATATTACATGAAAGCTCATATTCTTCAGCTCTTAATTTCTCTATATGTAGTGTATGTAGTTCCTATCTATCAGTTTAAACATAATGGGTGAGAAGGAACAAAAAGTATTTTTCAAAAATCAAAATGTTTCTAATGAAATAGATTGTTACTGAGATTTTTTTTTTACAAAATGAAGCTGATGATACAATTTTAACAATATATATTTTGAAATGTGATGAGGCTACACTTTTGGTCTGAAGTAGTATCAACTTAATGAGATCTTAAATGTGCTGTATGAAAACTATGATTAGAAAAAGAAGAGGAAAGGGAGGAAATAGTTTGAGCATTATTTCCCAGTGCTATTATAGGCTCTTCCCTGGCATCTTTTATATTTCTTTCAATGATTTCCATGATACCCCCTACTTTCATGTTGTTGTCTTTGGGAAATCATTGGTATTCCCTCTTTGATATCTTTAGACAGAAAAGAGAACAAGAGGAGAAACAGGAGAGAATTTTTTTAAAGTGTGTATAATTTGAGATTGTAGAAGCAAGACAAACCACCTCAGTAGCAAAAGCAAGCAGGTACTAGATCTAACCACTATGCATTTTTGGTTGCTACTGCCCTTGGAATGGTGTGAATCTTGCATAAATCCACCATATGGTTATCTGGACTAAACAGTAAAAATATTAAGTAGCTGGCACAATTTTTTTGCTCAGTAAAATATAAAAAAAATATGAAGCAAGCCTTGAATGTCAGAAATTAGAATGATATCTTGGAGCCAGGCAACGGGGGCTTATGCCTGTAATCCTACCTACTCAGGAGGCTGAGATCTGAGGACTGAGGTGTAAAGCTAGCCTAGGAAGGAAAGTCCATGAGACTCTTATCTCCAATTAACACCCCGAAAACCAGAAGTGGGGCTGTAGTTAAAAGTGGTAGAGTGCTAGCCTTGAGCAAAAAAACTGAGGGACAGCATGTATGCCCTGAGTTCAAGCCACACCACCAACAACACCAGTGAATGGAGGCAATCACTGATGGCTGAAGGATTTTGACAAAGTACAGTATAAATGAGCAGACAATCAAGTTATTCTGACACTGGTGCACAGAACACAGTTATCTGATGCTGGATGAGCAGTGTCAATTTAGAACAAGTGAAATGATTAATCTGGGAGGCACTTTTTGGAGACACAGTTCCTAAGAAATAATTGGCTGTAGGAAAGGAACAGAAATGAAAATTCGAGTGTTAGATGGGAACTGTGTGGCTGGACCTTGTTACTTGATTATCTGTCTTTGCAGTCTATTTTCTCTGAGTACAAGTGTCTAATCCATTATAATGGATTATTTATGATGCCATTCTTGGGGATCCAAGACTAAATAAAACTTAGATCATTAAATTACAACTTAGATCATTAAGAATTTCTGTATGTATTGAAACACATCCTATTTTTACAATGGGAAGAAATAAATGTTACCATCTAAGGTATCATATATAGGTTATAAAAATCATCTTTTCTTCTTAAGTTTGGGGAAACTCTCAGTTCAGTTTACAGGAACTCTTACTTTCCAAGTTTTGTTTCAAGAAGAGTGTAGACAGGAGTCAGAATTTGATAATTTGCTAATCCAAGGAATATATAAGTCAAATCACCTCCAAAGTTTAATCAGGGAACAAAAATCTCTTACTAAACCTGGAAAAGTTCTAAGGAAAGAGAAAAGCTCCCTTAAAAAGACATAGAAGGGATAAAGGGTTTAATTACATAGGAAGGGAGAATGCCAGGAAAAAAATGACTAACTAACTCTATTTGGGAAAGAGCACTGGACCAGAAGGCAGATGACCTGTGTCCAGCTGGACTTTGATGGACAAGTCACCTAACTTTCATTAGGCCCCAGTGACCACATCTGTGAACTGACAAGGCTGGAGATAACCTCCAAACCACATCTTGACTCCATAATTCTAGGACTCTAAATCTTTAAAGCAATTGATGATAGCTTATAGGAAATAGCAAAGGAGGGGCAAAGAAAACATGACCTGTGGTTCGTGGAATGGTTTAGAATTCTTAAAATCATCTGAAGAGAGAAAAGAGTATATGGTCTAGAAGATAAAGAAACCCGGAGACTGAAATGGGCCAAGCCTATATAGCATTACCATTCTAGCAAGACATCATCCATATGAAAGGCAGAACACTGTCTCACCAAGCAAAAACTGTGACTATTACAACCAATAGTCTTTACACTCTTTAAACTATAGACTAATGATAACCACTACTTGAAAAGTGAATCATATTCAATGAAAACATAAAATACAATCTAGGTGCTAAGGGCTCATCTTGAAACGAGATTCCCTTTTGTATGAACTAACTTGCTAATACAAGGGGTCCTGGCTAGGGGACAGATGCCATATAATCTCAGATAGTACCCCAAAAGTGTCACCAGTAAAACCAGATTTATAGTTGTTAATGTGAATAACTGATATTTTTCAACATAATACTAAGGTATCTTTAAAGTTTCTAATTCTAAAAGAGGTACTTTAATCTATATTCATGATTTCCTATCAAAGTCCAGTGAACTTCCTGCAAATGAAGGCCACTTAATTTTTGAATATCTATACATTTGTCCTGAGAAAATATCCAGCTTTCATCAAGTTCCCAAAGTAGGTTAGAGTATTTTAATCTGACAAAAATTATGAAAGTAAACTGCATGAAAAATATTTATTATGATTACCTACAAAAGCTTTCATTAAAAATAGAATCCCATTTTTGACATTATCAGTATCTAGCTAATTCTCTGACTAAATTATGGACAGACAGCCTCACAAAGTATTTCTGCAAAGAACCACATTCTCTAGACTCGGTTCTCAAACAGATTTGCTGTAATGTAATCCCAAGGATATACAATTTAGATAGAATTGTTGGAAGTTGATCTAGTACCTACTCCATGTATTAAAAATCTTCTTGACTTACTTGAAGTAAAAACTACAAAGGTATATTTGCAAACTTAACTACACACCATATTTATCACCTAAAACCCAAAGACATGAAGTCCTTTCTTAGGAAAGTTGTTTTAGAATGTACATGATCTTTTATGCTAGGTTTGAATTATCTTTCTACTTACAGAATTTTGCAAACTGTACTTGTCATGGTGGAAGCAAACTGCAGTGAAAACTTAATGCCTCTTCCAAAAAAATTTTGCATGTAGATGTAGAGTATTTTAGCTCAAATTTTGCCTTTGGAGATGAATGTAGAAATCCAGTGAAGCAAAAAGTGCCTTGTGCAAGTCTGTTGAGAGGAATCATTTGGGAAGAAAAGTAATAGCAGAGATACAAGTTAAATTGAAAACTTAGTGGAGCATTGATAATGCCAGGAGGAGTTCCTCTTCCAAAGCTAACTATTCTAGACTAAATAGCTGATAAAGGTTACAACTGTGAATGCAAATGCCCTTCCTTAAAAATAGACATATTAGCTCCCGATCTTTATCATTTGACAGCTTACTGTGTTTTTTATTGACCTTTTTTAAATATTTTTCTGATTGATAACAATTTTTTTCTTCATCTATTACTTGATTAGATATGTGGTTCTAGAGTTCACTGTAAAGTGAGATTTTCTGCTAATTGACTCCACCCATCTTTATTTAAGGAGACATCATTAAATCATTTAGAAAAGTAACTCCCATTTTATATTCACTCCTCTTCAATTTGATATTGCTGTGTGAAATGGGTCTCAGGACATGCAATTCTTATTTACAACATAGCCATCATGTAATTACAAAATGAATGGCTTCTGTAGAGTTTGTATTCACTTTGCATGAAAATAAGTTTGTATAAGTTGTTCAAATTTTTTCACCATGAACATACATGCACATATGATACAGTATAGTGAACTTTAAATCAAATGAGTTTTCCAATCTGGAGCTCACATTTCACTTCAAAGACAGCTTGTAGTCCAAATGAAGTAGGATAGGAAGTTCAAGAATATTGCATTGTTTTAATCCTAGCAAAAAAAGAAAAAGAAAAAAGTCAGGATTTTTTTTTCCCCTTAAGGTCTCTGGTTTGGGAAAGAACAGAGTTGTTGGCTAGAAAATCTGTTTTTCTAAAAACCAAGATATATGCATAGCCCACAGGACTGCAGCCCATTCACAATCACTCTCCTTTACCCTGAAGAAGACTCACCTGTTCTTGTAAATACGCGACACAGCCAGTCTTCCCTCCAGGCCAGTGAGAGTTCCATTAGCCTCCCACAGATGTTCTCTGTTGCAGTCTCCTGCTCATTGGAGCATTGCTCTTCCTTCTCTGCCTGACCATCCCTTTCTGACAAGGTAGAACCTTTGTACAAGTCAAGCACAGCACATGGCCTCCCGCCAGTGGCCCCTGGGCACCAAAGCCAGGCCAACTATGCAACCAAAAAACAAAAAACATTTCCTCTGAGATGCTCAAGAATACCTTCTAAATTCTACTGCTAGTTTATTCTCCCTCACATTGGATTTGACACAAAATAGAATATAAATCTTGGCTTCAATAAAACAGGTCTGTAAACCACTGTACCACAGAAGTTTTGGTTTGGTTTACTAATTTCTCACTGTAGAGAGTTTTGAGTGAGTGAACAAAATACAGTGGGAATCAGTTACAATCCGTTTACTCACAGAGAGAAATCTGTTGTAATTTCATCCAGTATTGTTTCACTTAAATTACATATGTGTATAAGTTATCAGGCTAGGATCACAAATAATATACAAATGTAATTCTTTTTCTTTAAGCTTATTATACTGTAAGCATTTTACTCATCAATTTTTTAATGGTTAGGAGACCGTTTTGTGCATTACAGGTTATACTCAATATTAGCACCTCAGGAACTGTGTAGCTATATAATGTTACATCTAATTCAAAAGAATCTGATTTGGTAGGGTCAAGTCTCCTAATCTGTATTGGTAACAAGGGGTTTTGATACTCAAATCAAGCTTCTGTCCCGTGGGATGGGTGAGAGCTTAATTATTCCTTTCATTTGCATATGTGAGTTGTTCTCTATGTTTTGGTAGATTACATACACTATGAGCTTTATTGTAAGTTATTTTGCTACATCTTCAGCAAATTTCTGAGGAGTTAGTCTTCAAAGGCAAAAATTGGGTCAAGGATAAAGAATGTTTTAAACTTCTTGTTTGATAAAGTCCAACTATTATCTAGTTTTTAATATGGTCATCAATTTACAAACTGCCCATCTTACTAAATCCTTGATGACATAGAGCATCCTCTTTAATTTTTTTTCAATATGAATGAAGAAAACTGAACCGCATCACTTTAATTCAAAAGTTGAGTTCCAAGTAAGGTTGAATTATTACAAGATTTTCCTTTCTCCTGAACCAATAATCAACTTAAAATCATGTTTTCTTAAAATATTTTTTCTAATTTTGAAGGAATTTTATTTGCTTTTCACAGTTTCTCTAGTTCACATAGTTTACAACTTTAAAAATACATAGGAGCTAGGCACTGATGGTTCACGTCCTTAATCCATTAGCTCAGGAGTCTGAGAGCTGAGAATCGTGGTTCCAAGCCATCTTGGGCTGGAAAGTCCATGAGATTCTAATCTCCAGTTAACCTTCAATTATCCACCAGAAGTGGAGCTGTGGCTCAAGTGGTAGAGTACCAACCTTGAGCAAAAGTGCTCAGGGACAGCACCCAAGCCCTGAGTTCAAGTCCCAGGATTGGAACAAAAAAAATAGGATTTATTGGAGACTATTAAAAGAATCTTATTCAATGAAATATTCTAGGCATTGTAATGGAGAATATAGCATGAATGGAGTACTTGGGGAAGGAGAGCACAGGAGATCTTTTAAGCCCCAGCACCATTGTAAAACAGTTAAGAGAAGTAAACAGTACTGGATCCACATGCTACTGGCATCATAGCCAATAATGAAATGTGTGTTCTATCAAGTGAAATGGAACTGAATTCATTTTAGCTGGATTAATGATTTTGCAAACTGTGTGCTCTCAATAGCCTCTGTGGAGATACTGATTTAATCTATAGGATTGTCATCAAGCTTTTATAATTAATAGTCAAAAATCCAGGAAATCACGAATATACTTTACCAAACTGAAGCCTCACTTATTTAGGTTATTTTTATTTTGTTTTGTTTTTTGTTTTGTTTTCTGCACTGGAGTTTGAACTCGGGGCTTCGTGCTTACTAGGCATGTGCCCTACCACTTGAGCCATACTCCCAGCTGAAGTATCAAATCTAGACTTTCCCATGCTAGTGGGGTTTTTTTTAATTCTTTTTCTCTTTTTCCCTAGGTCCTATTACAATCTGGGAAAGGCCATTGTCCATACACCTGGATTGTTACATAGGTCCTATTACAATCTGGGAAAGGCCATTGTCCATATACCTAGATTCTCCATACCCAGAATACCCAGAATACCCAGAATAAAATATGCTCACTTATTGTTGCTTTTTCCTCCCTTCCCATTTTTTTAAATGAAAAGCAATCCATTTCAATGGACTTTAATTTGTAAAAAGCTGCCCTTAATACAATTAAAAGGAATCATTCTGCTTGACAGATCACTTTTACAACTTCCTGGACACTTAATTAGAGTAAGAATATTCTTCATAGTCAATAGGAGTTTCTGATATTGATGTTGAAATCAATGTCTGAAATGTATAAAGGAAATTCCAAAGCTATCATTAAGTATTTAAAATGCCCTCATATTTCCCTGACTTCTAATAACAGCCTTGCTTATGACTATTTCTTAAGGATTCCTTTAGTTGGATAAAAAAAAAATACTTTTGACCTAGTCTGCTAAAATGAGTGAGTTAATATAATAGGGTTAAAGGTCATTTTATGGTTCTTATTAGCCACATGGAAAAGCATTTCATTTCATAAAATAGAACCGATTCCAAATTATCCTTGCATGTACAGTTGATGCTGAAGTTTAAATATCAATCCAATGAAGCTTGTAGATGTCAATATATTGACTAAGGAAATCATGTTGTTAGCCAGACAATGGTAGAAAAAAAATCATAGGCACTTTTAACATACAAACAAATCTTGAAATACTGGAAACTATCTCCAGATATTACAAGAACCTTCTGTATCATGTCACTGATGAAAACTAAGCATCATATATGACAGACTTTGTTGAGGAACCACATGAAGGAAAAGGTGATTGTGAACTTGGCAGTGATTTATCTGTTGGTCAAATGTATAATATCCATCGAAAGTAAACATAGACATACCTGTATGGATAGCAGTGTGAAACTAAACTGTTTTTACATGGCCTGTCAGATGGTATTAGATCATATCTTAGAATAATTTTGTAGAAAGCTTGGTTCCAAACAATTTTCTCAATATAAAGCTTCGTGCCCTTATTCATTCCTTTATTTTGCTTTTTTTGTTTGTTTGTTTTCTTTGTGCTGTGAAACTGTCTTTGGATAAAGCTAATAGCCCTGTTAAATAACCCTCTCATAAAATGGTTTGTTTCATCTAAGGAATGGTCTAAACCAACATATCCAGCAATTGGGATACTTCATTTTTAAAAAAACCTAATAGAAAAGTTTAAAGCTAAAACAAAGCGAAAGAATTATTTTCATCAAGATTTTAGTAGTTTTAACTTACTATAAGACAAATTTATGGGTATAGTGGTACATGCCTGTGATCCCAGCACTAGAGAAGCTAAAGCAAGTGGATCAAAAATTGGAAGCAAAACTGTGCTACATAGCCAAACCCTATCTCTAAAGAAAACAACATTTTTTTTAAAAAAGGTATCTTTGTTTCACTTATTGTAAACACAAAATAAATTGAACCAATGATCTCTTCCCAACAGAATTTTAAAAATAGATATCTATCTTCAATATTTATTCATACCTTCATTTTAATGTGGCCCTTTTAGTGGATTGATTACTTGCTATTGTTCAGCTGAAGAAATGATTGATTTTGTGCCACTAATGTGGCACTTCAGTGGGAAGGTAAGACCAGCTCCATCTTGAATCAACATTCTATAAATGGCAGTCTAGCTCTTAAAAAGAATTAATGGTTCCAGAGAGTGTGGCTTACTTATGGGATGTGTTGACTCTGTGCCTGGCTAAGACCAGCACACAGGGAAGAGCACATACAATGGAGCCATGAAAAACCACTTAAATAGGCTGTTTGATGATTTAAAAAAAAATAGTCCATATTTTAATAGCCAGTTAAGGGATATTTTACTTTTAAAATCATGTTATTTGGGGGCTAGGAATGTGGCTTAGTGGTAGAGTGCTTGCCTAGCATGCACGAAGCCCTGGGTTCAATTCCTTAGAGCCACACAAACAGAAAAAGCCAGAAGTGGCACTGTGGCTCAAGAGCTAGAGTGTTAGCCTTGAGCAAAAGAAGCCAGGGACAGTGCCCAGGCCCCGAGTCCAAGTCCCAGGACTGGCAAAAAAAAAAAAATCATGTTATTTGTTAATATTGTTATTTTGTTTTATTCTTCAATTCATCTATCACTAAGTAATCACCAAATTCAGTGTTTCTCAGAAAGCACAGCCCAGACTACTCCCAGATTCCTTCAGTACACAAGCCGCTCCCTAGATTTAATAGAAATCTCATTAATTGCTGGAAAATTGTCTCAAAAGAGCCAATGGGTATTTATAAACTGTCACTTGGAAATAATAAGGGAACCAAATACGTAGGAGGTAAAAGCCCATGACACTTTAAAATCTGTTAGCGAATAATTAGAATAGTCTGCCTCATTCTTCTATAGAGATAAACACAGAGAAAATCTCATCTGCAGCATAACTTCCTGGTGTTTAATTACTTAATTTAAGCAGTCAAATTGGCTGTGTGATCCTGATTTCCAAAAAGCACACATGCTTTAAAAAATTAACACAAAAATTTAGATGAGAGAACTTAGCCCTAAGAACTGCTCCTGTATCTAGACTTCTACCAGAAAGTTCCTTCCACAACCTCCAGCCCACGAAAATGATCCATCCAGAAAAATCTTAGATTCTAAGATCAACAGACTCAAACCAACTAAATCCACACAGATAATAAAGGGGAATAGCAATTAAACCACACTCTTTATTGTCAGGAAATCGGTACAGGAAAGAAATGGCTGGCTTCTTGTTTGGTTTACATCAGGGAATACATTTTCATTTCAGGCTCTTTTGGGTCATTTATATTTGCTGAGGCAAAGGGATTCAAGACATAATTACTAGTAAATTCGAGTTTATTAACTGTTTTGCAAAACAGAAAAACTGATGTAACTGGTTGCTGTCAGTTATTGTCACAATAAACAAAATATTCCAATGGACAGCCCCAAATCTTGCATGTGGGATATGTTTGAAATTAGTTACCATTGCCTTTGGTTTTGGACTCTGGTAGATGGAGCTGCAGGATGGCAAAATGAGAGGTTTATTTAGCGTCTGGGAGAAGCTTGTGAAAAGCTTTAAGTCCTCATTCCTTCTAACATCCTAACAGCTGTGCAGTTTCTTACAAAATATGTTTTATCGTTTCAAGAAATGCTGTTAACCTCGCAGTTTTAAAACTGAATGAACAAGGCCTCTTGGACAAATTGAAAAACAAATGGTGGTACGACAAAGGAGAATGTGGCAGCGGGGGAGGTGACTCCAAGGTTAGCCTCAATGTCACCAAAAGCGGGTAAACAGTATGTCGAGTAATCGGTGCATCTGCTGGGCAGCCTACGCACAACAGCGGGATTGCTAGTCACGTCCCTTTCCAAACAAGTGTGCAATTACTGTCAAGGCAAAAATATTTGCAACTGCTATCGATTTGGCGGCACACTAACCAGTATGGTAGTAATAGCCTCTCAAAAGTTCTGTTTGAAGAGGCTGCGGACCAGACACTAACAATCCTTGGAACTGCTAGGGTTCAGAAAGAAAGAAAAGGACACAAGTTTCAGAAAGAACAAGTTAGTGAAGAGAGGAACATCAGGGTAAGTCTAACTTGTTTTCTTCTTATTTTACTTGGCCAGATCTTC
Source organism: Perognathus longimembris pacificus (assembly GCF_023159225.1). Taxonomy (NCBI): domain Eukaryota; kingdom Metazoa; phylum Chordata; class Mammalia; order Rodentia; family Heteromyidae; genus Perognathus; species Perognathus longimembris. The sequence goes on from NC_063163.1 coordinate 110,030,481, forward strand.
TACCAAATATTTCTGTAGTGACAGCAATAAGCTGACTCCATCTAGATCTGTCTAAAGATCCTTCCAAAAAAGATTATTTTTTTAAACATAAAATTCAGAGGACTCCCATTTAAATCCAATAACAGCTCCAAGATAAAATTGCAGGTTTTTGCCTCCCATTCGTGCATCATTACAAAACTGATCAAGCTACCAAAAACAAAAGGCAAGAAACAAGAACTCTCCTTTGTCTTAACTTTGGACATATTTCTCACTTCACAAAATGTGTTTGCCTTTCTAAGTAAATTTCAAAGAGGTATACAATTGACATGTACAAACTAGTGTCCCAGAATCCTTCTTTATATAGGTCAGGGTTTCTAGATTTAAAGAAAATAGTTACTAGATAAGAACTTTCTGACTGAGAAAACTACCACCAATTGATATGTAAAATGAGTATATTTTACATTTTTCAAATGTAAGAAAAAGTGTCCAGCTCCTCCCCCCACCCAAAAAAAACCTGATTTCTTCAGGTTCCTGTTGAGCTACAAGGTCCCAGATATAATCCACAGAGAGACTTAACTCTGTTCACAAGGAAAGTCAGGATACCTGCCTTTAACTCCTCCCAACGCCATTCTAAACATCCTAGTAGGTTGTGTATGTCATAATGTTTATCACAAGAACATAAAGTGGTTGCAATATACATCATACTAATGCCCTGCCTTGAATTTATACAAAGGTAATCTTTTAAATGGCCAGACCTAACTTACATCAGAGTAAACAGGAAAGAGCTGTTGCCTTTCCAGTTCCATCCTGTACTTTCTTCAGGTGACTGGTGTTCTTAGAAACATGCCTCGCCCCTCCTGTTTGGCTGGTCTTCCCCGTACAGAGGTAAACAGAGGAGGAAATGTACTAAGCTGAGTGAAACAGCTGGCTCTGAGGCCTTGAGTATAAAGTCAACTCAGGAGAGACAAATGTTGCATGATGACAGTAAAGAGACTTAGTACAAGTCTGCTAAAATCCTGGCTTATGGGATTTTTGAGACAGACAACATTAATTTTCTTACCAGTTTTATCCAAGAAAGGTAAATAATGGAAGCCTGTTCACATGTGGGAAGAAAAGTTCCCGGGAGGAGGCAGTAACTCACCTGCCATTCACAGGATGGAAATGGTGGGAGACTGTTGCCACACAGCTCCCATTTCCGTTCAGCCGCTAATTATTAAACTTAGGCCCTGACTGGGTAATGTATCAGGACCTATGGAGAAAGAGAATTAGCCACTGTCTTTTCCCTCGAGGCACATAGACTGAATATACCCCACAGTTGAACTCCTTATGCCTCTGTGGCAGCTTTCCTGACATCCTATGCAATAATTAGCACCCCACCTACCTGACAACCATTCCCAGCTCTGCCAGGTTCTCATCATAACAATCTCACAGGAAAAGGTGCAATGAAGTGGGGGTGCGTGAAAGCTCACTCCTTCAATATTGTGACTGCTATTACTATCCAGTTATCTTTTAGTGGTCACAAAACTTTCATACTCATTCTTGTAAGTAATAGACTTATATTAACTGGCAATGAGCCAACTTAAAAATAGAGATGACAATATATAAAATGTATTTTCCCCTTTCGATTAATCTGATATGGCTTAGTCTAAGTAAGCACCATACACAGACTATTATACTACTATCTGAGCTTTGAAATCTTGATTTTAGTGGGGAATTTTGTCAATGTCCATAACCATCCGTCACCATATAACTAATAACAGCTAAAGCATTAATTTTTTAATTTATTTTACCCCTTATCTCACTGTAGATATATGTAAATACACATGGATATGGACATTCATGGAAATCATTTTGTAGATACAATTGTGAGACAATGTAGAAATTAAATCAGATCACACAATTCTGGGTCATGACTTGGAATTTTTTAGAAGGCAACCCATTTCTGGTTTGATACATACAAATGAATGGATCCCCATAAGATAGCTGTGAAAAGGAACGCAGGATTCAGAGTATAGAAGGTAATGCATTCACAAACTGGTAGAGAGGAAAAGTAGAAAGCTGGCCCTCAGTGAGTCTCTCAGTACTGAATTTCTTGTTCAATCCTATCTTTCCACACTGAACATTAAGTTTGGCTAATAATAAGAACCTTCGATTCAAAACTGCCAATCTAAACTTGTCCTCAGAGAAGAGGCTGCTGGAGTAAACAGCAGAAGGGACAAAGACAGCTTATGGAAGGGTCAAAAACAAGGAGCAGAAATAGAAAGAAGAGAATAGGGGAGAAGAATACCTCGTGTGACAGAGATTATCGAAAGCTGGTCTTTGTCAAAGATGGTAGGAAAGCAATAAAACAAAAAGAACATTCTAGTTCAGAGGAGTTGTCTGGTCAGAAAAAATACCTTGGTTACCTCAGACTACTGTTTATTAATTTTCATCCATTGTCTGAGTTTACCATACTAACATGCTCACAGTACAAGTTCAAGTGATTCTATTTATCTGTGTAGTTTTTTGTTTTTATTTATGTGTAAAGGAACTGGTGAGCTAGATTAAAGACCTAAAAACTCTTATTTAGTTTCACCTACCAGAGGCTGAGGCCAGAGGATTGGTTGATCTCAGGGTTTTTAAAGACCCAGTTTGGGTCACATACACCTCAATACAAAAAAAAAAATCTCTTAGAATATTAATTCAAAGAAAAAGCTTCCTCTGGATTTAAAGTAATTTCAATATAGAGATCACCTACTCTGAGACCACTACTCTGGTACCTACTGCTTTACAAAGTGAATGAGAGGAATACCTTATGCTTCCTGGTATTAATAATTCACCAATAAACCCACAGGTGTGGTTTTCTTGTAGTCATTTCAAACATGAAGGTAACAGAGTGATAGACGATTAAACCTTGATTAACCAGAAAACTCAACTAGCCCTGAAACCCCTTTGTCTTAAGTCCTCAGTTTTGTTTTACATGGTCTGTGCTATGAAACTACATGATCATAAACCTTAGCAGTAGTTGATACCTAGCTGTATGTGTAATTGAATAAGCTCTTTGCCTTGGTTTCTTTATTTGAAAAGCTTGAGTGAGAGTAGTAAAGCTCTTTTCCACAGTGTCTTGCTATGGAAAGCACACAGTAAATGTTAGCTCTCCTTATGACCATCATTTTCAATGCTTTACCTCATTGGGAAGCTTGTGGGAATCATCTCTTGGTGACCCAAGTAAAGGCACAGTTGTGTCCCACCAAATGCACTCAATATCTCCTAGAACTGAGACACTGAGCCATTCAGTCAGACAAAATGTCAGTGCAAGAAGGCTGCCAGTCTCCAGCAAAATGAAACAGAAAGCAACTGGCCCCAAGAAGAGCAGACGATGCCAGGAGTTATGTCATTCATCTTCTAGCCTTGGCATTACTTATGAAAGATAACTCTGAATAGTGATACTGGTTGATGGCTGACATCTTCCTCCTCAAGACTCTCTGTATGATATTTAATACCAGAGGGATCAAAGATGGTAGGAAAGTTAAAAAAAAAAAAAAAGAAGAAGAACATTCTAGTTGAGAGGAGTCTGTCTGGTCAGGAAAAAAATCTTGGTTACCTCAGACTAGAGAGTTAATATAGTCACTTGACTTTGTACTTTGAGCATGTTAATGGTAAACTGAAAAGATAGATGAAAATTGAGTTAAATACAGCAATTCAGAAGGAAAATATCAATATGGACTTATAGTTCCTCTGCATGAAGTGGCTGTAGTCAAAACACTGCACACACCATTCTGTGAATTGGGTCTTAGATGACAAAGGTTATGGAGTCAGTTTATTGGTGGATACTTCTGACATCTTTTTAGAGCATGAAGTACAATTCCGATACCAGTGAGTCATAAAGCACTCACCTATGAATTGACGTCGGTCTTGTGTAGCTTCTGTTTAAGTCTGTTAACCCTCACCCACTTCAAGTCATTTTGAAAGGCCAAAAGAAACATCTGGCTTTTGAATGAGTGCCACATTTCTGTGGGAGAGGGGGAATTTGAAAGAAAACCTAATCTGAGCCAATAGTTTTGGATTCACAGTAATTGCATACATTTTCTTTATCAGTTCTCCCCAGCAGTATGTGCCTGTTACCTAAAGCGATGGAGCAGGCCCCAGTTTTATGTCTGATGCTAAACGTGGGCCTACAGTATAAGACATAGTACCCACTGTGGCCTCTGCTCTGTCACTTTGCCATGCGATTCTAATGTAGTTTGACTTGAATAACATAAAATAACATATATAATGTTATTTATGTTATTTTCCACGTGAAGAACTCCTGTAAACCTTGCCGTTTTGAAACTCAGTGAGGCAGGCGTCTTAGACAAGCTGAAAAACAAATGGTGGTACGATAAAGGTGAATGTGGACCCAAGGACTCGGGAAGCAAGGTCAGTCGCTGAAGTTCGGGTCTCCTCTTGCGTTCACAAAGTATATGAAAACCTTAAGAACCGCTGTTTCTCTATACTCCCAGCCACTGCCTACATTAGAAAACACTGCCATAGATTTCAACCACAGGCACTGTCTCTTTAGGGAATTGCAACCTATTCCCCCAGAATACGATTTTAAAATAAACTAAAATTAACTATAATAAAAATGCTTGAAGTAAAATTTCTTCCAGTATCCTCAAAATTCTGTACCACTAATGAAAGCAGGTTTTTTGTTGTTGTTGTTGTTACAGCTAAGGTTTTGTTTCAGAAAGAGACTATTAATACTTCAATAACTAATATATTCTCAAAACAATTGATGAGTAGTCACCCAGAAACAAAAGATGCTAAATATTACAGTTCAGTGTCTTGTCACCATTTACCACACATTCCACTGTAGTTCAGGGCCCTTGGTATACTCCTGGCCTGACTAACAGAAAAACTTCCCAATTGTATTTTCCCATTTGAAATTTCTTTATTTTTACAGTGATATTTACACAGACTTTCCTTGAGTTTCAAACTTTCAGTCATGAGTTCTTTTTAGAACAATGCAGACATCCATAAGGCAAACTCTGTTGACTACAACAGCTCTGTTCTTAATCTATTAGAAAATATAACACGTTTTTCAGTCAATCCAAATATCTACACTTGTTAATAGAACAGAATTAATTGTCTTAAAGCCAGTTGAAGATTCTTGAAGTTCTCCTTTCCTTTTTTTTTTCATACTTTCTTCTAGGAAGAAAACTAACTAGTGATTATTCATAGACATTAAACAGGTTACTGGCTTAAATGGAGAGATTCAATTAATTTACAAAGGAGACAAAATCAAGTTAAGGTCTTATGCTTAATTACTTCTGTCTACCTTTGAGCCGAAGTGGAATGAAAAAAGCTTATCCAGATAATGAAATGGTAAAACTTAATGTAACATAAGGGATATTTATAAAATCATTAATAAGTGATTATAGTTGAAAGACAACCACCCTAAAATGTGTGGCCTGGCCAGTTGATATCATGACTTAGTAGACAGTATAATGTATCTTTTGAATTAAATACTCTTCTATTAAAATGACTTAAGATCAAAATCACATTCTGCACAAAACATACTGCGGAGAAAATGATGACCACATGGCCTTCTTCAGGTTGTCTGCCAAAATAGTTTTGGAATTATGTTACATAGTAAGTCTAATTTATAATTTTTGAGAAATTCTAAATTTTGAGTGATTGACCAGTAAAGATTTACTGTAAAATAATTTGTATGTAGATCTTGAAAGAATAAGATATCGTAAAGCATTAGCTGATTAAGCATTTTTAAGTAGGAGTAGAATTCTATTTTTCAGATCTATAAAAATAATTATAAATTTGTTCCTATATATTCAATTTCTCAATTAACCACAGTAATTTATGTATCTTTAAAAATTATCTAGTAGAATTACCTGTTATATATATACATTACATGTAATGTATAATTACTCCTAAATAGTGTAGAATATGCAAGAGTGATATTTTTCATCAGATTTCCCCTGTAGTCATATCTGAAAGAACAGATTTATACTTTATATTTGGCAAAAGGATGATTAGTGGAATATGAAAGTACTAGCTTAAAGATCCTAAGTCGGAAGTAGGGAGTTCACTGTATTCAAGGGAAATCTTAAACACTAGATTTATGTTTTAAAAGACCTAATGCTAGAAGAGGTCCCCTGTCCCATATATCTGGATATTAAATATGTCATTTTCAAAGTCTATAACAAGCCCATTTCTGCTACCCTATGTCAATATATAAATGCTTATACATGGCTATGTATAGTGGTTTTCACAGCCTGTTTAATAGCAATGAAATGTTATTGATTTTATTAAATGTAATTGCATTTAATTTATTGGTAATTATCATTTCACTTCTGAGAACTATAAGCTTTATGCTTCAACCCATAAACCTACCTCAGTGACTTATCTTTATAAATACTTCCAGGTTAAATTAAGCATTTACTTTAATTGGCTCTTTGGATTTCATGTGTGCTTTTTACCTACTGCGTGTGACATTTCTGCAGTTAACTCCAGTGTCTCTCTCCTCCGTAGGACAAGACGAGTGCCTTGAGCCTGAGCAACGTAGCAGGCGTCTTCTACATTCTGGTTGGCGGCTTGGGCTTGGCTATGCTGGTGGCTTTGATAGAGTTCTGTTACAAGTCCAGGGCCGAAGCGAAGAGAATGAAGGTGGCAAAGAGTGCACAGACTTTTAACCCAACTTCCTCGCAGAATACCCAGAATTTAGCAACCTATAGAGAAGGTTACAACGTATATGGAACCGAAAGTATTAAAATTTAGGGGTAGGATTTAGGGCCTACGACAGTGAGTGGAGAATGCATCCTGTGAACGCAGTGTTGTGGCCTGTCTGTCCAGTGGTGGTATTTTGCTTGCTTCTAATTAGAGCTTTCTATTTTTGGAAACCTGAGTGCAAAGTGGTTCATTTTCTTTGGCTGCAGAAGTACTGTTTGAAACTTTGTGTTGCCAATAGATATCTGCATTGCAAAGGTCAGAAAGACAAAAGCAAAACTAGAATTGCTCTGTAAAATGATTCAAATAGCATGACTTCCCTTAAATTTGGGAGAGATTGGAAATTGGATCTGGGCTTCCTAGTACTAAGACCAGGCAAAATCTCTACTACAACACATATTTAGCATATACACTAACAAAAGAAAACCTGTTCTGAATCAAAACCTAGAGAGTTGTCTGTTGTTGTTTTTTAAATATAACATTTTTTCTAAAGAAAGTAATATACATAAAAGATCGAAAGCACATAGTATGATCCCACTGAATCTTGCCTCCTCATCTAATTTGCTTTATTTTGGCCATCTGTCTATATTTTTAGAGCAATGAATCCCCACTGTTGGGTCATCTGACAATAGTCCTTTGAGCCAGAACTTTAGGGAGGAGAGGGGTGATTATTGGAATTTTTACCACAAACATATCTATTAGATGAGATTCAACTTTTCTGTTCATTATGTCACTAAGGGCAACCGACATTTTAGGCATAGGTGTCCTTAATGTATGTGCTCCATAAGATACATAAAGTAAAACATAAAACACAGATTGTAGTGAACTATCCTACACTTTCTTTTTTTCCTCAAAATTGCTTTCCACCAAACCTGATCCTCTCACAATGTTACAGTAAAAAAACTGTATGTATCCCATGAAATACAGGAGATAGAGACCATTGTTTCTTAAAGAATCCAAATGCCCACTTTATCTTTCCTGTAATTATTTTTTTTAAAAGTGGTTTTCCAATAAAACCTGAATGGATTTGTTATTCTTCTTCTAAAATCAAGCCTCTTCAAAACCATTTTCTAAAATTACATGTAATAGCTTAGTGAATAGGCTGCTCAATTCTGATCACATGCTAAATGTTTTTGAACCTTGAAGAGATATTCAGGGCTTTTGATGTACCTTAAAGTAAAAAAATATATATATAGCATTTTAGTAAGATGTACATCTGATCTAATGCTGGATAAATGCCCTTGATTTTGTGATTTATTGATACAGAAACCATGGAAGTATCATTAAAGATAACCATTGTTCCTAGCTTTTAAATAGAACAAAGCCATACCTGTTCACCACAATCTAATTGCTTATATCCATTATATAGAAGTTGATGACTGAATACAAGTGAATAGTAACAACCTCAAAGTGGTTCTTTCCCAATATTGTTTTTTTAAAAATAGAAACTGTACCCTCTATTCCTACAGATCAAAACACGATAAGCATATCTTCTAACAGGACAAGAAACCAAGATGACTTAAAGCTCTGCTAGCCATTAGGAGAATGCTTTCATCTTTTTTTTTTTTTTTTTTTTTTTTTGCCAGTCCTGAGGCTTGGCCTCAGGGCCTGAGCACTGTCTCTGGCTTCTTTTTGCTCAAGGCTAGTGCTCTGCCACTTGAGCCACAGCACCACTTCTGGCCATTTTCTGTATATGAGGTGCAGGGGAATTGAACCCAGGGCTTCATGTATAAGAGGCAAGCACTCTTGCCACTAGGCCATATCCCCAGCCCTGAATGCTTTCATCTTGATGTTTAAAGAATCAAGGAGAGATTTTTCACAAACTGAGACAATACCTGACCAGTTTTTAGAGCACACTATTTTTACTGCATTTTTACATGAATTTGTTAAATGTGTTAAACTTTTTTCTTACTCCTTTAAAACTGAGTTTTCTTCGCTATGGCGATCATTAGCGAGATGCACTACAGAAATAGAAAGAAGAAAAAATATTAAACATTATAGAAAGGAATACTCAAGATGCCTGTTTATTATGAATTTTTGAGAATTTAATAAACCAGATATGAATTCCCAAGTTACCAGCATTAACATGTAACTTACGTGTAATAATATTTTTGAGTAAGAAACTGGCATTGAAATTGACCTAGGAATTGTCTTTCAAGCTAAATTTGAACTTTTAAGGCAATATATTTCAAATGAAAAGAAAACATTCATATCTGGCTTTCTTTTTAAGTCAATAGTTTCTAGAGTAAATGAAATTCTCTCATCCTATAGAGAACACTTGAAAGTAAGCAATTTTTATTTTATTACCAATTTAAAATAAATACTTTTCCCTTCAAAAATTCTATTGACCAAAAAGAAGGAAATGTGGTAATATGAAATTATAAAATGATTGGTAAAATTTGGACAATATTTCCCAAGGCTTCTACCCCCCCTCCATTTGAAACCTTCACTAGATAATAGATCTAATTCAAAGTGATCGTCCCACAAAGAGAACAAATACAGAATTGCCAGCTAAGCAGCCACAATCCACAATCACTCAACCAGATTCAGCTCTTACGTAAACTCACAAGAAAGTTTTCCAGCTTGAGGATCCTCAGTGGGTTCATATCAAGATGAACAAAGATGGCATTTATGGAATAATTAGATGACATAAGTATAGGAAATAAAAGTGATAGAACAGATGCAGAAGAGAAAATAGAGAATATGATGCCCTGAGTTCAAGCCCCAATATCAACACACACACACACACACACACACACACACACACACACACACGACTTATTCAAGATTTATTAACTATCATACTCAGTTGCATGAATGTATCAAAGAGTTTGAAAGTAAATGGAATTTTCCAAATTTTAGGAACGTTTCCTTTCTTAACAAGCACAATAAAGAAAGAAAATAGAGTAAAATAGACTTTAGGACAAAAGTCTTCTGGAAATGTTTTTTATTTTGTTTTGCTTTGCTTTGTGTTGATTCTGGGGCTTGAACACAGGGACTGGGTGCTGTCCCTGAGCTTTTGTGCTCAAAGCTAGTGCTTTTGGTTAGTTAATTGCAGATAAGAGTCCTACAGTTGCTTGGGCTGGCTTTGAACCTCAATCCTCAGATCTCAGCATCTTGAGTAGACAGGATTACAGCTCTGAGTTTTAGGAGAGTTGCTCTAAGTCATGAAAGAAGCATAGTGAATATCTCCTTTATTTTATTTTCCTTGTGAGTCAGCATAGAATGAAGAGAGAATAAAAAGAGTTTAGAAGAAATGAATGAACAGTAATTAGATTTATACAATTAAATTTGCTTCTCCTCTATCTAATGTTATTTTTTGCTACCTGTTGAGTCTGAGAATAGGTATTTAATGAGGAATCCAGAGACCTAATTAATTCCATGGCCTAAATAAGAGAAGCTCCTTTTGATCCTGAAGTAGGTACCAAAACGTGCCTGGTTTGGGTACACCCCTTTAAAGAACGATGGTTAAAATAGGAGCCTGAGTTTGACACTAGGCCTAGAGTGAGCTATCTGCCACTAATGGCACTGTTGAGTCATGTCTGTAAACTCATGTGAACAAATGGAATCATCTGCAGATAGGTCTGTGATTAAGAAACAAGACAATCTGTCACTTCCTCTCGAAACAATGTAGTATAATCCTTGCACTGTAAGGAAGACATTTTCTAAAAGAAAGTACTATGATTTACAGAATGCAATCCAAAATAAAGGAGCTCTGAAGTCCCACCGGAAGTACGAGGGTATCAAGTACCGCAAGCTAAAAGATGCCCTCTGCCCAGATTTGCTACACAAACCTAATTTAATGAGGTGTTGTTTTTTTTCTTTTTAGAGTTAGTTGGTAAATAGGTGGGGCCATAAATTCCAGGCGGATTAGTTCTTGGGTGTCATTGGGGTTTTTCCTTTCTTCCTAAGCAGTTTGCATATGACTAAAAAACCAAATATGGAAAATGCAGATGTCTAATTATTATTTCTGGATACTTTTCTTTTTTTTCTTTTTTTCTTTTTTTTTTTTTTTTTTTTTTTTTGGTGTTGGTTGTGTCACATGTCGTTGAAGAAACAGTAACATTATGACACGTCCCATTCTTTTTTTGTTTCCTTTCCATGCAACCCAGCTGACCTTTTCTGAAGCCATAAGAAACAAAGCCAGGTTATCCATCACTGGGAGCGTGGGAGAAAACGGCCGAGTCTTGACGCCCGACTGCCCAAAGGCCGTACACACTGGAACTGCAATTAGACAGAGTTCAGGATTGGCTGTCATTGCATCGGACCTACCATAAAAACCAAAAACATAATTGAGTGCCTTAATTAAACTGTGTGGATGACTGATGGAAACGCAGCCCCCCTCCCCCCCCACTCCCAACCGAGGGACGCGTGGCTGAACATCTCGGGTGGTGTCTCATCCTAGCGTGGCAGTGGATGTCAGCAACAGCAAACCTGCGCATGAGCTCAGCTCGGAAACCCAAACTCAAGATTTTTATATCAGGAAAACTCACAGTGTAGGGATTTTTGTTGTTGTTGCTTTGGTTTCTTGGATTTTGTTTTGGGGAGTGGGTGGGAGGGAACTGGGATGGGGTGTATTAACAGCAACAAAATTTCACTCCAGTGGACTTAAAACAAAAACAAACTAATCAGACTTGCCAGTTAGTGCGTTCAACTGTGAAGTGCTTGCTCAGAAAGGCCTTCGTCTCACGGAAAGGGAGTGATACATGTCAAGGAACATGCTAACCTGTGTGTGCAGAACTGCCCATAGAGGCAATGGACGCATCTCCAGCTGAGAAAACAAATCTCTAAACTGTGATAAGAAAATAATCAACAAACATGTAAATCCTGTGAAAAAAATTTAAAGGAAGTATTTACACTTACTTTGGAACAACAACAACAAACAAAACAAATACCTGAAACATGCTTGCTTTTTAACTGACGTAAATTCAATAGAGGACAACACAATTCTTTTTTCTAACCATCTTAGGGAACAATACATTGCAATAATTGATATAAATGCCATCACTGTAATAAACCTTAGAGACTTTTTTTTTAAATATAAAAGTTGTTGGTCATCTTCTTGTTTGCTGTAATTTTCACTGTGTCAACACAAGTCGGTTCACAGATTGCATTTGTCTCACTACCAGGAGCAAAAAGTGAAGAAAATGTCAACATTAAATCATCTGTCAAGGTAGAATCAAAAGAGACTACGGGTCGCTCACGTTATTGCTATTATTTATAATCTCGTTCTGTGTACAAAATTGTGGTTTTTTTGTACCTACCAAAAAGAATAAAACAACAGATGTTCTTACGATATCTACAGAGCTTAAAAGCTTTTTTTCCTATTATTAAAAAAGTCATTGGAGAAATTATGATACAAGGGGTTGTAGGAGTCAAGTGGTGGGCCATATTGGAAAATGTAGCTAGCCCTATAATTTTTGCATAGTAAGCTGTCTGTCTTTTACAGATCTTTGATTGTTAGAAGATTAAATTGTCAAAGAAGGAGTCTTTGAGTCCGGGAATTAATCATTGCTCTAACAGCAACATCCCCCGTAATTGTGTATTGGAATTTTTACTTGATTGTATTTTGCTGCATAAAACTATGTGTCTTTTGAACTTCTCATTCCTATTTTTTTCCATTACATCTTTTGAAGGCACTAAAGCTTGGGGTAGGCCACAAATGAACAAATCAGTCCTTAGTCTTTGTTTTCACCTGAAAATTGTGAAGAAAACTGTACTCTTATTTATTTATAGAAAATACTTTGCTATGTATGGATTAAAGTGACATGGTACAAAAGAAGGTTTGGTTTATTGAAAATAATAAGTACCATAATACAAATTAAAAACTGCATAGTGAGAGATCTTGGCAGAAAGCACAATTTAGGATGACTCTGAAAGTCTAGCCTTGAAGGATGAGTGGAGTTTTGAAAGGAGGAGAAGGTGATAAGAGCTTGGTGGGTGAGCAGTGACCAAAGTCGTGTGTGTCAATGGCTTCTTGGGGATATGCATGCCATGAGACCAGCTGAAGAGAGTCCTGGCTGTGGTATAATGGAAGCTCAGGTGGATACGGTGAAGGATTGATTTTTCTTCCATCAACTTGTAAGACCTCCACCACTCTTGTGATTTCCATGTAGCAGAAAGAGCAATCTTAGAAAGTACCTATCTGAGAAGGCCTATATGGACTGTCCTCTCAGAGAAACTTGTTAAATTCCTAAGCAGAGAAAGGGAGTCCACCTTATAAGCTGGCGCTTGGTTATCTCTTCAAGGACTCCTCTTACTGCTCATCATCTTCCCCCTCCACTAAATGAGCCTCCAAAGCAGCACACAGAATAGTGCAGATACTACTTGCTGTCTCTAACTTAACCCCATCTCCTCCACCTAACTCACACTCATCCTTCAGCACTCAAATCATAGTTTACTTGCCCTGGGAGGATTTCCATGAATCTCTACCGTGCCCTGCCTGTGAAACGGAGTGAGGTGCCATTCTTAATGTGTCTTTCCATTCGCAGCACTCACCATACTGCAGTGTAATTGCCTGTGTACTTGTCTGTAAAACTACTAGACTGTAAGCTCTTTGAGGGCAGGGACTGTGTCTATCTTGTTCACAGTTGTATCCCCAGCACCCAGCACAGTGCCTGGCATATTGTAGGTGCTTAATAAATATTTGTTGAATGAAAGAATGAATTGAACTGAATTAATTAAACAGAAGCAGGAACACACTTTTTTTTTCATTAATGGTACCTAAGCAAGTATACTAAGCATATTGCGGATGGAAATGAAAGCCAAAGGTTGGCTGCTTCCAGGGTTTTTTTCTAGAATGCCAGGGGGGAAAAAAAAAAGTGGTTCTAAAAAAAAAAACAATAGCAAGAAAGAAAGCTTTAATCAGTTTTTTGGTTGGATGAGAAGGTTCTCTAGAATGATACCCAGCTGTGGCTTAGCCAGGGAAAGATGTGATCACAAGGGACTTGGAATAAGGATTTAGTTGGATTTTTATATAGACTTCTAAAGGTAGCTTGCAGTAAAGTCTGAGTGTATTTGTGTTTTGGTTACAGAGTTATTATTTTTGTAGAATAAAAATATATTTTTCCAAACAGAAAAGCTTAAATTTGCTATCAGTATAAAGGGTTACTTTCTGGATTCCTGTGAGATGAATAGCTATAAAAGTTGGGCATGTATTTTTTTTTCTTCTTTTATATTTTGGCAGTACTAGGGCTTGAATTTAGGGCTTTATGCTTCCTTGGCTAGTGCTTTAGTACTTGAACTACACTTCCAGCGCAGCTTTTGGATGCTTGTTCTTGGACATGGAATCTCATGGGTTTTTCTGCCTAGGCTAGCTTTGATCCTCTAGATCTCAGCCTCCTGAGTAGCTAGGATTGATTATATGAGTGAGCCACCAGCACCCGGAAGAAATGTGATTTTAAAAGATGTTAAAAGTTAAGAAAACATTTAAATTAAAACTTTGAAGCTAATTCAGCTTCAAAGCCAATGGACCACGGAGGAAAAAGCTAAAGAGCCTTCACATTTTATTGAAATAGCTAAAGAGAACCACTTTGCAACACTGAGTTCAAATGCCAATCACACTATTCCTGGACTTGCTGGTCCCTTGGTCTTCTCACTTATAATCAATTTGTTCCATTTCCCTAAGGCATAGCACAGAATAAGTGTTTAGTGTTTATGTATGAGTACATTAACAAAATATGCTAAATACCATTGACAAAATACTCAAGTAATTTTCCCAGAAAACACAATAACCCACTTTGTCACACTAATATAGTGGTAATTGGAATGAGAATCAAATAAAAATTGATATAAGAATTTGTGAAGAAAAGATAAATTTTACAGATTTGGCTGTCTCATATTTGTGAAGATAACATTGCTTGAAAAATATGTCTTTTCATACCCATTGCCAGGAACATATTAGTTCAGATAATCCAGCAGGCTGGAGTCTTTCTATTTATGCCTTGTATTGTTTTTCATTGCTGGGGGGGAAACTATGGCCTTGAACATGGTAGACATGTTCAAATAAATCATAGCAAATCTATGGCTAAGTACTATTGCCAGCCCTAGAGTTTTAGTATTTGTAAAAACCAAAGATAGGAGTTGGGGCTGGGAATGTAGCCTAGTGGTAGAATGCTTGCCTAGCACACATGAAGCCCTGAATTCAATTCCTCAGCACCGAATACATAGAAAAGTCCAGAAGTGGCACTGTGGCTCAAGAGGTAGAGTGCTGGCCTTGAGCAAAAAGAAGCCAGGGACAGTGCTCAGGCCCTGAGTTCAAGCCCCAAGACAAGCGCGCGCGCGCACGCAACACACACACACACACACACGAGAGAGAGACAGACAGACACACACACACACACACACACACACACACACAGGGAGAGAGAAAGAAAGGTAAAAAAAAATAGGTAAATATAATAGGTAGTTTATTTTTATATGTGCTAAGCAGCTGGCATAAGCAATTTTCCCAAAGAACTGTCTTATAAAAAAAGATTATGATAAGTTATTAGGAGTGAGAAAAGAGAACTGGAAATCATATCTGACATGTCAATAGAGAAGAAAATAGCTTTCCATATAGTAGATGTGGAGGCAGAGATTGGGCAAAAGAATGGGGAAAATTAAATGATGAATGGAAGTTGGGGCACCAGTGGTTCTTGCCTATAATCCTAGCTCTTCAGTAGGCTGAGATCTGAGGATCAAGATTCAAAGCCAGCCCTGACAAACCCTCAAGACTCTTACTTGTGTAGAGTCAAGTGGTAGAGCACCAGCTGTGAGCAAAAAAGCCATGTGAGGCCACAAGGCCCTGAGATCAAGTCCCAGCACTGAAAAAAATACAAGTCTGCATGAAGGGCCAATAAGATCCTCTGATGGAAGAGGAAGGGGACCAGTAGGAGAAGGCAAATGAACTGCCCATCTGCCCACGTGCTTTATGACTTCTCTGGCACTAATGCTGTCATCTAGGGCTTTGGTATTTAACTTATTCTTCCAGGGCACCACTTCATGTAAGTTACAGCTCTACATATCCTCGACTACTGATCTTTTCTTGTATGCTATCTAAGTCACTTGTGTGCAAGCTTTATGATCACTTTCCTTCTCATATTCCTCCAGATAGTGACCAATGTCTCTCCTTGCTTTCACATTGTAGTCAAGAGCACAATCTATAAACCATTACTTAACCCACTGTTTGACTCCATCATTCACCTAAATAATCTTACCCAAGTCACTAATAAACATCTTGTACTCACATTAAATACACATTTTAAATAAAGAACTAAACCAAATGAGTTGGCATATTATTATTTTTCCCCTAATCTTCCATTTGTCCCTTCTCAATCTATTTTACATACCCATTTCTGCTAAACAAACACCAACTCAGAATTGTTCCTTTTGTTCCCTTCCCTTCCCATAAACTATATTCCACCTGCTTCATCTCATGACCAGTGACATTTACATAATTTTTCTTTTTTTTTAGGTATGAGACTGGGGTTTGAACTCACTTTCACTCATTGGGTAGTGCTCTACCAACTGAGCAACTCCTCCAACCCCACCTTTACACTATTAACAAAGAAATTTCTATTTTCTACTCCAGTCCCACATAATCAGTTGTCTACCGATTCTTTCTCTTGGGCTTCCCAATTCCAACTTTTAAAACTCTTACTCTACATCTTTCTCCTCTTGAATCTGTTTCAGTGAGTGGCACTACCATTCACCAAGTCTCCCACAACATATACAGGAAGATGATTCAAAGGCTTTTTCGTCCATCACCCTTATACCCAACTATCAGTTTCTTCTCCTTACATGATCCATTACACAGAAACTCATTTCTCCCTGCTCTTATTCCATATAGGTCTCCTTGTTTCTTATCTCACTGATGCTCCACGTGGCAGCCAGAGTAGTTTCCTTAAATCACAAATATGAACCTGTTAACTTCTAATTAGAGTAACTCAGTGGCCATTATCTGATGCCTGGCAATATCTCCAGTATCATTCCTCACCTTCTTTCCCCAACAATACCACCAGATCATTCAAAAATCCAGTTTCTAGTATATATTGTGCTCCCTTACACTTTTGTTCAATCATTGACTTCTTTTGATTGGGTTTCAGATAGGGTCCCTAACTATAATTAGCAGTAAACACTAGTTCACTAAAACAAAGTGTAAGTTTAATAATGGAAACTAGACAGTTTCACAGTGGATAAAGATGAAGAACCAGATCTGAGGCCACAGCTGCCAAGACCTGAAGGCAAAGCTCTCAGGTCTGTTGGCTATCTCCCTCAAAGCCACATCCAGCTACCAGGGCACACTTGCATCGCTCACTGTTTGTAGCAGGAACAGTGAGCTAGGGATACTCAAAGCAACATCCTGGCCTGCTCCTTCGCCTCCCAGGAAATAGACTCCATGAATCGCTTTTCTTCTCTGAATCTCAGCAAAGGAATAGCTATCAAAGCTGTGACTTAGCAACAAGGGAAGTGAGGAAGACAAGTACCAGCTTTCATGTTAAGGATGTGACATCAGGGGAAGGGGGAGATGTAGACAGGTGTAGGGAAGCGATCCAAGGCAGCTGAGTAGGTACAAACACCTAAGTCTAGTTCCTACTTGGTCATAAAGTAAGAGTCTAGAAATCACGTCATGTCATTCCATGGTTTCTATTTGGAAAGCCTTTTTTTGTTTTTAATACAATTTGTTTTGGTTCTTGCAATAAAATGCTGCCTGTTGCCCAGGCTGGCCTGACTTGTAGCCATGCCCTAGCCCCTTGAGTGCTGGGATTATAGGCATGCAGTATCACACCCAACTCTTCATTTCTTTATGTCTTGTACTTACTTTCAAAACAATATTTACACTACTTTTACGTGATCATTTTATCAACTTCTCCACTTTATTTCCTTGCACTCTTTATTTCTAGAGGCATAATGAGTAGTGGAAAGAAGCAATTTTTTGTTTTAGAGTCAAACAAAAAGTACAAATGCATGCTGCTGTATAGTTGAAAATTATATTTATAAATTGCTTCTCACAGCACCCGGTCAGGGAACCAAAAACTGTGTTTATTTTATCTCTATAGCTCTGGGCTTCTTATTCTACCTAGGAGGTAGAAAGTTTTTGGGTTTTTTTTTAAGTGTCACTTTTATTCTAACCGTGAGAAAAAGCTAAGAATCTCCAGAATCGTAACTTTTCTTGTGCAAATCAAAGGACAGCTCAAGGAAAGCAGACAAACTGAATTCCAAGGCAAGTATAAACTCCTTCAAGGAGAAATGAGATACACGGGTGGTTTCACAATTGGAATAGCACAAAGAGGTCTTGTACTGTCAGAAATACCAGAAAGAAGAAATCACTAGAAATATTAACAAGTTCTTAAAGACTAAACAGTCAGGAACCTGGCATAAGTCCAAGATCAGATGGTGAACCACAAAAATCCTACCTGATACTGACCTCAGTGTTGCTTCTAGGAAATGTTGGGGTAGGGAAATAAGGGAAAATGGAGTGCATAGATCAAAGGCGGACAGTTCCAACACAGAATCCTACCTTGTTTTCCCCACCATCCTGGTACTAATGAACAAAGGACCCCTGCCTAGTATTTAAAGGAAACATAAGAATGTGGAAAGAGATCTCTATTGTGACACATGTATGCGGAACTGCTGAAAACTAGGTAGATGCAAAAATACTGATGAGAACCATCTCACTTCCTATCTCTTAACTAGCAACAATAGCACACTTTGAGATGACTTGGAACAATAAAGCTGTTGATAATAACTACAAAACCAGCTTAACTACCAAATGAGAGTTACCGGGAACTCTTGCCAAAATAAAGGAGCCAAAGGATTCATTACCTGCAGCAGCCTAGGAGAGTACTAAAGCTATCTCCAAAAACAGTGTTCTCTCTGAGCTGATGTATGGGTATTTTCTTCAGGGGATATATACGGTAAAGCACTCAAGGGGAAGGCACATTTCTGAGCATGCTCAGTTTGGGGACAAAAAGGAAAGATGAAAGTCAAGAAGTCAGAGCCAACAACTTGGGTAGAATGAAAACAAAGGATTCAAAGACAAGGACATCTTAAAAACTTCTAAACAACATGGCTCAAAGGGTGCCATGGCAAAGAGGAAAGAACTTAGGAGAGGAGGGAGCAAGTGAGTTCAGTTCTGTGTCACGATGCATATAAGCAAATAGTGAAACATACAGGTTGGAATTGATGCAAAAATTGGAAATACAAATCTACAGTTCAGTTCAAATGTCAGACTGGGATTTAAATTGAAAAGAAATAGACATATTGAAGGGCCTTCTATTTCAACCTATTAAACGTTTTAAAGATAAATAGGCCACATCAGAAAAATAAGTGGTAAATAATAGAGGGCATTCCTTTTGGAGGTTGTTGAGAAACTTAACCTAGCCAACTATTTCCAAATGTAAATATTATAAAATAACTTCAATCAGCGATTTAAGTAATCAGCTTCCCTACCTACCCCTGCCCCAAGGGTTTGTCCTTCTCCAACTGCCCTCAGCCACACAGAAGCTAAATCCTTTTTCACAATTTGCATTGGAGAAGGTTTTCCAAAACATTTGACAGACCATCTTCATCTGGATTTCATTTGGCACTGTGCAAATCCATACTTGGCAAGCACATCGACAGTTAGCACATGTCACAAGAAGCTAGAGATTGAAGAAAGAAGCAAGCTATTAGCATTTAGGGAGCTTCCAAAGTTATAGCTTCAGGTTTAAAAACAGAGTCCTGACAAATTAAATACTAAAAAAATTAAATTTCCTTTCAGAAAAGGATAATGTTAAAAGTAAATGTAGAGGGGCTGGGAATATGGCCTAGTGGCAAGAGTGCTTGCCTCCTACACATGAAGCTCTCGGTTCGATTCCCCAGCACCACATATATGGAAAACGGCCAGAAGGGGCGCTGTGGCTCAGGTGGCCTTGAGCGGAAAGAAGCCAGGGACAATGCTCAGGCCTTGAATCCAAGGCCCAGGATTGGCCAAAAAAAAAAAAAAAGTAAGGGTAGAGCAACACAGTAAAAAAAAATAAAATAAAATAAAATCACGTAGGAGTTGAAACAAATATGCTAAGACCAGGGTACTAGGAAGACTTAGCTACTAACTCAAAATATTTGGGAAGAAATGTGGTCTGCTTTTATATTCAGATTAAGGATGACAAAGCCTGAAGAGGTAGAAGAATCTGGAGAGAGAAACAAGGTAAAGTAAAATGAAAAAATTAAAGGATAGAAATTAAACAGTAATTCTTTCCAATTACAAAAACTACACATTAGAGAGACTGGATACAATGTGAAACTTCTTTTTCTGCAAGTGTATAGCCCCTACTTCCTTCTAGATCAGCCTTTTCATCACAAGAGAAAGAAGTTCCCTGCAACTAGAGTGATAATTCAAAGTGCTTATCAGTGTGTTTCTAACTAGGACCAATATTAAATCCAATAGAACAACAGGACCACTGACCTAATCAGGGGCACCCCAAGCCAACTAGAATGTGGGTGCAGTAGATTGACTGCAAAACCGGTCAGGATGGCTCATCCATCCTTGTATCCCTACCTTTTACAAAGCTTCACAGTTAATTTTACTAAGAGATAACTCTTATTTCCTCACCCTTTGACTACAGTGATTAACTTTGGCACAGCAGGAACATTACTCAGTGCAGTTCTGTGACTAGGCCTAAAGATACATCGAGCTCCTCTGCTTTCTCTTTGGCTCCATGTCAAAATATATTCACCCAGCACATCAACTGTTATGAGAGCTCAGCCTACTTTCTACCAACCAACCCAATACCTAGCTAACTCCAGAAGCAGAACTACCTAGCCAATCTGAACCTAGGTAAGATGAAAACCACATGGCTACATTCACCCCAATTTCCTCTACGATAATGAGCAAAATAGATGGGGATTTCAGTCATATTTTTGAAGGGCAGTTACAGAGCACGAGTTAACAAATACCTCAAAAATGCAGCAATGTCATTTTCTACTGGAGTGATTCAATCTATCCACACTAAGCGGGGTTAAGCAACCATATAGCTCTAAAGACATAGGTTTTTTTCATTTTTTTCTTTTTTGAATTTCCTTATTTCCAAGATCTTAAGGGTATGCTATCTAATATGAATAACTGGCTGTCTTCATGCTTTCTGAAGGTACTTAAAGTCTACATCCAAAAGGATTATCTTCCTGCAGTAACAGAACTTTATGGTTTAGATCCTTTATATACATCATTCTTAAACTGCAGAACAGACCAGATCAGAGCAGGTATGCCCATTTGACAAGTGAGGAAATCAAATGGAAGGGCAGGTTAAATGGCACCCATCAGTAGTAAATGTCAGAACTACATAATTCTTAGAGTGATACCTCAACTTTTACTACTTCCTTTCAGTAGAGCTCATGTGCTAAAATCCTAAGCCACTATTGGTAAATATTTTTTAGAAATTCAATTAAGTTGAAGAGGCTTTTTTTTCCCCTTATAAAAGTAGGGATGGCTTAGCTTAAGGGTTGTTTTGAAAAGGAAATAAGTAATGTATGTGAGACACATAATTCAAACTTGTGTGGTGGGGCCCTGACCCCATGCACCACAACAGCATTTTCTCCCAGGCTTTGTAGTGATCTCTTCTATGAATATATCACTTGAAATAATAATCTTCCACAGAGACAGTATAGGAAAATTTATTTCTATGGTAGAAGCATTTATTGTAGTAATAGAAAAATAACACTATTTCAAAATCAAGGTTAAGTTAGCAGAAGTCTCCTTCCTCTTCATACTCATACTTGAATATCACCATGATTTCAAACCATCCTTAAATTAACAAGGAACAAACACAGAATCAAGATAGTATGACAAGAGAAATATTAAAGCTACTTCTCAGCCCTGGAAATCAGAAAACACAAAGTGAACTTGTGCAGCCATTTCCAACTTCGGTGTGCATCAGAATCACTGCACCTGGGGAGGAACTGCCAGCAGCAACCCAAAGGCAAACCACCAGGCTGTGCCAGCCTGCGGCTTCAGAAATCTAAAGGGACTGCGTCGTCAACTTTGTTCCTCAGGGAGGTACAAAGACAAAATACACTGCAACACCGAAGATCAACCATTTCCTCACTGTGTGACTTCTCTGAGTTTCAAATTCAGGAATAACAACTATTCTTAAGAACTGTTGCACAGGACAGAGTAAATAGTGCATGACAAGTGTTTCCATAACAGAGCTACTACCATTGCTTCATTCTCACCCACCTCCTACTCCCAAAGAGCTAATCTTTATTTCAAAAGTCAACCAACCGCTCACTGGGCTGGAGCTCACTGACTACTGGTATTATTCTTACAGGTACATTGTCTACTTCCTTCTGTCATTCTTTTACAGAAGATTTAATACATGACTGACATGACACATTTTGTATTCAAACTAATAAGACAACAGGCTCAAAGAAGAAAGGGAACTAAAGCTTACAAATTGTGTTGCTTGTAAAGCATCAACAGATGAACTACTTTTCAAAGTGGCCACTTTAGGCAATCTCAAATGATCCCTGTACTGTTTTCTGTATCTCAGACTATTTATAGATGGAAACATGGGAATAAAATATCTATAATCTTCATCAATTCCTATATTTAACATACTACACAGTTATGTTTCATATTTTTTTTGGCCATTTAAGTATCTACCCACATAAATATCTGAGGTTTCAACATTCTAAAACTATAAAACATAGCTATAGAGGTGCACAGTTAGGCTAGGATAGCGTTTCTCAAACTCAGCACTAATGACATTTTGGTTGTGTAATTCTGCACTATGTGACCCACATATTACACATTACATGATGTTTGGCAGCATCTGTTGCCTCTACATCCTAGATGGCAGTCACAAGCCACACAGCCCTCCAACCAAAATATCCTCCAGACATTGCATATGTCTTCTGGGGGCCAAAAGACATCAGGAACCACTAGACTAGAAACCTACATAGAAATAATTTGTACATTCTGGGTGTACAGATAGCACAAGACTATGTGTAATATTACTAATGTAAAGAGATAAGCACAATAATACTCTGCTATTCTGTTTATGCTTGGGCACGGAGTGCTTCTATAATCTACTAATTAAGCATACAATTACCCACATGGAACTATCTTTTCCCTACTGAAAACACTGACAGTAAGTAGGACAGGGAGAAAAAAAAACAAAAACAAAAACACAGATAATCCCACAACCACTTTATGTCACCTGACAGGAGAAACACCTACAGTTTATAAACATTTGCTAACTGAAAGCCTAAGAAACAAAAATCAGTCACTGCAAGTGGCCTTCCTTCTGAATTCGAAGTCTCTCTTTCTCCACTTGTAAGCGTTCCTTCTCAATCTGCAGCTTCTCCGACTCAAACTTCAAAAACTGCAACCGATCCTTCTCCAGCTGCAAACGCTCTCGCTCCAGTTTCAACTTCTCGGTTTCTATGTCCTGCGGCGGAAGTATGGACTTTTCCCCTTGGCCAAGTTCATTTTCCAGACATGGCTTCTCAGAACTGACGATCTGGAGCCGCAGCTTCTCCCTCTCGATCTGCAGCCGCTCCTTCTCCAGCTGCAGGCGCTCGTGCTCCAGGTCTAGGTGCCGCAGCCGCTCTTTCTCTATCTGCAGGCGCTCCTTTTCCACCTGCAATCTTTCGGCCTCGATATCCAGTCGGCGTTTCTCCACCTCTAGTTTCTGTTTCTCGATGTTGACCAGCACGTGGGGCTCATCATAAGCAGATCTGGATGGTGTTGAATTAAGGGTGAAAAATTCATCGATGTGGGGGAAATCCGGAAGCTCGGGTTCCCGCCTGGAATCTGGGATGACGGATGACAACATTTCTTCCTCTTCTTCAATCTCAAACTATGAGAAACGGGGAAAGAGGCTTTTAGTAGTCACTTCTACTTCATGGTTTCCAATTCCCCCAAATATCTCCTAACACTTTCAGTATTGTTTCAGTACACAAAACCATTTAATTTAAATTGTGAGAACATTTACATGAACTACCTGAAGTCACTAATATGTAACAATTGATGTAATGAAGTGGAAAAGAAAACAGAATGATCTTGTGATAGGCTACCTTTAGATAAGTATAAAAATATGTAAACATTGCCAGGTGCTGGTGGCTCAGGCCTATAATCCCAGCTTCTGAGTAGGCTGAGATTTGAGGATCATGGTTTGAGGCCAGCCCCGGCAGCAAAGTCTGTGAGACTCTTTATCACCAGCTAATCACTGAAAAAGCCGGTGCTTTATCTCCAACTAATCACAGATAAAGGTGGTGCTGGGTCTCAACTGGTAGAGTGCTAGCCTTGGGCAATAAGAGGAACCCAGAGACAGTGCCCAGGCCCGGAGTTCAAGCCTCAGGACTGCAAAAACAAAAAAATGTGCAAACATCTTAACTGTGTCTGGACTCTAAGCTCCCACATCAGAGTTGCAAATGAATAATACTTACCTCTGGACTTTGGGGGTCCCTTTCTTCCTCTTCCACTTTGACTTCTGTTAAGGACCCACCTGCATCTCTGAAATCTGCCACATTCTGCCAGTCAAAATTGGCATCATTTCGGAAGGCAATCTTCTCATCAATCTCTTCAGTGAGAGAGTCATCTAAGTCAGACGTGGGGAGGGGAAACCCTGAACCCACCAATTTAATGTTTGCCTTCATCCTCTTCCTCTTCATAAGTGCTCTCCAGTCGAGGTACCGCCTCTTCACTTCCGTCCCAGTCCTCTGCTCGCCTTCTCCCACGGCATTCACGCACTGCGCGATCTCCTCCCAGGCCATGCGCTTCATCACGTTGATTGTTGTGTTCAGCTGCTTGGAAAAAATGACTTCTTTCCTTTTGGTAATTTCTTTCAAAAGGGTCTGTGTTTCTTGAACACTAAAATTGCTTTTCCTTTTTCTCTTTAACTGCTTCATATTTTTCTAATTTCAATGCAATATAGCAAGAAAAGATGAACAGAGAACTTGAAAAGTGCTACAAAAGCACAAAACCCACGCGCAAGCCCTGCTGGCCCTGGCTCTGGTCACTGTGGTCCACTCATGCAGCAGCGGAGGCGGGCTGGGTAATTCCTAAATGGAAAAAGTACAACAGGATCATCATTTCCGTAACACTCTTGAACCCAAGAAGCCTGACAATTTTTACGAAGAAAAAAATCCTCTACATAGCTCAAATGTGACACCTCTATCTTTGCCATCACCGCCAGAGCCTAAGCTGCCATGTTTTCTTTTCACTGGGGACACCGCAGAGCTTCTTCATTGACACAAACCATTGCTCCCGCTCCCCACAGATTTGTGCTGACTCCTCCAACACTGGCCTTCTTGGATCACCCATCCTTGATAAACTCGTGTACCCATCTATACTGTTCTCTCTGTATAGAAAACAAACTGTTATCTTCTTGGCCTACTTGATTCCTATTCATCTTTCAATCCAAAGAATAGCCAACTGTTTCTCAGTGAAGCTTTTCCTGACAAGCCAAGTTCCTCTAGCATAGTCGCTTGCAGTTTTCCTACACGTTACCCATTGCTAACATGGATCAGGGTGTGTCTCTCAATGAACGCTTCACGGGGTGGCCACGGGTGTTCTGCTCGACACCCACTGCCAGGGCGCAGCACATTTTCTGAGACACAAGGAGCACACCATAAATATATGTTAAATAGATGAGTCAATATACTGAAATGGCTATTTGAAATATTCAGACAAAAATAGAATAATATTATAGAATTGTAAAATAATACTATAAGATCCTGCAAGACTGCTATACAAAATTAAAACACAGAAACTAATTTGACACAATGTAGC
Organism: Perognathus longimembris pacificus; assembly: GCF_023159225.1. Lineage (NCBI taxonomy): Eukaryota > Metazoa > Chordata > Mammalia > Rodentia > Heteromyidae > Perognathus > Perognathus longimembris. Next base: position 110,055,913 of record NC_063163.1, read on the forward strand.
CTGTTTAAAGAAATGGCAATTGCCTATGTTTTATTACTTCATAAAACTCATTTTTATACTAAATCAGTTGATTTCAGATAAAGTGATTTAGGTTAAATCAAATTGATCTTAGATAAAAGAATTCAGATACAAACATGTCCACAAAATAACATACCAGTCAATATAAAAAACAACCAAGAAGATGCCACAAAGGCTGTTAAACTAACTTATACTAGAAAATAGCCTTATTGCAAAAAGAAAAGGAGGGGAAGAGGAGGGAGAAGGGAGGAGGGAGGAGGGAGGAGGGAGGAGGGAGGAGGGAGGAGGAGGAGGAGGAGGAGGAGGAGGAGGAGGAGGAGGAGGAGAGAGGAGGAGGAGGAGATCTAAGCATAGGGTCTTTCTTTCCTCCACCACCCACAAAAAAAAACAAAAAAGGTATTGCATATCATTATTGTCTCATAATTCTGGCCCTAGGAAGCAGCTGGCTCTTCTAGGGATAGGAGTAGGATTCTCAAGGTTGGGAGAGAGCCAGTTATCAGACTCTGAGCATTCCTTCAGGAGTGGCCCCAATTTTACCCCATTCCCTCCTTAAAAAAAAAAAAAAAAAAAAAAAAACAGTCTTGCTGTCTAGCTGAGGCTGACCTCAAATTAAAAAAAAATTTAAATCAATATAAAAACCTTACCTCAAGTACAGAGCAAATGTTTTCTGAAGTGATGAAAGTATTATAAAGATACAATTTAAATTGGCAAGAGCTTTTCCCCCCCACCACCCAGCACCCAATGTACATTTCCTGGTTTGCTACCGCAGTTCTTCCTCCCTGCAGACACCACATCTGTCCCTTGACAGTACATGACTTCATCTTCTGCCACTAGGAGAAAATCAAATTACTGAGTCATGACTCAATATTCATTCCAATCTTCCTAATGCATCTTCCCAAAATGCAATGGCTAGCTAATAGGAAACCACTTCCCAGTTCCAAGGCAATGAAGATTGTGGATGTGTATGATAGTCTACCAGTCAGATGCACTTGAGTAAGACCTGATATTGAGGCAGGCATGAGAAGTATCTGTTTCATCACCTCGAACCAGCGCTCCTAATATGAAACAAAACCAAGTTGAAAGGTATACTGATTTCTAATTAATGCTTTGAATTATCTGCTTTTCTTTAAAGAATTTATTTAGCAGTAATTAATAATGTTCTGGGCTAGCTTAATTGCAGAACTGAAGACTGTGATATTAGCAAGTCACTATTAATACTTGCAGTCATGTGAGAACAAAGTTCAAAAAGTCCTATGTCAACATTTTAACATAAATCCTGAGTGAGATTGCCAGCTTTCGGGCAATGCTTATGTTATAGGGTCATCAAAGGCAAACATTTCGGAAACTCATGGGGTAGGACCTAGCAATGTATGTCTCAAGAAACCCATAGATGACTGCGATGTATGCTAAAGTTTGAGAATCTCTATGCTAGGCCCACATCAGTAAAACAGCTGCTCCACACCCCCGCCTCTCATGCCTACCTTGACTTCAAGTCTTCCACAGTGCATCTAATTGGTAGATTATGAATCACATCTAGCATCCTCATTGCAATGAAACTGGGAAATGTTTTTCTACTATCTAGCCTTCACATTATGAAAAGATATACAAGGAAGAATAAATGTTAAGTCCCAAGCAAGAACTTAATTTTCTCCTCAAAGCAGAAAATGAGATCATCTGAAGAAAAAGTCCCAGTGTCTTGCACAGTATAGCTCACGGCATTTTATACATATTAACTCAACTGGGAGAAAATTGGGACAAAGGGTAGAAAATCTCTTTTAGTAAGAAAAGAGAGATTAAAAGTATGTTGCAGTAAACAAGGAGCCATCAATAGTGAAATATCCACAAACCATGTTTTCTGACTTCAAATGTACTCAATGATTGCTTCCAGGGACTGACCCTTCTCCCTTACAAAATGACAGGATGGGATGAGATTGCTATAACCTTTTCCAGGGCTATCACTGATAAACTTTTCCAACAACAAGAATAATACCAAGTTTCAATTCCTGCTACTTGCTACCCACCACATAACTAAATTAGCTATACCAGGCTATTTATAAAAGAACACTGAAAGACAAATTTGCACAAATCACAGCTATTTAAGTAACAAGATATATATCCAAGTTCTGTTATATCATGTATACCTCAAGCTTATTAGCTGCTTCTGATAGCTAAATCTTAGAAATGCTGTGAAGGTAACTTCTCAGATATTATTTAGCCATTTTTCCAAGAGTGGATAGATTCTTATCTATGTGGAAGGTTCAGAAGAAATTCCATACATAGGCAGAAATATCAGAGCTTCAACTGACATATTAAGGAAATTCTTTTTTTTTTTTGCCAGTCCTGGGCCTTGGTCTCAGGGCCTGAATGCTGTCCCTGGCTTCTTTTTCCTCAAGGCTAGCACTCTGCCACTTGAGCCACAGTACCACTTCTGGCCATTTTCTGTATATGTGGTGCTGAGGAATTGAACCCGGGGCTTCATGTATACGAGGCAAGCACTCTTGCCACTAGGCCACATTCCCAGCCCTTAAGGAAACTCTTAAGAGACCAGACCTAAAGAATCCCTAAACAGAAATATATATGCATATACACATATGTATGTGGGGGGCTGGGAATATGGCCTAGTGGTAAAGTGCTCGCCTCCTATACCTATGTGTGTGTGTATGTATGTATGTATGTATGTATATACATTTCATACGTGATCTTAACCTTGTTTGACCTGCAAATGGGAGCAAAACAATTCTGGCTATTTCTTATAAATGCTACATTAAAGAAAAATGAGACTTAGCTGAGTGCTGGTGACTCCACTATATGTAATCCTAGCTAGTATGGAGGCCGAGATCTGAGGATGATGGCTGGAAGCCAGCCCAGGTAGTTAAGTCTGTGAGTTAATTAACTATTCTCTCTAATTAACTACTCAGCAAAAGCTGGAACTGGCTCTGTGGGTCAGTGTTAGAGCACTAGCCTTGAGCAAAAGAAGCTCAGGGACAGCACCCAGGCCCTGAGTTCAAGCCCCAGAACCGGCTAAAAAAATAAGTAAAAGAAGAAAAATAGAAAACTGAGACTTAAGGCCAATCAATCAGAAGTAATCAACAAATTAATAGCTATATAATGAGGTACTTTTTTTGTAGGACAGACCAAATAAAATCACCACATAACTATAATACTTTCTTTGCTTTAATTACATAATCATCCCAACAAAGACTTCTTGCACTCACTCTACAAGTCCCTAAAATACTTCTGGTTTGAAGCAGCCTGATTCATGAATGGATCAAGTAAACTCTTTAAAAAGTTGTGCCAATGTATCATGTAACACACATTTCTTTTCAAACACTTTTAATTTCTTCCAAGTTAGAATTTTTATTAGTGTAAACATATTTCTCTGGCATTTCACAATAGTTTCTTCTACCAATGCAAAAATTCAGCCAGTAAGCAAAGCTAAATTTAATCAGAAGATATACAAAAAGCACTTCCTATTATTGCTTGAGTTCTCTCTTTTAGAGTTAAAACTGGATGCTAGTTCTTTATTTCCAAACTTTAATAATGGCATTTTTATTGCTTTTTCTGTAAACTTTTTATTCCTTTGTTCGGTCTTTTTTAGCTTCCAGTCATCTTTGCTCTACTAACTTTGCATAAAAATATGTCCATCACCATGTCTTCTTATTTCTACATACACATGTGGAAAACCTCTCCTGAGTGGCCATTTGCTACTAAAATAGAGGTCAGAGGGAAATAAAAATTCTAAACACAGAAAATCAAGGTTGAAATAATCCTTGTCAATCTCACAAACACACACAAATAGAACTGCAAGAAAAATATTTCTATAACAGACCTTCAAATTTTCTCAAAAGACCTATCATGACACATTGAAATATCCACTGTATTGGAATGTACAGCCAGTGACAGCACGCTCAATAGTATCTTAGGGATTTGAATATAAATCCTTTTTCCATAGAATATAAGAAAACTGTAAATTAAAATGTCAATAAAAGAGGCAGTGGGTTAGAGGGCTAGGCATGGTGATAAACAAATACCTGTGGTCCTAGCTACTTAAACATGAGAGAATCATAGTTTTAGGTCAGACTAGACAAAAATTAAGACATCTTCTCCGCACCACCCACCCCTAATCTCAACAAATATACGAGGAATATGCTTGTTAGAATCCCAGCTATGAGGAAGAAATAGGTAGAGGATCAGAGGCCTCTCCCAGGCAAAAATGTGATACCTTACCTGAAAAAAATAACTAGACCAAAAAGGGTAGGGGCAGGTAGAGCACCTACCCCTAACAAGTATGAGGCCCTAACCCTGGCACTGAGAGCAGCCTAGAGAATGGGAATCTTCAGCTATATATCTGATAAAGGTCTAATATCTAGAATATACAAGGAGCTCAAGTAACTAATCCCTGCTCCACCCCTCCCCCAAATAATCAATAACTCAGTAAGTGGACAAAGGAGCTAGAGACTTCTCAGAAGCAGCAACAAGAATGGCCACTGAACACATGAGGAACTGCTCAACATCCCTGACCATAAAGGAAAGAGAAATCAAAACAATGAGATCCCATCTCACCCCAGAAAGATTGGCCATCAACAAGAATATGAACAACAAATGCTGGCAGGGATGTAAGGAGTTGGGGGAGGGGGAAGAAACTCTATAACACTGTTGGTGGGCACAAAAACTAGTATCATAACTTTGGAAGGGCAGTTTAGAGACTTCTCAAAACACTAAACACTGAACTACCCTATGATCCAGCAATCCCACTCTTGAGCATCTCCCCAGAAAATTACAAGTCAGGATACAGTAAAGAGACTTGCATGTCCACGTTCACTGCTGCACTATTCACAATAGCTACGCTATGGGAATGGCCCAGGTGCTCTACAATAAGATACATTAATCAAGAAAATGTGGCACGTATATACAATGGAATTTTACTCATCTATCAGAAAGAACATCATGTCATTTGCAGGGAAATGGATAGACCTAGAAAAAATTTAAGTGTTTTCTTTCATATGTGGAAGTTATATGTAAAATAAAAAACATACATAACATATACAGGGATATATATATACATATATATATATACACACACACACACAACTTGAGTAAAGAAAGGACTACATACTTAGGAGTCCAATGGTATGATGACAAACAATAAAATGAACATCAGGAAGTTGAAACATGTTCTGAGGGTGGGAGGGAACTAAGTGGGGGGCAAACGAATAAAGAAAGGGTGAGCAACAGCATCACTATATCAAAGGTACATTATGTAAAAACTGAACTATGTAACTTGAGGGTAGGGGTGACATGGGGAAAGATGGGGAGACCCATGGAAGGAGTGGCACTGATCAGGATGCATACATTCATACACTGACATCTGGAATTGAAACCCCTCTGTACAAAAACAAACGCTGAAAAACAAACGGGAAAAAAAGTATTGTGTGTGCAGTGGTTGTGACCAGACCCAATTCTATAGTGAGACACTGGGGAATTCTGGTTTTGCTATTTCCTAACAGTGGCCCTAGTGAACCTCCCTGTGTGAAATCCCATTTGTAAAATGAGAACACTGCTTAATAGAAATATTAAAAAGGAGTTAGTAAACTACACAGTAGTACCTAGAACTATGTATATATAGAACTATAACAAGAACCTAGGGCTTGTTATTATTGCGTCAAAGCCAACATCTAAATAATTTTGATAAAGGGAAACAAAAATCACAACAGTGGTTATTTATGCGCTGGTTGGGTAGCAGGGCTGCCATTCACTACTATTATTCTTTAAAACACACAAAGTTACAGTACTGAACCCATCTTCAAGGGTGGACTCTTAAGAGTGTTCACCCTTTTGTCATAGCAAGGCCTACTCATTCTTCAGCACTTGGCCTAAAAATCTCCTAACCCAAGATACCTTTACTATTCCCATCATCTAAGCGTAAAGTTGTTCCTCTGCACCTTCACGGTCAGGCTGGATTAGAATCACTTACTTTAAGAGATTAAAGATGAACACATTACTCCTACTAGCAAGTAATGTGTAATCTAGTAAAACACTAGGTGCATAAAGAAATGCAAATGGAAATAATTATAATGGAGTCTGTAAGCTAAAAGGTTTTATATACAAACTAACTAGGTTTGTATGCCAATTTTCAACCAAATTAAACTTTGCTCTTATTTACTCATCTGTGAGAATAAGAAATACAATATCACTCAATATGTTTAAGGATTAAGAGATAATCCAAATAATCTTATAATAACTAAGGTACAGTAAGCTCACAACAAATGTCAGCTGTTATCGTTACCTCTTAAGTACAATATCTAAGTACATCAGCAACTATATCTTTATTAGATGAATAATACAAGCAGTAAGAGGTACAATTAAAAAGTACTAATAAAATATCTTGACTGTCCAAAAGGAATATTCTTTGATGGGATCAGGAAAGCTTTTGAGAAGAAATTAACATTTTAATTGGTTTTATATAACAAATACACTAGTAAGGAACAGAAATCAAATGGTGAATTATTAGGAAGAGATGGAAAACTAGTTCAAGATCAACTATTAGCAAATTCTTAATGATGTCTTGGTGAGTTCCCATACTTTGGTAAGAAAATTACTAAGAGGAACAAATACAGCTGTGAAAGTTCACATAATTTTTGAAATTCAAGCAGTTGACCTTATCTATCCATGCACTTACTCTAATAAGTAGCAAAATGTAGCTGTAAAGTGACTGCAGTTGTCAAGAGAACCCTGCTTTATGAAGGAATTACCATCAGATTTTTCTACTCTTAAAAACCTGAGATCAGGGGCTGGGGATATGGCCTAGTGGCAAGAGCGCTTGCTTCGTATACATGAGGCCCTGGGTTTGATTCCCCAGCACCACATATACAGAAAATGGCCAGAAGTGGCGCTGTGGCTCAAGCGGCAGAGTGCCTTGAGCAGAAAGAAGCCAGGGACAGTGCTCAGACCCTGAGTCCAAGCCCCAGGACTGGCCAAAAAAAAAAAAAAAAAAAAAACTGAGATCAATTTAATACATGGATTGTGATAAATTTCTTGTTACATGCCAGAAATAGGAGTTCTTTTTCTTCTGTGTCTTAATGTGTTTTTAAAATCTTGACATTGTTGCCATTTACATGGCCTTTTTGTCACCAACAGTTCCTAACTCTATACTTTCTAGTTTTCAAAGTGGTGTCCCTTTGTCTGTGACTGATGTGTGCTGAGCTAATGAACTCTTTTGTTGACAAAATGCATTGGGGAACATTTCTCACCTCAAGGAAATTGATATTGGAACACATCTTACATTCCCTGTCAGTCTTGGCTTGATTGTATGAAAATTTTTGCCTAAAACATTGACATTTTTTCTAAGGGCCAGAAAATTGCAACATCGGCGTTGGTAGTTCTGCTCAAATGTTAAAAGCTAGGAAACATTCTAGGAATGTTTGTCTTTCTGCCTCCCTTTTATAGCTTGGTATCCGTGTAACAGAAGCTTGAACTGTTTTGCTAGCATTCTCCAATAATTTCTTTAAAAATTTTCTAAGCCGTTACTATGTAGAGGCAACATTCTTGATGCTGAGGATATAAATAAAGATAACATTTTTGATGCCATTCCTCCCCTGCTTTACATTTGATTGGAGAGCATCCCTGTCTTCATAACCAAGGGAATTCAATAGTTGCAACCTGCAATACTCATAGACCACCCATGTCCAATGAGAGAGAAGGGCCCCCTTTCCCGACCTTAGTTCCCCAAATTATTCCGTACTGCTGGAAATAGGAATAACAGACAGTTCACTTACATAATTCTTGTCACGGTGACGTGACGCCAATTATAATTGAGCAATTAAAAAAAAACAACCCTAACAATTGAGAATGAAGGTCCTCGATATTGCACATCCTAGAATTAAAAGGCCCGAGGAAAGCCAAGCAATATAATTGGGAATCGGGGGAAAGAAAGAAAAGAAGAAGAGAAGGCAAATCGATTCAGCAGGAGAGAAACGGCATCACCCATCTCTGAAACGTCCCCCAACCCCATCTCGGTTCTTCCCGGCAGTGCGACTCTCCCCTCCCCTGGAGCCTCACGGGGGATTCACTCGCAGAACGGCATGGTGGTTTCTGGAAGGGGGGGGGGGTGTTAAGGTAGACATGTGAAAGTTTGGGAGGTCCCCCTCATCCCTTTTCCCGTCTGCACCCCACCCCTGGGGAGAGTCCCGGGAGACCCCGTGCCCGGGCGCCGGGGTAGGGGACGGGGTGGGGGTGGGGAGGGGAGGGCCGCACCTGACGCCGCGCCAGGCCGAGCCGGGCCGGGCCGGGCCGGGCCGCAGTGGGGGTCGCGGCGCCCCGGGCACGCGATTCCGCTCAGGGAAGATCAAACGTGAGCTCCGAGACTGCGACCACAAACTTCCCTCCGGCTGTTCCGGCGGCCCCGGCGCTCCTCGGCCTCCCGGGATGGGCGACACCGCACGAGGGCCAATTCTCCACCAGCGCGGGCCTCCCGCGAAGCCGCCAAGCCCGCAGCTGCCGGGCGACCCCGCCGGTCACTGCCCCCCCCCCGCGCCCCCCCGCCGGGACCCTCCCTGCGGTGCAGGCACCCTCGGCCCGCCAGGCGGCCGCAGGCCTCGAGGCCTCCGCCAGCCCCCACACCACTCACCTGCGACCCCCGCGGCACCACCGCAAGATCGCCCCTAAGGGTGACAGTAAAAAAAAAAAAAAAATTAAAAAAAATTAAAAATTAAAAAAAAAGATGCTTCACTGATTCCCCGCCCACCAACTTCTCCCTCCTCCTACTGGCTAGAACGGATGCCGCTCACATAACGCGGCGTTACTCATTGGTCCGGAAGGTTTTGCCATTCTAAGTGAGAGCCCGCCCCAGGCCAGGCCTCACAATGGGAATCAAGTCCCAAACCGGTTCCGGGTTAATGCCCTGGACACCGCCCCCCACCCCCTTGTGATTCGCCTGCTGCCGCCCCGAGCTCAATCTTTGGCGAGTGGGTCTGTCAATCAAGAGGTTTCTAAGAAACGATTGGTCTCTAGCGATCTGCTGGCCGCACTGTGCCTCCTGATTGGGGGCATTGGTCGCTCCATCTCCAAACTCTACTCCTGCCCTTGACCCCCGAACTGTTAAAGGACACAAAGGTATTCAGAGGTTTTTGTCCTTCCAGCCGGGATGCAACGCCAGCATTGCCACTTCTTCTGACTTCAACCATTCCTCTGACCCTGCCTCCACCAAAGGTCATGGTTACTTCCATGAGACACTTCTCACCGAAGTTCTCAAGAAACATTCCACGTGCGGTTTCTTCCATGCTTTCCCTAATCAAGTGGCTCTTCTGGTTTTCCTCCACATGAGTCCTTTTCATCCCTCTTTGTTCGAGCCTCATTCTCTACCTTCTCCAGTTTTCCCAGTGACTTTGGTTCAGACCTCTCTTGACTCTCAACCTGAATGATATCAATAGCCTCTTAAAGATCTCCATATGCTTGTCTATTTGTCAAATTGTCGTCAAATGTGCTGCTGCTCCAATTTCCTCAGTGGAATCTCACTATCCAATCTTATGATGAAGTACAAACTCTTTACACAATTTTATAAAATCCTCTCAACATTTTCTTTTCTTCCCTTAGCCCAATGTTGTTGTTCCTACCAAGGAAGGATTTCTTCTGCCCCTTCTCTGCTAAGAGAAGGTTTCAGAAATAACTTTCTAAAGGAAGACTGCCATTTTGTCCATTCATCTTACCTCTATATCAGATTTATTCCTCCAAACTCATTCTTAAAAATCACTTATTCACACTTAGTGTGTGTGTGCGTGTGTGTATCCCTGACAAAGAAGCCCTTGAGCAACAATTTATGTCGTTTCCTGAGTGAACACTTGCTTCTTTGATCTCCCCACAGAATGGTTTTAACCTATACAAAGCGGCTTCTTTGTTAAGTATATTCCGAATATTCACTGAAAATTAATCCGGCGGTTTCATATGAAATGTCAACAGAAAAACATGCATAAGAACATTTTAGTGTGTGTGTGTGTATGCTGTTGTTGATTTTGATCTTATTGGGGAATAGAAAACTTCATTCACTGGCCTGTTCTCTTTCCACAACTAAAATAATTATTGAATTCTAATTTTGTGCAAAATATTAATCCAAGGACTTCATATATATCCATCTGTTTGACAGTTACAACAGCCCTGTGTGGAAGGTCTAGTATTCTGTACCAACTTTAGATAAGGAAGCAGAAGTAAATATGTTCAAGTATATTTCCAGGCTGAAAAATTAGTGATAGAACTGGAATTTAAACTCAGATCATCTGTGCATTGAAATTTCTACATACTTCACCATCACTCCAAATGGATGTGATTAATACCTGCAAGCTGGTTGCTTTGATAGTATTTAAACAATGTGAAAAGTTTTCTTGAAGTAGGACAACAGTAACACTTCCCATTCCCACACCCAATGCACTATTTTTTGCCTAACATTTGTTAGATTGTGCTGAAAGTTCCTCAAAGGCATGAACCTTGTCATTTGTCTTTATTTTATCCATAGGACTTAGTGCAGACCTTGTATTTAGTGTTTATCATCAAATAAATTTAGATTTCAAGTTTAGGAATGAATAATGATCCGGTAATTGCTTTGAATGATAGCCTTAGTGAATGAATCCATCCTGGTTTAGCAGCTGACTGGAAGCTACTTTAGCCTGTGTTGTTTTGCTTTTCCTTCACTTCCTTTTTTCCAAAGAGTGCTTCATTATATCCCTTCTATCCTGTCTGTAGGAAACATTCTTTATTTTTGTCTTATCCAGATTGTCTGTGGGAAGAAAAAGAGGCTGTGGACAATAACAGCAATACAAATGTGAAGAGGATCTTGAGGTTGCCTAGAAAGCTTGTCTTTTGTCACTCAATGTGCTTAACTTTTTCTTTTTAAAGGAAAGAGTTGTGGTTCCTGGCAAGGCTTTTTTTTTTTTTATCCAACTACAGAAGTAATAGAGAAATAGTTTCATGAAGAAGAAAGGAAACAATAGACAAAGAAAAAGTGGAGGAAAAGGTATATCACAAGATCCAGAAGTAAATGGAAGTTATTCCAATTTTTACCTACTGGTAGACACACATGTCTTTCTAACTTTTAATATGTTATACTGTTAGTTATAGACTCCCTTCATGCTTATATATGGACACTTTGACTCCCAGGTATTTGGTATTTTGCAGGTGGTCGTATGGGAGGTGACTCAGTGATGAGGGTCATGGATGGGATCCGTGTCCTTACAGAAGACAATCCATGGGCTCCTTTACCTTTCAGGCATGTGAGGAGACAGAGGGTGGGAAAGTCTAGCACGGTATCTGCCAGTACCTTGATCCAGGACTTCACAGACTCTCAAATTCTGAGACATAAAGTGTTGGTTGTTTAAGCCACTCACCCAGTCTGTAGTAATTTTTGTTATAACGAGATCAAAGGACTAAAGTTTATGATGTTAAAATTAACATTTAAGTCATAACAAATAAAAATTGGCTAGAGGGGGAATCATTATAACTAGTAGCTTTTTCAAAGTAGTTTCTAGCTTTCCTTTTTAAAAGGTAAATCAAAGGTCTTCTTACTATCATATTTTTACTTATAATCTAGATGCTTTCATTTCTGTCCTCAGGATGTTACAATATCATCTTAATTTGAGAAGAGAGAAAGTTCAAAGAGAGAGTTATGATTTGCCTAAGATCATGAGAAACCTGAGACTCCCCATCTGGGAGACAACGTCTCCAGTCTCCTGGATTCTGCTTCATGTTTTTTCTACTGTATACAATTGTACTTCTAAGAGTCACATTCTACACTTCAGATAACTTGTTCTTCTATATCTAATTATTTGATTTCTTGAACTTCATGAGTTCAAGATAGCACAACAGACCACCCCCATTTCCCATTCTTCTATTTCCTCTCCTTTTCATAATTCCTAGCTATAAACATTTCAGCAGCTAATTAGTGGATATATAGTATTAGTCCCTCTGCTAAATACTTAGTATGTATTATATCTTCTAAGGAATTGCGTATAGGAAAACTGAGGCATGAGTTTGGGGCACTTCAGAAGCTAGGAGAATTACTTTAAATCACATAATAAAGAAACAGTGAAACTAAGAAATTTCTCCCTGATTTCAGCTCATATGCTTCATTTAACCTATGAACATCCAATCAACAAATAACTTTTCTACATTGTTGTGGAGATGAATAGATTTTCAGTATACTTTGGAAACTGATACTGTTTTTTGTAGCTCAAATAATTTGAAATGTCAGTCAGTAACTCATAGAACACCAGCTACAGGTCTTATAAAATATTCCCCTAGGAATGGTTTTTTTCTACTTCTTTCAGATTTCTTTTATGTTTCTTTCTCATATGTTACCCCTAACTTTACTAGTAGCAGTTTTTCACTTTAATATCTCTACTTGTATTCTGCATTCTTACTATTGCCTCCTTCATTTTCATGTGTGTTTGGGGGGGGGGGGGGTGCAGGTCCTGAGGCTTGATCAGGGCTTGGACACTGCCCCTGAGCTTACTTTCTCAAGGCTAGCACTCTGCCAAGTGAGCCACAGCCCCACATCTGGCTTTTTGGTGGTGAATTGGAGATAAACGTTTCATGAACTTCCCTACCTGGGCTGTCTTTGAACTCTGAGTAGCTAGGATTACAGGTGTCAGCCACTGGTACCAGACTCCTCCTTTTACTTTCTAATCTCTATTTTTCCCCATTGAAAGACATGGGTAGACAATATATGTTTTAGTATTTAATAATAATTATATAGAGTAATTGAATAAAAATGTGAAGATATTCTGATTCCCAATCACAAGTTTAAAAGTGGATAAGTATATCATATAGTATGTTCTTAGACAAATACAAAAAGGACCTGATGTTTCAATTTGACTATTGCATAAAAAAGTGTGTCATATCATATTTGGTTTGGTGCTAGAAAACATTCTACTACATCATGTACATTAATAATACCAGTCTTTCCAGGAATGAATACCAGTCTGCTCTAGGAATGAGAAGTGCTCTGTTTTAATACAATTTGGAAATGGTATCAAAATCCAAGGTTTCATTACTATAGCAACAGAGAATAATGTAAAGACTAAATGTCAGACACATTCCATGTTGCCATAGTAACAATCAGTTGCTTTACTAAACCCATTTTTCTATTCCATTCTGATCAGTTTTTCAGAAAGGCTTTTCTATCTGGATGCTCAGAGAGGGGAGAAAAAGTTAAAAATTAGAAAAAAAAAAACCTTCAAGAGACTAGAAAACAATGTTTTACTGCCCATTATTTAATAATAATAAGAGTCCACAAAAGAAATGGCTTTAAGGGAAATTGAAATTCTCAATTCTGTTCCAGTAACTATTCTTTCTGTTTTCAGTCAAGGAAATTGGCGCATGAAGTTTAAGACATGTCTGTGTTGCCATTTCCTGACATTTTGAACCATTTTCTCTGAGCTCCTGTAAAAGAGGGAATTCTGCCATATCAAAATAGAAAATCGGTTTTTTTAAGCAATGGCATTTTAGAGAATGCAAGCTTGCCAGACAACTGGCATGGCCTGAGACAAAATCAATAAAGCAGGTAATCATTTTTTCTGTGCCTTCCATTTTTCTCCTCTTCCTTACCCTGACCTTGCTGATGAAACATTGTCATTATGGTAAACTAATAAAGACCCTCCTTTCCATACACTGACCAGTCACTCTGTTGTTTTATACCTGTATCTTTTGTTTCCATAATTATTTCCATTAGACTAAAAACAGGAAGACAGGAGTCATGTTCATCATTAAAAATGTAGTGCATAGGGGCTGGGGATATGGCCTAGTGGCAAGAGCGCTTGCCTCTTATACATGAAGCCCTGGGTTCGATTCCCCAGCACCACATATACAGAAAATGGCCAGAAGTGGCGCTGTGACTCAAGTGGCAGAGTGCTAGCCTTGAGCAAAAAGAAGCCAGGGACAGTGTTCAGGCCCTGAGTCCAAGGCCCAGGACTGGCAAAAAAAAAAAAAAAAAAAAAAAAAAAAAATTAGTGCATAGCAAGTTCTATGGTAGATGTTAAGATACAATAAGTATGGTTTGAATAAATAATCTATTACATAGCAATTACCTTAGTTTTAGTCTCTTTTATTAAAACCATAAGCTAATATATTAGTCATCTATTCTGCTTTTCTAAATCTAATTTTGTTATTCATCTATTTTGATTGCCACATTTATCATTCACTCAGCAAGAACATGTTGGAGGTGTACTACATGAACAAAATCCTCTGTTAGGTGGAGTTTAAACTCTATGACTTTAACTTTGAATTAACGGTGTATAAACCCTAAGTTTATTTTGAATTTATGTTTACAAATACTTCTAAACTAGGTTTATACCTTCATAAGCCATTGCTTATCTGTAGGGTAACTGGCTCTGTTCTGTTTTAAAAAACATTTTTAAAGGCTTTATAGTTTACCATGTATGACAGTTATTGTTCTTTTGCAATAAACCTCTTTCAATGAGATTTTTATGCAATGTTTATACTTGTCATTTAACAAAAAATTATTTCCTAGTCTTACTTGAAAGCCATAGCAACAAATGAGACCAGCAGGACTATATATCTTAGAAAGCACTGCAACACTAACAAAATCCTTACTAAACTCCAAGTTAAACTACAGCACTTTTGAGAAATGATATAGGAAAAACATACGATGTGCAAATGCAAGAATTTAAGCACCGCTTTGCAGTTAATTACCAAAAGGATAGCAGCTCAGTACAGAGAGCTACAATTAGGAAGCACAATGCTCAGTTTCTCCATTGGTTAGTTGATTACACTTGTTTCCAGTCATGCATGTGGGCTTTGGACATTATTTTGAATTATGCCACACAGAAACATGAGCATATGTTTTTGCTTTTATGAAGAGAACAAAATGGTTTTTGCAGCATCACTGGCTAAAGTAATAACCCTTCTTTCAGGCTACTTTTCAAATAAATGGGGAATGAAGGACTTTTCCTTGGTAGCAAGGATATTAAGGTCATCGAATTCAACAAAAATTAATCCATCCGGAATTTCTTTAGTTAAAAAACCAGAGACGGGTCATCATTCTCTCTCTCTCTCTCTCTCTCTCTCTCTCTCTCTCTCTCTCTCTCTCTCTCTCTCTCTCTTTGTCATTCATGGAGCTTGAACTCTGGGCCTGGGCTCTGTCCCTGAGCTCTTCAGTTCAAGAGTAGCACTCTACCTCTTGAGCCACACCGTGCTACTTCTGGTCTTCTGGTGGTTCATTGGAGATAAGAGTCTCTTGGACTTTCCTGCCCAGGCTGGCTTTGAACTGATATCCTCAGATCTCAGCCTCCTGAGTAACTAGGCTTACAGGCATGAGCCACCAATGCCCAGGTTGGTCATTATTCTAATAGGAGTGGTTATATGTCTCCCTCTCTTCAAAGCTCCTCAATCAATTTTCTGTCTGTATTTATTTTTAAGTAACTTCCCCAGCCCATCTCCTCTGGGTTTAGGTTCTCAACATCTTTGTCTATAGGAAAGAACACTGCCAGAGCTAATTTTTCTCCAATCTGTCCTGTTTGATGATCCAAGATCATTTTGAAGCTAACTCTCATCTTTTCACCTTCTTCCTCAAGCACCTCTTACCCTACTTCCTGTTGTACATTACCAACACGCTTCACAGCTCTTACCCTTCCTTCCTTCCTTCCTTCCTTCCTTCCTTCCTTCCTTCCTTCCTTCCTTCCTTCCTTCCTTCCTCCCTCCCTCCCTCCCTCCCTCCCTCCCTCCCTCCCTCCCTCCCTCCTTTTTCTTTCTTTCTTCCTTCCTTTCTTGTGCCAATCTTAGCTTGAACTAAGAGCCTGAGAGCTGTCCCTCAGCTCTTTTTGCTCAAGTCTAACACTCTACTACTTGAGCCACAGCTCCACTTCCAGCCTTTTGGGTAGTTAATTGGAGATAAAAGTCTCATGGACTTTCCCACCGGGGCTGGTCTCAACCGTGATCCTCAGAACTCAGCCTCCTGAGTAGTTAGAATTACAGGCATAAGCCACTGGTGTCTGGTGAGATGGCTCTGGCTCTTTCCAAGGCAATTCCATTTTGTTTTCTTGACACCAAATGCTTCATCCCCTGCTTGTACCTCTTATCACAAACTTATTCATGGAATTTTGGTCTCTTCTTGGGAGAGAAGGCAGAAGAAAGATGGTCTACTTGTTTTTGACCTGTGATACATCTAATAAGTGAATGCCTGTCTTTATAGCGGGGAGAGAACTTAACAGTTCTTGTGTAAGCATCAAAAGTTGCTAAGTAGAATAGACAGGACAGTTGGAAACTGCCTGACCTGCAAAAAGCTCCAGGGATACCACAGGATGAAGTTTTTGTGGGAAATGATGAAGGAAAACAGATCTGGTATGTATTAAGTTGGGCTAAGTCATATAAGCAGGTGTCAGAATCACAGCAACACAAGGGTTTATACTAGAGGCTACATATATTTAAAAAAGAAAAACAGAAGGGCTTTGACTATTCCTAGATGTATTATTAAATTATCTTGTTTAGGAAAAGTAGTAAAGATTGTTTCTAGTCATGGTTGAAGTAGGAATATAATCAGATGGATATAGTTTAGCCATTATTATATAAGTTTAAAATTGTATCGATTGATCTGTTTTGTGTAGTTGTATCTATTGAACATTTTGTTGTAATGTAGACATCATTGAGTAAAGACTAAAAACTAAATTTAAGGAGTAGCATTGTCCAAAAAAGAAATGCACTCATTACCTGCCTTATGAAATAGTAACATCTCTCTACAACACCTAAATCATAACAATGAAATTATATCTAAAATATCTGAGTTTACTTAAGATTATATTTTAGAAAGACAGCTACAATAAGTAGTATTTCCTGCCCTGTTCCCTAACAATTCTTCTTTCAATATGACTGATCACAATAACTCTTCCTTCATGAATATGCACAGGCCCTGATCCAATTGAAAAGGTAAACAAAGCAAAACAACCAGCACATAAAAACCCTAACAACAATACCAGCAGAAATGATGTTACACCCATTCTGACATAGCTGTTAACTAGTCTGGTAGCTTCCATTCTGAGGCAGCCATGGTATGAGATGTGTGGCCATCCTGCTGCTACTAGCTGTGAGGAGCCGCCATGTTGTATAGAGCACCTGGAGGACAACATGGGACACAAAGAAGGAAAGATACCTCAAAGCACTGAAGTTTCCTAGAAACCAAGTTTCCAAGAAGCCATCTTGTTCACTAAATCCAAACCATATGTCCTAGCTGCCCCTTCATGAGTCAGAAGGAAATCACATAATAATCCTTTCTGGAATTCCAGGTCCTCCAAAAGGTGTGTGTGTGTGTGTGTGTGTGTGTGTGTGTGTGTGTGTGTGTGTGTGTGTGTGTGTGTGTGTGTCTGTCTGTCTGTCTGTCTGTCTGTCTGTCTGTCTGTCTGTTTGTGTATACAGTGGTGATTCCAATCACTAAAATTCACTAAAATACTGTTAGACAACAATAGGGTTTTTATTCTCTCCTTGTCATTTAGCAACTAGTGACTGAAGAAGTTCTGAGATAAGTTAACCTAAGGTGACAAGGAGAGTTCTTCTGCCAAGAATCACACTCTATTAATGGACCAAACAGTTTATTAAAACTTATTCGTAAGAAGAAAACACATTTCTAACACTTAGCTTTCCTCCTCCCTCTCTTCCTTCCATCTTCTTTCCCTTCTTTCAATCCTTCCCTCCCTCCTTTCCTTCCTCCCTTCCACATTTCTTCCCTGCCTCTCACCCTCACTCCCTTCCTTCCTTTCTGATACGGAAATTTAAAATCAGGGCATTGTAGCACTGGAACCATGGCTTCATCCATTTGTGTTTCAGTTTGTTTTTAAGGTAAAGTCTCATGGTTTTGCTCTATCACACTATGATCCTCCTATTTCTGCTTCGTAAGTAGCTGAAATTACAACCATGAACCACCATTCTGGGCCTGCTAATGCTTAATTTTAAGAGCAAAATACGTACATTCTTTTTTCATTTTTTTTGTTGTGCCTTCTTCCTTAGCAAATATCATGTATAACTAGACTAGAAGCACAAAAGCATTATTCTTTTAGCTTCACTGAAATGTAATGAAATATCTAAAAGAAAATCCTCCTTACCCTTTCTCCAAGTAATTAATATATTGAGGAAACCAAGTACATAAATGGAAAACCCCTCCTTTCCTACTTGCCTACCACCAATGCACCTAACATTAGAAGGCTCAGTGACTCTCTTCTCAGATGTGTCTGAATCCATGTTTGGGTATGTTCTAGCCTTTGCTTTACTTTGATTTACTTTTCTTGGCCTCTACCTCCACATGTTCTATAATCCTTTTTTTTTTTTTTTTTTTTTTTGCCACTCCTGGGGCGTGGACTCAGGACCTGAGCACTGTCCCTGGCTTCTTTTTGCCCAAGGCTAGCACTCTCCCCTTGAGCTACAGTACCACTTCTGGCTTTTTCTGTTTATGTGGTACTGAGGAATCCAACCCAGGGCTTCATGCAGGCTAGGCAAGCACTCTACCATTAAGCCATATTTCCAGCCCCCTGTCTTGTCCTGTAATTCTTATTTGTGACAACATCACAAACAAATGCAAGGCCTTTCTATGGGGATCCCAGTCAGTTTTATATCTACCTCTACACCTCTTTGTCCATGTATTTTATATACTTGCTGTGAGATAAAAAAAAAATAGTGACCTTATGTGGAAGGCAAGGTACTATTAATGGTGATTTCTACATGCCCATACACATTTATGTTTCCATTACCTCACAATTGTTCTCTCCATGTAAGAATACATATTTGAGATTAGTTCATTGTATTTTCTTTGTAGACAGCATAGCTTTCAATTTAGGTGGAATGTCTTTTATTAAACAAGAAAATTGCCCTTCTATTCTATAATAGTAATCTTTCAATCAATTACTAGCATTCTTCTTTCCAAGTATAATTTACATTTTATTCCAATATAATGAGAAAGCTTCCTTACTTTTTTTTTAAATTATGAGAATGGTTTTCCAATCATTTGAACAAATAACAAAGTCTCAAAGGATTTCTATGGCTCATTGTTTCTAAGGTGATTTGAAAGAAGACATTAAAATCAATTCTGTTTCTCTAAATAATAGAAAAACAAAGGAGAAATAAAAAGTGCAGTAAAGGTATATTGGCTGTTTGTTTATATTTCTGTAGGGCAAGCGTATTTTAATTTCCAGTCAGCTATGAGACTCTTAATTTTCAGAATTAGTCAATAATGTAGTTCAATCATTCTAAAACTTTGAGGTATTACAGTTAATGAAGGAAAGGCTCAGTTTCAACAATAATTCCCATAAATAACAACCATATAGCACTAGACAAAAGCTAAACATGTATTTCTTCCAGTAACAAAACAGAAAATATGGACCAAATGAACTTTCGAAATTGCAATTTTTCCAGCTGTAGTTTATTGGAATTGAGTGTTTTGTGGGTTGAATAACCTGGCTAGTTGAAAATTCAATGGAGAAAACCTAGTATTTCTGGTGTCTATTCTGAGCTCAATTGCACATATTAGGCAAGGTGTAAACTCAGTGTACTTTGTACCAGAGCTTGAACTCAGAAACGTGCACTTGCTTGGCCTTGCTTGGTGCTCTACCATTTGAGCCACGCCTCCATTTATTTTGGAGGTGGAGTCTTGACAACTTCTGCCTGGGTTAGCATTGAACTACAGATCCTTCAGGTCTCTGTCTCTTCAGTAGCCAGGATGACAGGCCCAAATCACTTGTGCCCAGCTTCAGTGTACTTAGAAAATGAAGATTACATCTTCATGTTTAAGACTCTGATGTTTAAATAAAACATACCTCAAACCCTTATCATTATGTGCTACTCTCAGAGCTTCCACAGGAAGTCTGTTGCTCCAATCTCTGTCTTGAAGGCAGGGTGGCCACGGGCTGCTCATTTGAATCCCATCACTTCTATAATCACTGTTTGCCTTTAGCTCACTACTCATTACTGTTCTGCTGGGTCACCAAAGGCTCCAGAAAGGATAACCTCATTTTGTGCGCTTTCTTACAGTCATCTTTTTCTGTATAAGCTTCCCTTAAGCTTATGTATCCTATCCCAGTCCATGAACATACCCCCTCTGATGACTATCAGAAGGCTATCACAGTCCTACCTGACAAATACAGAACACACG
Organism: Perognathus longimembris pacificus; assembly: GCF_023159225.1. Classification (NCBI taxonomy): domain Eukaryota; kingdom Metazoa; phylum Chordata; class Mammalia; order Rodentia; family Heteromyidae; genus Perognathus; species Perognathus longimembris. The sequence goes on from NC_063163.1 coordinate 110,076,062, forward strand.
TGTGTAACACCCTTACTTTTAGTATCTATTACTGGCAGCCCCCTGTCCTTCCTCATGCTGGACTTTCTAGTAAGTGCAGTCTCTCTTCTGAAGCCTTTTAGGATATCACATTTAAAGATATAACTTGTTTGTAGATACCTCTGTCTCTCTCTTTCTCTCTCAGTCTCTGTCTCTCTGTCTGTCTCTCTCCCTCTTTCTTTTGCATCTGCTGGTGTCAAGGAATTCACCACGTGTGTCATGAAAGGACAGATCTGTGGCTTGGCTCCTCTGGAGAGCCTAGTATCTGAAACCTGGTATCTGAAACTGTATTGCACTCAATAAAATATATTTCAGCAAAAAAGGAAACATATTTGCATCTTTGAAGTATTCAATCAATACAGTAATAAAAGAATCCACTTAGCTTATGAAAAAAGCAGGAGCCACCAATCTATGTTGTCTTTAATGACTGTATTTAATCCTCAAGGGATAAAGTGTTCAGAGGAAAGGCTAAAAGTGCCCTTGGTTTGAAATAGATTTAATGCTGTAAACACTATTTGTATATTCACCCTATGCTTTGAAAAATATTTTTTTTTAAAAATGGAGTTGAGTTAGAATATTGAAGAGCAAAGCATTAACTACGGTTATAAGACATCCTGAACTACTATCATTAGTCATTAACTGAGCATCTGCATGATGGAATGTACTTTATTTGGCACTTCAGGATTGCTGTAAATTTGTTAAAGCAGTTCTTGTCTTCAGCCATCTTAAAATGGAATAATGAAACAAGGAGAAAATGATAGGTATGGAAGAAACATACTGATCTATATGATGTTAAGAATAAAATTTGAGCAAAGTAAGTATTTTTTATTGTGTTTATTATTTTGTACTGTTTTCTTTATCTTTAAATAGACATCCTAAGTTTAAAAAAGTAGAATTACATTGGAAAAATATATAAAAATATTTTATATATAATATATGAATACATATATTTATATGTATATAATGTCAAAATTAAAAATATAATACTGAAAACAAACCTAGGACTTAGGCTCTACTATGTGTCTGACATTATGTGAAAGATCTTTCCTTCCCTTCCTTTCTTCCTCTCTTATTCCCTGCTTCCCTCCCTCTTTCCCTTCTTCCTTCCTTCTTCTTTCCTTTCCTCCCTATGATTACACACATATTTCAAAGAAAGAAACTGAGTCACAAATATACTAAGCAAAGTTGTGGTAGAGTCTTCTGTCTTCCTATACTAAATTCCTATTAAAGGGAATGAAGAGAGTACAACAAAAATGATGTTCAAAGAAAATAATTTCATGGTGTAAAACTAATGTTTAAATCTCAAATAGTTACAGACACAGTACAATCAAAAATGTAGGCCAGAAAATATTAAGGAATGGTTTTGAAAATAAATTCTTGACCTATAGAACCATGAAAAATGAGATTGTTTGAATTAAATTAAATTTCAATTACGTTACATTTGAATTGAATTAAATTTGTAGTCATTAAATTTAAATTACTTTGTTAAGTAGCAATAGGTAACAAATACAGATATGCTGAATGCAACCACATCTCCCCATCCATCTTCCGCGAACCTGCCTTGGTTGGTTGACTGGCCTTTTCCAGGTGACAGGTAAAACATACATTATGAAGAGTAGTGTTCAGGAATGGGAGTACCCAGCAGCTATTGGTAGTATACAGGAGCCATTGATCCTTATGTAGGATCATCAATTTCTGTCCTTCAGTTGTCCCTTTTTACTGAGGCTGTGACTGCATTGTTTAAACTCCTTCAATACTCCTGATAATATGGAATTTATACTGACTGCCTGTGTTTTCTTTCAGCCCTTTGATTCTGCTAATTATATTTGCAGGAAGAAGAAAGGAAAGGAAAGCATTTAAATTATTAAGGGGAGAGATCGTTGTACATAAGTGGAATTTTTCATGACTGGACATCCTTATTGTGTATTTCTAAATGCCAATAAACTGACCTCTGCACATTTTTTCAAGAGTGCATTCTTTTACTGAAGATATAAAATGGGGCAACACATGATAAATAATATTCGTTCTAATTATAAAGTAAGACTATTAAAGTTCTCTGTACCATATCTGACTTGCCAAGCAATATTCTTTCTCACATCACATTGAGAAAGAAACTGAATTTTTTTTTCCAAATTCTTATCCATGGGAATTTATCAAAATAAGTTATGCCATGCCTGAAGACCAAGGAGATGATTGCTTCTTTTTTTGCCATTACACTCTAAGACCCAGTATAGAAATAACATTCTATAGGAATTCAATGCAATGAATAAACTAAAAACTGAGAAAGTAACCATTGAGACTAAGGAAGGGGGAAGGATGATAAGGGTCAGGTCAAAACTAAAATGTACATTAGCCAAACTTTTTTTTTGGACACATGAATTCTCTCTCCCAAGGTAGATTGGAGTACTTTTCAAATTTAAAATATTATGTTTATTGTGGGAAAAAAAAAAGGCTGTGGGAACATTTTGGAGAGGGATGAGAAAATGGCTTCCACTGAAATTAACAAGGAAAAAGAGAAAGAAGACAGAGACATTTATTCAGTTTGCTAAGCACAATGGCAAGCATGTCACACAATTTGATTCCTCTAGATAAAAGGCTTTTGTGGAAGGTATAACTATGATCTCAGCTTTTCTGATAAGGAAATTAGGGCACAGAATGTTTCAGAACATTGCTCAAGCTTCTACAGCTTATGCATTATTCTCTGCAGTAGCAAAGATTGAAATCCAGGCCTGTCTCATTTCAGAGCTCAGTTCTCTACCTCTATTTTACTGTTTCCTAACTTGCCCTCCAATAAGAATTATTTTGCATTCTTGTTCAAAATGATGGGTTCTCAGAGCCTGAATTTGGAATTCACTTAATATATATCTCCAACAATGAGGTTTTGGATTCTAATAGGTACTTCTTAGAATATTTTCAAGTTGGAGAAATACTGCTTCACACTCCATTTGTGGTAGACATTCCATTAAAAAATATTGAAAGAGCTGGGAGCTGGTGGCTCACACCTGTAATCCTAGCTACTCAGGAGATCTGAGATTGCATTTCAAAGCCAGCCTGGGCAGGAAAGTCCCTGAGAGTCTTATCTCCAATAAACTACTCAGAAAAAGCTGGAAGTGGCACTGTGGCTCAAGTGGTAAAGCGCTACACTTGAGCACAAAGCTCAGGGACAGCACCCAGGCCAAGAGTTCAAGCCCCAGAACTAGTAAAAAATAAAACAAAACCCCAAAAAACAAACAAACAAAACAAAACCCAAGCAAAAAACACACCCATCTATATAGATAGATAAAGGTATAGATGTAGATATGTAGATATAGATATATAGATACCTGTGTCTATATCTATGTATAGATATCTATATCTATAGTGATAGATATAGAGAAAAAGGTATACATGCTTTAAACTATTGAACAATTTTCTTTGTAGAAATTCTTTGACATAAGAGTGCATATTAAAAATTGTGAACTTTCTTTAAATGGAAGAACACTTTGGAATAAAGGTAAATAATATTTGTAAAAGAAACAAAATATTCCTGATGTGTTCAACGTTTTTTTTTTAGATATAAATAGTTTGAGTTTCAATCAATGTTTCATAACATAAAAGGGTGGTTAAACTCTGAAAGGAAAAACATTAAAGCTAATTGGATTTTTAAATCTGAAAATCCCTCAGGGAGAAGCTTTCCTTGATTAAAAAATTTAAATTCATTTTACAGCACACATTTCAGTCAGGGTTAGGGAAGGGTAATTAACTTCCCGTCACTAATTACCACCAAAGCAAAATCAGGTTAAACAAGCCCTGAACTTGGAAGAAATGCAAAAATATTTATCAGGTGCAGTTGAATCCAACACTACAAGTTCTAGAATGACTTGTTTAATACTTATGTATGAATTTTATTTTAAAATAGTTTCACAAATTTCTAGGTTTCTATGAATCTTACTAAGTTGGCTACCATAGGTTTAGGTTCATTAAACTTTACAAAAACTCTTTAAAACCAAACAGCTTAATAAGTACAACTGGCTTATCCTGGAAAGATAGCTTTTATTTACAAAAAAGTTCTTCCTATTATAATTTGTAGTCTTCAATAATCAATGTTTATTCTGTAGATGGGTTTCAAACACACGGACTTAGAATTCATTACTTTTTTGTATTAGTTTCAAAAACCTCAAATCACTTCAAATATTTCAAAATGTTTTGGAGCCATAGTGAAAAGAGTATTACTTTTTAGGGTTATTTTCTTTGGAAAATATACAGATAAACAGATGAGAGTCTATTGCTACAACTAGGTTTAGCAAAATGTATTTTGCAACTTACAATGTAAATGCACAAAAGACAGTTGCACGGTGTTCCATAGCTTAGTGACTGGAAATGAGGACAACAGATCTTTTCAGTGCTTTGCTCAATTTATTTCCTGTAAGACTGAAGATTGCTACTTATTAGTGAGAGGCTTCCTTTTTCTCCTTTTGTGAGAACAGAGGGGTAATTCAGACAGCTTCAATATTAGGGACAGAACTTTGAATGCCAACACACCACACTGTATGGTTAACCAAGCTAATCAACCAGGTTAATCGAAAGTGTCACTGACTTGGAGCTTGGGAATATTAACATGATGAGAGACCCACCTCTGATTTGAGGGGTACATAACTTCGTGGCAGGCCAAATGCCCACAATAACCCTGGATTCTTAAATAAATTCTATGAAAGGTTTCTCTCTAGAGAGACTAGAAAAAAAGGACTGGATCAATGATTGATAGCGAAATGAACTGCAGGGAGCTAGTGGCACAGAGAAAAACCGATGTAATAAGGGAAGAAGACTGGAACAGTAAGTTTGGACACAAGACTGATGAGCAGCACCAAAGCTCTTCAAAAATTAGACAATTGGCTTTATCCAGATATGGGAGCTAGAGTTCATTTTGCAAGAGCTGGGTTTTCAAGGAGGAACTCTCAAGGTGAGCCATTTTGAACCTTGTAAACCCTTAGTAAGCCATACCTCTTCACCCAGGAAAACCACAAATATGAAAGAAAAGAAATAATCCTGTCCAGACAGTAGGAAACTGATAGGATCTGGAATTCAGAAAGTATCCATCCCTCTCACAGTCAGTTACATTCTCAGCCTTGACCCCTTCACTAACTTCAACCCATAGGTTTCTGACGAAGGAGACAGCTTGGAGCTGACTGGTCCACGTATGCCTCTATCCAGTGGGGCTAGGTCTTAGGAGTTCTTGCCCCCCTCCCCCCAACAAGGCTAGACTCTGCTGCTGCTGCTGATTGTACCCTGTGCCCTTGTGCTCTGTCCTTTCTTCACTCAGCCAGGGCCTGGAGTTTTCTCCCAATCTGTGACTCACCTGAAGATCGGCCAAGACTTCGTTCATATCCAACTATTAAAATTTGGGGGGACAGTACTGGGATTTGAACTCCTGGCCTTTGTATTTGTAGGTGCATGCTCTACCATGTAAGCTATGCAACCCAGCAATTTGTTGCGTGAATTACTTTTCAGGTAAGGTTTTACACATTTTGCCCAGGGCTAGCCTTGGATGGGGATCCTCCAACATAGCTGGGATTACAGACCTCCAATTTGCTTGTTGCAATGGACTGTCTCTAAATGTTTTGCCTGGCTGGCCTCAAAACTTGATCCTCCCAGTCTTACTTTCTTAGTGAGCTGGGGGCTACAGACATATGCTCCCATGCCTGACCAGGTTGTCTAAGTCCACATGGCTGTACATATCTTAGAGGACTCCCACTTCCCCTCCTCCCAACCCTTTCAGAACTTCTGATATCCGTCAGCACTGCTCAGGAACTTAGGACATCTGGAGAGAAACAAAAAAGAGATAGAGCGAGCCCTGGCATCCCCCTTTATTTTTAATAAAAATAAATACAGACAACACAATTTCTGAGACATATTTTAATAAGTTACTAATGACTTTATATAATTAAAATTCTTTACTACATACAAATATGGTGGATACAGACTCACAAAAATGATTGTTTTTATTTCTCAGAGCATAGGGCAAAAGCTCACATTCCACTAATGGAGAAATGAAGTCAGTTACCTGGATATGCAATCTAAGTAGCCTTGTGTACTATTTTCCTCCACCAAATGGAAACATGGTCATGGAAGCTATTATGCTCCTGTAGGAAAAATGGAGGCTGCATAGGAACTTGCAGTCAATGCCTTCTCCATCATAGCCTTTGCAGAAAATGTGGACAAGTGACTTTGAACCGTTAGTTTTGCTTTCCAGAACCAGTTATGCATACACAAACATACGATCAACTAGACACCCTCTCCAAAGGCAGGCCATGTGGCATAAAATGGGATTTCCCTCCCACAAAATGCTTCTGATTAACTCTTTCAAATACTAAAAACAAACCCTGACATTACATAAACTACCTAAACCAATTTTATCTGATCCTAAATATATGTGAGATTTCAAATACCATAAAAACAATCAACACACATCTGTAGATAAAGTACTATGTGACAATACTCTAAAATGTAAAATCATAACACAATTCCCATTTTCCATGAAAACAAAATGTACAGATGTATCAATCCCATTCTGTAAAAATATTATAAATATGTTTTGCTTCACATATTGCTTGAGAGAATAACAGTTTATTGGATGCATTACAATTTGACAGGCATTGTGCTAATTGATGGATCTCAAAATGATGAAGATATGTCCCTATGTATATGAGGTTCCAGTTAAATGAGGAATACCCAACAGGTAGAGAAGTATTTGCATAATGTGAAACTAATTAACATAATATTCCCTTGAAACCCGGAGCATAATTTGTTGAGCTAGTTAGACCTTTATGCTTGGGAAAATGTTGCCAAAGTTAATGACATGAATAAAGCTACCTGGCCCCTAGTTCTTTAATTATAAAAATACCATGCTCTGTCTAACTTGACTTAATGTGACAAATGTTTCCAAATTTAAAGTTACTGCAATAAGGCTTGCATCAACTTGTAAGTCATTTTCATCGACCAACAAAGATATAACTGTTTCCTGATTTAAAAAACTAGACTCTCTGAAGTCTTTTTTAGAAGTGATGCTTCTAAAATTTTGAAGGCTATATCCAATGACAAAAGATTGCTACTAAAATTTGGTGATTGGGAAAGGGCAGGTAGGAGGAGAGACATAAGCTATAGACTTAAATGAGCTGGAGAGCTAGTGAACTAGGTGAGAAAATGAGAGGTGGAGAGCTATGTAACTGAATGAGATCTCTAAACTTTCAAGAACACTGAGAATGGACAGGGAGGGGAAAATCTAGATGAGAAACAGACTCTGCCCTGCTAGTCAGGCTCAATCCATCAAAAGTGTCATACAGGTGTAACCCAGCTACAGGGGGTGAGACTATGAGTTCTGAGCCCTTGGCCAAGACAGAAAAGGAAGCCTTGTTGTGTAGGATTCTCAGTCATGGTACTCATTCCAACACTTGCATAGCTGGCCTGCAAGAAGGGCAATGCAGGACCAATGGCTGTAAGGTAATAATACAGTGAAGCAATTATTTTTAATATTAGGAAAAACTGAAAGTACTGAATTAGAAACTGAAGAAAATAATCATGAGTTTATGGTGTGCTAGAATTTAGGATTTAGGAAGCTACATTAGATCCCAAGGTCCTTTTCAAATCTGAAGATGAGTCCGTGACAGAGGAGTTAGCTTTGATAAATGTGTAAATACCATTCTGTTATTAAACTCTGTTTTGATAGTACACTTGACTAGTCATCAGAATCACCGAATATAACTAAAACATTAAAAAAAAATTGTGAAGGTCCTGGAGCTTGAACTCAGGGCTTGGGCAATGATCCTTAGCTTTTTCACTCAAAGCTAATCTAATACTTCAGTCACAGCTCCACTTCCAGCCTTTTGGTGGCTACTTAGAAATAAGAGTCATGGACTTTCCTACCCAGGCTGCCTTTGAACCTCGATCTTCAGCTCTCAGCTTCCTGTGAAGCTAGGATTACAGGTGTGAGCCACCAGTGCCCAGATAAAATTTTAAGATAGTCCTTCCAATGAAGTATTTAACTAAAATCAATGCCTTTGGTTATAAAAATACAGCTTTAAGGAAATAATTCAGAGCAAATTCTTTTGCAGGCCTTTATGCACTAAAGAGCAAACATACACCTATATTAAACAGAAGATCCTAGTTAGTAGCTCACTATGAATGTCATTACCTTTGATGGACTTTTTCTGAGTGATTAAAAAAAAGAAACAATATTCCCTTCAACAAAAATGCTCAACTGATACAGCTTTAAGACCCAAGTCATTGCCAAATTTTGAATATACAGAACCACTGAGACCTAGAGTGTCGACCAAGCTGGGGGAAGAAGCAATTACCTTTGTGTGAGAAAATGATCAAGCCCAATATGTGTAAATAGTATGTACAAATCTTTGGTCATGCATTCCAGCCTAGGAAAATCATCGAGCAAGTAATTTATCACATGCTGGAGTCTTAGAGTCTTACGAAGTCTTATAGTCTTATATAGGGCCATATAAAGTGGAGTAAAAGTATTTCTTACATCTTCTTGTTATAGAGATGCTCCAGATCTGTCCTCAGGAAGGAATTTTGCAATTTTTAGCCTTTAATTCCAAATACAGAGGGGAAACAATATCACAACACTGGGTCCAATTAAACTGCGAACAGTGATCTAAAAGTCAAATTGCATATTTAGCTATATAATCACTACAACATTTATTGCTTCCTAATACCAGAGATATTCCTCTGTGTTATATCCTCATTTTCGAAGGATACAGTTTGTGCCAAGAATTCCAAACACATCATTCAATCACTCCTTATAGTATCTGGGAGAGTGGCATCACAGAGCAGTAATGTGGTTGCTGTCAAACAACTTTCAAATGAATTCATTACAGCTAGTTATGAATACTGCTGCAATAAATACCTTTTCCTTTCCCAATAGCAGAGTTGAGTAGAATGGGAATTTAATTATGATTAGTCAAATATTTCACATACTACTTAGTCTCAAAAGTCTATAGATGAACAAAAGGCACACCACATTCTAACTCAAGTTTGAAGATCACTCCAGGAATGTCTATTAACTTTGACCTGATCGCCTATGTTGTTTAATATGTAATAATGTAATGTTGTTTAGTGTAATAATTTAATAATGTAATGTTGTTTCATATGTAATAATGGCACCTATCTTTCAATTTAGAAGATGTGACAACATTCAAATGTTTTTGCATGCATAGTCCAATTAAGGTAGAGCAAGACAAATGAGGATGGATTTAGAATGTTAAATAGATTTTTCCCCCCACAGGAATGACAGCAGTATGGATCATAAGCAATTATTCTATCTCTTATGCTGTGAAGTGGATTGAAGAAGATAAAGAAAACAAAGCTGTTTCAGTGGCTCATACTAATCTTAGCGACTCAGGAGGCTGAGATCTGGAGGATCATGATTTGAGACCAGACAGAAAAGGTTTAGAGACTTTGTCTCCAAAATAACCAGCCCCTCCCACCCGACCCCCCCAAAAAGCTAAACTGGATGTGCAGCTCAAGTGGGAGGGTACTTGCTGAGTGAGCTCAAAGTCCTGAGCTTGAGCATCCATACCTAAAAAAAGAAAGGAAGAAGGAAGGAAGGATGGAAGGAAAAGGAAGGAAGGAAGGAAGGAAGGAAGGAAGGAAGGAAGGAAGGAAGGAAGGAAGGAAGGAAGGAAGGAAGGAAGGAAGGAAGGAAAATTTAAAAAAGAAGGGAAGAGGTCATAATGGAATGCCACTTTCTCTTACTAACCTTACATACAAAAAGAAAAAAATAGGCTTCAGGAATCATTAAGATTTAAGATTTGCACATCAGAAATCCATACTGAAGACCGAGGCCCCAATGACTGGCAAGGCCAAAGGTATAGCCAGTGTAGTTAGACACTCTGTAATTGGGTTCCATGAGAATTCCAAACTGGAACTGTTTTTCAATAAAGCCAACAGAGCAAATAAAAGTGCTGTGAAGACATGGAAAATGAGAGATCAGTTAGTAGAGCCACACCCAGTATTGACTGCTTTGGGTGAAAGGGGCTAAAGAAAAAGATATAAAGGAGAGTCTGGAGTTCTATGCCTTTGATAGAGTATTTTCTCATGGAGAAGAGTGTAAAGATGTGGATACAGAGATAGCAGTAAGTGAAAATGACTAAACAGCAATCCATAGCTACGGTATCAACCAAGGCAGAAAACCAACAAAAAAATGTATTAAATCACTTGTAGGAGTCACCTAGGCTTTGATAAAGATACTTCTAGAAACATTAACATCAATCAACAGCCAATGAGGAACATGGTAGACATCAAGATGGTATCATAAGGGTATGAAGAAAGGGTTCAGTTTTGCCTTATTTTATCCTTTTGAGAAGAGATGGAGTTTCTAGAGTGAGTGACAATACCATTTATTTTATATATACTTTATCAAACTATGGTTAGCAGTTCCATAATTCTACATACAGACTATGTACACTGTAATGATCAGTGCCACATAATTTGCATTCGGTGCCACACATACACACTGAGATGCCATCAATGGATATTCTCTTTCCTAAATAAACATGTGCTTACACAGAAAGGCCAGTCAATTCTACAGACTACTTTTCATGTGACTGCCATCTCATTTGAGACTGCCCTTGATTTTGGAGCTGCATGAAAATGTACTCTTTATAACTGCGATTTGAAAAATATATTTGAAGTTTATCATTTGCATATATTTATATGTTAAAAGGCATTTCATTTAGGTAAATGCCTACTTTTACCTTTACTACATATTAGCACTGCTTACACAGTGAGGCACCAGAGAAATAAAATCTACATATTACCCAGAGATGGAAATCAGGGATCTTAAAACCTAAAACATCTGCATCTTTTGAGCTGGATAAAGAAAACATTCCTCTTCTAGCTAAGAACAAGGGGGAAAGATGATAATTCTTTTATTGTTTACAATGTAGGTTTTAAGTTCTGCTATCAATACCAAAAGCCAAGCCATTTTAATTTAGAAAGTAATTTACCATGAGTAATTTACTTAAGTAATAAACCAACATGGTGCTTTACAGTATGTTGTTACTGAAAATTGATACTAATTAAATCATGAACTTTCTTACTTTAGCTCAAATTTGTATAAAGATTAAGAAGTGCAAGGCTGGGCATGATGGCTCACACCTGTAATTCCTGCTACTTGGGAGGTGATGATTGATCTGTAGGATCAGTTTGAGGCTTACCTGTAGGCAAGAAATGTCAAGACTTTATTCAAAAAGTAACTAATGCAAAAAAAAAAAAGAGTGCCTGTCTAATAAGCAGGACACTCTGAATTCAAATCCTAGCACTTTAAAAAGAGGAAGTAAATATATAGAATAATGATCCAGGAATACGCAATTCAAATTTCCATATTCCCAATTATATTCAGAAATGGTATTTTCTTCCTACAATCCAAGACTATCACTTATGGGTTATATGTTATGATAAACTCAGGCTTCACGTAACTTAGAACTACTACTTAAATCAAGAATGTTGAATCAGAGAATAAGAGAAATACAACACTGCTAAAATGGTAACCATTTGATATCAAAGCTAATAAAATCAGGAATTTAAAAATACATAAGAAATTACCAATAATGTGTTACTATACTAGTACAAATTCTTGTTCTTTCTCCCACCTTCCACCCCCTAATTCTGAAGATTAACTCAGGGACTTGTGCTTGCCAGAAAAGGGCTTTGCCAGTTAGGCCACAACTCCAGCCCTGGTACACTATTGTATTAAAGAAGAGGTGAATCTCAACCTCTCTATCTCTTTCACACACACAAAGTTTATTGTACTGTTTAGAAGGATAGGAAAATATATTTTGATAAAAATTCTGACAAAAAAATAAAAGGAATGACCTGAAAAAAGGTAAAAGGAATTCAACTACTCTCATTTTCTAAATTACCTCTCACATAATAGACTTTTCTCTTTTACTTTCACAATTATCTTTTTGCTATTATAAGGAGCTTCCTCTACCTAAACTGCACAGACCCATGAACTGATTTGTTACTACTTTTCATGATTAAAATACTCTCTCTCTATAAAAAAAAAACAAAGCATCATAAGCCTGTAACTTTTACTTACATTTGAAAATGCTAAGTATTCTGAATCTAATTTTTGGTACAATGTCTTTTGCACTTAAAATTTTCGGGAACTCTTTATTCATAGATAGCATACATACATAACCATTCTCTTATAGCAGGAGTATTAAGATGTAAAGACCTGTTTTGCCAGTCCTTATGATAAATAAATTTACCTGTAGGTTACTAGAACTGGAAAAAATTTAGAGTATGTGAGAACATACTACCTTTAGAAATGATTAGAAAACCATGGGTCCCTGTATTTATTGAATTGAATCACCTGGCAGTAAAACTCAGTTAAGGCTCTGGGCATTGGTGACACTTCCTGCCACTCAGACCTGCTGCTGTGGTAGACCTGGACTTCATCTGTGATTTCATCGGGTGCATAATCCCCACCCAGAATATAAATCTTATCTTCAATTCCAATTGCACCTGCATTAAAACCTGCACATTCAAAAGACCCTTCACCTTTCCAAACACAAGTATCTGGACAAAAACTGTAAACTTTATATGTGGAAAGGTCGCATATGTATAGCGTACAATTCACGGGGACAGCTTTAATGAGAGTAGCATGAAAAAACTGCCCAAACTCTGCTACTAGCTCAGACCACTGATCAGTTGTGGCATTGTATTTAAAAAAGCAATCAAGTGATGGGTTAAATGCATCTGCAATCTCTACTTCTGATCCAAGAACATAAATTACATTTTGGCATGCACTTGCTTCTGGGTAGTAGATGCCTCTGGGTAACGGGCTCACAGATGTCCATTCTTTGGAGAGAGGGTTGTAAGATTCAACATCTAAGAGACTTTTAGTATCCTGAGATCCTCTAGTCTTTCCACCTATGACAAATAACCTATTGAGAGCCATAACTGATGTATGCATGGTTCTTGGTGTTTTCATGGTTGATACCAAGAAGAAGTCATTTTTGACTGGACAGTAGCACCAGGTCTGATCGGTGGCATCGTGGTAAGTCTCAGCAATATGAAGGCGGACCTTTCTACAGCACTTCCCTTTGCAGCCACCAGTCAGGAATATTTTCTCTCCATAACTAGATAGACTAGAGCCAGGCAAATCAATCAGATGTGATTGGGGTAGGATTTTCCACGAGTCCGTTTTAATATTGTAACAGAATGTATACTGATTTTCTCCATTTTCCTCAGTCTTGTGGATGAATATATATTTCTCAGTTGTGGATGGCCGAGCATCAGGGAAGAGGCCACTAGACACTTGCACACACTTAATGGCATCTACCATTATGTCGAAACAGTTAGTGCTTTTAAATAAACACTCTTCACTGAGTAGATAGTCTTGAAGGGTGTCCTCAGATAAATGGTGCAATCTTACTTTTTGAATTAAATGGGGCAGATGTTTTTGCCTTGATTCTAAATTATGTTTAATCCAATTAAGGACGACCTTCAGTACTGTTTCTTCTTCAGGAACATTTAATTCATCTGATTCCAGACATTTTTGCAGGACTCCGAAATTCATCTCTAAGAAATCACTTGATTTGAATAACAAAGAAAAATGGTGCTGTACAAAGTATAAAGCATGATCAAACAAACGGGCAGAGCCATAGCTATCTGACAGAGATAATAAATGTAAACAATTGACGAGATTAATGCTTTTTATTAAAAAGTCACCACAAGCTTTGGAGAGGAAGGAAACTTGAAGAAACGATGCCAACTGGAAGAACATTTCTACATTATCATCTGTTATTTTTGTTTTCCCAGTGTAGGCATAATCAAGAAAGGCTTTTACTGCTTTAGAGGATAAATTAGTAATTGTAACACTTCCGTCATCCCTTTCTTTCATATTTACTTCAAACATAGCCCTGCAAAACAAAATAATAAGGAACACAAAGAACAAGTAAATAGCAGTTTTTAATTTTTATTTTTGTTGTTTGTGGTGCTTGAACTCGGGACCTGCTCTTTTGCTCAAGGCTAGCACTCTACCACTTTGAGTCACAGCATCACTTCTGGTTATTGAGTAGTTAATTGGAAATAAGAGTCTCATGGGGACTTTTCTGCCTGGGCTGGTTTTGAATCGCAATCCTCAGATCTTAGCCTCCTGAACAGCTAGGATTACAGGTGTGAGCCACCAGTGCCCAGCTAAGACAGCATTATTTTATTCCACAATTACTTTCAATATGACCTTAAAGAGGTATCCTTTATGTTCCAGTTGACTTAAAATATATTTACAAAATCATATTTTAATGGTATGCTAATAAATCATTTCAATATCTAGATTATATGTACTATTTATCTGCCAAGAAAAAGGATTTAGAGCTCTCATATGAAAATAGATACAGAGTAGCTGAGATACAATAACTAATACAAAAAAGATGATAAAAGAATTCAAATTCTATACATGGTTTAATTCCTATGTAAGTCACTAAATTAGGGAAAAAATTCTCTCATGGCAGAATCTCTTTATGAGTAAATCAGTGTCAACTATACTAATAAAAGCTAAAATTCCTTAAAATGGAATGCTGGGGGCTTAGGCCTTAACATTTTCTTTCAAATTAATTTTTTGACTTGACAGCAATGAAACATAAAAGATAGCCCAAATGTCTCCAATGAATTTGTCTCTGTATGGAAAAAGTCCACCTAATGAGACACTTTTTAATATTGCATATGAGGAACCAAGTGATTTCCTAGAATGAAACAGTACCAGTTTACCACACCAAGCCCCAAAAAAGTAATGCCTGTGGTAACAAGATGACGATAGGTCTCAAAATCTGAGTAATTATTACTAGGGTACTCAATACTTCCCAATAGGAGGCCAAACTTAGATGGAAAAGCTGGATTGGTACAGAGGAAGGAAGACACCAGTGGCACCTGAGAATAGCAAAGTATACTGTTTAGGACTTCGGGGCATTCAAAGACCAATATACTACTAGAAAGAAGACATGAAAAGAATAGATGACTTATGGCTTAAATAGACACAAAACTAGTGCAATCCTGTCCCAGTCTCCCTGTCCCCAGTGAACTACGTAGCACAGAGCCACTGCTCCCAAACTCAAAGCAACATATCTTACAGTGATCAGCAAGCAGTACCCATAAAAATGATTTTCTAAACAAAATTCATCTTATAAAATTTATTCTAACTGTAACCCCACTGTATATCACCTTGACTTAAATTAAATTGGAAAAAATTATTCTAAAGGTATTAATGGCTAAGCATAATTCAATGATCATGGAAAAACAGGAGTTAAACTAGGGATTTAAAAAGTGACAGAAATGCCATCTTATTCTTCTATTTCAAATCATACTCTGCTTTTCTCAAGTTTGATAGAGATTTCAATTCTACTTACCTTGCTCCCAAAATTGAACATAATATAAAATACTGAAATTGCAGTGTGACTAGGAGAACTTACAGCCAGGGGTCAAAGAAAGAAACGCTGTCTGTATGGACCAAGAGGCCACACAGGCTGCTATTACTTTGGTACAATGACACAGTGTGGCAATATGCATGACCCTTAACCCTGTAGAGTTAAAGCTGTTGTCACTATAGGGGATTACTGCGAAGTCATGATCAGGACATCTCTAGTAGCCTGACTATGTCAGAAACTAAGTCACGTTTAGAAGTTATTGCTCAGAATCAGAACTGGGGTATGGACACCCCCGAGATATATTTCTACTATAGAAATATCTTTGCTTTTACATCCTCTGAGTTACAGTCCTTCCCACTGGATAATTCATGGATACCATATTCAACTGAAATTTACTTTCACTTCTGCCTCATTTTCTTTGAACTCTGCTTTTTCCATTTTTGTTTATCTTGTTGCTTCACCTTTTTCTAAAATGACATAGCGACAGGGAACCTCCAAGCAAAGAAGACCACAGAAGAAATAAACTAAAGGAAAAGCAAGCTGGGCATTGGTAGTTCACACCTGTAATCCTAGGTATTGAGGAGGCTGAGATCTGAGGGTCACAGTTCAAAGACATTCCTGGCAGGAAAGTTCATGAGAGTCTCATCTCCAATTAGCTACCAAAAAAGCCAGAAGAGCAGCTGTGGCTCAAGTGGTAGAGTATTGCCCTTGAGCAGAAAAGCCCAGAGACAGTGCCCAGGCCCTGCGTTCAAGCCTCGGGACCGGCATAAAAAACAAACAAAACACAAAAATTTCTCCTTAGAGCATTTCAAAGGACTATATCCCATGGAATGTTGGGAAATTCTTAACTGGGAAGACTCATGATTTTCAAAAGGCTCCCTAAGTTCTCCTACACAAAAAACCACTAGGTAACCTAATTTGAATTAGGTTTTATTTTGGATTTAAACATTACTGTTAGATGCTCCGATACCACAAAAAATCTGAAGCACAGATAAAGCAAGGTACCTGAAAAAGTCACTGCATGCTGCTAATACACAGCGATGACATGGGATTACTTCATCCTTCACGATTATTTTGAAATCATAAAAGACATTTTGTTCTCTAAAATTCTGCAGAACACTTAGGATTTTCTGCCCATGATCTTCTGACACAAGGAAGTTGTTTTTCCTCTCAGATGAAATTCCATTACACGAACTTCGTTCACTGCAATTGTATGAATTATCCATAGCCAATTCCACCTGTTTTTAGAACTAGAATGAAAAACAATAGAAAACTAATGAAAATTTCAGACTTCAACATTTTCCCTCTTACTGTCAATTATACAATAATGTTCATAATGTTCACTAAGGACAATCAGATGACAGTAAACCTTGGCATTTCTTGGCATTTAATAAAAATATTGTTTTTAATCTTCACAAATGTTGAGCTCCTAGAAATTAAGTAGCACATTAGTAAGGTCTAATATTCACGACTCTACAACTGTGTATAGGATTCTGAATGTAGCTGAGTTTTGCAGAGTGCTTGCCTACCATGCACAAAAGATTTGGGTTCAATCCCCAGCACAACAAGAAAATCATTGGGTTAAATACAAAAATGTAGAAGTCGTATAAGTGTGTGCTTGTCTAAGCTCTCGCTATGAGAGGCATTGTGATGATGATTATTATTATTACTGGGTTAAATATTTTTTTTTCATTCACATTTCATCAAAAGAATAGCAACAACTGGAAAAAAATCCTTGGTGATTGTGGAGGAGGTGGTGAAGAACAACAGGCCTAAGAACACTGCTTGTTTCACTCACAATCCATGTTCTCTGTAATACTGTTTAAAACCAACTGGAAGTATACAAAGCAACTTTAACATTCACAAGTTCCCATCATAAATGCACTGCTTAAAAGTTACCCTAATATTTCAAGTTTTTGTTTTTATTCATTTTTTCCCCAAAGGCTCTGTAACACAAGCTGGCTTGATCTCATGATCTTCCTGCCTCTGCCTCTTGAGAACTGGGATTACAGGTATGCACTATCAGGGCTAGCTAGAGATCATTCCTGATCACAAAGATGGACATTATAAAAATATCTAACATTTTCTCAACGAATTAACTTGATCCAGGTACTAGCTTGTGTATTTCATGTGATTTAATTCATAAAACTACAACCCCTATTAAAAAATAATAAACCAAAGATACCTCGGCCTTCCCTTTTTTTTCTGCTAAGAATATAACAACCACCTTCTTCCAATGTACGTACACACATGCACACACGCACACACACAAACACACACACGGAGAGACAAACAAATAGCATGCAATAACAAATACAAAAAGACTATGAAAAGTTCCTTGAAGAAAGCAGAGTGGCAGATAAGCTAAGGACCTGAGGAAGAATGTGACAGTGAGTTCCCCTGGATGTTCCTTTCTGCTGAAGATATGTTAGATTCCAAAGAAAGCTGCTGAACCAGAAACACTAATGAATACACACAGAAACAGCCCCAAGGAAAACTTGCTGTCTTTCATGCAGGTGCAGGAAATGATCAATGCAGCAATGCAGAAAGGCATTAGAGTAAAATCCTAGATAAATACTATAAAGTTTTGTGGTTCTATACCAACCTGAAAAGGAACAATGAAGAGACTAGCATTTTGTTCATAGTAGGCTACAATGAAGGGCTTCAGCACTCTTCCTCCTGTCCCTTCAGTATAATGTTCAGAGAAAGCTGAACAACTACTAAGAATGTTTGCAAAGACATAATACTCATGCTCACTACAGTTAAATCAAAATGGAATTGTAAAGATGGTTCTAGTAAACTCCCCCCCCCCAAAAAAAAAATCAGAAAAACGACAAATTAAGAGTAGGGAAAATACATAGAAAAGATAAATAGTAGACAAGTAGTAGACTAACATCATAATTACATTAAATATAAATAGTCTATATATACCAATTAAAAGACAGATTTACCAGAATGGATGAGTGATTCAATTTCATGCTTCCAACAACTAACTTTAAGTATAAGAACAAAAGTAAGTTGAAAGTAAATGGATAGAAAAAGATATATTGTACAAGTGTGGCAATGTCAACAGAGTGTAAAATAGACTTCAGCAAGAAATCTTTTCAGGAATAGAAAGGAATATTATTATACACCATTAATCCATCAAAATACTAGCAACTCTAAGTGTGCATGTATAAAACAAATGGCTTATAAAATACATTAAGTACAAACTGGTATAACTAAGGAAAAATTAGATTTTAAAATATCCCACCCTCAAAAATTAATGCAACTAGAACAGAAAACATCAAGGAAATGAAGGAAGTTAACAATACCACTAACCAACAGATTATAATCAATGAGAAAAAGAAAATTTGACCTACACACTGCATCATCTATATTTTTAAGTGCCCAAGGAACATAAACCTAATTTGACCATATTCTGCTTCATAAAACAAATCTCAAATGATTGGAAAGAATTGAAACTACAAATACTATTTTCTCTGACCACCCTGGACCCAAGTGGACCCCAAAATGAAAACATCTATGTGTTTTATAAAGGTGCAAGCAACACAATGGAAGAAAGACACAAAACAGTCTTTTTGACAAATAGTGCTGAAAACAAACAGATATCCACGTGGGGAAAAACACCCTCAATCTAAACCCATACTATCTATAAAATTTAACTCATAATAGATAATAATTCTCAATAAAGATTTTAACTTTAGAAAAAATATAGGAGAAAAATCTTTGTGACAAGGAAATTTGTTTGTTTGTTTGGTTTTGGGACTATGAGTTAATCCGTGAGTTCTTAGGCATGGCATTAAAAGCCCAATCTACCAAAGAAAAACAATTGACTAAATTTCATCAAAATTAAATTTTTCCTGTTAAAAGGATAGAGACAAGATACATGCCGGGAGAAGATACATGCCGGGAGAAAGTATCTGAACATCAAATCTGATAAGCAGAACCCTTAAAGCAACCGTGAAAACTCATCAGGAAAAAGGTAGACTATCCAATTTAAAAATGGGCAAAGGGCCTGAAAGGACATTTCCAAGGAGAATATACAGATGTCAAATAAACATCATTAGTCTTTATGAAGATGCAAATTAAGACCATCATGAAGTATCACCATCTCTCTAACAGAATGATACTGACAACAGTGATCATTTCAAATGGTTGAGGGGGTATTGTGACACTGGATCATCCACAGATAGTTGGTGGGAATAGTTTCTATAAAAAAACTAAGCACGTACGTATATTACCATCAGTCATACTTGTGAACATTTATTTATCACAAGAAACTAAAAAGTTTCATGTGCATAAAAAGTTGTTCATGTTGCTTCCTAACAGCTTCATTAATACAGTCAAAAACTGCAACAACTGGGCTGGGGATGTGGCTTAGTGGTAGAGTGCTTGCCTAGCATGTATGAAGCCCTGGGTTCCATTCCTCAGCACCACATATACAGAAAAGGCCAGAAGTGGCGCTGTGGCTCAAGTGGTAGAGTGTTAGCCTTGAGCACAGAGAGGCTTGGGGATAGAGCCCAGGCCCTGAGTTCAAGCCTCAGGACCGGCAAAACAACAACAACAACAAAAAACAACAACAGAAAAACAACAACAACAACAAAAACAGAAAAAAACCCACAAAAAGCCAAAAACCAAAATAAAAACTGCAACAAATGCCTGGTGCTGGTGGCTGATGCCTATAATCCTAGCTACTCAGGAGGCTGAGATTTGAGGATTGTGGTTCAAAGCCAGCCAAGGCAGCAAAATCTGTGAGACTCTTACCTGCAAATAACCACCAGAAAAGCAGAAGTGGCACTGTGGTTAAGGGTGGTAGAGCACTAGCCTTGAGCAGAAAAGCTCAGGGACAGAACCCAGGCCTTGAGTTCAAGCCCTATGTCTGGCCAAAAAAAAAAAAAGCAAGAAGAAAATCCTGCTACACCCACAACTGTGTTGAATGTCAATGAATAAACTAACCACATTCTCACAATACACACATTGAAAACAAGTACTGATATGCATTAACAACTTAATATGAAGACTGATCAAAAAAAGCCAATCTGAAATAGTCACAAAATATAAGAAAGACAAAACTATAGACATGGAGATCGGTTGACTGGGCTGGAGGAGGCTTACGTGTTGGGGAAAATTATAATGGCATAATGGTTGCATCTTACAGAATGTAACTGTTGGGGAAAACTTTTTCAAGAGTCTGCTATTAATTCCATGGGTGTTTCTGTTTATGTATAGATGTTTATGTATATCTCTCTATATACATATATACGCATATATTTACACACATATATGTGTGTATGCATGCTCATGTGCATACATATATGCATTCTAAATGTAAATATACATATATACACATATATATGCTTGGAAATTTCCAAGTGATTAAAAAGGTGTGGCATAGTTAAACTGGCATTATTCTCTTAGTAATATAGTCACATCTTTCAAGGATCTGTGTCTCCAAAACCCCACCCATTCTCAAAGAATTCACAAAACAGCCCATAGGAACAAGTACAGAAGAACAGAATAAAATCCGAGTACCAGAGGTCAGAATGGACAGGCAGGTGATTCTATTAACTAATACTGTTTGCTGACATATCGTGGCAACCATAGGAAGAAGAGAACGGACTGAACCCCACACTATCTCATTTAATCTACCATCAGGCCACGCATTTACATTCGTCTGCAGACCGCTTAACGTTTCCCCGTGAACCGCAGTCCGCAGTACTCAGATGCGGCAGAGTTTCACCTGAGTCACCAATGGTGACCACAGGTGGCCGCTACGGAGACCGCAACCTGCCTCCGCATGACCCTCCTCAAAACGAGGCAGGGAGCCAAAGCACGACGTGAACCCGATGGGCTTGTTCTGGGGCTGCTGGTGGGGAAGAGGACGCCAGCCCCAGCAGGCCTGGCGGGGGGGGGGGGGGGAGGGAAGGGGGGATAGTCAGGGGTGGAAGGGTGCTGGGGTGAGAGATGTCCTGGATGACGCTGCAACTCGGGGGGCCGCCGCGCTGCACCAACATCATCCCTGCCCCCGTCACCCCAAACCGGTCGCGGAAACCTCTCCTGACCCGCAACCCGAAGTAGCAATGAGAAACCTTCCCTGTGGATCTTAGGAACCAACCCCAGCCCATTCCTCCTCCTTCAGACCCCCGAGCTCACGCACCTGCCGCCGCAGTCTACCAAGTCTCCACCCCAGTGTCCTGGCCTCTTAAGCGCTGGTTTGCTATTGGCTAACACTGCCGTCCCGTTAGCTCTGCCCCCAGTGTGAGTGGCGTAAATCTGTTCCTCTGGAGTTTGGTCCCGCCCTACGCCGCCCTTCCAGGGCCACGCCCCTCCGTGACGTCACGCGACGCCGCATCTCTCCTGAATCTCTCTTGTCACCGCCCAGCCAGGCCACTTTCTCTAAAAGAAGACCGCCGAGTTGGGGGCGTGGCAGCGTGTGCTCCGGTGGACCACGTGTCTATTAACGTAGCGCGACGTCGCATTCCTATTCGCCGTTGCCCGGAAAAAGGGGTAGGGAAGGCTGACGTAAAGGATGTCCCGCCCTCTACGTACTGCGGCCAGGAGTGGAGAAGGGGCGGGGCCGCGCTAGCATCCGCGCCATCAGTCCTCAGGTGGCGGTCCAGTCCGTGTTGTATATGGTTTTCCCAGCCAAGCGGTTGTGTTTGGTGCCATCCATGGAGGGCGTGCGCTGGGCCTTCTCCTGTGGCACTTGGCTACCGAGCCGAGCCGAATGGCTGCTGGCGGTGCGGTCTATCCAACCCGAGGAGAAGGAGCGCATCGGCCAGTTCGTCTTCGCCCGGGACGCTAAGGCAGCCATGGTACTCCAGGGCTTTGGTATTCAGGACGGAGGAAGTCCATGTTGGGGCGGTGGGCTGGGCTGTGGAGAACCCACCTTCCGTCCCTGCCGTGGGTCCCCGAGTTCCTACCACCTGTGGTGGCCGAGGGCGGGAGAGGGCGGCCTGCAGGGGCCCGGTCGCGCGGCCCTGCTTCCCGGCCTTTGTCAGCCGCCGGCGACCGGGCCCCATCCGTGCGAAAACCCGCGAGACCCTGCAAACCGCAGAGCAGGGGCACCGAAGGCCCACGAAGTGACAGTATTTTCCCCCGTGGAGAATAGTTTTATGTTTATTTAATACTAGGGCTTGAACTCAGGGCCTGGGCCCTAACCTTGAGCTTTTTTAAACTCAAGCTACCACTTGAACCACGGCTCCACAGCTGGCTTAAAAAAAATAATTAATTGGAGATTAATTTTAGACTTTCCTACCCGGGCTAGAGCTAGCTTCGAACTGCAACCCTCTGATCTTAGTCTCCTGGATAGCTCGGATTTCAGGCCTGAGTCATGCCCTGCCCCCTGCTATGATTTTGTTGTTTAAATGTTACCAAATTATCCCAGCACTCTCCAGACCCATTAATGTACATGGGAAACCCTGGAAAATACTGTCAGAGCGTGACTTAACTCCTCCTAATCTTTTGTATGTAAGCATGAGACTGGGACTGGGAGCGGCCCAGGCCAGTCTGTTAACAAGTTCAAGCCCAGGTTGTGAACTTCCTGGTTAGATAGCTTGGAAAAATGGTATTTTAAAAATACATGAGTCTATTTTAATATATTTTCAAGCAACAGCTGGAAATTGCATTTCAGAATAAGCACCTTTATTATGTAGCTTGAAATGATCTCATCACCATCACTTCCAAGACAGGTTAAAAAAAAATGTACGTTTAAATCGATTTTACACACACATACAAACATTTTTTTCTGTGCTGGGGTTTGAACTTTGGGCTTGGGTGCTGTCCCTAAGCTCCTTTGGTCAAGTCTAGCGCTCTACCACTTGAGCCACAGGGCCACTTCCTGCTTTTTGTATGATTGGAGGTTTGGAACCAAGATCCTCAGATGTCAGCTTTTTGAATAGCTAGAATTACAGGCCTGAGCCACCAGTGCCTGGCGTAATTGATATAGTTTGAAGGCATATTGGGCAGATGTTTTTGTGCTACCTGACGGTTTATGAGAAATGGGAAAACGAGTGAATTTGTTAAGTCTTGTTCCTTTTAAAGTTATTGTTTGAGTTCAAGGCTAAAAATCAGGAAGGAGATATTTTCAAAACAACTATATCTCTTGTCATTTTATATCCTTGAGGGAATTTTTGTGTACTTTTAGTGATTTCTTTTTTTTTTTTTTTTTTTTTTTGGCCAGTCCTGGGCCTTGGACTCAGGGCCTGAGCACTGTCCCTGGCTTCTTTTTGCTCAAGGCTAGCACTTTGCCACTTTAGCCACAGCGTCACTTCTGGCCGTTTTCTGTATATGTGGTGCTGGGGAATCGAACCCAAGGCCTCATGTATACGAGGCAAGCTCTCTTGCCACTAGGCCATATCCCCAGCCCCTTTTAGTGATTTCTTAATGGAGATGTGAGAGTAGAACAAAATAGGTTATGGCCTTTCTAATTTTTTGCAGCTCAATGATTGATAGGGGATATGGAAAACTTGTATGTGCATGGATGTAGGTATATAGACCTTCATGCAGCATTCCTCATAATAGAAAATCTAGAACCAAGGTGAAATACTCAGTATTAGAATTTAGTTTATATGATGTACTCCAGTACTACAGAATATATTTTACTCTAGTTCAAAGTGTATAGCCCCAAAAAGATAAGAAAAATCCTCAATACTTACACATTAAAAAGCACAAGATAGGAAATTACTAAGCAATGTAATATGTATGAAATATATGTGAATTTTCAAAAGTCTACAAGGTATAAAAATACCCTCAGTGTATGACAATGTTTAGTAGATATCCCATAAAATTAATGTTTTATATACTTAACAGGCTGGTCGTCTGATGATAAGGAAATTAATTGCAGAGAAATTGCATATCCCTTGGAATCATATTCGTTTGCAAAGAACAGCAAAAGGAAAACCAGTTCTTGCAAAGGACTCCTTGAATCCTTACCCGAATTTCAACTTTAACATCTCTCATCAAGGGGACTATGCAGTGCTTGCTGCTGAACCTGAGCTTCAAGTTGGGATTGATATAATGAAGACTAGTTTTCCAGGTAATGTTACATTTCTGTGATGTAGAAGTTAAGCACCTTGATATCTCAGTTCTTAATTATTGTGTAATTGTAGCCTGGGAGAAGTACTAAAGATATTCAGGATACAACAGCATATGTCTGGAAAGGATATTTTCCCTTAATATCACTAGATTTCTACAAAAATAAGAAATTATTAATCACCAGGGATGCATGTATACATTTCTCAGATGTAAAGTTTAGTTTTTATTTTTGTTTTGGTGGTACTAGGGTTTTTGTTTGTTTGTTTTTGTTTGCCAGTCATGGGCCTTGGACTCAGGGCCTGAGCACTGTCCGTGGCTTCTTTTTGCTCAAGGCTAGCACTCTGCCACTTGAGCCACAGCGCCCCTTCTGGCCATTTTCTGTATACGTGGTGCTGGGGAATCGAACCTAGGGCTTCATGTATGGGAGGCAAGCACTCTTGCCACTAGGCCATATCCCCAGCCCCTGGTACTAGGGTTTTTTGATCGCAGCTTTCTTGCTCATGGCTGGCACTCTATCACTTGAGCCATATCCCCAGTTCAGCATTTTGCCAGGTAGTTGAAGATGAAGTCTCACAGGATTTGGTTTTGGTTTTTTTTTGTTTGTTTGTTTTTTGTTTTTTTGGCCAGTCCTGGGCCTTGGACTCAGGGCCTGAGCACCATCCCTGCCTTCTTCCCGCTCAAGGCTAGCACTCTGCCACCTGAGCCACAGCGCCCCTTCTGGCGGTTTTCCATATATGTGGTGCTGGGGAATCGAACTGAGAGCTTCATGTGTAGGAGGCAAGCACTCTTGCCACTAGGCCATATTCCCAGCCGGTTTGGGGTTTTTTTGTTGGCCTGGGATGGCTTTGAACTTTGATTCTCCAGGTTTCAGGCTCCTGAGTGGCTAGGATTACATGTGTGTGTCAGTGCTACCAGAGCCTGGCTAACTTGTAAGATTTTGTAACTTTGAACTGTTCTTGAACTTTTACTAAAATCAGAAATGTAGAAGCCATTAATCTTTAAAAGCTCAGCTACATAGTAAATCTGTTGTCTCTCAACAGATAAATACTTGGCTGGCAGTAGTGCCTATGAGAAACAGATTGTATTACCACTTGACTTGATGTGCATTGTTGTTTTAGAATTAATACTGGATAAATAGGTAATCACTAATTGAAGTTTTGGGGTTTTTTGTCAGTCATGGGGCTTGAACTGAGGACCTAGGTGCTGTACTCTACCACTTTGAGTCACATGTGCACTTCTCATTTTCTGATAGTTAATTGGAGACGAGTCTCATGTACTTTCCTGCCCAGGCTGGTTTCAAACCGCAATCCTCATATCTCAGCTTCCTGAATACAGCTAGGATTACAGGCATGAGCCACCAGCTCCTGGCCTAATTGAAGCTTTTAATAGAGAAGGTAGTAGAGCATAAAAAGGAAGATTCAATTTTCTTCAAATATTTTATTCAACCTATTGTTTCTTCCAGCTTTTTTGATTAATCATAGTATGTAAGGCCTTTTCACTTCTTTTGACTGTTCTATCACCAGAAAGCTATCATTGTGTCCACTGACACATAAAAGAGGAGATTTTTTTAGATTGTTTTTAGGGAGCTGTACAAAGGAGTTACAGTTTCATTAATCAGGTTAGGAGTACAATGTTTCTGGGGCATTTTCATCCCTTATTTCACTTTTCCCCTCCCATTCCTACTCACCAGTTACATACTTTAGATGTTCAGAGGAGTTATGCCTTTGGATTCTTCCCCTTCATATACCCTCCTTTAGTTAGTTTGTATAAGTACATAAAGACCTGAGATCTAGCTTCACTTATGAAAGAAAATGTGCCACTTGTCTGAGCTTGGCTTGCTAGGAGGACATACTTTCTGGTTGTCATTAGAATTATAACCATGTACCTAGTATCCAAAGTATGAATGGATGCAGTGTTACTCGTAGATGATCTGCTTCTTTGGATCATTTGACTTGCTATGCTTATCAGTGTAGGTGAGGAAACTGACCAAGGAATGATTCTAAGAGTCTTGAGACAGTCAGTTTTGGGGTAGGCATGAGTAGTATATCGAAAGAAACAAGTGAATCATATCCATCATCTGTGAGTGAAAGCATCAGGTAGGAAATTAGGAACTCTTTTTACTTACTGCTTTTGCCATGTTCACCAAGTTAAGCCATTTTTCTCCCTCTTGCTTCTCCCATTGTTGGAGTGGCAGAGTAGGAGAAATTCTAATGATGGATCTAGGAAACAAAAGTTTTCTCCTAGGTGTGTGCCCCTTGTCAAAGAAATCATGAGGAACTTTATTCAAAAGTAACAATGAATAGAACATAGAATTGTGAGTTATGTATGTGAAAGAAGGATATCATTTTAAGCTAGAAGAATAAGAAGAAACTATAAAGTCAACAGATGTGATTTTGTACTAAACCACACAATGTACTTGGGGGAAACAGGACAAAGTTTGATGAAACCGTTGGTGAAAGGGGATATATGTTTAATGATAACTACTACAACAACCTTAAAGCTAACATTTTTTGAGTACTTTATTCTTTATACTACACAACCCCTTTCCTCTTAAGTAATATCACTAAGGTTTCCATGTCTTATGCTTAGGTATAGAACAGACATTCCCATTTCAAAGGGAGAAAGAAGTTGGAAGGAAAAATCAGTTGTCCTGTGGTCTTACTGTTTTTTATTATTGCAAAACACACATTTAATATCCAACACTACCTTCCTTAAAGACAAAGTTATAAGATGAAGGATCTATCTCTTTTAAACTAACTGGTTTTCCATTTATCTTATGTTAAGTTCTTAAATGTTCAGTCGGTTTACTAAATAGAGACCTGACAAAAATGAATGTGTATCATATTATGCGGAAGATTGCTAATGTATAAGCCCAATAGCTGTAGATAGCTGAAGGACAAGTTTATTTTTCTACTAGTATTCCTAAGGGATTTTCATTTCTTATTGTTGTATTTCTGTGGCCTTTAAGTTATCATTGCCTTAAAGTTACCTTGAAGGTGTCAAAGTTATTGTTAATCATATAAATATTCCCTTTATAAATGCTAAAAAAAAAACAGCAGGACTTCCATAATGGGTTTGCAAGAAAAACCATGTATCATAGTATCCAGGGTAGGTAAGACAGGTGATGCATTTATTTTTATATCTTTAGTGTCCTTACTGACTTTTCTTGATTTGCCTGGTTTAGTCCTCATTTAGTATCATAAAAGATAACGGAAAATGGAAGCGTTTGCTCCAACTAAAGGCCTTAAGTGTAGATTTATATAATTCTTATGATTTCTAAGGATTTTGACTTCAGTCTTCCAAGTAAACTATATACTTGGTAGAATATTCACAGGCTGTGTTTTCCCCCATAATGCCACAGTGTGGTGCTGTTGTGCTTTGGTTTAATAGTTACAAAATTCCCCATTCCTGTTGCTGTCAAATTCCGTATTTTGTGGATTAGATAAGATGTCTCAAAAGTATATGAACATGCATTCATATTGGGGACTTTTTAGACATAGGTAATGAGTTGTGTGATTGCTTGGTTATGATTGTGCTAGATTGCCTCTTAATGTTAATCAGTTTTTTTTAAAGCATACATATTAAAATTTTCCCTTGATTGCCTTATCATATTTAGTTAAAATTCAAAAGGCTTCTTAGAGGTTATAAAGTGAAAACTTGAGGAAATCAACAAAAGGACATTGTAAAATCCTGACAGGCATGTCTTTTTTGTTTTGTTTTGTTTTTTTGCCAGTCCTGGGGCTTGGACCCTGGGCCTGAGCACTGTCCCTGGCTTCTTTTTGCTCAAGGCTAGCACTCTGCCACTTGAGCCACAGCGCCACTTCTGGCCCTTTTCTATATATGTGGTGCTGGAGAATCGAACCCAGGGCTTCATGACTACGAGTCAAGCCCTATTGCCACTAGGCCACATTCCCAGCCCAGGCACATCTTTTTAAGTTAGGACTTCGGGATATTCTGTTAAGACTGAAGTTTCACTTAAAATATATCATGTTGTCTTCCAAACCCAAATTAAGATGATTCTCCTATGACCATATGTAGTATTTATGACAGTCCATTCAAAAGGAAACAGTTTATTGTTCATGCGCTTCAAGTCAGGCATAGTAATTTTTGGAATCCTATTTTCTTTACTTTTTTAAAGGTGTTATCTAGTGTTCTTTAGCCAGCTTGTGCTAGGTATACAGGAATAAGGCAGTTTTTATTGAGGGGCTTCTAGTTATTCTCATTAAGGAAATGAAAAATAAACATAAGACCACCAAAAAGATCCATTCATTGACCCAAAAGGGTAAGACTTACTTGATAAGACTCTAACTTCATAGTTTAATATTTCAGTGTTTAAAAATGAGTGAGAAATTTTACTGTGACCTAAAGTATCACGAATGGAATATTTCCTGGTTAACTAAGAGGAAAGTATTTGAAAACTGTTAAGACATCCGAATTTGGAGTAATGACCTAAGTACTAGAAAGATATTTGGTTACTTTTAGAGGAATTATGGTCTGTGAAGGCAGAGTATTTTTGTTCATCATATTCCTACATGTAGTACTTCAATGTTTTTAGAATTCTAATTGCTGAATTCCATGGGGTGGTTGGTGGTTACATTCCAGTAATTCAGTAATAGCATTTAACATCTTTTTTCCTAGACTTAATTCTTTCTATAAGAAATGCCTGGGCTGGGAATATGGCCTAGTGGCAAGAGTGCTTGCCTCCTACACATGAAGCTCTCAGTTCAATTCCCCAGCACCACATATATGGAAAATGGCCAGAAGGGGCGCTGTGGCTCAGGTGGCAGAGCACTAGCCTTGAGCGGGAAGAAGGCAGGGATGGTGCTCAGGCCCTGAGTCCAAGGCCCAGGACTGGCCAAAAAAAAAAAAAAAAGAAATGCCTGTTAAGAATGAGGTATTAACAGGAGCTAGTATGAATGAAAAAAGGGACTAGAGGAGACAAAGCAGAATACTCACTGTACATATGTGATAACGAAAGGGAAATGTGAAATGAGTGGGAATGGGAGGGAACAGACAGGATGGAAGATACACTGAACAGTTAGGTGGCCATACTAAATTGTAACCCCTTGTACAACCTGTTGAAGATCAGAAAAAAAGGGAGGTGGCAGCTGTCACTTTAAAAATTGTAGTCAACTAATTGGTAGTGCCATGTTTGGAGTTGAGTATTTTAGAAATGGAAGTTTGGGTACATAAGCTGCATTAACACAGCCTGCACTGGGACTAACCTCCAAATGGTTTTCTGGGAAATAATGTAGTCATGAAGGAAAGATACAGGGTAGTAGAACATTTAGGAAGTAACTTAACAATAAACATTCATCTCTTCATCTGGCAAATGTTTCTGTTTCCAAACCTTGTATCAGGTTCTATTATATGCCTAATAAATGTAGAATGTCAAGAACTATGATGTGTTTTAAACTATTAATGCATTGCATAATTGTGTTATATTTGTACGTGTTCTGCGTATTTGTGGAATAAAAGAATGATATAAAGTTACTGTCTAGAGGTAAAGATGAACGTATAATCTTAGTGTTTTGGAAAAAGAGAAAAATAAGATTACTTCACAGTAGCAACTATAAAATATCAAATTTGTTTCTATTTGAAGAAATTATATTAGAATATACTTGCAATAAAAGAATTACTTCCTTACAGCTCCATTTTAGGAGTACTTCTTGTGGATTTCTGAGATGTATTTCTATTAAATACAAGAAATTTGGGCTAGGGATGTAACTCAGGTAGAATATGTGCTTAATACATGCAAGGCCCTGGGTTTGATCCCTAGCATCACAAGGAAAATAAATAAGTAAACAAAATAAATCAATTAAAAAAGGAACCTTGGTTTATTTATTTATTTGAAACTTACAATGGGGAAAAACAACTGAAAACAGGTTTGGTTGCTAATTTTTATCACAGTATTTTTAAAGATATCATTTCACACAAGTATATATGGGTGTTTGTCTAATTAATAATAGACAATTTACTGATACCTCTTTAAACTACCTTTTAGTTTGTTAGGCTAACCTGCATTTTATGGTATATTATTGCCTTCATTCCAGTCTCACCTGGATTTTCTGATACTTTGTTTTGACCTGTGGAACAGCTTTTGTTGTTTTTGTTTTTAATAAAACAGTTGTCTTTAATTCTATATTTTCTCACTTGACAGGTCGTGGTTCAATTTCAGAGTTCTTTCATATTATGAAAAGAAAGTTTACCAACAAAGAATGGGAAACAATCAGAAGTTTTAATGATGAATGGACTCAACTGGATATGTTTTATAGGAACTGGGTATAATTTTTTCTAATTTTAAATATAAAAATCTATAATGGCTCCATTACTTTTCCCTAAAAATAGGACTAAAAGTCCTTTGGTTACCTCATAGTACTGTGCAGTGCCCCAAGTAATTAAGTGAATACCTGAGAGCTTTATGATTTTTATTTACACAGTATTATAGCATTTATTTGGAGCAAATCTAACATATATTTTGAGCTCAATTAGAAAGTACCTGTTCTTTAACTTAGTTTTCTTAACAATCCTGTGAGGAGGAAAATGTTGTTTTATCATTACATTTTACACATGAGAGAATTAAGAACGCTTAAAGTGATTTTCCTTAAGGTCTCATGGATAGTTTGTTTCTATGCTACTATTTGGACAGGGGGGGAAAAGGTAGCCTATAGCCATAACATAGTGTATAACTAGCAGTCCAGATGTGTTGGGCCTAGAGATTTTATGAAAAGCTTTACCTATTGAGTTGAAAGAACAAAATGTCTGTCTGCATCATAGGCACTGAAAGAGAGCTTCATAAAAGCCATTGGTGTGGGACTTGGATTTGAATTGCAGCGCCTTGAATTTGATATATCTCCATTAAACTTGGATATAGGCCAAGTTTATAAAGAAACACGTTTATTCCTGGATGGGGAGGAAGAAAAAGAATGGTCCTTTGAGGTAAGGAAGCCCTATGTCCTTTCCTGTATGAGCTTAATATGGGGTGACTAGTTATTGAATTTATTTTTGTCTTATTGTCATTGTAAAGATGATGTACAGAGGGGTTGAAAATTAACAGGACTAGAATCCCATGCTTGGTGTTTTGATGATGAAGTCAGGAATTAATACTATATAGATAACACTTGAATGATGTGTCTTGGTGAGTTAAATAGACTGGGAAGGGAATGGAGGCCCTGAAATAGGGCTTTGTGTGGGAGCAGCCCGAAGTAGTTGGCATTGGCTCTGCCATGATGAGGGCATTTTTGAAAGATTCAGACTTAGGATGCTAGATCACATATGGAGAATCATTGGCAGCATGAAAAGATTTTTGGCCTCTTTCTGTCATTAGTAATTCTTCGATGCTAGTTAAGAAACAAAACAGACTCATTGAAGCCAAGAAGATATTTGATTCAGTTTCTGAGCCTCAAAATGAGTTAATGAGCTATATATAGGGATGAAGTACTGTGCTCGTTTTGTCTCTTAGTTTTGCCTCCCTGTGTCTTAAGTTGTTTTCTCCTGTCTTTGTGTTTCATAGCTGCCTTCTCAGTTTCTCTGATCTACATGACAGGAAACATGGCTGCTGCCACTCATGAAGCTTAATAGTTAAAAGCTTAACTGATGATTCCCTTTCTCTTCTAAGCCTCAAAACTCCAGAGAAAGGATTCCCTGACTTAGCTGCCAGACCAGTGTGGCCAGGAGCTGCTCTGCTGTGATCTGTCCTGTACTTGCTAAGTTGAGGGCCCAGCAAGTGGGCTATATGTTGTCATGTGGTATTCTGGTATATCACCTGAATAATGTGCTGAGAAAGGAAGTCAGGTCTCCCAAAGTTGGTAGTGAGTAGATATGGTAGGAGACGTGTATTAGTTTCCTCAAGAGAATGAAAAGAAGGATAAAGTCCAGTTTGTACTTTAAAAGCACCAACTCCTTTGGGATGGAGATGTCAAAGATGTTAGGAGCTGGGCTCTGAGTTATAGGATTGTCCATTGAGATGTAGAACACTAGAGAACACATGGGGGTTAAGTTTAAGATAGCATTGAAGCACCCAAGTGAAGATGCAAGTAGTCCAGTGAAATGGACAGTTGAGTTGACAAGATGCTGTATAATCATTAGCCTGGTGGGGGTAACTGAAACCGTAGAGTTTGATGTTGAAGGTATGAAATTATCTAAGGAACAACTATAAATTGAATGTATGAAGAGACGCTCACGTTGAAGCCATTTAGAAGAGAGAAAGGCTTGGAATGGAGCATGAGGATACTGGTATTTAAAGGTGTGGAAGAAGCTAAGAAAAAGAGTTTACTAAAATGACAAGATGTAAAATGAGAGAATAGTACTAGGAACTGGAAAAAAAAAAGGTATTTTGAGAATGAGATTTGACAAAAACTGGTAATAAGGAAGTAGAGATGGGGCTCAAGTGGTATAGTGCTACCCTCGAGCAAAAAAACTCAAGGACTACAACCAGGCCCTGAGTTTAAAGTACAAGACTGCCCCCACTCCCCCCAAGCCTGTTGAGATGGGGAAGGGGTTCTGTCATTTAAGGAGTTTTCTTCCATGTCATATAACAGGGTACAACCATTTTGCTTCATCTGCATTCTTTGGCCATTGTTTTTCTATATACACTCCACAATGTAGCCAAATCACAGTGTGCTAATAACTCCTTACTATCCCTTTCCCTGTTTTTATTTGCTTATATTAATTCCAGGACTTCCCTAGTCCTTCTTATCTTTTTAAGTAAAGTTATACTTGGGGTGCCTTATATATATTTTTTTCATATGACATACCAAAACTTACCTCCTAATCTCTATATTAATCTAGTTGCTTCCTTAATGCTCCCTGAGGGCAAGAGTGGTGTCTTGTGCTCTCTCGGGCCTTCTCCTGGTCCTTCTCTCTGTTTCTCTTTCTCTTGCTCTTTCTGTGGCACTTGGGTTTAAACTCAGGTTCTCATTCCCACAGCTGTGTTGCTCAGCTGGTGCTCTACCACTTTTGCCACTCCTGTAGCTCTGCTTTGTACTGTTTATTGGAGATGGAGTTCAGTGAATTTATCTGCCCAGGCTGGCCTTGAACAGAGATCCTCCAGATCCCAGTCTCTGAGTAGCTAGAGTTACACATGTGAGCCAATGATCATTAAGGATCATCAAATTTAAAATGAGCATTATTTCAAAATACTGATGCTATAGTACACAAAGGCAAACCATCATAACAACTGAGTACAAGGTGGCTATTTATTACTTGACTCATAAAGGAGGAGAGAGGGACGCTAATGAGACTTAGAGAAAGTTAGACTATCTGGATTTATATATTTAATAACCTATATTTACTTGCCTTTTATATTTTAGGAAAGCAAAATAGATGATCATCATTTTGTTGCTGTAGCTCTTAGGAAACCTGATGGATCTAGATATCAGGAGGTAAAATTTCTTTGACTTTTTTTGGTTAGAGGTTGTGGTAGAGTTGTGTTTGTTTTTCTTCCACAAAAGCATGTTTCTTGCTTTATATACAAATTAAGTACTGAAAAAAATCTTAATACTTCATAGTTGATGTAGAAATTCATTATACTCACTGTCTTAGTCATGTTAACAGAGGAGTTTATTTTCGGGTGAATTCCTATTATTTTTATTTTCTATATTGGCAGTAGTGACATAGACAGCAACAATAATAGGTTATAATTTACTGTCTTGTAATTTTCTGTGTTGTAATTTAATAGTACTTCAGTGTAGTTTGCTGCTTTGAAGCCAGTCTTAAAGTTAATATGTAATAAAACAGATTTTTTTTGTGTTTTTTTTAGGTCACGTCTCAGGATGATTCTAAGCCATCCCAGAGGCAGTTTACTATTCTTAACTTTAATGATTTAATATCATCTGCAGTTCCCATGACACCTGAAGACCCTTCATTTTGGGACTGTTTTTGCTTCACAGAAGAAATTCTAATACGAAATGGCTCTAAGTCATGATGTGATTCCCTATGTGGAAAAGGAAAGTGAAAATTGTTTGTAATCTTCCATATTCAGTGAAAAATAAATACTTGATACAATCAAGCTTCACAAAACAGGTTTTGAAAAATATCTAAAAGCTTTTAGGTACTACAGAGAAACCTCCAGTTCAGGACAGCCCACTAGAATTTTTGTTTACTTATTCCTGTCCAAATGGCATTGTGTTGAGGGAAATGGAAAGGGTAGCAGAATCTTTTAGTGATGATACATATGCATTGTAGAAAATATAAAAATGCAATTAGAGTAAAGGAAACATTTCAATCTACTTTTTCAGATACCTACTCTTAAAACTTTGGTATCTTCTCTGACCTTTTTATTGATAAAAAGAATGCAAATTAACAGGGTCTTTCTTTTAAAAAAGGGAATGTACTTGGGATTTTTTAAAACTGCATCTACTGCTCATAACATCTCTATCACATAAACTTGTGTTGGTTTTAAAGTACCCTTGGTATGACTAACATAAATTAGGATGCTCTTAAGGAGAGATTTTTATTTTGCCTAACACCAGCTTCTGAGGTGTTATTAAAGACATCTTTGCCTCAGTTATTGAGTTTGCCTTAAGCTCATCCTCTTCCTCTATCATCATAACTGCTGCTGTAACTTTGTTTTTTATCTTCATAAAATTACATATATAAGACCATTTCTTGTATAATGTTGATTTTACCAGGGAGGAAAACATCCCCCCAAAGCCCTCAGACTTTCCCCTAGTCCCATCCTCTCACGTTTGGGTGCAGCGTCTGACCCTTTCGTCACTATTAGAAGTAGACTCTTAGAAAGGAAGATGCTGAGGCAGGTGCGGGAAGATGGCGTTGAGATGAAGCTTTACTTCCTGCTGTAAGAAAATTGTGCCATAGTGTACTTGTTTTCTTCTGTGTTGGACATCTTGTCGACAAGTTATTACTCTAAGCAGTAGTGCAGTGAAAACCTTTGTACATATTGAGGTACATCCTTAGTTATGTTCTCAGGCAGCTTTTACAAGTGGAATGACTGGCTAAAAAGGCTTAAACCATTTTTAGAACATTTGGTAAGTATTAGCTTGCTCTTCACAAAGGCTGTCCAATTTATACTTCCGGTTATTAGTGTACATATGACTGTTCCTTTGTACTTCCTGGGCAACTATATGGATTTTTTTTCCTGTGCCTTTATAACTAAAAAGCTTATCATTTTTAAAATTTATATTTCATCACAAATCAGTTTGATATGTCAGTGTTGTTATCAACTCTTTGTATTCCTTTTTTTTTATGAGCCTCTTGTTCATCTCTTTATTTTAGTGAGTAGAACTTAAAATGCAAACGTAATATATTAAGATGTCAAGACCATCATATTGATTGACAGAATCTCTCATGTAGCTGCGGTTGTGGTGCCTGTCTGGGGGAGTTAGTCTAATTGTCTAAATACCAAGAAGTAAAATAATGTCATTGTTTCTCTTACTAACATTAAAAATTGTGTGTAAACTGTACAAAACTAGGTACTTAGTAAGAAAGTTACAGTATTTTTCTTTTTTAAATTTTATTAAGCATGGTTAGTTGTTCCCAGCATAAGAAATAACATTTTTAGATGAACAAGTAGGATTTCCATGAGTGTAATGGTGATATGAAAAACACCTGTCTTGTCATTGTATTAATAAAGTGATGAACAGTTACAGAATTTTTATGAGCATGAGTGCTAGATTTTTTTTAGACTTTTTCTGTTTCTAAATCAAGTTACACATGTACATCGTTTAAAAACAAATCAATCCATATTTTTCTTTTACTGGAGGAAAAATACTACTGCTATGACTTGTCCCCATTAACCCTGTCCCTAGAGCAAGCAGTTCCACTTCTTCACCCAAACGATTTTCTTTTGAGACAGGTTATCACTGTGTCCCCTAACGCTCCAGGGCCTCCAGCTCCTTATTCTCCTGCCTCAGGCTCCTGACCTGGTGATCGCTCGCCACCATGCCTGGTTCCTTTCAACTCCAAATTGATTTTGTTCTTAATTATAACTATCTCTAAGTAACATTTATTGCTTTCACTCAGTCTTTCCATTTGATTACTAATCTAAAGCTTCTTTCTTTTTTTGGCCAGTCCTGGGCCTTGGACTCAGGGCCTGAGCACTGTCCCTGGCTTCTTCCCGCTCAAGGCTAGCACTCTGCCACTTGAGCCACAGCGCCACTTCTGGCCGTTTTCTGTATATGTGGTGCTGGGGAATCGAACCTAGGGCCTCGTGTATCCGAGGCAGGCACTCTTGCCACTAGGCTATATCCCCAGCCCCTAAAACTTCTTTCTAACATAGCACGCTCTCTTTTTTTTTTTTCTTTGCCAGTAGTGGAGCTTGAACTCAGAGCCTTGGGTGCTGTCACTGAGCTCTTTTGCTCAGGGCTAATGGTCTACCCCTTTGAACTACAGAGCCACTTCTGGTTTTCCGGTGGTTAATTAGAGATACGACTCTCACAAACTTTCCTGCCCAGGCTGGCTTGAACCACAATCCTCAAATGTCAACCACATGAGTAGCTAGGATTACAGGTGTGAGCCACCCTTTATCCTCCTTTCCTCCTCTAGCAGAATTGTAATTAATTGTCTATATTACTGATTACTTGAAGACTTTGTTTATATTCATATTTTGCGTATCTCAGGAATGAAGCAGATGCAGCTAAAGACTGCTTCAGTTTCATCATCCTTTCATCTCCAGAGATAAACTTTATCGTACTTGTAATTTTATTGTGTATATGAGTGTGTACTCAGTACATAGAATTTGTGTGTGTGTGTGCACGTGCACATGCGCGTGCGTGCATGAGCTTATATCATTATTTTCCCCCTTAGGAGGACTAAATCATTGGAGTGGAATCTCTGGGTGCTGGCTAAAAGTAAACATAGAATAATTGAACTTACCTAAAGGAGTGTTTGCAGTGGTTACTTGCCATAAAGCAGCAATTGGGCACCTAGAAATGTGCATTTTGCCTGTTTTTATAAAGAGCATCCCCAAATAAGCCAATAAAGATAAAATATAGCATGTAAATGTGCCCACATTTTAAGAGTTTCAGAAGAATTTTTTTTCATTTGAAGGTAATCTTAATGCTATTAAATTCACAAATATGCTAATTTAAATACCCAGTCCTATGTATCTAAAACACACATGCATACATACAAGTATCTATTCTCTCCACATGTCAGCGCCCATTCATATCATGGTTTGGAAATGAGAATAGATTCCCTTAAATTGCGAGTCAGTAAGGTGTTTCTTTACAGTTAACTTTAGCAAAGTTCATACAAAATAGTAATTAACAATGATCTTTACTTGTTAACTCACGAGGAAACACCTTCAAAACTGCATTTTGTTAAAGTTTCTGTACTAAAATGTAGAAAAACTGAACACAAATATTGAAAAGTTAAAAATTCCTTAATTTTTTATTTCTGGTACCACTACCACAATTTACAGGGCAATATACCTGATGTAATGAAGAGAAAAAAAGACAAAGCTACAACAGATAAAAGACCTCAGGAATGTACATCTAATTGACACTACAGTGCATTAATCAATAGCTGCACTTTTTGCAAACTGTGGCTATGACAGTCCTGAACAAGAAGGGCTTCCTGTTTAAGCTGCAGTAACTTTTCTGACTATGGATCATCGTTCCTTCTGTGGCAGATTTTTACAGTTCCTCTAAGGCATTTGGGACGACTGTCTCAAAGTAACCTGCAGCTTTCCTGACAACTCCTCGCTCTCTCTCCTGCTAAGAACTGTAGCCCTTCTGTCATTTTTAAAACCTGCTACTATATCCATCACTTCCACCACCAGATCCATAACCACCACCATATGGACTGCCAGAGCTTCTTCCACCAAAACTGCCCCCCTTCATGGGTCCATAATTTGACTGCTGTTGTCCACTGTAATTTCCAAAATCATTATAGTTTCCACCACCACCATAGTTACCGCCACCAAAATTTCCTCCTTCATTGTAACCATCATATCCTCCTCCTCCACCACCATATCCACCACCTTGGTTTCCATAACCTGGTCCACCACCACCACAACCTCCTCTACTACTATAACCAGGACCACCGCCATAGTTGCCACCATCACCTCAAAATCCATTGTATCCACCATCACCTCCTCCATAGCTACCTCTGCTGCCACCACCTCCACCACCATAGCCTCCTCTTCCACCAAAGTTTCCACCACGTCCAAAATTACCTCCACCACCTCCAAAGTTTCCTCCATGACCCATAAAGTTGCCAGATCCACCTCTTTGTGATCCAGCAGACTGCATCTCTTGTTTAGAAAGGGCCTTTTTCACTTCACAATTATGCCCATTAATAGTGTGGTATTTTTGAACAATTTATCAACTGTATCATCATCAAAAGTTACAAAAGCAAATCCTCTTTTTTCCACTCTGCCTGTCTTCCATAACTTCTATGGTTTCAATCTTGCCGTATTTTTCAAAGTAGTCTCTCAAATTATATTCTTTTGTATCTTTAATACCACCAACAAAAATTTTCTTCACTGTTAGATGGGCTCCTGGCTTCACAGAATCCTCTCTAGAAACTGCTCTCTTTGGTTCTACAACACGTCCATCAACCTTGTGGGGTCTAGCACACATGGCTGCATCCACCTCTTCAACACAAGAGTAAGTCACAAAACCAAAGCCCCTGGAACGTTTTGTCTGAGGATCTCTCATTACCATACAATCTGTGAGTGTGCCCCATTTCTCAAAATGTTCTCTTAAACTATCATCTGTAGTTTCAAAGCTCAGACCACCAGCTCTGGTTCCTTTGGATCATGGCCCTCCATTTTGAGACCGGACTCTCCTCTTCCAACTCGAGTTCAATATCTCAGAAGAATTTTTCTTTTGCCTATGAATATATAGTCACTGTCAGGCTCTTTATTTATTTTGCCTTTAAGGTTATTTAGTGGAAACATTGGACTGGAACCAAAATTAGGAGAAAAGTAACATTGCATACTTGGGGAATAGCAACTTGGTTAAAATTTGTGCAATTTCTCTCCTCCCCCCCCCCCCCCCCCGCCGCCCCCACTTTTGCGGCTCACCTTCAGGAGAGTTGCCCATCTGTAAGCTCACCCCTGCTGGTGTGGACGCTGTCAGCATTCAGTGAGCAGGAGCCCATATGTTTGGTGATCCTGATAGTATTCAATTTTCTGTGATTCTCAATATCCTTTAAAACTCGTGCTTTTTCCCGTATCTCAGGAGTGAGAAGCTGAACTGGGCCTTTCCCTTCTCAGACTTTCCTTCTATGTTCTATGTTAAACCTGGCTTTCTGCTCGTGGCTTCTGCAAATGAAAGGGGCCATTAGGGTAAGATTGAGTGGTGAAAAGGAGAAGAAAGCCTTGCAATGGTGGCTCACTCCTGGAATCCTAGCTACTCAGGAGGCTGAGATCTGACGATTGCTGTTCAAAGCCAGCCCTGGCAGGAAAGTCTATGAGACTCTTATCTCCAATTAACCACCAGAAAACCAGAAGTGGCACTGTGGTAGAGCACTACCCTTGAGCTGAAGAGCTCAGGGACAGCACCTTGGCCCAGAGTACCAGCCCCACGACCAAGGCCCCCCGCCCCCCCCCCCCCCCCCCCAAAGAAGGCAGGATGATTGTTCTCTTGCCTTTTGCCTTTCTCCCTGCCAAGCACTACTTTGGAAATAGCTATTTTCCTCAGCATCACAGTTCCGATATAGCTCGCTCCTACACATTTTCCTTGCCCTTTCGTTTTAGGAATCGAAGCATCTTGCTTCTGCTTAGCCAGTGCTGCTTCAGCTCTTGCTGGTTTCTTTTACTCTCGTCCACACTCTTCTTCAGACATTCCTTTTGGATGTGCCATCTGTTTCTTGCTGCAACCTTGAATAATAAAACAGTTTGTACCAGGAATAACCCCAGAGAAGTGGGATGCTGGGATCAGGTTGCTCATGCATTTGACACATAGATGGATTCCTGAGGGAGAGGGAAGAAAGGGACACTTGTAATTGGTGGCAGGTGAGATGTTGCACCTCCACACATAGTGCTCAAGTACATCTGTCAGACCACATCATAGTCGCACAACACCCCCTCCTGTTGCCATCCTAATCTAAGCCAGCCCTTTTTCACTTGGATGTTCGTCATGGTAGTCTCATTGGTTTCCCTACTTGTAATAGTTTTCTGTCTTAATTCTCCACATAGCAGTTACTTTACTCAGCAGAAGACATGAGACTTCTAGTACATGTAAAACCCTCCATGGGTCTCCCTGACTTCATTTGCCACCTCCCTCCCCGTCCCTCTCCTATAGCCACATTGACTGCTGTGCTTTCACCATGACAATGCCAGTCCTGCCTTCCCTCTGTCTGAAATGTTGTAGAGCTCCACACGGCTTACTCCCTCGTTATTACCACACATTCACTCAAATGTCCCCTTCTTTGTGCTTCATATTCTACCTACTCCTATCCTCGGCACTTCCCAACTCCCTTTCCTGCTTTACTTTTCTTTCTGGTACTTAAACTACTGTTTAACATGTTATATATTTTACTCTCTTCATGGCTTTTTGCCCCACTCTAGTCCCCATCAAATTGCAGATCTTAGCCCTCTGAGAAGGGAGGCACGAGGCACTGCCTCCTGGCTTCAACATTATAGTTGCCGTACATGTAAGTATGGCTTTTCCCTTTCAAGAATCTGAGGCCCAAAGGAATCAGGTCATTTTCTGACATCGCCGTATTAGTAAATGGTGTCATTCTCACTTTAACTCTCACAGACTCAAAAGCCCATTCTCTTTCTATGCCATTCTCTCATCAAAATGAGTAGCAGGCACCGATACTTTAGCCACTTATTTTTCTGTATATTTTTTTGGTGGCCTGTGTTTGCTTATCAGGTACCATTTGAATTCCACCTTCCCTTCAAGTCTCAGGTCTGAATAATTAAGTGCACTTGTTAAATTTGAATCTCCTATCTCAATCTTTTTTTTTTTAATTTCTCTTATCCTTGATTATCTAAATTTATTCTTCCCTTTGCAGAGTAGGAGCTAAGAATATTCCTAATTAAAGTGTCGGGATTATGCCACAAATTCATGTTAGATTGCTATAATTTTATTCTAAAGCAGGAGGTCATTGCGTTTGTTGAAAGCATTGCACATGAACTTATTGAAATGACAGAGCTTTACTGATTACAACAATAGTTGACTTTGAAAGTCAGTTGAAAATTAGGTGAATATTATTTTCACTTTGGGTATAGCTAATTTTTTAAAAATGGAAATTATCTTTTTCCTCATAGGGTTTATATATTGAATACTAACTGTAAAATCATTACCATCACAGGAAGACAGTACTCAGTACTTTCCATTTTGATACACAGATGGAAATACTTTCCAGCGTGATTACTTATACCACTTCCAAACCACTGCCCTGAATTTGGGGATAATAATCAAGTGGCCAATTAATGATGGCATTTTTATGAAATATTTTATTGTTAGCATAAAGGTGATGAACAGAGAGGTTACAGTTTCATAAGTCAGATGATGAGTATATTTCTTTTTGGACAGTATCACCTCTTGCTTTGCTCTCCCTATTAATAGTGGCTTTTAAATTGGTCAGGACATGGAAGTGCAGAGATCATACTTTCATAAAAGACCATTTCTTGGTCTTCAATTTCTGTGTCTGTGTAGCTCAAAAAAATAAGACTATGCCATTTTATCAAAATTTATTTTTGTTCAAAATCAATTCACACTATGAGCAAGGCTTTAAAGAATGGTATTTAGTGATTTAAAGCAGATCTAGAATTGCCCTGTAGACAATGAAACATTTGCAGCAAGTAATGCAGTGTCCAGAAATAGTCTAGATCTTTAATCTTAACTTCCTGCTATTTTCTTTTTTTTCTTTTTTCTTTAATTAAATTTTATTGATAAGGTGATGTACAGAGAGGGTATAGTTACATAATAAGGTAGTAAGTACATTTCTTGTCATATTTGTTACACCCTCCTTCATTTTTCTTTCCCTTCCCCAGTTCAGATAAGCATATATACAATATCCAGTGTACCAGAATTATATACAGTGACCACAGGGGGTACACCACAGGAAATTCAACTAGTACATTAAACATAATGACAACAGTAAAATCCTCCTGTTTCCATCTCTTGGAGTTCATTTTGCTTAGCCTCATCTTATATAATCATATGTATGTAGCTGTTGAGCTATTGTGCTCCTGGCAGGTCTATCCTAGACCTTTTTATGTTTATTTAGTAATTGTTTGGTTTTAGAGACATGATGTTAAGTCGCTGACCAAAATATGTAGAAATACCATTTGAAAAGAAGTTTGTTATTTTACGGACATGATCTCTACTGTTCTCCCCTCCCCCTTCAACCAACCACATATGGGGAGACCATGCGCCTTTGTCTTCTGTGCTCTAGGCTTGTCTCGTTCAACATCATTCATTCAAGATCTGACCATTTCCCTGTGAATGCCATTATTTTATCATTTTTTTTGCCATTAAGATTACCTTTATAAGTACACATTAAACAAGAGATTGATTATATAAAATCAAATGTAACACTTTTGAAAGAAACATTCTAAAATAACTGATTTCAATGACAAATTAAAAATTTACTGAGTAGTCTGATTTCTAAGTTTTATTGTTGTTAATTTCATTAAACATATTGACTATTTTTTCAGTAGGCAGACAATTATGTTTACTTTAGAGACAATATTTTTGTTGATTATTCAGTAGAATTCATTATGTTACCTAATATGCACAGAATGGATATTTTTATGAAATTATGTAGGATGTCATGTTATCTTCCCCATATTAATAACATAATTGTATTTTCATATGTGCATAAACTTTATGAACAATATTCTTTGTTAGCTCTCTCTGGTTGCTGCTCAGTACACAA
Source organism: Perognathus longimembris pacificus (assembly GCF_023159225.1). Taxonomy (NCBI): domain Eukaryota; kingdom Metazoa; phylum Chordata; class Mammalia; order Rodentia; family Heteromyidae; genus Perognathus; species Perognathus longimembris. The sequence continues at coordinate 110,119,336 of NC_063163.1, forward strand.
TCTGATCCTGTTTTAAGAGTTCTTTTTAAAAAATGGATTTACATTCACAAGGCTTTTATCCTGTTTGGGTTCTCCAATGCAAACTGAGTTTTCTTCCAGGTGAAAGACATTCCACATCTATTACATTTCTAACGTTTCTCACATGTGTGAATTCTGTTAGGCCTGCTAAAGTGTGAATTTTGGTTGAAAGACTTTCTATGTTTACAAGGCTTCTCACCTGTGTGAATTCTATTATCCATGCCAAGGTACATTGAGTACATTGATCATCGAGCTGAGTGAAAGTGTTAATCATTTCATAATTTGAAAGTGATAGGAATATTGCCTAGTAACATTTCATTAGTTTTATTGTTGACTTTTTTTGTTGTTATTGGTTGTGCTGGTCCTGGGGCTTGAACTCAGGATCTGGACTGTCCTTGAGCTTCTTTGCTCAAGACTCTCGCTTTACCACTTGAGCCACAGCTCTACTTCTGGCTTTTTTTTTTTTTTTGGTGTGTGTGTGGGGGGTTAGTTTAGTGGAGATAAGAGTCTCACAAACTTACCTGCCCTGGCTGGCTGCAAACCATGATCCTTAGATCTCAGTTTCTTGAGTAGATAGGATTACAGGTGTGGGCCACTGGCACCCGGCTTCATGATTTTTTGTTTATGTTTTAATGATCAAAAGATTTATTTGATGTCTACTTTTATTTATGTATGCACAAATAAGGATTAAGTTAAGCTTGAAGCATATGAATTAAAACAATTTTTTACAATTAAACTAGGCAAGCTAAATCTTGGCACATTTTCTAAGATGGTATGAGTACTTGTGTTGATTAGGAAAAAATACAGATAAATACAGCTCTCTGAAGACAGTTTCCATTTGGAACAAGGCATCTCAGATTTTAAGAAAGAATAGAAGGGCTGGGGATATAGCCTAGTGGCAAGAGTGCCTGCCTCGGATACACGAGGCCCTAGGTTCGATTCCCCAGCACCACATATACAGAAAAACGGCCAGAAGTGGCGCTGTGGCTCAAGTGGCAGAGTGCTAGCCTTGAGCGGGAAGAAGCCAGGGACAGTGCTCAGGCCCTGAGTCCAAGGCCCAGGACTGGCCAAAAAAAAAAAAAAAAAAAAAAAAAAAAAGAAAGAATAGAGTGTGGTTTGGGTTTGAGGCCGCAGCTTCACTGTACTTGCCTTAACAGAACATGTTTCAAATATCAAACATCATTTTAATGAAACTGCCTTTTGCAAAACTGTCATCCTTTTAACTTTGAGTATGATTAATTTACTAGGGGAAAATGTATTTACCTCTTCCTAGACTTTAATCACATTTGTACTTAGAGTTACCACTAAAATGGTATTTCTCAAAATAGTTGATGAATTGTAAGTCAAGATAAATTTATTTGTGCAGTTATCAAAAAGAAAAAAATGTTCTCTAGGCAGTTATTCCACATTTTACTGGAAAACGAATCTTTTGTGTCCATAGTTCATTTATGTCACATCCCAATCACTTTCATTTCATGCTATTTTTAGGGAGTTTTCTAAAATGCCCGCTATTTGATCATTTAAAAGCCTAATGTGGAAGGACTCAGTCAGAAATGAGTACAATATATTATGTCCAAAGTAATCATGCAGATTTTCCACCATGTGAATAATTGCTTTATTTCAAATGCATTTTTCCTCTTTCCTTTTAACATCACAGGGGAATATGATTTTCTCTCTGCTGACCTTGAGGCGGGCACAAAAAAGAACCAGATGTGTTTTAGAGGTCTGAGTTCATATTTATGAGGTTCTTAGGAAAGTTAAGAAAGCCACTTAGATAAGAAGCTTAGTGGAGACACACCCTGGGCTTCAATTTTTCAACAAAATTCCTTCAGGAAACCTTTGATTCATCAGCTTGGTTCTGTAGAGCGAACTATATTTTCTGGCTATAAGAAGGCGTTTATAAGTACCACAAAATACCTTTTCAATAATAAACTTTCAGTCCTGCCTGTGTCTACATGTTAGAATTGTCTTTCTGGCAGACCAAATTAAATTGTGCTATTGACTTGCTTGGAAACCAGGACAGTCCCTTTTATCCCTTAGGTTCAAGTATAGAATCCATAAGATGGCTTACAATAGCCAGTGCACCTCACTGCTCCCCAGACCCCCAAATCTGGTCCCTGTCTGCCTTTTCCTTACCAGCCCTTCCTGGTTGGCTTGCACACTCCGATGACTTCCATACTTTTCCTTCTCCCCTCCAAGATCCATTCTGGATCTTGCTCTCAGCTGTTGACCTTGCTCCATATATCGCTGAGAGTGTAAGATCTTTCAGAAACCCTCTCCCAAGCCTTATACTGCACCCACCCACTGCATCTGTGGCCAAGCTCTCTGCCCCCCCCCCCCACCATGTTCCTTCTGTAGAGGGTCAGCGCCACCTCCTATGCCCTTACTTAGCATGTGACTAGGACAAATTTCACTCCTGTCCCACATAACTTTTCCTGGTTTGAAAATAATCCCAGAACAAGTAACAAATGTTACTTTTTTATTTTTTATTTATTTTTATTTTTATTTTTTTGCCAGTCCTGGGCCTTGGACTCAGGGCCTGAGCACTGTCCCTGGCTTCTTTTTGCTCAAGGCTAGCACTCTGCCACTCTACCACAGTGCCACTTCTGGCTGTTTTCTGTATATGTGGTGCTGGGGAATTGAACCCAGGGCTTCATGTATACAAGCACTGTTGTGCCAAGTTGCAAGACCACCCCCAAGAAGACCACCGAGATTCAGACACTCCGAAATGCAAAAGCAAGGCAAGGGTTTATTTAACGAGCTGCCAACTCGGGCCTCGTCCTACCCACCGACACAGCGGAGGTTAGGAGGGAGCCTCGAGCTGTGATTACACAGGGCTTATAAAGGCAAAGAACAAGGTTACAACAATCAGCTGTGCAAGCAAGATTAGAACACAGGTACAAATCTGATTGGCTCAGGGTTCGATTCTAAAATGGAGTTCACGTGGTGGGGCCTGACTTCAAAGTCTGGCACCTCATTTCCCCCTTTTTCTTTTTGGTACCTTGGGAGCCAATCATGGCTCCATTCTGTCCATTTCAATGGCTTGCATGTCTAGGGGATGATAATAGAGGTAAGGCATGGGGCAGTAGGGCCAAAAGTAGTATCCGAAAATAACTCTGGTCCCTCGGTTTTAAAGGGGGGCTGATGGGTGAAGATCATCTTCTGTAATTTCTTCAGGCTGACTCAGGGGCGTTGAACAAGGTGGTCCACACAGAAGTAGTTTTTAAGCATGCTCTCTTACCTGGAACTTATTAAGGGTCAGTATTAGATCTTGACAAACTTGTAGGAATCACCTGTGCTTCTCTGTGGGCCTGCTGGAAACTGTTACAAAAAACCTACAAAGAAGCTGGAATGGCAATTAAACATTTTGGTAGCCACAATTCTCCCTTTCTCACTTTGCAATAATTATTTAGGACAATTTTACTTCCAAACCTCTTATCTAGAAATGTATTCTTGATTTCCAAAGCCTTTCTAACACTAACAACACTTTAGCTTTTATCTGCATCGGAAAAACAAGCTCACAGGCAATCTGAAACCAGGTGCCGCCCTTTGCTTATGGGCTGCTTGTTTCAAAAGAGCCTCTTTTTTTCCTTCAGTCCCAATTACTGCATGGCATGAAGACCTTTGAATTTAAACTTAGTTTTGCATCATACTGCAGTCTTGAACATGTTCACTCACACATGCAGACACACACATACATTTTCAAAAGATCTTAAAGCGCGCTGAATAAGCATCGGCCATACATTTTAAGACAAAAACCTTTAACAAATGATTTTAGCATTCTCCAGCCTCATTTTCCAGGGCTTGATAGTTTTAGTAAAACATTTTTAGTCTTAGTAAAACATTTTAGCACACCAAACAATTTTCTGCTTAAGAAGGCTGGGTGGGGGTCCCTCTAGAGTTCTTTCTGTGGACACTCATACTCTGATTGTGAACCATCGCCTGTACATCTTTCCAATGAGCTATGCAGGTTTGATACAAAAGAGACTGTTAGACTTACAAACAACACAGAGATGACAGCGCAGCATGGTGAGGTCACTCCCTGCCACCTGTGGGTAGCTTGTGCTGGCCCTACGCCCACCCTGTCGGCGGCTGCGGGTCAGGACTTGGACTTGGGGCTGATGCGTCTGTGTCCTGGGCTGTCGGCACCGGCGAGTTGACTTGGCAGGACCCTCCGGAGCGGAGGGCACAGCTGAAACATTTTCCTCAGAGTCCTCCTCTTGTAGAGTTAACTGGGATGGGGAGTATGGAGCGGGAAACATTTCCTCCTCCGTGTTTCCTCCCTATGTCAAAGCTCCCTCAATTTCCTCAATGGTGGACCCTTCTGACTTTCACAGGGTGATCCACTTTTCCTTCTTAAGGGCCACACCTTGGTTCTGAGCTATCTCCTTAACCTCCCTCCAGTGAGCTAGGATCAAGTCTAGGGGGCTAGATGGAGGTTCTCAAGATAGAACATTATCCATAGCTCTGATCAGATGTACAGTCCAAAAGGCTACAAAAAACAAAACAATTAATACAAAAGGAGGAAAACACACAGGCCTAAGAAAAGCTACGAGTTGGAGATCTCCCAAGCTGGCCCACAACCTCCTACAAGAGTGCAGAAGGAATGGACCTGAGTTGGCCCACAACCTCCTGCAAGAAGGAGTGGACCCGAGTTGGCCCACAACCTCCTGCAAGGGTGCAGAAGGAGTGGACCCGAGTTGGCCCACAACCTCCTGCAAGGGTGCAGAAGGAGTGGACCCGACTTACAAGTTGGAGATCTCCCAAGTTGGCCCACAACCTCCTGCCAGGGTACAGGAGGAGTGGACCCAAGTACAAGGTGGGCGGGTTGAGTCTCGTTTAGGAGGCCCTCCTGGTCAGTTCCAGCCAAAAACCAAACTGACTCACGCCCTACAAGTATAAGCAAAAGCAAAACAGACAGACAAATTACAGGACAAGACAAATGAACAGCGCTGTTTTCTTACCTTCGGAGTCTGGGATCTCAGGGTCTCTGGGGCTATCCCGGACGAAACCCCAAATGTTGTGCCAAGTTGCAAGACCACCCCCAAGAAGACCACCGAGATTCAGACACTCCGAAATGCAAAAGCAAGGCAAGGGTTTATTTAACGAGCTGCCAACTCGGGCCTCGTCCTACCCACCGACACAGCGGAGGTTAGGAGGGAGCCTCGAGCTGTGATTACACAGGGCTTATAAAGGCAAAGAACAAGGTTACAACAATCAGCTGTGCAAGCAAGATTAGAACACAGGTACAAATCTGATTGGCTCAGGGTTCGATTCTAAAATGGAGTTCACGTGGTGGGGCCTGACTTCAAAGTCTGGCACCTCAGCACTCTTGCCACTAGGCCATATTCCCAGCCCCAAATGTTACTTTTCACATCTTGAAAAAAAGCAAAAATTAAAGAATTTCTCTTGACCCTGCTTCTTTCCCCTGCTTTGATATTGTCTCATTTTCCTGTTTTCCTTTTCTACAAAACCTGGAGATAGTATCATTATTTATGGATTTTCCTGCTCCTAAGTCTGGATCCTAGATAGATCTAATTCTTGCACTTCCTGGAAATTTCATCGATTTAAAAGCTTAATGAGGCCAACAATAAAAGCATAACACAATTGCTTTCTAATCTAGAGAATTTCAGGTCTCTCAAAGCTAAAAGAAATATCTTGACAAATATTCTTGTCAAACCTCAACCTTTTGTATACAAATTGGCTGAATATGCCATAATATCACTTTGATTGATAGAAAAGATTTGAAATTCTATTTCTAATAAGTACTTCGGATAGTATTCCACTAAAAGAATCACATTGTTTCAGTTACTAGTATTAATTATAGCATAATTTCATGAATTATTTGAAGCATAATTTTATTTGTATTATGTGTTTTATATGTATCAATTCATAGTGAAGGCATGTGAACTCCATCACTTTGATTGCTAAGGTTCAAGCCCTTAGACCTGTGCCCTGAAGCAAATTGGATGCTGCTGAAACAAACCATAGGTGTGTTTTACTTAGTGCTGCTGAGAATTTTAATCAGATAAACCAGCAAATATTTGAATTATCTGTACTTTGAAGTTTTTTTTTTTTCAAAGAAAACCTCAAAAAAATAGGCTTTGCAGTAAGATCTGGGGGTTAGGAGGTCATGTGTAATTGGACAGTTAGCTTTAGATCAGAGAAAGCAAGCTCCAGTTCTGAGAGCTGTAAAGAAAAGATGAAAAGCAATCCCAGTCTCTAGGAGTGCCTAGAACTTCTGGCATAAACTGATGTCTCTCACCCTCTAGCAGCTGTGGAGAATTGGATGTCAAGCTTTGGGAAACTTGAAAAAAAAGAGGGGGGGGGTTGTGCAGTCCTAGGGCCCTTACCCTCAGAGATTCCAGATCATTCACTGGGGCTGGTATGGGGCTCAGAAATACATATGTTAAACAAGCATCTCCTAAAACAATTCCTTCAAAGTAAAAAGCAATTTTTCTTTAAAAAGAAATTAGTTGTTTAATAATTGGCTTTCAGGAGAGAATAAACATGTTTCTGTTTATCACCTCAGACTTAAAAGACACTTTATCAGCATGGAGAGAGATCTTATGCCATACATATACATACATATATATATATACACACATACATATACATACATACATACACACATATATATGCATATATATGTATATATTTGCCAGTCCTGGGGCCTGAGCATTGTCACTGGATTCTTTTTGTTCAAGGCTAGTGTTAGGTTTTTTAAAGTAGGTAGCCGGTAAAGGAGAACTCCACGCAGTATTCAGGCAAGAGAGAAAGTTTATTACGGAACTGCTGGCCAGTGGCCAAGACGATCCATGGCCGGAGAGAAGGGAGAGAGAAGAGAGCGACCCCACCCAGCCCTGCTTTATTTAGGGCAGGGGCAAGGGGTGTGGCCAGGTGGATTAGGAGGTGACCTCAGGGAAAGGGGAGGTAACTGCCTCCAGGTCTGCTGGTTACCCAGGTAACTGGGTGGAGACTTAATGAGGTGGGGGCATCTGCATGTAGCCCTCAGGGAGAGGACCTAACAGCTAGCACTCTACCACTTGAGCCACAGCACCACTTCTGCCTTTTCTATATATGTGGTGCTGAGGAATCAAACTCAGGGCTTCATGTATATGAGGCAAGCACTCTATCACTAGGCTGCCGGGCTAGACTTACTTCCCCTGGTGCAGGGATGCTAAGCTTACTCCCTTATCGGTGCTCCCCTTTTCACCCTCTCCCCTGGGCACCTGACCAGCAGGTGGCCAAGGTGGAGCGAGGGACACGGGCTAGCCTAAGGTGCACTTGGCCGAACGAGATCCCCTTTTCCCTCCTTACCCACCAAGAAAGCCAGGCGCAGACGGATCTCGGAGACACTTCGGAGAGCAATCCAATTTAATCGGGAGGGGCTCACAGTAATATAGTAGTGATGACGAGGATTAAGCATGAGCTGGCGATAGGCTGGCGAGCTTGTCCATCCAAGAGCAGCTCCCAAGGACCTCCCTCATGGGCTAACGTCACTTCCCATAGTACCGCCCTCTGGGCAAAGCGCATGAAAAAGGAGCACACGTGCTCACTGGCACAAGGTGGGGGATGGTCTCAAAGTTACCCCTTCTGTTTCCGGACCCAGAAGGAGATAGGTGTGGCTCACTTCCACACTGCCCCAGGGCTGGAAGGGTGGCGTCTCAGGAGTGGTCCCCTCGCCCTTCCCCCCTTAAGGCCAAGATGAATCCCCAACACTAGGCCATATTCCCAGCCCCTTAGTTATTTTTTTCAATAGAAAGACTGCTTGGATGTTAAAGTGTTTTGTTATATGTAGAAATAGATCTGACTTTCATATTCAAATATTTGTATATACTAGGGAAATGTTCAACTAAGCTTCTCTTGAACTCAAGTATAATGTTTAAAAGATGCTTGAGATGTCTAAGCTAAACTGTTCATTTCAACCTCCCTTCCTGTTTGGAATTTTAGTAGAGAAAGTTTATGTGCTCATTATTCACCCACCCTTTATTATCAAATGTATGGCAAGCTGTGTTTTAATCCCTGTGTTTTATACACTAGGGATGTATTTTATTCCTCCGTGAGATAGGGTAATCCCTTTCCTCAAAGAGTTTATTACTATTTTAGTGAGTGACAGACATATAAATGAGTATCTTAAAAAAATTACTGGTACCATTAGAACAAATGCAGAGTATGGGTTGGAAGCAAACGGACCTGCTCAACTCTTGCTGGGTGGTTTGAAGGAGTGGATGCTTCCTGCAGTTCTTCGAAGTGTGTGTTATTTGCTGGAGTAATGGGGAGGAAAAGGAAGCATAGTGAAGCAGCAACGAACGCATAGGGGGAGGAAAACAACCAGCGACTTTGGTTGTTGCAAATGGATGGATTAAGTGAAGAATATAGCTTCCGAGGCTTCCAACATACCTGCAAGGTCTGGAAGCAGATTCTAGTGTGAGGAGGGATGCCAATCATTAATCATTCACCAGGCAAAGGGATTTGAGTTTTATTTTATACATGATGGGAAGCCATTGGGAAGATTTTTAAGCAGTGGATTACTTTGATGATTAATAAAGCTATGGTTATTACTAAAAAAAAAATCTTCCCTCAAGCTTCTCCTGAATTTCATGATAGTGCGTCATTCTTCTGATGTAGTCGGAATTTTCAGATGGGTAACTAAAAGATATCTGATGCTTTCAAAAGAAGAAGAGCTCAAGGATGGATCCATCGGTCCTCTCATCATGGAAGCACATGGAAGTTGTCAAGCTATCTGTTTGTCATTTTCCCCAAGCCTAGAACTGGATGTTTCAAACGACAACTGCTGGCTTCAGAAGCAAGAAAAATTTACAGAAATTGTATGAAAATAAGTCATCTGCCTGCTTATAGGGAACTCTAACCCAGATAATACATTCAGTTCAGCTTTATGCACCTTTTCCTTATATCTACAAAGAGTATATGACAATGTTGGCAATGCATTAATGCTCACACTTCTGACTACTTATTTATTTTGACTTCAGCATTAAAAGCCCAATACAAGTTATTAAAGCCATGTAAAATTATATGCCGTCAAGTCATTGTTGTTTCATCTGATATGGGTTATACTCATTTAAGTGGTTGACTTCCATGCGACATTTTTGTAAAGCTGCTTAGCATCATCACTCTATATGCAGAAACCCTTATTCAAAACGCTTGTGCTGGATTTTTGGCTCAAAATGCCAAGCACAGCAGAAGCTACTTCAATTGCATTCTTCGAAAACAAAGCCCATGTGTGCAATGTGAAGACCTGGGATGCAAAGATTAAAAACAAACAAATTGGAATGACAGTTCCCAGACTAAGTCCTGCTGCAGAGAAAATGGCAAGCTGAGAGTGTCCTTGGGATTAGAAACTTGAATCTATTCTAGGACTTGGGCAGAGTTTGGGAAGTAAACGTAGAGCCTTGGCTTTAGTGTAACATGAAGCTTTTTAATTTAATTTATTTTTTGGATATGCATAGTGACTCTGAGCTAGAGGTGATGCTACCTAGCACAATACTTAATATAAAACTTTGCACAAATATTTGAATAATAGGTGAGTAAAAAATGAGCTGAAATAAAAGAACAAGTACAAATTACTTGTAAAAGTCCATAGCTTATTGATAAGCAATCCTTCAAATGAGATACTAGCAATACCTAGATAGAGATAAAGCTCAAAATCTAAACTAGAGAATGAAACTCATTATTTGGCACAAGTAATGTACACTAATAAAGTTTTCAAAACAAAATGACAACAGGCTTGAAAACCTAAACTCTGAAAAGCAGATCATTGGATATTGTACATGTTTTGGGGTAGACATTTGGGAGTTCCTTTAGAAATATAACCAAAACTTTCTATGCTTTGTTCCATTAGTAAAATGACAAGTGAAAGGGCTTAAAATTATGGTACTAGCATTTTCTGAGTCCTGAGTCACTCTGATGAGGAAGGACAAAGGAAGGACAGATTCAGAGATAAATGAGTTGTCAAGAGTCCTACAACTAGTTCCAATGACACTGGCTTTCTTTCTTTGTACGGTGACTTCTGACCAGTGTAAATTGGCTTTCAAAGGATGAATCTGGAGTATTCTGGAATGAATTAGAACATGCTGAGGCCACTGCCATGACCATCTAAGAGGAGCTGGAGTACTTAAGGCAGGATGGATGAAAAAGCGACCATCAAGACAGAGTTGGCAGAGCTCAGCAATAGAAGGATACAGAAAAAGTGGTGAAGGTGACAGAGGCAAGAATGGGTACCTAGAGGCTGAGAGAATGCTTTTATCCAGCAGGGAAAGAGTAAGATATGTAATTCCTCTACTCTTCCCATCTAAAATATATTTTGCCATTTTGTCCTGTGCAAGTGCCATCTCTATGTAACAGTGAAGCAAGAGAGAACTTGTGCTTATGTGCAGGCCCAAGATGATTTACCAAGTGTTTAGGTTTTTTTTTTTTTTTTTTCAGTGTGAATGAATGAATAATGGACTTTGATTATGACTACCTGGGAACATGAACATTGGGAAGCAAGAAGCAGTTTGGAAGATAAACTGGTGAATTTCATTTTGAGTAATCTTGTTTGGAAAAATCCAGAAGCATGCCAGAAGGTTTCCAGCAGGTACGTGGAAATAGGAGGCTGGGGCTTGGGGCTTGCTCAGGAACTAGAGATCAAGATGTAAGAATCCCATGGTGGATGTGGATTTACAGAAGCTGTATGATGAACCAGGAATTCCAGTGACGAAAATACCAACACAGACTGATTGAGCAACTGGGCAAGATGAGGGAGGGGGAAGAAAAGTGTGAGATGTAGGCTGGGGTGGGGGGGCAGCTACAGAGGCTGGAGGGAAGCTGACACCAGCTTCCCTCAAAAAGCAAGCAAGCCTGGGGCTACTGCAGAAAGCCAAACATAGGGAATGGAAATGCATATGAAGTAAGAGGAGCAAGTAGTGTGGTGATAAAAGAGACTCAAGGTTGACTAGAGAAGGAGTCTACAGGAATATATATTAGTATGGCAGATATTTCAACATGTCCCTGAACTGTGTAGCAATCAACTGGATAAGCTAGTTGCATTCAGAGAACATCATGAGAACTTTGAATTTCTGGTAGATGCCTGCAGCGGTTATGTCATTTGATTGTTAAATGAGAGAGTCTGTGGCTCAGGTGAAGAGGCAAGCAATGAATGCCATTTGACTGACCATATTGTGTTTCTTTTGTGTTTTTTTTTTATATTGTGTTTTATTCACATCATAAATACCTGGGAAACACATCCCGGTTTCCTTTGACAATTGTATGACCCTACCCAGGCCTTAGTGTTTTCAACAAGACTGAGGCCTTTCGGCGTTCCCATTCACCTTTACATTTTATACACTGGTTTTAAATTAATCTTTTGGAATCTCAGCTCCAAGCTTCTCACACATTTTATCAGAGGTACTTAGAACTTGGTTATAAGGGTTAGAAAAGCCCTCATACCCTATTTTTGTAATAACTAGAATAAGTCTAGGGTATTCTTAGCAGAGGATCACAATGATCAAGAGCTGTGCATATGACCATATAAAATGATGCTTATCAAAATGAACTCCAAGAATGGAAACAAGAGGGTTTTTTTGTTTGTTTGTTTGCCAGTCTTGGGGTTTGAACTCCGAGCCTAGGCACTGTCCCTAAGCTTCTTTTTGCTCAAGGCTAGCACTCTACCACTTGAACCATAGTGCCACTTCCAAGAGGGTTTTTTTTTTTTTAATTGCACTGTTTGCAATTATTTCCATTTTCTTTCTTTTGGTTTATTCTCTGTTGTCAGAGGGTTTTTTTTTTAAATTTCTGTATCTTTTATCTTGCATGTAAGTTTATCTGATTTGGGAAAGGGAAGGGGAAATCACAGAATCAGTGGGACAAAGGGTGAATCAACTCAACAGTGATACTCACTAGATGCCATGCTGGACATGAACTTTACTGTTGGGGTCCTCGGCCCCCAGCGCTTCTCCTGGCCAGCGGGAGGAGCCGGGAGTGTACCCCGCGGAACGAGCCAAGATGAGGCAGAGTCGCGAAACCACCCGCCCTCAGCCTCCCCTTACATTTAAGACGGGACACAGAGGATTCCGGGGAAATGTCACACAATTATCCAATTTTATTAAGAAGGGGCCGCATTTATAAAGGCTGAATGGCGCCAGGAAGAGGAGGGATGTAGCGTACCTAGCTAGGCGCTGTGATTGGCTGCCTGGGCTGTCCGCCATATTCCGGACCCGGAAGGCAGGCGGGGCTAACAGGCCTGGGAAGGAAGGCGGGCTAACTAGAGCTGCCTCTTAAAGCTGCAAGGCATCTGGGGCGGGCATGCCCCACACTTTACCACTTGGGGGAAGGGGATGGGGTGGGGGGAAAAAATGAGGGAGAGGGTAACACTGTTCAAAAAGAAATGCACTCTTTGCCTTACGTATATAAATATAACCCCTCTGTACATCACCTTTACAATAAAATTTAAACTAAAAAAAGCATTTCCCTAATTTCCTAGAACTTCCCCTCTCCTCACCTGCTAAACCATTATACAGTCAGTCTCACAGTGCACAAGGGTGGAAGGAACAAGGATAGCAAGGAAGCCACTCTCTTCTTTTTAATTCCCAGTGGGACTTTTTTCCTTCCCCTTTACACATACACATTGCTACACACAGGGTGTTGGACTTGATCGAATGCTATCGAGGTTATACAGAGTGTGGGATCATTTTTGTAGAGGTGCTCACATTCCTGTGTATTGCAGTTCAGTGTAACAGTACCAGGAAGAAAGAAAGAAGCAATTCAACATCCTTACTGCTATTTTAACAAAGTGCTTTAAATTATGTTCAATCCAGTTAATGGTGGCGGAAGGAAAATGAGGGAAAGTTATGGGCATTTTACCCAAATGAGCCATCAGAGATCTAAATAAATGGACCGAATGAGTTGGTTAGAATGTTCCCATTCACACAGAGTTACACATACAAATAAAACTGGGTACATTCATTTGGGTATGTAATCAAGGAGAGGGATGTAAACGGCATTTATTTCCAAGTGTAATTTCCCTGGTTTACATGTGTGAGTACCTCAATGTGTTGTTTAAGTGTAGAAAAATAGTTCTTCCTAAATGCATTTGATGCAAATCTCACAGTTGTGGCACTGTTCCTGAGCTCCATGGCTTGTCACGTGCAAACACCTGCCCAGAGTAACAGCCGTGCTCCACGGCAAGGCTATATCTTCCTTTGGGGAGGTTTGGATTTATTCCTTCTCTCAGTTTTTTTTATCTGTCAAATCTGGAACATTATTCCATTAAGTACTGAGTTAACACACCTAAGTGAATCATGCAGTCATTTTAATGTTTAACCTTACACAATTCAGGACTCTTCATGGGGACAAACCTTTCCTGGCTTATGACTTACAACCCCTATCCCCCCCTTTATTGTCAAAGTGAAGTACACAGGGGTTACAGTTTCATATGTAAGGCAGTGAGTACATTTCTTTCTTTTTTTTTTTTGCCAGTCCTGGGCCTTGGACTCAGGGCCTGAGCACTGTCCCTGGCTTCTTCCCGCTCAAGGCTAGCACTCTGCCACTTGAGCCACAGCGCCGCTTCTGGCCGTTTTCTGTATACGTGGTGCTGGGGAATCGAACCTAGAGCCTCGTGTATCCGAGGCAGGCACTCTTGCCGCTAGGCTATATCCCCAGCCCCGTGAGTACATTTCTTGTTCAACTTGTTATCTTCTCCCTCACTTCCCTCTCCCCCTCCCCTTCTTACTCCCCTCCCCCCCATGAGTTGTACAGTTGGTTTATACCAAATGTTTTTGCAAGTATTGCTTTTGGAGTCATTTGTCTTTTTATCCTTTATCTTTCGATTTTGATATTCCCTTTCCCTTCCCTAGTTCTGATACACGTATATACAGTATCCAGGGTACTCAGATAAGATACAGGACTTAAATCCTTTTAGGACTTAAATCCTTTTAGGTTGCTGAGCTTTTAGGCCACTACTTGGTTCTTAAGGAATGGAGAACTCAAGCATTCTCCAAGCAAATACTCAGATTAGCACCATGTGGTACAAAAAGTCCAAAAGGAGACTCCAACATAAATATTCAAAAACAAAACATTAAATAAAATATGTTCTGTCCTCCCACTTTGTGTCTATCTTTACAATAGCTAGAAAGGAAGGCCAAGTTCAACTTAAGAACACTCTAGTTGCTCTTAGTTCTTTGCAGCCGGAGTCCACGTGGCCAGGACGCCCCTCACCTCTGGTCCAGCCTGCATCTTGTTCTAGTCTTTGCATCTCTGTGGGCATCATGTCTAACGCAAACAAGCGGTGTTCACACGGTGTGAGTAGTTGCCCCAGACCTAGAGAAAAGATATGAACAGGAGGCCCTAGAAATGGAATGGGGCCACTTGGGTAGGGTGTTTCCAGGTCCCCCGTAGTACAAAGTGATCTAGAAGAGGGAATATGAAGGGACAGGGTAGTTGTGCTTCTTTGGCGTTGCCCACAGAGAAAGTTCCCCCTCCATCACTGAGTGCATTTGCAAACTGGAAGCTGTGACTGGATTATTGATGAGAGTCAGGAGACCCCGGATCACGTGTGTATTGTGCCTTCTTGGCTTATGCTTGGCCTTTTTTTTTTTTTTTAAAGCACAATTGTTCAGTGGACTCAAGCAGGAAAGAATTGTGTGGAAGCAGAAGGCTGAGGCTTGCCTGTTTCCTCCTGCCTGACTCCACCCTCACTGTGGTGATGCAGGTGCAGGAGGAGGGAAGAGGTGAGGTTGGAAGGGATTGTGCTGGTCCAGTGCTGCCAGGGTGGTTCAGTTATGAAGCAGTCACTACGCTTTAGCACATAGTTCTTTGCAACCGTCAGGGACTGCTGCTTTCTCTGTCCCACGATTCTGAACCAAGTGTGGGAAGGAGAGGTGGCAGGACAGCGGAGGAAGCAGCAGATGGGAAGATGCTGCTGGAAAAGTGCAACTGCTGAGGAATTGTCAGACTTCAAAAAAGCAACGACCTTGTTCCACTTGGATGTTGTTCTAACATGATCTGGCCTATCAATGAAAGACCTAGTTGACTACGATATTAATAATAACTGAGTGATAATAAATGTGTGTGCAAAAATATGTACCTATATCTTTATAACAAGTTACATGAATAAGTGATATGAATTGGCAAGATGATGATGATGATGATGATGATGATGATGATGGTGATGACCATTTGTTGTGGCTTTGTGCCAAGTACTGTTGTAAGGGCTGTGGGTATATCAAGTCATTTAATCTTTAAGAATCACTTGAGGGGCTGGGAATATGGCCTAGTGGCAAGAATTCTTGCCTCGTATACCTGAAGCCCAGGGTTCGATTCCCCAGCACCACATATATAGAAAATGACCAGAAGTGGCGCTGTGGCTCAAATGGCAGAGTGCTAGCCTTGAGCAAGGAGAAGCCAGGGACAGTGCTCAGGCCCTGAGTCCAAGCACCAGAACTGGCAAAAAAAAAAAAAAAAAAAAGAATCACTTGAGGCAGACACAACCAGTCATCCTATTTGCAGAAGAAATGTTAGTCTGAAGGCAATCTAGAAACTTGGACAAATACTACAGGTTGTACATGGCAAGAGATATCATCACTGTCATAGAACAGTGTGTCTTTTTGTGTTTGTCTATTATAAGCCATGGCATATTTATCAACAAGCAGTCGATTTAGCCCTTTCTTCTTGTATAGTTGTGACAGAATTCTTCCGTTCTTATGGAATCAATTCCAAGTATACACTACCCTCTGGGAAATATTCCTCCAACTTTCTTTGGTACAGAAAGTTTGTCTACCTCCTTTCATTACTTTTACATTTCAACAAACGAAAGCTGGTTTCTTTTTATTCATCTGAGCTCTCTGTCGTTCTTTCCCTGCAATGGCTCTAACTCCCACTCCTGTTCTCATGTGTTCAAATCTTAGCACTTTCATGTCTCACTCCACTCCGTGTACTCTCATTTCTGTAAAAACGATCCTCATTTCTCAGATGGAAACGATGTTCCTCTCCTGAATTCCCATGATGGTGTGTTTATGCATCTGATTACGGATGTCATTTTCAACCTTGCATTCTAATTAGGTCATCGTGATTTCCATCTCATCTTCTTGAGATTTGGGGATCTAAAGTACCTTGGTTGTTTCTCGCAGTGCTCTGCAAAACTACTTGAGTGTGTGCCACAACGAACTGTGTGGGCGGCGGAGAGCAGATGTTCTCAGATCATATTGGAAACCGATTTATGTCCTTTGATTAATGGCAAACATCGAAATAGCATCTCTGGTGCCTTCTGGGGACTCTGGCAGAATCAAAGCCCTCATCACTCTATTCAGGAGCTAGGTTCACAGGGATGGCTCAGAGCTGAATCACGTCCCAGGAGACACCTCTCTCAAGGTTATGACCTTCAACTGGGAACAACCAATGATTGCGGAGGGAGAAGAGGTTACTATAGTCTAACTTATCTTCTACCTTCCTTTGGTTTATTTTTTGGCTTCCACATTTTGGGGACTAGGTTTTTAAATTTTAATTTGCAAAGGAATGTTTGGAAAACCAGTTTTACAATATAAGATATAATAAGGTAACTTCAGCTTCTATCCCTGTGCAACCTTGTGTTAGTTTTAGTCCTTTATAGGCACACATTTCAAAATTGTTCTTACTATATTCTTCTGTTAAAGCACACACACATACGCGTGCGCACACACACACAGTTTGTCTTTCATGATTGCATCCTGTGGTGTTGTTTAATTTCTCCTTCTGTGTCCTACTATGCCTGCAAATTGAGAGCTAGATCTGGGACATGCATTCTCAACATGAGTGATATCACCCCCAAAAGGGTGAAAATTGGTTCTTTGGGAGTGAAAGCAAAGGCTTGCTCTTTTTAACTATATCACCCCAAATTTTATCATAGATTATTTTTTAATCACTGACACCCCAATATTACATTTCCTGACATCCAAATATTATATTTCCTTATTTTAGAAATATGCCATTCCAATTTTTCTAATGTGTATATTTTGTTTATTTTTCTTTTGTTTCAAATTAATCATCTTTAAGTAGTTGTACAGGAGAGGTGTAATTTAACAAAGCAGTTTATGAATACAATGCATCTTGATCACCCCTTTCAACATTCTCCCCTCTCTTCCCACCCTTTCCATTACTTAAAATTTTTTTGTAGTATTTAGGTTGAATGTTTGACTGCATTCTCCCCTACTTCCCCTCCTCATTCAACCTCTGTATTATATCTACTTGTAAGTCTATTGCATTACATCCCGTGTATACAGTCTACAGTGTCTGGATCATGGGAAGCACCCAGCAAAGCTGGAATGAAGAAAGGAATGAATGAACTGGAACCTG
This sequence comes from Perognathus longimembris pacificus, assembly GCF_023159225.1. Classification (NCBI taxonomy): domain Eukaryota; kingdom Metazoa; phylum Chordata; class Mammalia; order Rodentia; family Heteromyidae; genus Perognathus; species Perognathus longimembris. Next base: position 110,136,679 of record NC_063163.1, read on the forward strand.
CCCAGGTCAGAATCTCCAGGTCTTTAGAGTCTACAAAGGAGAGAAGCACAGTACAAAGGCACTGAAACATGGTAAGAAGTCTAGATGAAGAGCCACATCTAGGGGTGAATCTGACTTTGGGCTATGTCCTAAGGTGGTTTGTAGCATCCTCAAGCTTACAAGATAACATGCATACTTTCAGTGTTGCCTTAATCAAATTGTGAAAACTCAGTATCCTAGATATATTTATATGGAAAATGATAGGTATTCTTAAGAAAAAAATTTCCATTAGTGGATAAAATGTGATACAATAGCGCTTATTGTTGGAGGCAAATGTGAATAATTTTCATTCCTTCTTTTCCTTTCTCCATCTAAAAGCAACTCAATTAATGAAGGCAGCTCTATTTGCTTTTGGGGGTACATTTTTGTTTTCTTCCACCATGACATTTTCATGCATGTATATAACGCATTTTGAACAAATCCAACCCCTACTCCCGCCATCTCTATCCCCCTTGAAGTGCTTGGCATGGTGTTGTCTGTCTTCTAAGCTAATCAATTAATAAACTAAGGAGGAAAAGATGAGGAGTCAGAGATATAGAGAGGTCAGAAAAGGGCAGATCCACAGGTCTCTTTCTTGTCATGGATCCAGGACCTGAAGTTCCTTTCTGATAATCACAACCCTTTAGAGCACGGGTGGCTTGCCTAACGTGACATTTTGCCATACTTTTTAGTATAAAGAAATTCCTTCCTTTTATTCCTATAGAGCTTGATGAAAAGGACTGCCCTTCAGTCACACGGACCATGTATGTGGTTCCTAGACATTTGAAATGGCCAGCTTGTAAGTCATCCTCCTGGACTGGGAAGCTGTTAAGCAAAGCAGGACCAGTCAGTCTTCTCCTTGGAGACTTTGGTAACCTTCCTTTCAGACCAACTCTTAGACTTATTAGAACTATTTAAACCAATCCTTTCATTTTACCCCTTTTCATTTCCAGGGCACATTTTCTAATTTCTTTGGGAATGATTGTTTTCAACGTAAAAATGTTTCAAGTCAATTTAACAGGAACCCGAGTTAAACTTGACTTGTAGTGTTGATGGGGCATTGGGCCAATTTAAAATAAAATGTCAGGCGTTTCACCAATCTCACATTTGATGACCTTATTCCTCTGCAGAGATTAGATTTTCCCCAGTTGATGCACTTGGGCTTGGCATTGGGGAAATAAATGGGATGGAAATATTACAATGTTTATTGCCAACTTATTTTTTTATTATGTCTCAGGTTGAGATCTGATTTTATTGACATTACATAAGCTCCCCAGAAGGGCAAAATAAACAACGAAAAATTTACTTATTTGGTTTTTTACTGTGATCAACATGCTTTGGAGGACTTAAAATAGGAACAGATTCTACAGTATTGCTTCTATTAGCTTATCATTTCTAACAATTAATCATCATGGATTTATGATAGCTTTTTAAGTGACACAAACTTTTTAAGTTTCAACTAGCATGATTAGAGACAAAACATCTTAGAGATGGTTAAAAAGATGGGGACATTTCTGAGACAAGAATTGTAACCAATTTTTGCCCTGAGTTCCAAGGAAAACAAAAGGATATTACTCTCATTGTATATCTCATTTATATATTTGCTTTGTGTTTAGGAAACTGAGTTATGGACCAAGGAACAGTGGTTACAGACCAGATAATGAACAGCTTTGGTAGCAGATAGGAGACAAAATAAAACGAGTTTTAGGTTTGGTATCATGTCTCATGCTTGCAATGCCTTGTAGAGTGAGAGAGATCAGGAGGATCACAGTTCAAGACCAGTATGGGCGAAAAGCAAGACCGTCCCCCACCCCCCAAGCCTTCAATCATCACCACCACAAACATATGCTACAACAAATCCCTGCCATCCCAGCTACATGGGGGAATAAATGGGAAGACTGTGGCCCCAGACTGGCAGCGACATAAGGCTATGCCCGGTAAAGGAAGAAGGAGCAGGGGTGTGGCTCATGTATTAGAGTTTTTGCTTAGCAAGTACACTAAGTTCCCATCTAGTACCTCAAAAACAATGCAGCAGTGACTTTAGGCAGTCCTAAGGGCCTAGTGAGTGTTACCAAAGGACACAGGAATTCATATTGTCCCTATTTATTCAGATAATAAGAAGAGATGGGTTCCACAAGATGGTTGGTGACAGAAGTAGATGGATAGCTGTTAAGAAAAAAGTTCATTTATAAAACAGCTAGACTTCACATATATATGATATGAGTTTAATAAAATTAGGGCAGTGGTTTTGACTGGACACATAAGATCACCCAAATAACAAACAAAAAGTGGTATGCATATTCACTTATAAATTATCAAAATGCAAGGTTAGAAATAGACATAGAAGTTAAATACTAGTTTTTGGACATTGAATTAAGAACAATATGCAATTACAATGTCATAAAAAAGGGATATACTAGAACAAGTACTAGATTTAAAGATGCTTAAATCTGGGTTTGATCTTAATTCTGATTTCTATTATTCTTGGAGAACTTCCTGCACACACACACACACACACACACACACACAGGCATACACACACACACACACACACACACACACACACACACACAAGCCTCTGTTTCTTCATGTTTAAAAATTCCTATCACTGCTGGGTGCTGGTGACCTTCACCTGTGATTCTAGCTCTTAGGAGGTTGAGATCAGAGGATTTCAGTTCAAGAATATCTGAGGCAGAAAGTCCCCTAAATCTTATCACCTAAATAACAAAAAAGCCAGTTTGTAGACATTCATCAGGTGGTAGGGTTCCAGCCTAGCAAGCAATTCAAACAAAGATGTAGTCCTTAGTTCAAACCCCAGTAACCTCCTCCACCAAATTCCAAAACCAATCTCATGGTGCTATTTAGGTATATATTAAATAGTAATATGTAAGAGAATTCCTGTGCTGATGATATTTAATAAACCTAAGTTCTCTTCCCTTTGCATTTGTTGGATGCACTAGGCAGCGGGAAGCCACATTTTTTTTTAATGAAAATGGTGTTACTAATTTGGGTAAAACCTCAATCTTGATCCTGCCTGCACCATTGTTACAAATCACATCTGGGCAAAAACAATAACAAATCATGTAGGTGCTATCATTGGTTTTAGTGTAATTGCTCATTAAGCCTTTACAATGATTAGACCTGGTTAATAAGAAAGCTGTTCTGAAGTGTAGTGGATCACGTCCAGTGATTTACTCCCTTCTAGTTACAGCTGTTCCCGCTTCATTTGCATCGTTGGGGTAGTCAGCTGAGGCAAAGCAGCTAGGACTTGCTGGATTGAAACATGGGTCCTGCTTATACCACTGTGTATTAAATGTGTTTTGGGAGCCTGTGTTAGTATTGCTAAGGAGGAAAATGGGGGGCAAAGTATTTTCTTAATTCTTGACCACGTGCAATATTCGTGTTAGAAGAGAGCCCAGATGTAAGAGTTGACTGTTTCTGATTTTGTTACTGGGAGTCTTGAGCCATCTGCTTGACCACAGAGGAGCCGAGAGAGTGAAGAAGAGAAGGATGCCTAGAAAGTGTTTAGCAATCCATCCTCATGTATTTTAAGAATAGGGTCTGGCTATGTAATTCAGGCTGGACTTGAACTCATGATCTTCCTGCAATACCCTCCCAAGTGCTGGATCACAGACAAGCATCAACCTGCCTGGAGAGATTTTCCTTTCCTTCCCTCTCTCCCTCCCTCCCTCTCTCTCTTTCTTTAATGTAAAAGCCATAGCAGCTGATCCCTCAGCAATTTATATGATTCTATTGTTCAATGATACTTTTAAGAAAATTTGTATCCTCACTTATAATTTTTAATGAAAACTGACAGAGTAAATGGAGCAGTACATGAACCAATGATTAAGAACTCCTTCTATCAAGAGCTGTGAACTACAGTCCATGAAAGAACTTTGATGAAGTAAAAATGTGAAGCAATATACTTAAAGCTAAAATCTCTGTCTGTCAGAGTAAATGTTAGTAAATTGCTATTTTTCATAGTATACAAATGACACTTTCAGGATAATGTTCTATATAGAAATGTACAGGTTTCTATTTCTTCTACTCAGTGTATAAATGCCTAAATTATACATGCGTTGTACAAATAGAGATGAACTGATGGCAAGAAGGTAAACATTTTTGAAAAGTATGAGACGTGTCAGGATTAAAAGGTCTTATCTAACACTGACAATTCACACAATTCTAAGGTCTGTAAAACAATCTACAGTTATGCACCACATAATGATTTTTGAGAGTAGAAAGCATTTATCTTGGTGGTCTCCTAACAGTATAATGAAACTCAGAAATTCTTATCGCCTAGTGAATACTCAGTGTACAGAGAATTATGGGGAAAAGAAAACGGCAGAAATGGAAAAAAAGAATATTAATTTAGGAGGCTTGGGGGATCTTAACAAGCTTCTTAAATTGTTTGAAGCACCCGGTTGGGTGCTATCTTGCAAGCCAAGATGCTTAGAAATGCTCTGGCTTTTTGCATATTGTTCAAGGCTATGACCCTTGACCTTCCAACATTACTCCACTCCACTTGAAGTTCTGCCTGTGCTTGTGATGACAGCATATTGTCTCGAATCTCTGGTTATCTTCCAGTCTCTACAGTGCTGAGGCTCCTTGTGTGTCATTGTGTTTTCTCTTTCTCCTACCAGCTGCTCACTGTGGGCATTGCCTGAGGCTGGGTCTTTGTTCTTTCCTTATTTCCTTTCATTTCTTTCTCTTTGAAGAGCACAGCTTCTCTCATAGTCTGAGCTGGGCCTTTTATGTTGATTTCTAGGTCATCCTCAACTCCAAATGCTGACCTCTTCATTCTCCTCTGAGTCTCCATGCTTAGCTCACTACTGAAAATGTATTAACAACACAAGGGGCTACAGACAGAGGGCCCACAAAACCAGATACTTCATCATCTCCAACTGCCTTCCCTTCCAATTTCATGTTCTTGATGATATCATTGTAACTGCCTTTTCTTCTTTAACTGACAAGTTACCAATCCCAATCTGGATAGTTTCTTTCAGTAATGGGATTAAAATTGCAATCCAAAGTCAAAACAAACCTTGGCTCCTTATGCCTTCTAGATTTATATGTATATTAGGGGGAATGTGTATGAAAGCTTGCCTTATTTATCTCAGGAATAATGTCAATATCTATACCACTCTTATTTACAGAGACTATGGGGTTTGAGGAGAAGCAACTAAAACCTAAGCCTTTTGACATTTTAATCTATGTTCCAGATGCTTAATACTCAGATTGCATGGAACTTGATTTTAGTGGGCTTAATTAATGAATGTAATAGAAAACTACCATTTTTTTTTTTGTAAAGCAGGAGAATTCAGAGGTCAGAGACTTGAGGGAGAAAGGAGTCAAAGCCGCATGGTAGGAAGACAGAGTCCCCAGACTCAGCTTCTAATGAGGAGTTGCTGGTGTTAGGCGACAGAGGAACACGAACATCCAACATTCCATGTTGGTGGCTTCCATTATTCCTCCAAACCTTCAGCCAAGTTTTATACATTAAAAAAAAATATGTTCTGTGTTGAGCCAGGTCTACACTGAGTTTGGCACTGAGTAGAGATAGTCTGAAGCCATGGGTTTTAAATGAGAAAGGAATTTCACCTCCAAACTAATGGAGCCAAACAGTGGAAGTGCGTGGAAGCTTTAGGAGAATATTGGCTTTTGTGCGCTGTTGACAGATTTAACCAACTTTATATAAATCTCAAAGGGCAAAAATGACTTCAGCTGTCTTTTGGGATATCTTATTTTGGTGAGATCTTATAACCTGTCCTTTCCCATTGCTACCAACCCTTGGAGTCCACACTCAGGTGACCCTCCCTGCCTCTTGAGGGGGCTCCTGGTTACTTCATATATGTAGCCCAGCCATCTTCTCTTAGACTTTGTGGACTCCATGTGAGAACTTCCATTTCCAGCTCTAGCTCTAGCACCCTGACTTATATCCTTTAGTTGACCTTATAACAAGGCCATTAACATAAATTCAATATTCCTGAAAAGCAGGACGCCTTTCAGTGTCATGAGCTTTATCTAAGTGAGGTTGAGCCATAGAACAGTGACATTTCAAAAGCTATTATGCTTAATTATTTAACATGACTTTACTGTTTATTTCCAGCAGATGGAGCCAGGGTAAAGATTTTTGCCAGGTTTCAAATGCTTGGAGATTTCTCTAAGGCAGCTGCTTTATCCTAGATTCTTATACGATCCTTCCAATGGTGCTGTTAAATAGAAATTACAATCCCTGTTTTACTGATGGGAGAAATTGAGGGATTTGTTTTTTAGGGTTAAGTAGGTTGACCAAGACTGCCTGAGTTAGTAAGTGGGAGTACTGAGATTAGATCAGGAGTCTGACTGGCTCCATGTCTCATGTTCTTTCTTACACTGTGTTTCTCCATGAAGAAGAAAAATGCTTATTTCAGCTACAGTTTTCCAAATAGCAAAGCTTCAGGATTTTCTATACCTTGAAGATGAGCTGATGATAGAACAAATCAATCAGGAAACAAAAAGGAAGTGTAAGGATTTTTAGCAACCTTGTATATAAATGCAAGGAAGCAAACAAACAAACAAACAAAAAACCAAGGCATTCTTTGTATGTGCTTCTTAGTGCACCAAATTGTGGTTTATGAGAATCAAGAGGAAAAAGGGAAAATTTAACAACAATCAAACAATAAAGCAGCACAAGAACTACAAAGGACTCTCTAAGTAGGAAGTTTTATGACTTGGAATAGTATTGGTTTTGAAATTATTCTCTGGATTCCCATTTCTGCAGTAGATTTGTTTTATTAATGGTTTGCCAGCTCTCCCTGGGGATCTATTTACTAGCTAACTTCATAAATCTGACAGCTGCAGGCAGGTGCAATACACAGCAGCACAGTCTTAAAAAATATTATTATGGGACCAGCCAGGGATGGGGGAAGATCTAAGAAACAGGTGTCATGGAAATACAGGAAGAAATTGACAAGTCTTGAGTGGAAGGGATGCTCATTTAGGTACACACACACTCACACACACACACACACACACACAGTCTAAATTATATGTAGTTGGCAGTAGTACTTGGCACTTAGGCCTTGTGCTTGCTAGATAGGTGTTCCATTGCTGGACCACACCTACAACCATTTTTTGAGTTAGGTCTTGCTTCCTGTCCAGACATATGCCTGGACCTTCATCCTTCTAATTTTTTTTTTTTACCTCCTGCTGTAGCTGCCCATGTTGGCTTGGGAACTCAATCCTCCTGACTGCAGCTTCCTGAAAAGCTTGGAGAACAGGTTTATGCCACCGTGCCCAGTGAAGGATTCAGGAGAGTCTCATGAATTCTTCTGCCAGGCTGACTTTGAACTTTGATCCTCCCGATATGAGCTTCCAAAGTAGCTAGCATTACAGTTATGAACCGTCAGTAGCTAGCTTAATTTTAGGCAATACTTTTTGGAGGTAATGACATTGTATGTTGCTAGGAAGAAATTGATCTTTGTCAAAATTGTTCAGTGTCGTGAATAATAGAGTAGAAACTGGAGAGCATGAAGAATAATTGCAAGTTGTGTAAACAGCAATTTGAATGTATTAATTTGTCTTTGTAAAAGTAATATATTTCTAAAGAGTTAAAATTTGTATATGCAAGTTAAGAAAACCTACATATACACACATATACATACAAACATACATATAAATATCCATTTCCCAACTTTTTTCCCACAACCCTACTAGTAAATGTGAACCATGTATTCTTTTTTGTATTTTAATCTGTTTATACTCTCTCCATGTATGTATTTGCTCTTTCTCTCTGAATGTGCACACATTTATATGTACATATATCTTTATACAGTATTATTTATTATTTTAAATTATTTATATGTATTTAGACAAAAAATAGACTCATATACTACTGTTCCATCTTTAGCACCCATTCCCTGGCTCTCGTGAACATGTTTCTATGTTAGCATTTTCAGTTCAACCTCATGGTAAAAGCAATTTAAAAAACTAATTTAGAAATAGCATCAAGGAGAATATGAAGTAAGCCTTTGCCAGGGCTGAGGAAATGAAGAAGAGGAAGAAAATGAGTAGGAGAAATGGCAGTTAATAAATAGAATGAGTTGAACAATTGCTTCTATCTCTTTCTCTGCTTCTGTATTATATGTTCAGATTGTTTTTTAGGCATGCTCTCTACCATGTGAGCCTCTCAGATAGATTATTATTTATAATCTGCCCGAGGGACAATTTTTATTAGAATGTTTTTCTTTTATAGATGCATCTTGTGGTTTTAAAAATCTTCATGTGAATGTGCTTAGAAACAACAGGCTGGAAACTGAACATAAGCAATTCCTTTGGTCATATATAGTGTCTTATTAGAACCAACCACATAGATATCATTTCATGGAGTTTATTCTGTTATTGCTATTGTTTTGCTCATGGTTGGATGGAAAAATCATCCTGTGAATTTTGCTATATAAGGACAAACAACACTGCTGACAAATATTTGACATACAGTGTCAAATATAAAGTTCCCAGAGTCATTCCTAATGGCATTGTGTTAAAAAATCTCTAAAAGGTCTAAGATCTAAGATAAGGTTAAAATAGTTCTTAAAGGAGGGTTGTACATTGGCCAACGAAAATAGTAAATTCAAATGCTTTTTCCCGTTGTACTCCTGGAAATGACTCTAAAGATAAGATTAATGAGGTGTTGGAATAAGCTGTGTGATAGAAGCAATGTCATTAGCCCCTCTAAATATAGCCTTCTTGATATATTTGAAGTACATGGCCAACTTTCTTCCACTTATCTGCCTTCCAGATATTTGTTTTTGTCAAGATACTCCCTTAATACTTAGTACAGCTCTCAAATGGAGATAAGGATAAGGAAGAACACTGTGGCTAGGACTTTTCAAATGCTTTATGAAGCTAGTAGGGGGGTGGTATGTGAATGGGGTATGGATGATAAACAGAACAACTCAGTCAACCAACCATTGCTGCTCAGAGAGGTCTCTCATAATCTTGCTGCTAAAAGCCAGCTAGCAGGAGATTAATATTTAAGTAGAGAAGTCAAACAACTACTTGAAGATCAATATTATGATTTGAAATTGGAGAATATTAGGACTATCTTTGTGGTGCTACGTGGGGTTAGACAACTTTTAATGTGGTCAGTATGATGTGGTCATTGCCAGGTGTTCACACATTTCCGTATGAACACCAAATCCCTTACAAGTACACTGACCTGAAATTTGCTGCCATCTGATAGAACGTTGGGAAGGGGGACAGAATGTATGAGATTATAGGTATTCAATTAAACTAAATAAGATCATAACTTCTAAGTGTGTGTGTGTGTGTGTGTGTGTGTCTGTGTGTGTGTGTGGTTTCTGGAGCTTGAATTGAAGGCCTAGGTCTTATCTCTTTTTTGCTCAAGACTAATGCTCTGTCACTTGAGCCAGAGCTCCATTTTCAGCTTTTTGCTAGTTCATTGGATATAAGAGTCTCACAGATTTTCTTGCCCAGGCTGACTTTGAACCTCAAGCCTCTGATCTTAGCTTCCTGTGTAGCTAGGGTTACAGGCATGAGCTGCTGGTGCCCAGTTTTTAACTTCTAATTCATGAGGAGACCTTTTCTTTTTGCTCATTTTGTAGAAGCAAGTTGCCATGTTGTTGAATTCCCTATGGGGAGAGATGGCCATGCAGGAAAGAAACTGAGAACAGCCTCCGGCCAACAAGAAACTGAAACTGTCAGTTTGGCAGCTTGAGAAGAACTGGATATTGTCTACTGCCAAGAATTCTTCCCCACATAGAGTTTCAGATAAGAATACAGTGCTGGCCAACACTTCTTGTACAGGATTCAGCTAAGCAGTGCCTGGAATCCTGGCTCATTGAAACTGCAAGATAATGAATGTGAGCTACTTGGGGATGCTAAATTTGTGATAATATTATACAGCAAGAGATTAATAATTGAGGTATAAAATGTATAGCTTGATCTAGTCAATACCTAGTATCATGTAATTGTATCTTACAAACTTTCATTCATTCTAAAGAAAACAATAAGTCTAGGGCCTATAAGAAATCCTCCCTCTGCTATTTTAACCTATTTCCCTTCTTCTTATTTAGTGTATCTGCAGTCCTTTCCTTAGGTGCCATAAATGTCAAAGCTAGCCCTCTTTTTTTTGTTTTTGAAAATTTTTTTATTATTTTTAAGTAACTGTACAAAGGAGTTGCCATTCAACAAAGCAGTTTCTGGATACACTGCCTCTTGATCAATGTCACTGCTTTCAACGTTCTCCCCTCCCTCCCCTCCTCTCCACGACCCTCATTTTTCTTAATTTTTAGGGTTAGCACTCATATAAAATTCAGGTGAACATACAAAAACAATAATAAATCTATCTATCCATCTACTATCTATCTATCATCTATCCATCCATCCATCCATCCATCCATCCATCCATCCATCCATCCATCCATGTCAGTAGTGGGGCTTGAACTTAGCCTGGGCACTGTCCCTGAGCTCTTTTGCTCCAGGCTCTTATCACTTTACGCCACCAGGTGGCGCCAGTTCTGGTTTTCTGGTAGTGGGAGATTAGTGTCTCATGGCTTTTCCTGCCAGGGGTTGGCTTTGAGCCTCAGATCGCAGCCTTCTGAGTAGCTAGGATTACAGGTGTGAGCCATCAACACCTGACAACAATTTATTTAACTGAGTTTCAAGTGATGAGGAAGGCTTTACAAACACAGACGCGAAGACCTAGGAAAACCATTTTTTCCTCATGCTTAGTTTTCCTGACCCACTCTACACTAAGTATCTCCATTTCTTACAGTGGCACGGATCTGTGCAGATACTAACATCTGTGTAGAAATGTGATTGTGTGAAAGAACATGGTCTAATGGAAATAAACGGAGAAAGAAACATGTTAAAGCTTGTCCAGATTTTCTTGGCCTTTCTGTGCTTGTTCCTTCCTTTCAGATATGGGGCAGGAATCCTCTAGAAGAGAAAATGAAAACTGGTTTTATGCAGGCATTGAGAAGTTCTAGATTGAATGTGCCTCATCAGGAATTTTATGGAGAAATATTTGGCTAGATAAGTAAAAACTTACTGTGACAATCCTGCGGGCTTGAGTGATGACAGCGAGAAATGAGGCCAGCAATGGCCTAAATTGCCAAGAAAGAAGCAAGCTCAAGTTTGCATGCTTGGCATTGGGATGAATTTTTGTTGTATTCCCCGGCACCTTTACAGGGGGGGCCCACTCGGCAGCCCCTTTACGAATGGGCCCACTTCAGCAACCCTAAAGACCCTAGACATACCTCATACCTCCGGAGGTTCCTTTTCTTCACCTGGGCGTCTTCCCCAACAAAATATTGTGGTTAAGGACTCTTCCCGGCCCATGCACCAGTATGAAGTAGAGTGGGGGTTCACTACAATGAAACGGGGTCCCCCTCCCCAAGGGAGGGGATTCCTGGTTCCCCCAAGAGTCCACCACACAGTCTCCAGCTACAAGATGACAAAAAGATTTATTGGGGAAGTAAAAAGTGAACAAAAAGTGAACCGACCAGCCTTGGTCACAGTCCAGACTCAGGAGCTGGAACCGCCCACCACGTGTGCAGGATCAAGACCCAGACTAGGGAGCCGGAGCCGCCCGCACGTGTGCAGCCCAGACTCGGGAGCTGGAACCGCACACACGTGTGGCCTTCCAGCCTGGTTATAAGGCAAACATGACAGACAAACTTGCCACATGCAGGTGACCAATGAAGATACAACACTTACAGAGCATGCTAGGCCGCATGCAGGTGGCCAATAGAGTTACAGTCTGTCTCATAGTATCTGTTTGAACCAACCTGTCATTCTAGTAAGAATTGGTGCATGGATTTGGCGGGGCTCACATGATGCAGGTGGATACGCCTACTCATAGGAGGGCACAGGTTCCCATGAAGCTCCCAGGCCTCAGGTGGTCAATTTACATAACTTATCATAATAAAGGGGAGCTTCCCTGGATAGGGTGGAGGAGAGCTTAGTGGAGATGGAGTTGGCTTCTGCTCTAATCTGAGCTGGAGTCAATCTGAAGTTCCTCCACAGCTAATGATGGCACTGGCCAGATCTGACCTCCCTATTACAGTATTCTTCTACTATCCTAGTTATACTTATTGCTAACTATCTTGGTGATTTAGATTATACAATTTATTTTCTTTCTCCAACAGCTAATAAAAAGCTATCCACTTGTGATAAGAACTAAATGCAAATGAACAAGACCTTTTTAAAGTGTGTGTGTGTGTGTGTGTGTGTGTGTGTTTTGGTTAGTTGTGGGGCTTGAACTCAGGGCCTGGGCACTGTCCCTGAACTTCTTTATGCTCAATGCTAGTGCTCTACCACTTGACCCCCAGTACTACTTCCAGTTTTTGAGTGAGTAATTGGAGATAAGAGTCTCATTGGGACTTTTCTGCCTAGGCTGGCTTCAAACTGTGATCCTCAGACCTCAGCTTCCTGAGTAGATAGTGGCTAGGATTACAGGCATTAGCCAATTGTGCCTGGCTGTATGTGTGTGTATATATATACACCAATGAGCAATTCTGCTGTTTAATACATATTGAGGTACTAAAATAGTAGAAATTAACATAGAGGTACATTTGAATGATTGAACCCAATGGGTAGGTAAGGTGGGCCTACAGTGTGGGGGAATTTATAGTTAATATATCTTGTAAATGTATTTACCACAAAGAATCTTCAAATGATTCTTAGGCAAATCATATTACCACTTAAATATACATTCTCCTACTATGAAAATAAATGCTCTAATTTTGTCTCATTTGTCTAACAGCAGGAGCTCCTCTCCTATAACATTTTGCTTTGTTGATATACTTAACTACCTAGTAATTATTTTACTGGCTTCTCAACTTCTTTTTTTGTGATTCTCAATTTTATGATTCTGTAGGATGTTAGGTGTTGTTTTGGATTGATTCTCTCCATGTTTGACTTTTTTTTTACACCTTCTCGAATTTGTTTATCTACCACCCATTGGATAAAATGCTGTATCTTCAATAAGACACCCTATATAGCCATTCAAGACAATGAGTTCTGCCTGCCTTAAAAACAAACAAACACCAACCTTTAAGTAGTTGTACCTAAGAGTTGTTATTTGACACAGCAGATTATGTATGCAATGTATCCTGATCAATGTCACCCCTTTGAGAATCCCCTTCCATCCCTCCCCATCTCTCCTCTCACTGTTGTTTGTAGGATATCCATTGGATTCTTGACCACATTTTCCCCTTCATCCTCCTCTTCATTGTTGTGTTTCACTGCTGAGAACTATTCTCCGAGACCATGAAGTTTCTCATGCTTTTCTCACATCCATTTTACTAAATCCCCTGCCCCCTTTTCTAATCCTTTCCTGCCATTCTCCCTCCTTGCCTGTCTGTAATATTTTCTGTGGTGGATGGACTCCAAACTATTTTTCTAAACTCTAGTTCAGTATTTTCCTCTCTTGAAGCCTTGGTGATATACTCATTTTGGACAGGGGCACTGCCTCTGTGTTCTCACTGTGCAGCTTCACATTCTAGTTGAACTTTCCCTCTGTAGTAAGAGTGTCCTTTATGGGAAAGCAGCCTTCTGGGAAGAGGAATTGAATCATCTTCCATCTCAGTACTAGCAATGTCTGTAGAGAACCTCAGTTTCTCTGCCCCCTTTCCTTTTGCCCTCCACAGTACATCCCTAGTATTCTAAGCATTTGCATGCCTTCATGTAGAATAACTTAGGAGTTTTGACTCCGTTGCACAAGTTGCTATTTTAACACTGGATGGCAGTTGATAAAGTGGTTTTTAGAAGTGTTAGTGTTACCTCTCTAAGTCAACTTGAGAGGCCTTTATACTCCCAAATGATTGAGCACCATGAGGAAAGATCCACATATGAAAGAAGGGCTGCCAGCACAATCACATGAAAAGCAACATGGTTTAGTGACTGCCTTTCATGTCAATCTTTCCCTCCCCTCTGATGGCTGCAGTGCAACTTTGAGTGAATCACAGGGTTCCTTCCAATCCTTTTTGTGTACATGGAAGATCCTAGCAAGGCACTTCCCAAAGTTCTTGTGAAAAGCAACCCAAACAAGTGACTGGCAAGGCTCCAAGAAGTGTGTCTTCCTCAGAAAAGCTTGGCAAAAAGGTAATCCAAAGATTGCTGTTTCTGTGCGGGGAAAGAGGAACCCTTCTCCATTGTTGGTGGGAGTGCAAATTAGTACAACCACTTTGGAGAACAGTATGGAGGTTTCTCAAAAAGCTCAATATAGATCTACCCTATGACCCAGCCATACCACTCCTAGGCATCTATCCTGAACATCAGATCCCAAGATATCAAAAAGACATTTGTACTTCCATGTTTATCACTGCACAATTCACAATAGCCAAAATATGGAAACAACCCAGATGCCCCTCCACAGATTAATGGATCCAACAAATATGGTACCTATACACAATGGAATACTACAGAGCGATTAGGAATGGTAAAATATTGTTATTCTCAGGGAAATGGTCAGAACTTGAACAAATAATGTTGAGCAAGACAAGCCTAGAACACAGAAAACAAAGGGGCATGATCTCCCTGATATATGACTGTTAAGATGGGGTGACGGAGAGACAGTAGAGACCAGGTCTGTAAAACCAAAAACTGCTTGTCAAATTGTATTTCCCACAGCAACCCAACATTATGTAACTAAAACCAAACAACTACTCAACATATAAAGGTCAAAAATTGACCTCTCAGTGGAATACAATAGCTCAAAAGCTATGTATGTTTGTTCATATAAGACTACTGTCGACATATTGTCTAATGTCGACATTACACTTAAAGCCCTAGGCGAATTTTCTTGGGCATAGGCCACGTGGCTACTGTATATGTTCTTGGTACATTGTGTATTGTATATATGTCTACCTGACCTAGGGAAGGGAAAGAAAAACAGGGTGTAAGATATCACAAGAAATGTACATACTGCCCTACTATGTAACTGTACCCTTTTTGCACAACACCTTGTCAAAAAATTTGTGTTTAATTAATAAATAAATTACAAAAAAAAGAAGAAGAAGAAGAAGAAAAAAAAAAGATTGCTGTTTCTATTGTTACCTACCAAGGCTGGAATACACCAGTGCAGAGTCTCCAGTGTCTTTGTGTGTGGTGAACGTTACCACACTGGGAATCTAAGTTTAAAGGAAAAATACTAGGAATGTTCATCCTAGAAATAATTTCATTCAAGGCAATTTCTTCAGCAGTTATTTTCTAAGAATGAACGGATACCAAATGGAAAGTGGAAAAAGGAAATGGATAGACTCCTTCAGAAAACATTCTCTTACGGGCTGGGGATATAGCCTAGTGGCAAGAGTGCCTGCCTCGGATACACGAGGCCCTAGGTTCGATTCCCCAGCACCACATATACAGAAAATGGCCAGAAGCGGTGCTGAGGCTCAAGGGGCAGAGTGCTAGCCTTGAGCGGGAAGAAGCCAGGGACAGTGCTCAGGCCCTGAGTCCAAGGCCCAGGACTGGCCAAAAAAAAAAGAAAAAAAAAAAAGAAAAAAGAAAACATTCTCTTACTTCTTCCTAAAAAAATATTGGGATTTTATAGTTTGGTTTTGTTTTTTAGGGCATGGCAGAGCAACTCATCTTATAGCAGCCAGAAATCAGAGCTGAGAAGCTATAAAGAAGGGTCAGGTCAAGATCTATCCCCCAACACATTCCCCCAAATAATCTCCTTCCTCCAACCAGGCCCACCTTTTGCAGTTCCAGCACCTCCTAGGAGTCTACTCAAATGTGGATTAAATCATTCATTACATTGGAGCCCCCATGGTCAAATGAGCCCTGGAAATGCTTTCATAGACATGTCCAGAAGCGGGCTTTCCCAGTTTCCTTGCCCAGGCGACAAACAGGAAGAATCATCACAACACCTGTGCATTGTCCTCCTGCCTCTGCATCCTGCATGTGTTTCCCTTCCTCTCCTTCCAGTCTACCTCTTGGGATTTTTTTTTTTTAAAGAGCATTGCAGTTCCTTAAGGGGAAATAGTCCTGCCTCATGCAAGGAGACGCCCATAGAGAGCCTACACTTGCCCTCATGCAGCTCAGAGTACTGAGGGCAAGTGACTGCTCTTTTCTGTTTTTTAACGTGACAGAGCCTGACTCTGGTAGATACATAATCTAGGTAGATACATAATCTGGTAGATACATAATCAGCTGGTAGATACATAATCTAGCCATTGTTTCCATCGCCATTGCAAATGACTACACACTGGTTGGTGTAAAATAGAACTTTATTCTTTTACTTATGAAGTCCGAAATCACATTGTCAACAGAGCTGTGTTCCACACCACAGTCTTGGAGAAGAATCTATGCTTGGTCTATCCAGTTTTGGGTGCTGGCAGCATTCCTTGAGCAGTGGCCACATCATTTCGGTCTCGGCTTCTGTGCTCACTCTGCCTTCTTTCTTTTGGTCGGATCTCTGTCTGCATCAGTATTATCAGGAAGACTCAATGGATTTAGAATCTACCAAGATAAGCCAGGATAAGAGCCTCTCAAAATCTTTATTTTCACATCTTTGCACATGAAGTTTTTTTTGTTGTTTTTTTTTCTCTTTTTTTTTTTCTCTTTTTTTTTTTTTTTTTTACTCTTTTATCATGTAAGGTGATATTCACAAGTATTAGGATGTGAGTATGTCCTTTCCACTGCTCCACAGGGCCATCATTCACCCAACACTGTACATAGTCATTCTCCTATACAGGCCCATGACAGACCCATCCTCCCCCAAAGGAGAAAATGTCACTGAGCTGCAACCAGGCTCAGACTGTTCAGCATGGTCTTCGGGTAGCCATTATCAGTTGGCTTTGAAGATGAAAAATCAATGTTCGAATCAGGATGATTAGATCTGTACTGTCAGTACCTCTTACCTTTCAGCACCTTTACATATGGTTGTATGTTAGCATTTGCAAAGTGACAAGGCCACGGGTCTGGGTAAGTAGGTAAAAGGGGTGGCGGGCATGCATGTCATGGTATATTGGATATTGGTGGCAAGACAAAAATAATGAGAAGATTTAATCATCACTGAGGAAAGAAATACTTTTGCACATACTGGAAAGTTACTTTCTGAATTTGCTCCAAGATAATGTTCTCTTCTGGCAGATTCCCTCCTGCTACTTTTGGTGAACAGGCTATCAGAATATTAACATGTGTGCAAGGTTATATATTAGTCTACTTATAATCTGGACTTTTTCACAAAATAGTACCAAAAGATGCTAGAAATCAGAGCTTATAAATTTTAAAAAATCTGTAATTTCCTTTAGGAAATTAATTTAATTTAAAAATACCTTTTGTAAGCCAGGCATGAGTGGGTCCTACCTCTAATCCTAGCTATTCAGGAGGCTGAGATCTGAGGATCATGGTTCAGAGCCAGCCCAGGCAGGAAAGTCCATGAGTCCTTTATCTCCAATTAACCACCAGCAAATCAGAAGTAATGCTATGGCTCAAAGTAGTGGAGTGCTAGCCTTGAGAGAATGAAGTTTGGGAACAGCACCCAGGCCCTGAATTTAAGATCCACAACCACCACCAACAAAACAGAAACACCCTTTATTTAGAAATTTGATATTGATTTCAACTCTGTTTCTAGTTTAATAATTCTCATGCATGATCTTGTGATATTAGGCAAAATTTTTACAATAGAAGCAGGAAAAATTAATATTCTCATTAAATTTTACTGCTCCAAAAGCAAATTAGAATGTGTCCCCAAATTCCATGTTCATGCACAGATGGAAGAAAGAAAAGAAGCAGGAAAGGGGAGAATCATTGCTTACAATTAGTCCTTAAACACATAGCCTTGGATACGCTAACAAAATTGAGTTTTATATTGAAGAGGTCAAAGAATACAGATGAAAATGGCTGCTAATGGTTAGTCTAAGTCCTCTTATAACATCCAGATGATGTCACTGTGAGGATAATCAAAGAAGTGCCACCATTTGAAATATGTGCAGATTATTCTTGCAACAAGAAACAACAAAATACAAAGCCATCTAAGATTGAACAGAAAGGAATGAATTGTACTAACATTATAAAAGTAGAGAATGTACCAGTGAGAGATTGCATTTACTTGCAAAGAGGAAAAAGCAATTGGGAAATAGGAAAAAAAAATGTTTGGGAGAGTGTATTTATCATAGAAAGACAGCTAAATGTAGATCAATCAGTCTTTTTCTAAATTACTTACACAACAGCAATGCCTGACTCCTTCACAGTCATGCATCATGTCATTGGTGGTAGTATTTCTCATGGCACCACAGAAAAGCTGTGAAAATCTGAGGGAAAAAAGTTTTGGTTGAACTGAACACCTCAGGGGGGGAAAGGGGGAGGGGGGAGGGGGATGAGGGACAAGGTAACAAACAGTACAAGAAATGTATCTAATGCCTAACGTATGAAACTGTAACCTCTCTGTACATCAGTTTTATAATAAAAACTTAAAAAAAAAGTTTTGGTGCCCAAGAAGGGAGCTAGATCTCTTCTATCTAGTCATTTGTGATTTTCACCTTTACTATAAACAAAAACAACTTTGTACAATGGCTACTAAAGTGACATACAACTTGGTGCTTCTTTCTCATCTCATTCTTCTGTGTCCACGTGCCCAAGTTGACTCATCTTTTGCAATGAGAGGTCTTTATATAAAGAAAGGATGTTACTGTCTTTGACTTTCAGAAATAAGTTTGGGTTTCAATGTACAAAGTTCATTATCAGTAAGGGATAGACTGGGAATAGAGAAGCCAGTTAGAGAACTATTGCAGAGTCTCTGGCAAAAGTTGAAGAAGCCAAACTGAAACAAAAGCCATCTAAATAAACTACATTAAAACAGTAAAGTGAGCCAGGTGCCGGTGGCTCATGCCTGTAATCTTAGCCACTCAGGAGGCTGTGATCTGAGGATCACCGTTCAAAGCCAGCCTTGACAGGAAAGTCCATGAGACTGTTATCTCCAATTAACCACCAGAAAACCAGAAGTGGCAAGTGGCACTGTGGCTCAAGTGGTAGAGTGCTAGCCTTGAGCAAAAGGGAGCTCAGGGACAGAGTCCCAGGGCCAGAATTCAAGCCCCCGGACTGGCAAATAAATAAAATAAAATAAAATGCAGCCCACTTTTACAGTCTGAAGGCCAGTCTGACAAGCCTGTGAGATATCTAGTTAACAGTATCCAATAGTTACTTTGTCTACAAATTTGAACTAGAAATGCCATTTTTACTTTAGGTCCATTTCTAAAACAGTAGAAAGACAGGCTTTCTCTGTTTCCCAGTGTAGGGAGAGCCTCTCACTGTCCATAAGTATAGCATGTTGTATTGAAATATTTCCATGACTGTGTCATTCTCTGGACTTTTGAGTTTTCTGGAGTTAACTAGTACGTTTCTCCTGGTGTTTCCAGCACGTAACATAGCATACCACTCAGAGTGGTTTTCTAAATGTGTATTTCAACTAAGAGAATGAATATAATGTAGAAAGGACGGTACCAAACTTACACACTAGTTTCAGAGATTGCCTCCTAAAATGATGACAAATCTTGAGTGAAGAAATATTTTAGAGGGGCTGGGGATATGGCCTAGTGGCAAGAGTGCTTGCCTCGTATACATGAGGCCCTGGGTTCGATTCCCCAGCACCACATATACAGAAAATGGCCAGAAGTGGCGCTGTGGCTCAAGTGGCAGAGTGCTAGCCTTGAGCAAGAAGAAGCCAGGGACAGTGCTCAGGCCCTGAGTCCAAGCCCCAGGACTGGCCAAAAAAAAAAAAAGAAATATTTTAGAAATTGAGATGAAGTAGCCTTATTTCTTGTTAGCGTCTACCAAAGCTTCTCCTAAAAGTAAACACATACACATCTAATTGGTTCCAGGAACTTGTCTTGATTATCTACACAGGTTTGTTTTGTGTTGAAACTCAATTCTGACAGTATCCTAATGTTTATCAGGCAATTAGAGAAGATTGGAAGGCTGTAAATCAATGTGGAATTTAGAATCTTAAGAGAAATCAACATTGGGAATATAGGATGAGCCTGTAAATAGATTAAGTGGATTCAACAGCTGTTTATAGAATAAAATGAATATATAATCATTGCATTAAATTAATCTGGCATGTAGCTATTTCCTCAAATATAGTAAAATCATGTCAGAACTATATGGTGGGAAGTTAAGATTTTTTAATCTATATTTTCTGAGATAGCAATGTAGAGATTTATTTAAAGATAAACTTAGAGAATCGGCGTGTCCTCTGTGGGACTCACCCTCCAATTTAGCTGTGCTAGAATTTCTTTGAGAAAAACAAAAGTACCTCTGGGTTAAATATTTTCTTCAACTTCTGGGTGTATGGATGAGAGAGCCTGAGATTGTCTGCAATAAATCGTAAATGCTGCCGGTCTCAGAAAGTTCCAAAAGAGACCAATGTGTATGGTCCCTAACATATACACAGTCCGGCTCTGAAAGAGACCCCCTTATCAAGTCCAAAGCTCTTTTCCTACTTGTTTTTTCAGGAAATTTATGATAATCAGCTAGAGTATCACCAATACTGACTTCTGGGTCTACAGGAGAATCAGCCCATCTAGGCCATAAAACTTACTTAGTTATCTTTAAAAAAAAAATCATTTTGTTCGATTGATGATAGAATTGATCAAACAGCTCAGCCAGGCTCAGCCAGGTTATGGGATGATTCTCTATTGCTTTAGGCTATTTGCTTTGCTTATATAACTATAGCCTTTTTTAATCTAGTGAGAAGAAAGAACCTTTAAAACCTTTTAATTCCTCTATCTACAACAAGATAAGAAGGATCTGAAGATAGGCTCTGGATATTCCTTTTCTTTTCTCTATCAGGGAGTAGAAAGGCCTAAATAATTGTGCATGGGGGGTGTGCTGATAATCCATATCTTTACAATATCTGGCTTGGCGTGTCTTCTCTATCTTCCCAAGAATGAAAGGGTTTAAGGCTTGGTAGGAAAGCCACACAAACAGAACAAGAGCAGCACAGTGAATATAAGAACTGTTTAGAAATAATGATACAGGTCTGTGAAAAACAGACATGGAGTTTCAAAGCCCAAAGATGATTTCTTTAATGTTCCAATTAGATCTACTCCGTAATGGAATGTTTTTCTCTGCGAGAAACTTGATTTCCTGTTACTGGGAGTGTGAAAGATGGAGATAAAACTGAAGATATTTTTCAAAGGGCTGGCCAATACTGTGTGGATGAATGGATGTGTTGTGAAATTAATGGTCTTTGCAACTATGAAAACCTGGAGTCCTTTAATTTCAAGTATAGGTAAGGTTTCATAGTAGAGCTCTGTATAAACTCAGGTTTCTTATGCTTCAGTCCCTCTCAGAAGACAGCTGGTAATAACTCTCAATGGGGAGGTTATTAATCTCTGTGATATTAATCTGTGATTCCTGCTATTTTGCTTCTCCTTTAAATTCTAGGAAGTCTCATGGATTCAAATTCCTTCACACAGAACCAATCTGTTCTAGAAAGTTTCTATTGCCACCTTCATAATGATGTAATAACATATTCAAAGAAAACATATTCCTGAAACCATATCGAGAATTTTCACCATCTTCCTTCTCATCTGCATCTGATGACATTAGGAATTTTCCATGCTAGCCTCAAAATTCAGGTCACATCACCCGATGTCTTATCTCCCTCACCCTTCCCTCCACTCCAAATACAGGATATTGCTTTGAGGTAGAGTGAGTAAAATGGCAGAAACATTCATCAGCCAAAGGATCATAAATATGCCTTTTAAATTCGATCTCCTATGGTTTATAATAAGGTACATTTCTTTTTCTCTTAGTGTCTGTTTGTTCCTGAGTCTCTGATGATTTCAACTCAGGGTGACAAAGAAAAGACCCAACTATGGCCTCGTTCCATAGAGTCTTCAATGGACCTGTGACACAACGGGATGAAATGTACATTTTCCCAGCAGCCTAGGAGGGAGGGAGTCCTTAAAAAGGCCCTGGATAGTTGTACCTGTTCCTTTTTTGTTTGTTTGTTTTTGTTTTTTCTTTTAGCATTGCTGAGGTATAAACTCAAGATCTTTCTCTCGCTAGGTAAGAAGTATACCACTTGAGCCATTTGCTTAGCCC
Source organism: Perognathus longimembris pacificus (assembly GCF_023159225.1). NCBI lineage: Eukaryota > Metazoa > Chordata > Mammalia > Rodentia > Heteromyidae > Perognathus > Perognathus longimembris. Next base: position 110,158,759 of record NC_063163.1, read on the forward strand.
TTTTTGCTTTAGGTGATTTTTTTTTTTTAAGGAAAAGTATTGCATTTTTCACTTGGGTTGGCCTTGGGCTGTGATCTTCCTATCTCCACCGCCATGGGGTGGAACCCCAGTCATCCACCATCATACGTGGCTTTCTGCTTGTCATGGAATCCCACCAACTTTTTGCCTGGCCTAGCATTAAGCCTCCTCCTCCCATTCCACAAACTCCAATCTTCATTTCCTGCATAGTTCGGATTATAAGTGTAGTAAGACCTTGCACCTAGTGGATTTGATTATTTTTTTAGATATGGTCTCATGGTTTTGGCTTCAGTGATAAGTTTTCTATCTTTGTTTCCCACTTCACCCTGGCCAGTATTACAGGAGTGTGCCACCGTACCTGGCTACATTCATTCCTTCACCAAGCACTGACCAAGTTAAAACCAGACGCTACACTTACTGCTACTGCGTAATGAACCCTGTCTAAATGAAACACAGGCATAGATCCTAATATCAAAATTCCACAGCCTGATCTAATACTAACTTTAACAAGAATGTGTCTACTACTTGCTCTAAAAGTCCAATGGGCAACAATTGAAAGACACTCTTTCTGTTGATGGTATGAGAGGTTTTGTTTTTTTTTTAAGTTTATTAATGTAGGGTGCTGGTGGCTCATGCCTGTAATCTTTTTTTTTTCCAGTCCTGGGGCTTGGACTCAGGGCCTGAGCACTGTCCCTGGCTTCTTTTTGCTCAAGGCTAGCACTCTGCCAACTTGAGCTACAGTACCACTTCTGGCTTTTTCTATATATGTGGTGCTGAGGAATTGAACCTAGGGCTTCATGTATACGAGGCACTAGGCCATATTCCCAGCCCAGAGGTTGTTTTTATTTAAATATCAGTTTATATCATTCAAGGGTCCATTGAATGGCTGAAGCTTAGTGAAGTTTTCTCTAAAATTTTAAGATGACTATTGGCGTTTTCATTTAGCTTATGAATGTGGTTGATTTATGAAATCCATGGATTTACAAACATGCTGAAAAGGTTTGGACAGGTAATATAGATTCTTTGGCTACATGCTGAATTTCATTTATTAAAAATACATCATTTAAAAAATTCTGCTTACGTGTGAGCTGATATTGAGAGCTAATAGTTCTCTCCTGACAGTTTACTCTGCTTAGTTTGGAATTGGTGTTTGTCCAGCCTTTTACAATGAGACAGGAAACTGTTTTTCCTCTAGACTTGAGAACAGCTTGCATAAGGTAGATTATTTGTGAATAGACTATCTACTCCCTGTAGGTTCCATGAAGTGTCCATAAATAATCTGAACCTATTATCTCTTCCTTAGGGTGAGACTGTCAGAGTATTTTAAAGGGATATAGGTGTTGTCAGTTTTTTAACCTTTGGATTTTAGAAGTTATTTTTCTGTAAAATGGCTTTCATATACTTCTAAAATTTATCATTTAGGCTCTTTTATAGCATTTTTTAACAAAAAGATTATAAAAACTCTTCTTTATAACTGTCTCCCATTTTCCTGTTTTTGTTTTTTTTGTTTGTTTGATGGTACAAGGATTTGAACTCAGGGCTTTGGGCTTGCTAGGAAGATACTCTACCACTTGAACCACATCACCAGTTCATTTTTACCATTTTTGTAAATCCCTGTGGTCCTGGGGATTAAACTCAGGCCTGGATGCTGTCTTTGAACCTATCTGTGCTCAAGGCTAGAGCTCTTGGGCCATAGTGCCACTTCTGGCCTTTTCTGAGTAATTTATTGAAGAAAAGGGTCTGATGGACCATGACACTCAGATCTCAGCCTCCTGAGTAGCTAAGATCATAGGTGTGAGCCACTGGTGCCCTGCTGTTTTCCTACTCTTAATATGGCTTATTTGTGCATTATTTTTTCTCCAGACTTGCCTGTTATTTGGGTGTTTTTTTTTTTGTTTTGTTTTGTTTTTGGCCAGTCCTGGGGCTTGGACTCAGGGCCTGAGCACTGTCCCTGGCTTCTTCTTGCTCAAGGCTAGCACTCTGCCACTTGAGCCACAGCGCCGCTTCTGGCTGTTTTCTGTATATGTGGTGCTGGGGAATCGAACCTAGGGCCTCGTGTATCCGAGGCAGGCACTCTTGCCACTAGGCTATATCCCCAGCCCTATTTGGGTGTTTTTTTAAAGAGCCAGGATCTAGTTTGATTATTTCCATTGCCTTTGCTTTCTCTTGGTTATATTCTTCTATTTTCTCTGCATTTTGTCAATATTTCCTCTTTTATTGAGTAGAAAATGTAGCTCTTATTTCCAGTCTTACTTTCTAATAACTACCTTCAGGCTGTGAGTTCCACTTTAGCTTCATTTCATACATAGAGTAATTTTGTTGTCATTCTGTTCGAAATAGTTCAAGACTTTGTTTTTGTTTTTGTTTTACCACTTATGACATTTTATTGGCATATGACAATTTACAAGGATCCCTGTTTATACATCACATTGGGTATAAATCATTTAGCCATCTACATTCATCCTTATTGGGTTATGGTTTTTTCTCAAATTATAATTCCCAATAATGATTTCAACTGTGGCAAAAAGGGAACAACAGTAATTCCTTGAAGTGGATTGTGATTAGGGAAAACATTTTGTTTTGTTATTAAAATTCCTAGGATGTTGAAAAGCATAAACACCTAAGAATTGAGTCATGGCCTTCTTAAACATCTTTCTTATTTTTTCTAGAAAAATCCTTTGGTTCAAGTTACTAGTTTACAAGTGCCAGAAAATAACTCAGATAGCTGCATTAGCAAGGCTTTGCTTTTATATGTTTCATTAACCTATGAATGCCAGCATATTTTTTTTTGTAAATGTATATAGGATTTGGAAAGGGATTCTTTTCTTACTTTTCCCCCATAATTTTATTTATTTATTTATTTATTTATTTATTTATTTATTTAGGCCAATCCTGGGGCCTGGACTCAGGGCCTGAGCACTGTCCCTGGCTTCTTTTTGCTCAAGGCTAGCACTCTGCCACTTGAGCCACAGCGCCACTTCTGGCCATTTTCTGTATATGTGGTGCTGGGGAATTGAACCCAGGGCCTCATGTATACGAGGCAAGCACTCTTGCCCCTAGGCCATATCCCCAACCCCTCCCCATAATTTTATTATTCTATGATCAGTGAATACTGTTTGCATGATAAAAATTCTTTGCAATTTGTTGAGATTTCCTTTGTATGGAAATGAGCTGAGCCCAACTAAGCCCAACTGTCATACAGTACAGTGGCCATTAGTAACAAAAGCTCCCTCCTAGGGAGTAATTAGCACAGGTGTAGGCTAGTCACAGCAGAGGATCACAAGAGCCCAATAGCTATACCCTTATGAATGCATAAGATGACACTAAGTGAAATGAACTCCATGTTATAGAAACGACTGTTATATCACTGTTGTAATTACTTTCAACATGCCATGTGAAACCGTAGCTTCTATTGTTGATGATCCTCTTGTATCCCCTTCCTGTGGTTGTACTCACACTATCACTGTATCTTATCTGAGTACATTGAAACCGTGTATACTGGTATCAGAACTAGAAAAGTGAAAGGAACTACCAAAATCGAGAGACACAGGATAAAAAGACAAACGACTACAAAGGCAATGCTTGCAAACTGTTTGGTATAAACCAACTGAACAACTAATTCATGGGGGGAGAAGGAAAGGGGGAAGGGGGAGGGGGGAATGAGGGAGGAGGTAACAGTACAAGAAATGTATCCATTGCCTAATGTATGAAACTGTAACCTCTCTGTACATGCCTTTGACAATAAAAAAAGAAAATATGAATTTTTGTACAGAGAGATGAACTGTTTAAAAAGTTAGAAAAATGTATATTTTCAGTTTTCTGTGTACAAGACATTATTGAGTTTATTTGTAGAAATTTTGCTTGTTGCACTGTTTTATGTTATTTTTAGACAGAGTTGGAGTTTGAACATGGGACTTCTAGATTGCTCTGCTTGCTTTGTTGCTGGTTAGTTTGGAGATGAAGCCTCATGGGTTTGTTTATCTGTGCAGGATGGCTTCTCTCCGTTATCCTCTGGGCCTCAGCCTCCGGAGTGTGAAGCATAAAGGCATGGGTCCCCAGCTCCAGCCATTTATTTGTACGTGTCTTTATCCAGCTAAATATATCGGCAGTCATTTAGAATTTTGAATATTCTAATAACCTAGCCATCTGTAAATAGTAAATTGCTAATGTTCCATTTCTGCTGGCTAATTCTTCTAAAATATTCAATGGGCAAGTTTCTGGTTGCTTTAAAATCATCAGGAATAACTAGCGCTTTGAACTTTTGGTTCAATAGTTTAACATGACTTTATTAAAGGCATGTATCACGTATGACAACGTGTCCATAAATAACCAAAGCTCAACTAAACGTATGACAACGTGTCCATAAATAACCAAAGCTCAACTAAACGTGGCTTTAAAATGAGGAAAAGCTATCACCTCATATAACATCTGATAGAGTTCCAGAGTTCATTTGGTGACTTGATGCGATCATCCAACTGCCATTTGTCTTTCTATTCTGCCATCCTTAGTATGTGGTAACATCGTGCCTTATGGTTATAAAATAACCATGGTAATTTTAAATGCTATATATTAGCCTAAGCAAATCCTACAATAAAGAGATAGGTTTTCTTGTATCATTCTTGTAATCAAGAAGGAACACCTGTTTTTCTCTAGATCTTCCTGACAGATTTTCCTTTACTTCTTCTTGGCTACATTACTGCTTTGTGTCTATATGTAAGTAAGGAAAAGGAAGACTGATTGACTTTAAGGAAATGAAAACTATAGTCACAGTCTGTCACTGTTGAGAGAAGGAAGAGCCAGACAAAGGTAAGTTGTGCCTATTACAAAGAAGGGATAGCTTGAAACAACAGTTGAAAAGCCACAAGGCCTACATATTGAATTTCAATCTCTATTACTCCCTGACAGTTTATCAGTGGATACCATAGTTTATTCAAATGCCTCTTGCCAGACATCAAGCTAAGCATATCAGTTTTCGTCATTGATTTTCATAAGAAAAAATGTGTTGGTAGATTTTTTTTTCTAACTTAACTTTGAATTGTCTTTTCTTGAATTATCCAATTTGGTAATTGGAGATAATATCTAGGGTATAGTTGTAACTATTTTAGTTAGTAATTAAGGTTCAAAATTTTCAACTGAATATAAATACATAAAATAGACATTCAATAGATTATTAAAAATCAAGGTGTTATAATTTTGTGGTGTGTGTGTGTGTGTGTTAGGGTGATCCTGCTTTAGAATCAGTCATGTAGTATATATAAAGAGGATTAGGAATATTTCTATTTCACTCCCCCAACTGACTGAGTTTAAATGCTTTGAAAGCATCTCTATCCAACAGGTTCAAATAATTCAAGTGTGAAATAATCTGAGGGCTTAGTATTTATTTGGATGGGTAGGTTTTTGACAACTTTTTCAATTTTTTCCATGGTTATTGGGTTATATGGTTTCCTATGTCTGTAATAATGTGTTTGCTAAAACTTAAAAAAAAATAAACAGGAACATTTTCTAGCAAGAAAGTATTATTTCAAGCAAGTTTACAAAGCATTCCCTTTGAGGGCTGGGAATATGGCCTAGTGGCGAGAGTGCTTGCCTCATATACATGAAGCCCTGGGTTCGATTCCTCAGCACCACATATACAGAAAACAGCCAGAAGTGGCGCTGTGGCTCAAATGGCAGAGTGCTGGCCTTGAGCAAAAAGAAGCCAGGAACAGTGCTCAGGCCCTGAGTTCAAGCCCCAGGACTGGCCAAAAAAAAACCCCAGAAAAACAAAAAAAACAACAGCAAAGCATTCCCTTTGAGTTGTTTACTTTATTCTTTCCCAGCATTTCTTTGCCTTTACTAATTTTTCATATTTGGATGTTTTGTTATATCTTGATTTTCTAGGTGACAAGTTTGTTGCTGTTGTTGTTCATTTATTAATTCTATTGCATTTTTTTCAATTTTATAGTCCTTTTTATGTTTAACTATCATGTCTGGATTTTATGTTTTTTATTATTCATTTACTTTATTGTTATTATAGAGGTTATATACAGAGGATTACAATTACCTAAGTTGGGTAATGAGTACATTTCCTTTCATACAGTGTCTTCTGCTCTCTCATTCTCTCCCAGTCCCTCCCTCATATCTCCACCCTCAAATTGTGTAGTTCACTTTCATAAGTGTCCAGGGGGCTCCACTGCTGCAGTATCCCACCCTTTTCCCCTCCAGTTCTCTACCCTCTCCCCAACCCTTCCAAAGAAGTACACTTGAATACACCATGCATATGGTAAACAAGAAAGAACATCAAAAACTAACAATAAGAAAGAAAGAGAGAGAGAAAGAAAGAAAGAGATAAATCTCTTGTTTCTATATCTTGGAGTTCATTTCAGTATGTATATTATTTTATTTTATAAAAATATAAAGAGGCACTTAGGCATTGCACCTTTATGTTTCTCTCCTGAGAGTATCCTCCTTTGACCCCACTGGATGTGGGTATCTAGAATCCTGTCTGCATTTTATGGTTAATTTTAATTTGAAAGGTTACTTTCTAAAAAATTATCTACATTAGCAAAGGATCTAAATATTGTTAAGTAAAGTTTATGAGAGGCTATTGTTTTTGGATTAGTCGTTACTAACTCCCGGCAGATCAGACCAAACAGAATGGAATCATATGTGTTAAGTGCCTTGTAATAAACAGTACATGTAAACAGGACAGTTCTCATGAAGAACTTGAACTTTCCCAGCTATCCATGGCATCCACATATGTAAACTAGAAAATTAAAACCAATATTAAACAAATTGGATTATTCTAACATTTCGATAAACAAAAATATTGCTTGAGTTTCATGAAGAAAGTAAACAACTGTGAATATTGTGGTCTTTAGTCTCTTCTGACATTGAAGACCCTTTAGTCCTATGCCCATACTTTTCCTCCTCCTCCTCCTCCTCCTCCTCCTCCTCCTCCTCCTCCTCCTCCTCCTCCTCCTCCTCCTCCTCCTCCTCCTCCTCCTCCTCCTCCTCCACCTCCTCCTCCTCCTCCTCCTCCTCCTCCTCCTCCTCCCCCTCCTCCCCCTCCTCCTCCTCCTCCTCCTCCTCCTCCTCCTCCTCCCCCCCCTCCTCCTCCTCCTCCTCTCTCGCTCGCTCTCTCTCTTTTCCTGCATATGTCTTGGATCTGTAACTTAGAACCTGAGTGCTGTCCTTGAACTTTTTTTTTGCTTCATGATAGTGCTCTACCACTCGAACCATAGCCTCTACCCTGGATTTTTGGTGGTTAATTGGACTTGAGTCTCACAGACTTCCCTGCCTATGCTAGCTTTGAACCATGATCCTTAGATCTCAGCTTTCTGAGTAGCTAGGATTATAGTCAGAGCCATGGACACCTGCCACTTTTTCTACTTTTAGTCAGTCAGATTTCATCATGGAATGCTGTTTCCAGATCTCAGGTATCTTATTACCTAGTTTGTTTTATGCTTGAATACGAATATGTGCTGTCTTAGTACTTAAGCAAAGAACTACTCCATTCAAAGTCCATATCCTCCCAAAGCAAGGTGAGTTGTTAACATATCCCAAGACTTTCTGTGACACTTTCCTAGGACCGCAATATTGGGTTGCCATAAAGTTGAGGCATAAATGACATGAATCTGTTCTTATTCCTCTGGAGGCCAGGAATCAGGAATAAAGGTCATGCTCAGTACGAAGGCTCTTAGAGGATATCCTTCCTTCTTTCCTTCCTTCCTTCCTTCCTTCCTTCCTTCCTTCCTTCCTTCCTTCCTTCCTTCCTTCCTTCCTTCCTTCCTTCCTTCCTTCCTGCCACTGTTATTCTCTGCTATTTAGTGGCATGTGGCAGTGTATCTCATGTGGTTAGATTGGGCCCACTAAAGGTTTTTGGATATTGAATCCCCTGGCTGCCTTGTATAGAAAAGGCATTTTAAAGATATTGATAAGAGCTTTACTTTTCATTTTGCTATGTTTTCCCCTTGCCTTTTGCACCAGTCAGTTCTTATTGAATATTTGTGATTGAGAGCCTTAAGAAGAATATTAGTAACCTTCACTCACCTCTCCAGGGTGCTTTGAAGATTAATACTCTAAAAATTCTAAATTAAATTTTTAATTAAATGCACATATGTGAATTAATGAGATTGGGGACCAGATTCCTAATTTAGCTAGTTCACTTGGATTCGTTTTTCAATACCAGAAGATCAGTTATTTTTTTTCCTAAAGAATATCCCACAGTGCACAATTTGATGCGGTCTTCTTTTTTTAAAATATGAAATGAGCAATTTGACTAAACTAAATTGATATCATTTTGAATTAGTAAGAAAAATCCCTTTACCTTATTTGTCATAAGATGTGGAATAGAAGAAATTAAAAGTCTTACCATATTAGTGTGGACTTTACTTGTTTATACAGGCTTTACTTCATATTTCCTTAGAGACTCCATACAGTTGACATATACAGATGGGCTCAGAATTCTAGTTCTTACTGTAGATTCACATTGTACTATGTCTACATGGTTGTTATTGCAGATGAAACTTATTTAAAACAAATATGCAAGCCGGGCGCCAGTGGTTCACTCCTATAATCCTAGCTACTGAAGAGTCTAAAATCTGAGTACCATGGTTCAAAGCCAGCCTGGGAAGGAAAGTCCATGAAACTCTTTTTTTTTTTTTGCCAGTCCTGGGGCTTGAACTCAGGGCCAGAGCACTGTCCTTGGCTTCTTTTTTGCTCAAGGCTAGCATAGCACTCTACCACTTGAGCCACAGTGCCACCTCTGGCTTTTTCTGTGTATGTGGTACTAAGGAATCAAACCCAGGGCTTCAAGCATGCAAGGGAAGGACTCTACCACTAAGCCACATTCCCAGCCATGAAACTCTTATTTCTAGTAAACTATTCAGAAAAATTGGTGGTGTGGCAGAAGAAGTATTTAATAGAGTCTTCTGAGGGCTACTAAATTGCAAAAAGGGTAGGGGGAGTTAATGTTATTGGATTCAAAGGTTAGTTACAGTGGGTAGACCCTGAATTCAGCCTGCCAGCAATATAGCAAACTGATAAAAAATGGATTGTGTATCTATTACGGAAAGAAGAAAATGCTTTATCACCTAGGGGTGAATTTTGGTTTCCTTAACATAGAAGGCACATTTTATTCTGGCACAGAGCTTGGTGAAGCTTTATCTGTGGAGAAGCTTAGGGAGGGAGATCAGGCTAAGCCCAGAGACCTGACAGACAGAACTGGGAAACTTGTTCCTCAGAAGGCTACTTTTAAAGGAAACCTTTAAACAAACTAATTCCAGAGACAAATTAAGGCACAATTGCTAGAAAAGGTGTGATTCAGATTCAAGCTGGGGAAAAAAGGGAGCGATGTGTAATTAAAGGGCAGTAAACTAGGCAGCTAGAGGATTTGGGGCAATTGAGTAAGATGCGGATTTGGTGAATTTAGAGTATTTGGGAACCAAATCTAACCATTAAGCTTCAAGTACCACATCTCCTTTATGCAATACTTTCCTTTATGCAAATACTTGCAGTTTGCAACTATTTGCCAGAAGGCAACACATCCTTAGAAGAAACAATATGAGTCTTCTCAAGAACAAGGTAGCTGCTTCTTTCTAGGTTCTGTGACCCTCATTTAATCACATAAACCAGCTGCCTCCCACTATGCACCCCGGGCTCCAGGCTGCGAGGATATTGGCAAAGCTTGATGCATGCATACTAATGTTCATGTAGTTTCCAGACCACATCGTGGAGAGACTGTTTAGTTCAAACCTATAATTTTCTGAAGATCACGATACTGAATTATGTCCTGTGGAGAAGATAAATAGGAAAACCTGCTCCCACTTTCTTTGGAGAGAAAAGCAGCTGGAAATCAAAGCGGGCATTGATTTGACCATATCAGTGGTGAAGTTAACATTGCTTTTGTAATATGCAAGAGAGGAAGAGCATTTAATTCTCAAAAGATTCAAAAATGTTTGTCATTGCATCAAATAGTCAATGTACTGCCGGGATGAAAAGTGTTCTGAAAGGCTATTCTCACCCATGTAAAGTGGTGCTCTTCTCCTCCATGACCTTAGTCGAAGGCTTTATTATACAGGTTATAATTGTCCACAGAAATGGAGGGTGAAACTATAAATACTGTGGGCATTCTAGGCAACCTGTGTTTCTGGGTTGATTCAAAAAGCCATTAGACACAGCAGCTCTAGTTCTCAATGGAAAAGAGTCAATTCTGGTGTAATAAATCTGGCACAGTGTTGCTCTCCTTTTGAGAAGCTTAGTTCTTCTTGTTGAGTATGCTGGCTCTTGATCTATGAAGATTGACCCAGGACTGAAGTAAAGTTGCCCAAGTGATGTCCACTCTGTGTCCACCCCATTGCCACCTGTTTTGCAAAAGATTTTTATGGAGGTTCATTATGTAACAATGACTGATGAAATCATTGGCCATTGGTGGCCAGCTTGACAGGCTAGAGTTTATCTCCTCAGGCTGGGGAATGAAGCTATATGCTCTAACCTTCTAATCACATGGTTGTTTCCCTGACAACCAGCCCCATCCTTAAGCTACCTAAGAGCCCACAGAGTGGCCTCATGAGAACAGAAGATGCTACCATCAGCAGACTACTCTGTGGAATTGAGAAGATATGATGAAGAGCTTAGGAATCTTGTATCCAGAACTTGCTTTTAATATACAATACTGTTACTAGTTGTCTTACCTGTGTACTCAGTAGATTATAGACTGTTGTATGCAGGGCCATATCTATTATCTTGATGACTGTTAAATAGCTAATGGTTAAGCCAGTGTTATTAAGTATTTTCTGAATGACTGTGTAAACAAAAACAATATTCCAAATAAGGACCAAAAGTTACTAAGGCTATCCTGTGTTCACTGAAGATAGAATAGAATATTTTCTTCCTGCCAGATTTTGGTTTATTTAACTGACTTATGAGTTAAGGGAACATATTTAGAAGTTAAAGGAATATATCTATATCTATCTATCTATATTCTTATTATTGTTCACCATGTCTACATATATGACAATTATATACTGATTCTTAAAGCAAGCTACATTTAATTTTCTTGTTGTCAATTCTATGAGAAGATAGTCAAGAGAAAAGTACTGTGTCTCATGAATGAAGCAAAAGAGTAGTTATTTTAACAAATTAGATTCACAATCAGTATTGACTATTCTCAGTTACTCTGTGGGATAGGAAATCCTAGATGCTACTGGATCTGGGATTACTTTACTTATAAATAGTATATGAAATGCCACTTTCTGCTTATACTGTACTATTATGTAACATGTAAAGTATATACTAGGCATGAATTAAAAGGTATAGGGCTTTATATTCATGATATTATATAGTATCACTTAAAATCATAGCAGCTTATGAAATGAAAGCTTGGGATATGTCAATAACTTGTCCAAGATTGTGGAGTTACTGATCTAAAAATCTCTCATAGCTAGGCCAATCTAGTCTAATTGTTCTTATGAGCCTCATCAGTTTCCTTTATTCTCTAAGAAAACACTTTGGATTCAAAATACTTAATGTAGACTGATATCCACTTTATTTGATGCTCTCCTACAATCCCTTTTATGTTGAAAATCCTCACAATGACCACAAAAATATTCCTACTTCTGCTTTAATGATTCTCAGATAGAAACTTAGAATTTATAGGCAAGCTTTCAATGAGGAATTTGACTATAAACGCCGATCCTGTAGGCTTTTTTCTTCACAGTCCCTCTCAAGACTGTGACTTTTCCTTAATGGCTCCCTGGCATTCTGTGGCTTCCAGGATTGAGGAGATGATCCTGGGTCACCAAAAATGCAACAATTATAGCACATGGTGCTCTGGAGAGGGACTTGTCCCTGGAATTCCAGCTCTAAAGACATTTAATGTTCCTGTAAAAATGACTTTCTATCTATTTCACCTAGAGAAGGCTCATGTCATCTTCCTGGTGTAAAATATCCCATTACTTTTCAAAGGAAATCTGATCTAAATGTTTTTCCAACTCCCACTGAAGTCCCATTTCTTCTTGTTCATTTCTCACTGCAAATGCACAACAATCCATCAACTCTACTCGCTCTTATCTTCTTGTATGCTCTTGAAGATAACAACCAGTTAAGCAGAGCTCTCTCCTGGAATGGTTTTTCTGAAATAGAAATCCTATTGTCTCAGTATTTTTTGAGGCTATCTGATGAGTGACCTTTCTTAAGAGATGGGTGAGATTGTTCTAGTTTCAAGAAATCGAAGTAACTCAAAATTTCTCAAACTGTGTGATTGGTTGAAGCAAGTTCCAGTGAGGGGACTTCAGAAAGAGCTGAATAATTTTGTGAAGAGTAGGAACTGGAAGGAGATTTGGGGTCCAAGGTATCTTAAGTCATCTCTGCAGGTAGAGATTTTGCTCCCACTGGCCTCCCACTCCCCAGCGTACAAAAAATGCATAGTTAATACCCATTAAATTAAGAAGGAAAAGAGGTAATTTTATAGTATATCAGTGAAAACCTAAATGGTTATGATACCACCAGTAAGTCCTAATATAAAGTACAGATACTGAGTGACAGTATTAATACAGGTTGATCAGTTGCTACAAAAGTACCTACTCTGAAAGAAGATGCTGGTAATGGGGAAGGGTATGCTTACCTGGGGCAGAAGGTATGCTGGTTATTTCTACACCTTCTACTCAACTTGGCTGTGAACCTAACACTGCTCCTAAAATAGTAGTCTTTAAAAAAATCCAATGAATGAGAATGTTTATATCTCAATCATTAATAATGGCAAATGAATGGGAAAAAGATGCATATCAAAGAAAGTAGGCTATTAAAAATAATCATGTATATAGCCCTGAAAATAATAATTTGCAGGCTGGTTCTGGTAGCTCACACCTGAAATCCTAGCTGATCAAGAGGCTAAGATCTGAGGATCATGGTTCAAAGGATATGGAATGGTTTTTAATTGATTTTAATATTTTCTGTAGTAGTACTTTGCATTTTCATTGAGAGATGAGGAAGTTATAACAGAATGTATAATAAAAAGTCCGCTGTGATTGGTGCTGATGAAAGGGATCTGGGAATTCCCATCAGGTTCGGTGTAAGGAGGCATATCTGGCTCATTAGACCCCTGGATGACATGATGGCTTCTGTTAAATGGGACACCTTAAACCTTAAGAAATCTGAGAACTTTGACTTATCAGTTACATCAAACCCTATGATTCCCATTGCTTGACTAAAGTTATACCAAGAAAGAACAGAATGTGCACCTAGGTCCATGTGCTGCATCTTGTAAGGACTCAGCAAATCTCTACACTGATCGGTGCAGCTCTAGCTTGTGAAAGAGCTAAAAAGAAATCCTATTTCTACTCTCAAGGGAGGCATTCAGAATCCCACAAACTCTGGCCAAGACCAGACACCAGCTTCATGCCTAAGCTTTCAGAGTCAACTTTTGCAAATGCTGCACAGTTCCAAGGCTCAATGGTCATTGTCCTATTAATTAACTCTCAGGCTCTCAAGCCTTTGAGATGATGGCAAGTCATTGTTAGGCATACAAATAGCCTTGCAAAGGTGCCATGAAATACACATGTGTCCGTGTTCCCAGACTGATTAGCCATACAGTAAACATACATTCCAGTTTCATAAAAACATGTCTAGTTTTTCTGCACTTGTCCTTTCTTTGAATTTATTATCCTTCAGAAGAAGACAAGTGATTCTCAGATTCAATTCCACTTCTGCAAGTGCTGTCTGCACCTGCTCCAGTGAGACGTGCATGAAATGGGATGGACGACAAAGCAGGCAGATGGCCGAGGACGTCCTCAGGTTCTGCAGTCAGTCAGACTTCAGTTCAAAATTCCTCAGCCTTGTATTTCTCCCAGAGAGAATTTCAGATCCTTCACTTCTAATGCTTATCTCATTGGTACTGTGAGGGTTAAAATAGAAAATCCTGTTAAATCCTTGGCATGTGGCAGAACTTTTCATTGAGCTCCCTCTAAAGACAGTCAGTATTCCTGTTGGAGGGGGAGTGGTATGAGGTGAGGCTCAGGGACCTCTTTACTGAATTATTACTTTCAGGAAGCAAATATATAGCTTTGGGTTTATATGATATGGCACAGCAAATATTTCCCCATCTGATCTATCCCCAAAACAAATGCATTTAGTATGTCCAGGAGATGTCTGTACTATTAGTTATTGGAGCACTATCACAGTAGTCAATATACAGAACTAAGTTAAATCCTCATCAGTTGTTGAGTGGATAAAGAGAATGTGGGCCCTACATATACTGAGATACTATTTAGCCACCCAGTCAGTGAAATTCCATCATTTGCAGCAACACAGATGGAACTGGAGATAATTATGTTGAGTACAAATAAGCCGAGCCAAGAAAGACAAATAGCACATGACCTCACTCACAGGTAGGATGTAAAAAAGTAGATTTCTTAAAAGTTAAGAGCTGGGGTTGGTATACTAAGTGAAGTGAGCCAGACCCAAAGAAACATGGACTCTATGTTCTCCCTTATTGGGAATAATTAGCACAGGTTTAGGCAAGTCACAGCAGAGGATCACAAGAGCCCAATAGCTATACCCTTATGATGACATAAGATGATGCTAAGTGAAATGAACTCCATGTTATGGAAACGATTGTTATATCACAGTTGTAACTACTTTCAACATCCCATGTATATCTGTAGCTTCTACTATTGATGATGTTCTTGTATCACCTTCCTGTGATTGTATCTACACTATCTCTGTAATCTTATCTGAGTATATTGGAAACCATGTATACTGGTATTAGAACTAGGAAATTGAAAGGGAATACCAAAATTGAGAGACACAGGGTAAAAAAAGAGAAACAACTACAAAAGTAATACTTGCAAAACTGTTTGGTGTAAGTGAACTGAACACCTCAGGGGGGGAAAGGGTAAGGGGGTATGAGGGACAAAGTAACAAACAGTACAAGAAATGTATCCAATGCCTAACATATGAAACTGTAACCTCTCTGTACATCAGTTTTATAATAAAAACTAAAAAAAAAAAAAAAGAGTTGGGGTTGGGAATATGGCCTAGTGGCAAGAGTGCTTGCATCGTATACTTGAAGCCCTGGGTTCAATTCCCCAGCACCATATATACAGAAAATGGCCAGAAGTGGCACTGTGGCTCAAGTGGCAGAGTGCTAGTCTTGAGCAAAAAGAAACCAGGGACAGTGCTGAGGCCCTGAGTCCAAGCCCCAGGACTGGCAAAAAAAAAAAAAAAAGTTAAGAGTTGAATAGTGGTTACCACTGGGTGGCAAGGAAAAGCGGGAAAGGAGAAAAGGACTGGGAAAGGTCAAATAAGGGTATTAAGTTACAGTTAGATAGGAGAAATAAGTGCTTTTAGCATTCATTTCACAGCATGGTGACTACAGACAGTGACAGTGCTCCATGGATCTCAAAATAGCTAGAAGAAAGGATTCTGAATGTTTTCACCACAAATAAATGATAAAAGTTTGAGGAAGCAGAGAGATTCACCCTGATTTGAACAGTGTAGTGTTTATACATGTGTTGAACATCAGATGGTTTCCCATAAATATGTACAATTTTTATGTGTTAATTTTAATAGGAAAAATACAGAGAGGAAACAGAGCAACTCTAAGTTAATTTGTTAGTTAAACCTCATACTTCGTAGCCTGAGAGTTTTTAAAAATACCACCTAAAGATTTCCTTTCATGTCATTGTCCACAAATTGTCTTCCATGCAAAGCAAAAACTCTTATAAACATTAAATATTCAAGGTCTATTTGTGTAAAGATTCTCTTTCATATCCGTGAATGCATTTTCTTTTGGTTTAGGGTAAAAATAACCCATTCCCTACTGAGAATGAGAACATCAGCTTCAAAATTCTATTAAAAGCCTAATTAGCCCTGATCTGCCAAAGGTTACTGTTCTAGGTCACATAATATATCAAATGATATGTTGGAATATATTCTGGAAAGAAACTAACAGATAGCACATTAGGTTCTTAGTCCTTCAATCTTTACTTCAATTGAACTACATACAGAATTCTCTTGGGTCTGAGGGTTGACTTTTATGCTAGATGCTGCATTTGATTGCCTTCATTAGCTTAGATATAAGTTTTAATGTCTAGAGAATGAACAGTGTTGAGCCCTTATCACTCCTAGTGCAAGCCTTTGGGTGGTCATTAAGAGTTGTAGATTTATTTTCAGGAAATTCAAATTTTATAGGTCAAGGTCACCTCAAGTTTAGTGGGTGATAGCAAGTACTCTCTTCCTTGGATATTTATTTTATATGCACCTCCTGACATCTGCAAACTGTATGTGTGTGTGTGTGTGTGTGTGTGTGTGAGAGAGAGAGAGAGAGAGAGAGAGAGTTCTTATATAGCGTCATATTCTAAGGAGCAAGGTAGTAAGTTGATCCCATTTTAAATTACATGAAAATGTCACAGAATAACATCTTAGTTAGGTTATCACAAATTGAGCTCTTTCGACATAAGCTTGATGATCAAACCAACACTTATTACATATTTTTTCTTAGTTTTTAGTCTTGTCTGTTAGGTCCTGTAGACACACACATAGCTAGGAGTCAACCTATGCTTACCACCTTTCAAATTGTAAGTCATTGGGTGCTGAGTCTGACTTGAGCATGTTATTTGCCTTTGATGTCTGTCTCTGTTTTCAGAGCCACTTCCCCCCCTCCCCCACCAAAGGACAATCAACTCAGGGAAGGTAGACAAGAAAATGATGAAAAGCATGAGAGAAAACATCAACAAGATCAACAATGTTCTATTTCTCATTAATGTGTCTGGAAAGTTATATTTTAGTCTCAGCCTACTATATGTTGTAGGGAGTACAGCTGACTCCTTCTTGATTAGGGAAACATGGTAGGAAATATTAGGGGCAGTAGATTAAGTCAACCTGACTCCCAAATTCTGCTTCTGTAAATGGCTTGCTTAACTTGTTGCTTGCTCTACCCCCTGCATCAACCCCCTACATCTGTGCTACACTTTTACCTTTATAAACCCCAATTTGAGGACTGCTTGGGGTCACGGTGGCAGCTCCTGAGTCTACACTGTGTCCCTGGTGTCAGTTCACTTTTTGCTTCCCCAATAAATCCATCTTTTTGCTTGAGACTGTCTCTTAGTGGTGGACTCTTGGAGGGATGGAGACTTCCCTCCCTTGAACCCAGTAACATTTCAAACCCTGTAACACTATATACCATTTATTCAGACCCATGATAAATAATGTACAAATTTTACTGAGTTTTTATAGAGCTCAAACTAAGTCAATTGTTTTTCTTTCTCTGTTTTAGACAACAGAGTTTGGAAGTAGTGAACCATTTGGAGCCACACATCCAGTAAGTGAAAGCTAGCGTTCAAATCCACTCAGTTCTGTTCTACATACTAAGGCCATCTCCATTCTATTGCTCTGCCTTCTGCTGGCACACTTGCACTTGGATGAATCAAACATTCCCTGACACAAAGAAACGTGCTTCTTTTTCTTTGCCCCTTAGTCACATATTTTTATGATAACAATTAGCAGATTGGGTTATCACTGTCTTTACTATGACCTTTCCTGAAGGTAAAGGTTGGTTACTTCTTTATATGTAACACAAGGGCTCACCACTAGGCTCTGTAGTTGGAAATGGAATTGATGGCTTAGAGGTTTTATTTCTCACTACTGTTCTTAGAAGGGATAGCTATTCATGGGAGAGACGCAGTATAACTCTCACCATGAGCCGAAATTATCCCATGTTTTCCATTTGCCGAGTTCCATCATGCAAATGATTGTTTTCTTCCTTGGTTTCAGTAGCAGGAGATATGGATAGGAAAGTAGAGAGCACCCCCCACCAACTATTTTTCTTTTTTTTAACTCTGAACTTCATTAGATTGCAAAAATGGGAATAATATACATAACCAAAGTAAGATTTAGAATCGAGTGATCTTGGCTTTCTTATATACAGAACTCTTAAAGTTGAGAGCTAATGGATATCTTTGACAGAAGACCTCAGTACCTCTAATTTTTCCCCCATGATCATCTTTAAATCATAAATTGTCCCTGAGGATTTATTTGCATATACCACTCCTATCTCAGTTCTATTCCTTGTTCCTACATAGAACTAAGGCAAACTTGCTTTTTCCTTTTTCCTCTCCCTCTGCTTTTCCTCCTAAATTCACAAAGTGCAGATATCATGCGAGTCCCACAATGTACATAATGGGGTAGGAACAAAATTCTGGCTACTCATTTCTCTTTTGTAGTTCTGTAGGGCTATAGGGTTTAATTTCTAGACACAATAGACTCATGAATTCACAGGCTGTGTTCACTGTCATCTGTTGTAGACAGATGAAGAGCAAAGGAGATAAAACTGCTAAGGCCCACACAATATTTCAGTAGAGCATTTGCTTCATACGTTATCCTTCCTGTGACTGAGTCACCAAAATGGAGTTCTTAAGGATACTACATCTTAATTCTAAGACACAAATTCCCAAGGATGGAATTTGGAGTACCAGTGAAAGTTGATTCTTAAGAATCATGAGGTTTGGGGCAAGAATCCCATCAGTAGCAGCAACCATCAAATTAGGGCCAATCTTGATCTTATAAATACATAAATCTATTCTGCTCATTGCCTCATATTCACTGAACTTCACAGCTCTCTGATTCTCTTGCTTTTTATGGCTTACGATGACTCTCAGTTGTCCACATTTTACAGCTATAGACATCAAAGACATGGGGGAGGGAGGATTTTCCCTATCTCTTGACAAGCTAGAGGCTGCAGAGATAAAGAGTGGCTACCCCACCCTGTGTAGCTCACAGAGCTTCTTTCCTCTTGGGTCAAAGATCCGTTTTGTCATTGCTCTGCTTTACAGAGGCTCAGCACACTTCAATAGGATCTGAAGGTATTGAGCTGTCATTAATGATACTTGCTTTGTCAAATGTACAGTGATACTTTAGAGGGTAAATATTGTATTCAGGTTAAACTCCCACACTTTTAGTTTCATGCAAAGCTTCCTTCCAGCCTAAAGACATGAGATTAAAACCTAATGTTGTATTTGGAGATTTTGGAACAAAGTAGAAGCAGGCATTGTGCTAGCAGGTCAGCCACTGAGCTCAGTTAGCCTCCACATGTTGATTTTCAGACACGTATATTCCTTTATCTGTGGTGGTGATGGGGCAGATGGTTTGCTGAGGGCTAATGTCAAAGATTGCAGCTGAGGTTTTACATAGCACAGAGCTTTGTTTCTGTGGGAGAGTTTATAGGACTGAGGTAAAATCTCCTAATAATCAGTATTTACAAGTCACCCTAGGAGTGCTTCTGGAACCCAGAGGCAACATGTAGAATGATCAAGGTAGCTGAACAGATAAGCAGCTATGTGGTGTCTTGGATTGGCTTTAGAACTCCTAAATAATAATAGTATTTACCATAGATTATCTCCTGCACAGCAGGGTGTGTGATAGAAAGGCCTTATATACCTTAATTCCAAGGTACACAGCATGTCACAAAACAGATACATTTATGAAAAATAGCCAAGTGTTTTGGCTTTTCTGTTATTTTAATATCCCAGTATTACAATCTTTCTTCCTGAAAATTCACCCTTTATTCTTTGCCTCTCTGTCATGCTGCTCTGTGATTCTCTTGCTTTACCTTTTGTGAGATTTTTTTTTTTTTCCAGAATCAGCTGCTTTGTAGATTCTACTTTCTTACTTCACACATTCTTTTGGGGCAGCAAATGGCTTTAGTGCCATTCATCAGAGGAAGGCTCCTAAATCTATATAGTATTTCCAGGCAAGACTTTACCCAAGAAATTTCCCTGGTCTATTTAGGCTGCTGTAACAGAATACTATACACTGGATAGCTTAGATATAATGTATTATTTGTCACACTCTCAGAATCTAGGTTGTCCAAGATCAAGGTGCCTGCAATTTCCTATCTAGTGAGGGCTGCATCCTCATTTACAGGTGATTCCCACTGTGATTCCACGTGGCTGTTGAAAGGAGAAAAGAGGCCTATTGGGTCTCCGCACTTAGGGCACTAATTCTATGCATGAGGGCCACACCTTCAGGACCTAATTGATTCCTAAGGTTCCCATGTGCCATCCCATCCTTGCCATCACCTGGGGAAATCAGTTTCAACCTGTGACTTTTCTGAGGACACAAACATTGAGTCTGTAGCAGATACAGGTACATATATTTAATTCCCTCCGGGAGTCTCTATTTAAATTTCACAAAAGCACTTCAGACTTCCTTCAGGAAAGAAAGCTCATCTTTCCTTTTGTTTTGCAGTTTCCCTATGCTTCTGTTCCAACTGATAACTTCACAACCTAATAATTGTTCAGATCAGAAATATGAGCCCTTTCTTGGACTCTTTGTTCTGCACTGCATGCATTCACTCAATCATAGAGTCTTGTAAAGCTACCTTCTTTGTACTTATCGACAATGTCTTTTCCTCTACTCAGAATTAGAAGGCAGAAGGTAAGGGTTATGAGTTGCTTTTCTCTGGCATGCTATTTTGTTCTTAGCTATGAGAAATAAATTAGCTATACATATTGACTTGACTATTGTGACTTCCTTCCAACTTGAAGAAGGATGATAGTACGGAAATAAGAAGCAAGGCAACAGTACATTTTGATGTGTCAGCGTTTTTTTTTTTTTTTTTGTTTATTTATTTATTTATTTATTTTTTGGCCAGTCCTGGGCCTTGGACTCCGGGCCTGAGCACTGTCCCTGGCTTCTTCCCGCTCAAGGCTAGCACTCCGCCACTTGAGCCACAGCGCCACTTCTGGCCGTTTTTTCTGTATATGTGGTGCTGGGGAATCGAACCTAGGGCCTCGTGTATCCGAGGCAGGCACTCTTGCCACTAGGCTATATCCCCAGCCCTTTTTTTTAAATCTTTGTATTGATGGGAAAGCAAAGAAAACTTTAAAATGTAGCTTTTGGATAATAAAGATGCTATCAAGTGCCGAATAGATTGAAGTAAATAAAGATAAAGGAAAAATATTTTAGCAAACAGGCAGGAGAATAAGAGAGCCTGAAGTAAGATGTAGGCACAAAGATCTTTGGATGTACATAAAACAGACTTGTCTCTCTTTTATATTTGTTTATTTATTAAAGGACATATAACCTTTAAAATCTACATTTTGTTTTTGAAATATACTTCTGATAATCAATCTCTTTTTCGCTAGTGTACTAAGAAATGGCTAGGCTAGACTTTCTTATTTGTCCAACCAGATCTTCATAGTTCGCATGCAAATATGCTTGGGGTAACTAGTGAGTAAATGTACTTAATTTTCTCAAGAATATAGTTATAATTCCATGGTTAATTAAAACATAATTATAAATCTCATAGCTCATGCAAACTTTTTATTTTTTGATTGGTTGTGGGGCTTGAACTCTGTGCCTGGGTGCTGTCCCTGAGCTCTTCAGCTCAAGGCTAGTGCTCTACAGCACCACTTCTGGTGGTTAATTGGAGATAAAGGTTCTTGTGGAATTTCCTGCTTCAATCCGTGATCCTCAGATCCCAGCCTCCTGAGTAGCTAGGATTACAAGTGTGAGCCATCAGTGAGTGGCTCTCATGCAAACTTTTGACACTGTCTCAAAGGTATATCAAGTCAATTATGTGTTGTTTTTTTTCTGAACGGAACTATCATATACAGTTTTATAAATATTATGTTCCTCAAAGAAGTTAGAATTTTTAAAAAGCCTTCTCAATATCAATAAAATCTTTTACTTTCAAGATGTGCACAGCTTTTTATTACTGTAGCATTCTTTGTATATAGGAAGGAGTACAACAGTACCAAATTGTTTGAAGATAATTACTCTATTTCAAAGAATTATAGACACTTGGATGGGAAAAGATAAGAAAAATCCACTTAACTATTAATTTACTTATAAATGGACTTTCTGAGTTGGAAGTGTGGGTTATATGTAGAAAACGGTTATTTTTCATCACTTAATACATCTGGACAGGGCTGGGAATGTGGCTTAGTGGTAGAGTGCTTGCTTATTCTGCATGAAGCCCTGGGTTCGATTCCTCAGTATCACATAAACAGAAAAAGCCAGACGTGGTACCATGGCTCAAGTGGTAGAGTGCTAGCCTTGAGCAAAAAGAAGCTCAGGGACAGTGCCCAGGCCCCGAATTCAAGCCCCAGGACTGGCAAAAACAAAACAAAACAAAAACAATATGTCTGGACATTGGGAAGATTTGATTTGCTTAGATTGAGCTCAGAATTAGGAGATATACTTAAATTAAGCATAAAAAAAAACCTAAAAAAGTTCTCCTGCCAGTTATTCCTGAGGCCTTATTAAAATTTCTGGAGTTGAATCATGAACATTTCAAAATGGAGTATGCCACATTAAACCAGGATTGGGGTCGTTGGTCTTCACTGTATCTAAGCACATAGGAACAGCCAAGGCATTTGTCACTGGCAGCCCCCTTAGAGTACATGGATCCAAGAAAGATGTGGACTTGGGGTTTGAACTTAGTGCTTGGGCACTGTGTCGCTGAGCTTTTGTTCACTCAAGGGTAGTGCTCTACCACTTGAGCCACAGCTCTACTACTGACTTTTGGAAGTTTTTGGAGATAAGAGTCTCATGGGCATTCCTGCTTGGGCTGGCTTTGAACCGTGATCCTCAGATTTCAGACTCCTGAGTAGCTAGGATTACAGGCACCCTGCTGGTAATGAGTGAGTTTGAATAAAGATGTCTAGTAAAGAATAAGATATTATAGTATGTTACATTTGCATAGTGTTTTATGTTTTCAATATACGGTATTCTTGAATTTTACTTGTATACAGGAGTAGTATTAATTACTGGCCTTATATCAGAAACAGTCATCCATAGACTTATGCTTATTACTTGAAAAAAAAATCAGACATAAAAAAATCTGGTATAAGCACAGTTAATGCATTTAAATTTAGTTATTTCCATTTGAATGCATTAGCCAGATCAATAGTTGGCTTTTGTATTAGGAATGGCCCACTCAGAAAGAAAAATATCCACAGAATTTCAAATGGGAAAGATTTCATGCAGACTTAGGTGCAAGGCTTTAGAAGTCTCGCAAGAGAAAAGAGGAACACTGAAACAATGCCAACAATAGCTACTCCCTTTAGAAATGGAGGGAAACTATGAACTGAACTGAAGCTATCAGAAGCTAGGCACCTGGGTTCCCTGAATAAGAGACATCTCTAGCTGTTGCTAGACCTCTGAGATTGAGGTAAGGCTGATTCCAGGAGTGCCCAGAGAAGCTGAAAATGAGTTGAAAGGTGCCAGAAAAAAAGTCTCTCTCCTTTCCCATGTCATGTCTCCTATGGGCAGAAACCAACAGGAAGCAAGCTAACTTTACACTCTTGAAGATGCCACAGAGCAGAGAAGGGTAGGTTTATAGCTGAATAATAAAAATCTAAAAATCTGCACATCTGCTGTTTAATGGGAAAAAGTAGACTAGATGAGCAGTAAATTACCCGTAAAGCAATGTTGCCTCAGAGTTTTGGTGTATCTACCAATATATTTAAAATTTTTTATTCTTTTATTGTTATCATAAATGTGATCTACCGAGGGGTTACGGTTAAGTAAGTCAGGTAATGAGTACATTTCTTTTTGGACAATGTCACCCCTTCCCTTAACCAATATTTAATGCATTCAGCTGCCTTTTGATATTAACACCCTCGACATGAATTCTTTAGTCATGCTGACTTGCTTGCCAGGCACAATGGCCCTTTTGGCAGAGACATCGAGTGCTACCATCATTTTATCTCTATAACATTGAAATTTTTGTTACCATGCTTTTAGAAAAACATGGCCCCCTTCTCTTGATCAATAAACAGAATATGTTCCTCCTCAAAATGGCTCCCTGTCAATGCTTCCCTCTCCTGCCTTCCAACACTCATAGGCCATTCACATTAGCTGCTGTGTCTTTGGGTCCAGTGTTCACTGTTGGAGTCCAATCACAGGTGATTTACAGAAGGCTGTTTTCTAGCACTTAGATACCTTTGATTTGAAGACATATGCAGCTGAATATATGGGTTTAATATAACCTGAACACTAGCAGCGATAGACAGGCAGGACAGATAATATCCACAACATCAAAACCTTCATTTTTCCTAATATATGATTCGTATCTCCTATATTTCCATGACATATGGAAATAATTTTTACTCCCCTAATCCATCCAGAGTAACTCTGGAAATGATATCAAGATAGTTAATCCTCAGCAAAATGGCCCACAGGTCTTAAAAATCAGTGCTGAAAGTGATGCACTGGCTACAAGTAAAGATCGAATACTTTTAGGATTTGTGTTCCTCTTTCTAGAAAGGATGATTTTCCCAAGCTCAGCTGAGCCTCAGAATTAAAACCAGTGGTTTTCAATGTTGACGCAGTGTAAGAATCACACCTGCCGATGATTAAAAGTACAGGTGCGTGGTCCTCAACTCCAGATTTATTAAAGAGATTTTCTGGGTGTTGAGCACAAATGTACACATGCACATTTTGTAGATAGTTTTGATGTGTAGTCAGAATTGAGATTTGCAGATTTCTATTCTCAGGAAAACCCAAAGAATGATTTAACTAGTATCGCCTGCTTTGGGTTGCTGGTTCCATAAATGTTAGCACTGATTCAATAAATATTAGTTTGGAATTACGAGCATCATTTAGCCATTTTTAAGTGGAAAGGCTGTTTACCTTATGTTTTCTTCTCCATTTCTTTTAAATGGTGAAGAGATGTTATGTCATTCTGTGGAGGCATTTTATTTGGTTTTATGTATACTCTCCTTTTGTGCTTTTTTCTTCCTCTTTTGTTATGGGTAAAATGTTATCTTGAGGTTGACTATTTAGCATTCACTGTTGGTTGGGAAATATTTATTAAATAGGTGATAGGTTTTAATTTGTCACTACAGAAATCAAAACAAGAATATGTGCTTTCTGTAATGAAAACGAGCAATGTACTCCTATGTTTACTAAATATTTTGCACAAAATGACCAGGACATTTTTTTATCTTATAAAAGATTTGACATTGTACAGACTACTATAGCTTGGCGACTTTTTAAAATAATAAGATCAATGATATCAATAAGATCCTGTAGTACTTTCTGGAAGTCTGGCTTCAACTTGTGTGCTGAAAAGACTAATGAGAGAATAAATTAATTTGAAACGTGCTACTGCACCTGTTATTTAGTCTGCAACATTTTTTTTAAAGAAAATGTTACTTGATTCAGTTACATAAACAGTGATTACCCTTAAAGAGTCTTTCCATAAAGTGTTTTCCACTTTGATAATATATTTCTCCAATACAACTTTCCTTTAATAGCTCAGCAAAAGCTGTTGAAATCTTAAAGCAGAATCTTGCAAATACCATAAGATGACACTTTATTTTTACTCTTCCAAACCTCTATCCAACTCTATCCAAACCTCCCACACTGTGTAAATGTTCCAATCTTTAACAATGTTTTCTATGAATCTCCTGATACTAATTAATGACAAAAGAAATGTCACGCCATATTATTTTCAGCTTATTTCCATCATTTTTTAAAAAGCATGACATGACAGTAAAATATGTGCTTCCCCAATGGTATGCAACTTTTGCCTTTGTTAATAAATTAAAAAAAAAAACAGAAGAAGTTTCTAAACTTTGCCTTTAAATTTAGTGTTTTCTTAAACTTCTGAATTGAATTCTGCACAACTGTCAACACCGTCTTTGGATTAGAGATGCCTAAAAAAAAAAAAAGACAGATTTTGATGGATTTAGTCCACCAGTATTTTGAGACACAGTCTCACACAAATCGCACAGGAGTTTATTGTGATAGCTAGAAACCCATTATTCAAGAGACAGTCATGAGAAGTTTGACTTTATTAGTCAAAACTTTGTTAGCTCTTGTTAGACAGGAGTGGGTTATTATAATATGGAGCTAGTGCAGCTATGATAGGAATAGGTCTGTCAGTCTTGCTATTAGCAGTTGACCATAGATCTACAAATTCCACAGATGAAAAAAGGGTCCTGTTGTTGAGTCAATAAAATAATAGTTACATTGAAACACAGAAAAATGTAAATGTGCATCATAAAGTGCTAGATCAAAAAACTAATCTATGGAATCCCATAGGCACAGTAATAATGTTCTCAAAAAAGCTGGAGTAAAATTTAGAAAAAAATAACTGGGTATGTGATGGTGTGTGCCTAGCTACTCAGGAGGCTGAAATCTGAGGATTGTGGCTCAAAGCCAGCCCTGGCAGGAAAGTTCGTGAGACTCTTACCTTTAATTAACCATCAGAAAGTCAGAAGTGGATATGTGGCTCAAGTGGTAGAATGCAAAAAAAGCTCAGCACCCTAACCCTGAGTTCAAGCCCCAGACTACCTACCATCCATAATATATTTCCAATATATTTCTACAATTGTAGTTGGGTTAGGGATATTTTGTCTTTTCTTTAGTTGCTGAAATGTTCATACTTTTTTTTTTGTTGAGATATTTAAGAAAACACATGTGTTTTATATTTGCCTCTTTTTCCTTCTTATTAAAATCTTGGAATTTGTTTGAAAGGTAATTTACTTTCCATATACAAGTGCAAGAGCTAACTCCCTTACCCTCTGACCAGTATTAGATTTTATAATTCTTTTAAATTCCCATGACATGTTTATAAATTGGCCACTTGATTTTTGGTGCAATTTATTAATCTCTTGAGCAATATAGTTCAATACAATTATCTACTCAAATGTACTCTTCATAGTTTTATGGTTGGTGTTTTGTCCCCCACCCCTGCTAGTCTTTTATTCTCTTTCTCTCTCTTTCTCCTCCCTTCCTCTCCATATGGAACTTAATATGCCTTATATGACATGTAAAGATCCAGCTTTACTCTAACATAGAGACTCTACCAACCCCATTTACAGAATCATTACCCTGTGGTTTGAAACGCTGTCTTTCTGACATGCTTTTTACATGGCATGTATCTATCTGTGGGCTCTTTCTTCTCGTTCATGGAGCCATCCAATTATAGTAGTAGTTTTACTCACGTTCAATGTAGCTGTACTGTATGTATGAATATTCAATGGCCAAATCTTGCTTCCACTTAAAATAGTTGGATGGTGTGTTTGTACTTTGCCTCATGCTGACAAGTTTTCCAATTGTGAGTTTGAGTCCTTGGTAGCGATTGTGCCCTTTTGTTCATTAGACTTAGGGATTTGCCTTTAGACTTAGGGATCGTTCCCTAGCACTACCCATAAGGAACCATGCATACTATGTTTTGTGGCCTCTCTCTCTCTCTCTCTTTCTGTGTGTGTATATATCTATGGTGTGTGTGTGTGCTTTGCAAGTTATGAACTTTCATGGCTCTTTGAAGGGGTTTACATTTTAGACTTCAATATTTTCAATAGCTGTCTGTTCTTGCATTTTGTAGAAGATTATGAACCCATTTCTTTGTGGCTATATTGTAAACAGACAATTGTCCGAGCAGAAAGTATGAATGTGAGGGTAAGTGTGTGTTTTTGAATGAACAGAATGTCTCGCTTTCAGTGATGTCTCCACGGCAAAGCTACTTTAATTACTGACATTCAACACTGAATTCTACCAGAAGCTGCTAACAAAAAAAGATGCAAAGAAATAAATAGAGGAGGCAAGGAAGGAGGGAAGGAAGAAAGAGGAAAAGAAGGAAGGAAGGAAAGAAAGAAGCCAGGAAAAATAAAAGAAAGGAAGGGAAAAAAACCCAAATGTACTTGCCTATAGTTTCAGCTGCCTAAGAGACCAAGGCACAAGTATTCTTTGAGCCCAGGAGCTTGGAGCCAGTTTGGGCCTGGAAGTATTTTTGCTTTATTTTATTTTTTATTTTTTGCCAGTCCTGGGGCTTGGACTCAGGCACTGTCCCTGGCTTACTTTTTGCTGAAGGCTAGCACTCTGCTACTTGAGCTACAGCGCCACTTCTGGCCTTTTCTGTTTATGTGGTGCTGAGGAATCGAACCTAGGGCTTCATGCATGCAAGGCAAGCACACAACCGCTAAGCCATATTCCCAGCCCCATGGAAGCATTTTTAAATAAAAGAAGAAAGGAACGCAAGACATTGTAAATGAATGAAAGTGATAGTAAAGAAGGGAGGAGTTCATTGATGAGAGATGGGGTGAACTAACCTGGGCTTCAATCTAGGTTTTATATTGCACTGAATTCCCCAAACATTCAACACGGGGGCCTTTGGGGGACTCTAAATGCCAGTGACAGCATACACACAAACCTGATACATGATGGGTATCCCCCAGAGAATCCTAGGAGCGGAGTCCACTGCTTTGGACCAGAGGGGCAGTTAGTTGTCAGGTTACATGGCTGCTTGCAAAGAATCTTACCATTTCCCTATTCTAGTAAGAGAAAATGATTAGTGAGTATAACCTTTTGCTATTAGCATACTCTACAAAGCTAATTAATGCTTACATTCAACACTCTTACACTGTAAAGACATTTTTCATTTTTGATAACAATACCACCACCACCACCAACAAAAGGCACAGAAGAATTCAATCCTCACTGTCTTTGGCTTCATGTGACACACGAGCCTAAGCCTTTACCGCCCACCCAGGATCCATTTCCATACACAAAAAGCTTTAGGACTTGAGATGTCTTTACAATTTTACTGACTCCTGAGAGAATTGTTGGGCAGACTCAGGACTGAAGTTACAGCATGGTGGTAATTTTGGATTATGTTTTGTCTATGTCTAATTTATCTAGCAAACCATGCACTGAAGAGGCAGCATTTTATAGCTAGAAGGACCCCGCCACCCTCCACCCCCCAGGACAACCACAGGTGTAACTGCTGAGGGAACTCTGGGGTTGAGTTGAGGAGGAGGATAGAGCTAGGGAGAAGGAGGGGGAGGGGTGAGATGGGGGTGCAGAGCTGAATACAGATAGATCTGCGGGTGACACAAAGAGCAAGGCTTAAGTGAAGAAAGAGGTGACAGAAAAGTCACTGGGTAGAAAGTCACTGGTGCAGCTGCTGAGCAGATTTATGTCATAAAAATCTAGCTTGTGGGTGAGGCAAGTTCAAAGGAGCATTGTCAAGTGACAAAACTGTGTCAGCTTGAAGCATGGGAAGGATGAGTTTTATAAGAGTTTGTGATCCTTTCTCTGTAGCCAACTTGGTGTTGGGAGAAAAGAATCTCATCTTTTAAAAGGATAGGTAGTAAATTATAAGCTGTCTGCTGATTTAGCAGAAGTGTAAACTATTTTAAAATGTATAAGGATTTTGTCTTTATTCAAGTAGGAGTAGACCAACAGTTCTGGAGATAATTGTCATTGGGATGATTATTTGCCACTCTCCACTGCAAAGAGGAAGGAGCCAGTGCTGTTTGGGAGGACCTCAGTGGCCTAGGAAGATACAGACAGGTTTGGGGCAGTGAGAGGAGGGGGAATTTCCCTTTCTTACGAATCTTACTTCAGAGAACCAGGAACGCAAGTTAAGGATTGAAATTAGGGGGCTTTTGCTATACTCTAGATGGAGGGAGATGGTGGAGGTTTGGGCAGATGATAAAAGTGGAAGAAAGCAGACGTGGAAGGTTCTGGACAGATGTGGAAAATAAATGTCAACAGAGTTTTCTCTGTGTGTGTGTGATGGGGGAGGAGATGTAAAAACTACCCAAAATCCATGAACTTAGTGAACCAATGTTTCTTTCTCTTTATAACTGGTCCAGCATAGGTGCTCAGAATCTATTATGAGAAAAGGGCCGTTCATTGGTGACTTGTGTTTCTGCTGAATCCTACTGCTTTGGTATTGTTTGATGGGTATTTTTCCTCCTGCTTAACTAATGCTAGAATGCCTCACTGCTCTGACATCTTTTACCTGAAGTAGCAACAAACTGTGTGTGGAAACTATACACAAGGTGCATATAATTCTCTTCACCATTCCTGGAAGCAAATAGAGATGGATTTGTTTGTTGGCATATGTTTCTCCATCATTGTGACTGCATAGTCAAAGACCAAGCACTGATGGGCTCTCTTCAAAGTATACACCGGACCTAAAAACAATATTTTTCTAGTGATACTGAGGGTTGAACTCAGGACCTCATGCATTCCTAAGCAGCAATCTTGCTGCTGAACCATGCTTTGATCCCCTGATTTTTTTTTTAACTGGTTACTTTTTTTTTTTTTTGGCCAGTCCTGGGACTTGGACTCAGGGCCTGAGCACTGTCCCTGGCTTCTTCCCGCTCAAGGCTAGCACTCTGCCACTTGAGCCACAGCGCCGCTTCTGGCCATTTTCTGTATATGTGGTGCTGGGGAATCGAACCTAGGGCCTCGTGTATCCGAGGCAGGCACTCTTGCCACTAGGCTATATCCCCAGCCCTTAACTGGTTACTTTTGAAGCAGAGTTTTGCTTCCTTGGCCAGGCACACAACTGAATATGATTTGTCTATATTACATTTCCTTATAGCTGAGATAACAGTTGCACAACACTATGGCCAGCTCATTATTGAGAAGGAAGATCATAGACTTTTTTTGTTCTGCCTGGACTAGCCTTGTATCCTGGTCTTCCCAATCTCAGACTCCCAAGTACTAGGATTACAGTTGGAAACGATGCATGCCCACTTTAGTTAGAGTTTATTTTTCTCCAACAGTTCTTGGTAAAGATTATGAGTCAGGAATTATGGATCCAGAACAATAATAATCAAACATGAATCACAAATGTGTTACAATGTATGCATTGTAATCTCACAACTGATTTTGAACTTCTGGTTATTAGGAATGTTTCAGAATATTAAAGGAAGATTTTAGACAGGTTTTCTGTCTTTATACCAAATTCTATTACAATGGCTGTCTTAAAACAAATAGTTCAGAGTTCTGTGTTTAAAACATTCTCCTAACTGGGAGCATACGAACTTCATAAAGAGATGCACTTTTAACTCTCAGAGACTCGTTGATGGTAATAGAGATAGGGTAAATATCTTGAACCAGAACTAGTTGTGAACACTACAAACTAAAGAAAATTTTGATTTGTTTTTGTGTGCCAGTTTGGGGCCTTGAACTCAGCTCCTGGCACTGTCCCTGATCTTTCTTTGCTCAAGGCTAGTGCTCTACCACTTGCGGCCTTTTCTGAGTAGTTTATTGGAGATAAGAGTCTCACAGACTTTCCTGCCTGGGCTGGCTTGGAATTGTGGTTCTCAGATCTCGGCCTCCTAAGTAGCTAGGATTTCAGGTGTGAGTTACCAGCATCTGGCAAAGAAACGACTTTTAACTTTTCAGTGTTGGAGTTTATTTGCTTAAAAGTTGCCGAACTTTCGAAATTTGGCTAATCTAATAAGCCCTTAATTGTTATAATTAATTTGTTCTTCATAAGTCACTGATCATAATGATTTAATTTATTAACAAGAGCATCAGTCACTGGGGTTAGAATTCTATTACAGACAGAGATGCTAATAAATCATGCACCACTGAAGTTAAATATAGCCAGAACATCTAATCAAGCAATGCCAAGGCTTGTATCCTGCCTTGGTCCCAGGATGATAGTGCAGTTGTACAAAACTGGTTTGATGGTGTTGTTGTCAGTTGATGACACATAATTTCAGAGCGTGAGTTTGGGTGTCTATTTACTCCTGAGCCCCCCACAAACCTGACACTAGGTCAGGACTTGCTTATCAAAAGAAGTTATTTCCCAGTGAGGGTATAGCTTTGCTTTGAAGCCTTAGAAAACTGTTCTGAGATTCAGACTTTCTCCCTACAGACATTTCCTTCCCTCTCAGGTCTCTCAGATCCTGTCTCCTGTGTGAGGTTGCTTACCAACTGTCTTCTTCAACCTCGGCTCTATTTTTAAACAAATGGAATAAAGCAGAGGTCCCCTGCTTTTTGGTCAATTGAACAATACTTATAAAAAATGTTTTAGGGAGCTATATTTTGGTTACCTTTAAAAATTGAACAAAAACACGTTTCAACGAATCCAATAAGGTAAGAAAAGGGAAACACATAAACAATATGTGCACCAGAAAGTGCTTTCTAAGATGGTAGAAACATGTCCAAATATATCACTAATTACAGTAAATATAAGTACACTAAGCTAACTAATTAAAGCAGGAAGATTCTCACATGGGTTTGGAAAATAAATAGCTCTGCTGTATTTAAGACACACATCAATGTAAAGACTCAGAAAAGCTAGAAGAAAAAGGAAGAAAGCAAAGTATGACAGACAAGCATTACCTAGGAAAAGATTCTGTAGCTATATTCATTGCAGATTAAATGATGTTAAGGTAGTTAAAGGAC
Source organism: Perognathus longimembris pacificus (assembly GCF_023159225.1). NCBI lineage: Eukaryota > Metazoa > Chordata > Mammalia > Rodentia > Heteromyidae > Perognathus > Perognathus longimembris. The sequence goes on from NC_063163.1 coordinate 110,190,925, forward strand.
AAGGTTACCAAACAATAAAAAAGGATCCAGCTAAACAGGAAGATACAATTATAAATGTATACAATTTTAAAAACAGATAGCTTCACCATATATAGGAAAAAATGGTAGATTATGAGGATAATTAGATCCATGAATCCAGTTTGTCTGGAAGTCTTGATTTCCAGTGAGCATACTGTATCTAAGTATTCAATTTTCTGTTGTTGTTTTTTTTAAACTCTTGATTGGCTTATCTATTGATTATTTCCTTTACTTTCTTTTGATCCCAGTAGGGAATTAAAAATATAAATGCTCCAATCCATCAACTTTCTAGTTATATTGGAGCAGGAGGAAAGTTCAGAGACCCCTTTGCTATGCTGCTGGAAACAGACTTTCTGGGCTATCTCAGCTTTCAACCATCTCCCCTCATTAATTTAAGCTTCGTTCTAAGACCAAAAGTTATGTTGCAGATAGGATTTGCATACAAGACTTTAGTGTCTTGTCACTGAAGTGAGACAACATCAATCACCTTAGTGTGGAGAAGAAGGTTTTGCAAGAACTGGCCCTAGCCTAGCTCATAGGCACCCTCTCGTTTGGGCCCACTGCTTTGAGGGTTCAGCTGGGTAGAGCAGAAGCCCATTGGGGTCTCACTGTCCTTGAGGTTTTTGCTCATGGTTTCCTAGGCCTCCGATTGTTTTCTTTGTCCCTAAGCTTCTCCTCAAAGCAGGATGGATCGTTCATGAATACACATTAACATGGCCACAATAGTTGTGAGATATCAAGATGATGGCAAATGAAGATGCAACCTAACCTTCCATTGTCTTTTCTCATGAGATTCTTTGCTTTCCTCCACCCCCAGAAAGTCCAGTCAATGAGGTGAGAGTGGGCTGGGGATTCAAGAACCTGATCTAGATCGAAGTGTCAATTGTTCAATGCCTGGGCTGCAAATGGCTGTTGAATAGTTTGAATGTGATCCTTGCAATCACTCCTTCTCCAGGCAAATCCTACTTGTACTTCAAGAATCCAATAGAACATTGTGTTTTCTATGAAATATTCCACAGCCTCCCTGCCCCCCTTGCTCCTTCTTCCACATTAGCATTCTGTGCATACCTCTGTCTGCTTCTCTTCCACATTTCCCTACCCTTCCTCAACACTAAACCCTGTACTTCTTGAAGACAGAGATGTGTCTTAATCATTGTAGCATGCACCATTAAAAAAATGTCACAGGCCTTGGTACATCATCAGGCCTTCTTACTGCCTAGCATCTTGCACTGTGCATTTTTATGGGTCTTACCTTTCCTCCAAATCTGGGAGACAAAAGAGAGGGACTGCAAACATATAACCTTGGGCTTCCTTCTTGCTCGAGTGTTAGTGCCACAGCTGCTTGAGCCTCCATTCTCTTGGGACAAGAGTAAGCACGGGAGATGTTCCCATCCCAGTTGAACCAGGAAAAATTCTTAAGACAGTATCCCATAAAAGGAACTTGGAATGATTTTACTGTTATTTACCTGGATTTGGGGTTGTCAGGAGGAGAAGTGAAAAAGGTAACATGCACGATTTTAGATGTGAAGTTTCGATTCTACTACAGAAAAGTTTATCATTTCGGTGGCAGATCTCTCTACATCTTACGCGACACTACCACATGGTTTTACACATTGCTTTTATTTCTGGTTATTGCCATGGTAACACAGATTTATTCCAACAGATATACATTTTGCACTAATCTCTTACTTTTGTAAGGAAAATGCCAAGGAGAACAAAGAGTAAGAAAAAAAAAGCAAATGGTTTCTGTAAGAATAGGTTTTATGGTGCTCAGCCATTAACTTAGTACCTAATAAAAAGCAAGCAATTTCTCCTTTGGGTAATTAAAAGAAGGGCAAAAATGTAGTCACTCTACAAAGGCACTTATAAAATGTACAAGGTTTTTGTTAACGAAAAGATCTGGTTCCTAGTATGACTGAAGAGAAATGAATAAAGATGAATAAATTGAATAACTTGAGATGGAGAATTAAGTGACTAGTTTTATAATCTAACAGTGGATGGTTGAGATCAGTTGAAAGTTTTTTTTTTTAATTGAACCTGTGATCTCTTTGATGGCAATGTTTCAGCATTCAAGAATGCATAGATAAATACAGAAAAATAAAACAACATGCAGAGTTATTTCCATGTTGTTTCATTTGTACTGTTGTGCCAAGTCGCAAAACCACCACCAAGAAGACCACCGAGACTCAGACATTCCGAAATGCAAAAGCAAGGCAAGGCTTTATTTAAGCGAGCTGCAACTTGGGCCTCGTCCTACCCACCGACACAGTGGAGGTTAGGAGGGAGCCCTGAGCTGTGATTACACAGGGCTTATAAAGGCAAAGAACAAGGTTACAACAATCAGGTGTTCAAGCAAGCAAGATTAGGACACAGGTACAAATCTGATTGGCTCAGGGTTCGATTCTAAAATGGGGCTCACGTGGTAAAATGGGGTTCACGTGGTAAAGTGGGGCCTGACTTCAAAGTCTGGCACTTCATTTCCCCCTTTTTCTTTTTGGTACCTTGGGTGCCAATCATGCCTCCATTCTGTCCATTTCAATGGCTTGCATGTCTAGGGGATGATATAGAGATAAGGCATGGACCAATAGGGCCCAAAGTAGTAACCAAAGGGCTTGTCACAATTTCTTACAAGTACAGTCTCTGTACCTCTGTTTTGCATGCCTCTAGTTTATCCTGCCTCACCTTCCCAAAAACAACTCTGGCCCCTCGGTTTTAAAGGGGGGCTGATGGGTGAAGATCATCCATCTTCTGTAACTTCTTCAGGCTGACTCAGGGGCATTGACCTTACCTAGCCAGGAACCTATAACCTTAGTCTACTTTACCAAGGGACTGCAGGATTACTGCAAACTGAAAATTTTCAGCTATACAGACTTACCATTAGCTGTATAGTGTTTAGTATCCAAATGTAAGCAACAAAATAATACATAAACTTCTCAGCTGTGCTCTAAGGGTCGGGTGGCTATACCTGTATTCCTGAGCAAGCCCAAAACTACCTAAAATAAGGGGGTCACCTCACTTTGGAGTAAGCTGCCAAAATAACATCAACACTAGCCAGGGTAGTAAGGAAAGAATGCAAAAAGAAAATTATAACAATATTCAGTCTAACTTTCTTTTCTTGAGGCGAAGGTGAAGCGGCTGAGTTGGGTGGTGCTTGGAGACCTCCCATGTTCCACCACGGTAGTCGTCGTCCAGGGCAAAGGGGTCAGCTGGCCTGGCGTGGAAGCAATGAACCCAAGTGGCGATGCCGTCTAGGGTTCCTTCCACCGTGGTTCTAAGGATTTCAGTCCCCTGGTCTGAATAAATGGGGGGTAGGGACAGAAGCAGAATCATATAATGCCTTAAGTTGGGGTCACATTCTTGTGCACGAGCTGCAAATAATCGAATTTATACAAAAATTCAGCATCATCCAAATCAGCAAACAATTCAGTCTGAAGGCTAGGGATAATGGGCGGGGGGGGGGGGGGGTACCCGTACATTATTTCAAAAGGAGTAAAACCAAGCTGATAGGGAGAATTTCTTACTCTAAGCAGAGCAAAAGGAAGGAGTGACACCCAGTCTGCGCCAGTCTTTCTAAGGCCAGTTTAGTTAAGGTTTCTTTTAGAGTCCAATTCATTTTCTCTACCTGTCCTTAACTCTGGGGTCTATAAGCACAATGAAATTTCCAATCCGTCCCCAGTGCTGCAGCTATTCCCTGACTTACTTTTGAGATGAAAGCCTGTCCGTTGTCTGACCCAATGGTGGATGGGAAGCCATACCTGGGTAGGATTTCTTCCAGAATCTTCTTAGCCACTACATTCCCAGTCTCATGCCTTGTTGGATAGGCTTCAACCCATCCTGAAAAGGTGTCTACAAAAACTAGCAAATAGCTGGGAATATGGCCTAGTGGCAAGAGTGCCTGCCTCGTATACATGAGGCCCTGGGTTCGATTCCTCAGCACCACATATACAGAAAATGGCCAGAAGTGGCGCTGTGGCTCAAGTGGCAGAGTGCTAGCCTTGAGCAAAAAAGAAGCCAGGGACAGTGCTCAGGCCCTGAGTTCATGGCCCAGGACTGGCAAAAAAAACACTAGCAAATATTTGTATCCAAATTTTCCAGGTTTAAATCTACTTCCCAATACACGCCTGGCCTATTCCCACAGAGGCGAACTCCTTTAGTAATCTGTTGATTGGGGGCATTGGCAAGCTGACAGGCCTTGCAATTTTTAACAATATACCTTTGCAGGCCTTTAACAGATCTCAATAAGGACACAATCTCAGGTCTACAAGCTTTCTTTACTAAACAGATGTATCAGCTTAAAATTCTCATGCCAGTCAAAGCTTTGAGTAAATGCGGGGGGTGAGATTTTAATCTATCCTCTCATTTGACAGACTTACCCTTACTAACCACTATCACAGATGACTGGCAAATTCCTGCCCAGTAGACAGACACGGGCATTGGAAAGGCATGCTTATGAACTATTCTTCTAAGACTTCCCGGCTTTGATTAACTTTTGAAAGGCCAAACAGGAGTGACTCTAGGATCTGACACCAGCTCTGCCATCCGAGCAGTGGCTTACTGCCTCTGGATGCTCCATCACTTTTGTCCCAGAAGGAGTGACTTTCCACTGGACTTGGACTCAGGGCCTGAGCGCTGTCCTCCAGCTCTCCAGCTAAAGACTAGCACCCTACATCTTTGAGCTCCACACAACTCCGTTCCCAGCACTCTGCTGGCTTATTAGAGACAAGTCTCTCACAGGGACCTTTCTCTGCCCGGGCTGGCTTCGAACCGCAGATTCAGATCAGTGAGTCTTACAAGGGGCCACTTTACTCCAATTAGAAGCAACAAGGTGGTCCACACAGAAGTAGTTTTTAAGCATGCTCTCTTACCTGGAACTTATTAAGGGCCAGGATTAGATCTTGACAAACTTATAGGAATCACCTGTGCTTCTCTGTGGGCCTGCTGGAAACGGTTACAAAAAACCTACAAAGAAGCTGGAATGGCAATTAAACATTTTGGTAGCCATAATTCTCCTTTTCTCACTTTGCAATAATTATTTAGGACAATTTTACTTCCAAATTTCTTATCTAGAAATGTATTCTTGATTTCCAAAGCCTTTTTAACACTAACACAACATTTTAGCTTTTATCTGCATAGGAAAAACTGAAGCTCACAGGCATTCTGAAACCAGGTGCTGCCCTTTGCTTATGGGCTGCTTGTTTCAAAAGAGCCTCTTTTTTTTTTCTTCAGTCCCAGTTACTGCATGACATGAAGACCTTTGAATTTTTCCTTAATGCAAGAATTACAATTAGAAATACTTATCCATTCAGCTTTCCAATATATTAGTGAGAAACATTGGCCCATTTTGCCATTTCTTCCTACATACATAGAGTTAATGAGAGTTTACTTCTATACCCATTAGTTTAATATATATATATATATATATCCTTTTAAATCCAAATTTCTGACACTTAGCTCTGATTTTTTTTTTAAATTTTAATTAAAGAACCCTGAGAAATCCTTTAAAGCATTTGGTAATGCCCAAACTTGATGACCCTTTGACTTTAGACTTAAACTTAGTTTTGCATCATACTGCAGTCTTGAACATGTTCACACTCACACATGCACACACATACATTTTCAAAAGATCTTAAAGCACGCAGAATAAGCATCGGCCGTACATTTTAAGACAAAAACCTTTAATAAATGATTTTAGCATTTTCCAGCCTCATTTTCCAGGGCTTGATAGTTTTAGTAAAACATTTTTAGTCTTAGTAAAACATTTTAGCGCACCAAACAATTTTCTGCTTAAGAAGGCTGGGTGGGGGTCCCCCTAGAGTTCTTTTTTGCGGACACTCTCACTGATTGACTGATTGTGGGCTGTCACCTGTACATCTTTCCAGTGAGCTAAAGTCAAGTCCAGGGGAGTGGAAGGAACATTCCCCATCATCCGTTTGTCAGTCAGTCACAGCACAAGGAAGAAACACACAAAAATAATCACAGGCACAAAGACCAGACAACACTTACAGACAGACTTAGGGAGCCGCAGCTTACAGGTTCAGACTGTGTCTCTCCTGCCCCTGTGAGGGGGCAGACCACACAGTCTCACTGTCTCTCTCCTGCCCCTGTGAGGGGGCAGACCACACAATCTTGAGGCTCTCTCTCTTCTGTTCCTGTGTAGGAGTGGACCAGACAACCCCGAATATAGAGTGGACCGGACGGGCGCCCGTTAGAAGGGTCTCCCACTCCAGTCCTTCAGGTTCAGGGTGGTAGTGGGAAGCCTGAGCACCCTGTGGAGGGCTTGAGGTGTCCCCCAAGTCCTCCAGGACTGCCCATATGAGTGTGTCCACTCTGGCTGGTCCTTCACTACCTACAGGTTCGGATTCAAGTGGCTGGCCTAAACAGAAAACAAAACTACAAATCACACAGAACGAACAGCCCTATTTTCTTACCTTCGGAGTCTGGGGTCTCAGGGGGTCTCTGGGGCCATCCCGGACGAGCCCCCAAATGTTGTGCCAAGTCGCGAAACCACCACCAAGAAGACCACCGAGACTCAGACATTCCGAAATGCAAAAGCAAGGCAAGGCTTTATTTAAGCGAGCTGCAACTCGGGCCTCGTCCTACCCACCAACACAGCGGAGGTTAGGAGGGAGCCCTGAGCTGTGATTACACAGGGCTTATAAAGGCAAAGAACAAGTTTACAACAATCAGGTGTTCAAGCAAGCAAGATTAGGACACAGGTACAAATCTGATTGGCTCAGGGTTCGATTCTAAAATGGGGCTCACGTGGTAAAATGGGGTTCACGTGGTAAAGTGGGGCCTGACTTCAAAGTCTGGCACTTCAGTACAAAGTGCTCACTGTGTTTCCAGCTCTGTGAAAGGTTCCAGGATTAAATGAGAATTCAACCAACTATAGTTAGCCCCGCCTTCTTGGAGAAGGATCTATGTATTAACTTCTGTTTACTTAAATAATTAGCTACTGGAACAAAGATAAATATATGTATCCCTTGCCACAAAAGCAAATGACACATGGATATAACCCAAAGGACTAGAGTAAAAAAACCTCCTTGGTAATGTTAGATTCAATTAAACTGAGAAAAAGTAGTTGCTATTGTAATTTGATGTACGACAGTAATGGAGAGAACCTGGAGAAGATGGAAGATGCAGCTGCCAACAGAAAGGAATTCTGGACTGCATGCAAGAGGAGTGCTGGGCAGAGTGAGGGAGGTGATGCTGGTTGATCTAAAGCCGAAGCATCCTTTGGGTCATATTAAGAATTCTGGTTTTGACCTTGGGTTTATTGGGAAGCCTTTGGAAAGTTTTATGTAGGAGTCCATTACGACTAGTTTGATGGCTCTAAAGTGCTTATTCTGGCTGCTGGTGAGGTTAAGAATCCTTAGGACACATTTTCAGTAATCCTGTCACTGGTGACAGTTTTCCTTAAGGAGATAACTGGAGAGATCCAGTTAAATGCCTGGATCAAAACTACTTTTTAGAAGTGGGATATAAACAAGGCTATTAAGGAGAAGGGGAAGAAACTTGCCAAGAATGACAATAGAACTTTTTTCATAGTTGAGTCACTAGGACAGTAAAATCAAAATTATCAAAACTTGCTATTGATGCATGAACACTTTTATAGAATTTTCTTTAGAACTATTCTACGTAAATACAAAAATTCTGTTCTTTGTCATTTACCTCTTGGTAAAATTCAAAGTTACTTATGGTTGACAATCCTATTATAGCTCTTTGTAAGGTTTCTCAATGGTTTCCTTGCACTTGTAAGTTGAAGTCCAAATACCTTGAGATATTTAAAGATGAATTTATGATCTGATATTTATTTATTTATTTATTTATTTATTTTATTTTATTTTACTAGAGATTGGATCCAAGGCCTCCTGCATGCTATGTAATTGCTGTGACACTTAGGCTCTGCCCCTCACCCTCCCTAGCCCTTTTTGTTTGTAACTTGTTTTCTAGATAAGGATTTTCTCATTTTGCTTAAGCTGTGATCTTCCTGCCTCATCTTCCTGATTACACATATGCACCACCACACTAAGCTCCTTATCTAATGCTCTCTGATCAAAACTAAAATCTGTTGCTAATAAAATCCGAGATACTAAGAAGCAAATGACATGTGAGAAAGTCTAGGAAAGAAAATCTTAGAGGAAAATGAAGAACTCCTGACACAAGTGTGTATTTGAGCACTAACAATAATAATAAAGAGGTAGACACTCAGATATGTAGTTTGGGAAGTCAGTGCGCTTTGTGCTTTATCTGAGCAGTAGACTCGAATGTGGGTTCCCAGGAGGAGAGCTTACCCTTCCGATGGTAGTGAGTAGGGGACAGGGAGGAGTTTAGCAAGGAAACATCTATGAAAAGAAAACAAAGAGGAGAAAGAACTCAGGCAAAGATAGGAAATCATGTGGTAAAATGGAGTACATGCAAAAATTTACATGTCCCAAATGATAATGAAAAGGAAACAGTTAGTGAGAAAAAGAAAGGTAACCAAACGCCACATCCTAGAATACCAAAGCAACCATGTTACTTTACCCATCAGGAAATGGCAAAGTGTTAAGAGAAGGGAGGTAACATTGGGGATGCTCTCTTGCCTTGATGCGGAAGATGATTATGAAACCCGGGAAGAAGGAAGCCAAAGAATCCCCTATGATGTTCCATAGTCCAGCTAAGCAATTGGAGTCACTCCCTGAGACATCTTTTTGGGGTGGGGAGTGTTGAGCTGGAAAAGCTTAATGGTCAGTGGGGTACTTAGGAGAAAGAGAAATCAAGGATGACACCTGGTTTTGTTGCTCAAGTGACTGGCTGTCAGATGATACGTGAATATGCTGCTTAGGCATCATAAAAGGAAAGATAAGCTATGGTATTACAGGATAACAGTTTTGATAAAGAACAAGCATGGAGATATACATCTGATTTGAAAGTCCTCAGAGACAATAAAAACAACAGGAATGGAATTGAGGCCATATTAATTCAGCGTTAGTAAAAATGAATAAGGTGAGTTGATATTCTTAAAAGAGAGAGATTTCAGTGAGGTGCTGGATTAATAAATAGAATGTGGGTGGTGGGAGGTAGGGAGTCCTAAATACACTGTTTTCTAGGATTCTGGTCATTACAGGAAGAGTGATGAAGTGATACAGATATGTACAAATTTAACTCAGAAATGCCCAAATGGATTTATGTTTATATTTCTTTATGTTAGGAGATCTGTTCAGTTGGTTATTATGGAGACATTGACAGAAGGAGATAAAAGAGAAACGAGAGAGAGAGTGGAGAGAGACAAATATCAGTGGAGGATGTATAATGGCGGAATCAGGGATATAGATGAGGAAATTCTAGATAATTTGTTGTTGTTCTATTTGTGCCAATATTGGAGCATGAGCTCATTGTTCCTCAGGTGTTTTTTTTTTTCCTCCACTCAAAACTGGTGCTGTACCATTTGAGCCATGTCTTCACTTCTGACTTTATAGAGGTTAATTGGAAATAAGAGTTTCGTAGAGTTTCTTGCCTAGGATGGCTTTGCACTGTGATCCTCAAGTCTCAGCTTCTTGAGAAGCTAGCATTACTGGAATGATCCACCAGTGCCTGGTTAGGAAATTAGTTCTGAAATATCCTTGGAACATTTCTTCATACAATACCAACGTGAAAATGCTGATATAGAAACTGATGTGGATGAATTTCTAGCTGTTTAACTTTATTTGATTTTCAATATATTGCAGTGCCCTGGATTCCATGTACTGTCTCTTGGAGGAAGTTTGTAGGAAGTGAGGTAAAGGCTCACCTTTTCACTTTTCTTTTTCTAAGATACAGTTATGTTGATTAATCCCTTCCACAGCAGTAAGTCAAGTGCTGTTTCTTTGAAAACTCCCACATCTTCTCACTGTTACGCAATCTGAAGAGGTGGGTTTGTGTCTTTGTTGATATTACCTAGCAAAGATTAAAGTTTGCTTCAAACCTCCTTGAGCTCTGTTACATTCTGCCCTCAAAACTCAGGATTTACAGTTGAATTTACTCTCTTCAGTCTCACAAACAAATGACTCATAGCCAACTACAGAATGCCCTCTTTTACAATTTTCCAAGGACAGAGCTTGGAGTTGTGTCCAGGGAATGTTTAACAACTCCTATTATATTTCTCAGCCTTAATTATCCATCTGGTTTCTCAGACAATTTATGACACTCGGAAAGACCTGAACAGATGGGCTATAGCAATTGAAATGGGGAGAGGCTATGGAGAGGTTAACCAATGGTAAAGGAAGAACCCCAACATATGATGTCATTTAATTCTTACAACATCTCTGAGAAGTAGGCCTTATAATAGTGAGCAGTGATGGCTGAGAGAGTCTGGTGTAGGTGCAGGTGGACAGCTGGGGCAGGCATGTGTTTTGTATATGTTTTAAAAATATTTATTTATTATTATTGAGTAGTTGTAAAAGGGGTTTCAATGCCAGAAGTCGGGCTATGAATACAATGCATCTTGACCAATGTCACCCTTTCCATCGTTCTTCCCTTCCCCTTCCTTCCCTATGTCATCCCTACCCTCATGTTACATAGTTGGATTTTTACATAGTGTACATTGAGTATAATAACTACATTTGTTCACCCTCCTTCCTTCTATTCCAGTGACTCCCTCCCCACTGTCCTCCCTCCCACCCCCAGATCATGTTTCAGTTTCTTGGTATTCATCTTGTTAAACCATTAGTTGTTCTAAAGCGGAGTTACACCCTTAGATTCCTCCCCAAGCATAGTGTCCTTCAGTCCATTTGTTTACATGTACATGAAGAGGACCCTGTTACCTACGAGGGAAAACAACTCGTGTCATTCGCCTCTGGCATATGTCTGTTCACACACCTGCATGAATGGGAGGCTGAGATGATGCCGTGTATCAGAGTAGTACAGACAGTAGTGTCATATTTAATACATTACTGTACAAAATACTTTGGAGCAGTGACAGGATGCATACGCATTCAATCTGCTGCTCCCAGTTACTAAGGTCTGTCTGCCATTACTCAGGCTAAAGAATTACCAAGCGTTGTGCAGTTCATGAAGATAGCCTGTGATGATATATAGACACTTGGATAAGTCATTTTGCTTTGGATGGAATGTAGATAATCAACATAGGGTATTATGAAAAGAATCAACACAGAAACAATGCATGCACAAAAACATGACTGCTACGTACTTAGCACCCAGCCCTTCCCTGCTTAAAGAACTGAAGTTTAAGACCTAAGATTCTTTTGAGATTCATATAGAGTTGAACATGAATAGCACAAATATTCTTATTATTGGAGACACATGGATTCAGACCCTGATTCCTGAATTTAAATCAGTAGTAAAAGTCATTTAATCTTTGCACATGCTCAGCCCTCAAAAAGGAGGGCTATCCCTAGTGGAAAGGCCAATGTGTAATCCAAGGTTTTCTTTCTTGCTTTTATCATCTGGCACCTTCTTAATCTGATAAATGCATCCGTGAGGTTCTAGCACTCCATATTCTAAACCATCATTGTCCAGTGACAGGAAAAGAATGCATTTTATACTTTAAATATTGTTCTTCCCTAAGCACAAAAATGAGACATTCCAATACTTCATGAGATTATAGCTCGAATATGGAAATCACTTGATGACCCTGTGTCATTGTGTGCATCCTTTAAGTTTAGTAAATAATGCTTCATGAAGCTCATTTGGGATAGAGAGCTGCCTGTCATCTTCCACAGCTCAAGTATTTACTGGGGTGAGACTTGTGATTTAGCTCCAGGCATTCAGGATAGGGTTGGCTATGCGCCTCTGCACAGCGTGTGATCATAAATATCCAATAGCATCACCAAGTGCTGTTGAGTGCAATGTCATTCACCTGAATTCACCTGTCATTTGGAGCAGCTTTTAAGACAGAAATAAGGTTCATTTACCTCCAGTCCAAAGGGCACTTCAAAGAGGAAGGAGCAGCCAGTTCACTTTCGTGGATATGAATGCTACCTAATTCTGTTCCTCTCTAATGTCCCTTGAATTCTTTAAGTCCTCACTGACTTCATCATCAAGGACATTCTTTCTGCTTTACTATTATAGTTCCCTGTGAAGCAAATAGACTGCAATAGAAAAAATATTTCTCACTTCTCTGAACTGAAGCCATGTGGGGGACACATTTTTGAGGGGACTCTTAGCCCATGTGAATATTGGTTTTCCACAGCCTATTTTTTCCATGGGAAATCCTTCTCCAACATAATGAGCATAATTCTCGATACCAGCAGTTGTAACGTGCTCAATTCTTTGTGCCTATATTAAAATAATCAAAGAAATTAAAAAAAAAACCCAAGCCATCCAACTGCTAGGATGTTAGCATTATTAATTTTACCCTCTCCACTTTTTTATTTTCTGACTTTGGTCTTAAGGGAAGGCTAGAAATGACCACATTTTGTTTCTATAAAAGCTTTTTGCCTCCAATTATGACAAGCCTCCTTTTCCTGACTTACAGGTTCTTATTTTCTTCTTTCCTCCCGCCCTCCTTTTTTGCTCACTCTCTTCCTTTCCAGAACCTGCAGCAGCCATAACTGTGTCCAAAGCGGAGGATACAGTGGTGTCAGAGTGACAGGTTCTCACTCCTGTCACCCACAACCCTAGGCAGGAACAGAATTGTGGACAAGTATTATCTGAGGTGCCAATTGATTCTGGAGTTTGTTTACTGGAGGAACTGGATCCTAATAGATAATTTAAATATAAATGATTTAATTTTAGAAGGGCAGCTGAAGTAAAAAGGCAGCCTGTATGTAGAAGAAAAGGGATTTGGATAATCTGCAAAGAGGAATGGAGAGGTTTAAAGTCCCAATATTCTTTCCAGATTAAAATGTCAGACTTTTTAGTAAATACATGTTTTGACTGCTTTAACAAAAATCTGCTTAGCATCTGTTTTGCTGAGTTTAAGGGTATACTAGCTTCTTCTGTGATGCTGCAGCTGTACTGTGGTGTTATATTAGCTGTTTACAATGGAGCTGGAGCCCAGGTGTGAAGTTCTCATTGCCTTCTGGGAATCATGAGCTCCATTCGCACACACCTCTATCCTATAGGGTGATAGGTATTGGATCTGGTGTCTTTTTAAAAAAAAGTATTTAGGGCAGAAAATATTGCTGAATTGAAAATCTTTGATAAATCCTCACAAGTTCTACAAAGCGTAAAAAGTCAAATATAAGTTTAATTTCCTTCCATGTATTTACATTTTAGATGTGGTTGGAAAGTTTATTCTGATTTTACATCTCTCTCTCTCTCTCTCTCTCTCTCTCTTCTCTGTAATATTACATTTTGCATGTTTTAAAGGAAAATCAGCATGGAACACCCTATAAGAAAGCATTTAATTATTCTGCTTAGTTCAGATGCTTCAATTTCTTTTCACAAATAGGAGTCTTTAGACATCGTTGATCCAGTGGTATAATCAGTGGTATAATCCTAGGTGCTCAGGAGGTTAAATCAGAAAGATTATGAGTTCAAGGCCCAGGCAAAAGTTACTAAGATCTTCTCTCAACAACAAAATTCTAACAGCAGGGCTGGGAGTCTAGCTGACGTGATAGAGAGCTTGCCTAGCATGCCAGAGGCCTCGGGCATATTTTGTTCTTAGATCTTTCTACATTGGATTGCTCTATCTCACATTTGAATGTGTTTCGTTTTATGCCAAACACAGCACATCAACTCTTTCAAAATGAGCTGCTTTGACCAGATACTGGGGACAGAGAGAAAGTATGGAAGAGTCTGGAAGAGCTTCTCTGCCACTGGGCCAGGATTCCACCTCTGAACTGGAAGTAGATGGGCATAGGAAATGGCAGGTGTCAGCTGGGAGCTGCAAAAGCCAAACATCCTTACTCTTAAACCTTTCTAAGATTCTCCAGACTATTCAATAGTACCAAGGTAACATCTATCCGAATGTCTGTGGCCTCAAAACAGTTAAACGCTATGTCTGCATCAGAGATAGTCAAAGCCCAGAACTCTACAGACACATTGTCTACTGCAAGGAACTGGCAGACTCTCAAAGAAACACATGCTAATGCTGTAGATTATTTTATTATATATCACACTTAAAAATGTTGCTCATCTGACCTACCTTACCAGGAAAAGGAAACCTTTCTTATAAAGCTAATGAATATTCATGAAAGGAAACCCCAAACTGAATAAAATTAAGTTTAAAAAAAATGATCCTTTTACAAAGAGGATGTTTCAAGCATGGGATGACATTAGAAAGGCCAAGATTAAAGATATAGCTTTATTTTAAAGTAAGCAATGCTTTTAAAGAAAGCTCAGGTTACTGGGGACAAAGAAGAGGTAACTTCGGATGATTTTAATGTTACACTCATTTCCCGAAAATGTAACAGAAAGTACTTGGCATATTTGTTTGCGGAGTCGGGTCACGTTAGGAGAGTTTTGGTCAAATCCATGGGTGGGTGTTGGACTCCTCGCTGGTGGCAGGCTGGTTGTAGACTGAGCGGAAGATGCAGACTGGAGGACCACAGGGGCCCCTTCTCCTAGATGCTCCGGATAGGCCAACCCTTGAGCTGAATAACGGATTTTACTCACCACGACATTATAATGCCAGGACCGCTTGTCGCTTCTGGTTTCTGGTGGCCTCATATGTTCCTGGGTGTGCCACAGCCTAATCTTAGTTTCTGCCTTCATCTGCACATGTCTGGGCCTTCAAGCAAAATCTTTGTGGGCCTCTGTGCCTAGCTCTCCCCTTTTTTTTTTTTTTTTTGCCAGTCCTGGGGCTTAGACTGAGGGCCTGAACACTGTCCATGGCTTCTTTTTTTGCTCAAGGCTAGCACTCTGCCACTTGAGCCACAGCGCCACTTCTGGCCATTTTCTGTATATGTGGTTGGGGAATCGAACCCAGGGCCTCATCTATATAAGGCAGGCACTCTTGCCACTAGGCCATATCCCCAGCCCTCCCTCTCCATTTTTTATAAGGACACAAGTCATACTGGTCTATTGCTTCTCTAATGAGCTTGTCAGGACCTGGAGGACTCCAGTGAAATGTATTTGTGGATAAGGTTGTGCTCATTGTGTCACAGGAATTGGGGTTTGGAACTTCTACACATCTACTCTAGGGACACAATTCAATCCATAGCAGAGCTTTTTGTAAGGGTTTTGTCCAAGAAGAAATGGGAGCATTTACACAAATTAGTGGCGGAAAGAAGAGGTGCAAAAATTTCTAGGCCAAACTACCATTTGACTAGATAGATGGACAAGTTTCTTTCCTCCTTTCTTTCTTTCTTTCTTTCTTTCTTTCTTTCTTTCTTTCTTTCTTTCTTTCTTTCTTTCTTTCTTCTTACCTATAAAATTGAAATTTAATTTTTCTTAAAGTAATACATGTACATATTATCCCAATAGTTCTACAATGTTACAATTGAAAGCTGCAGTTTTCTGTCCCCTCCAAAAGATCCTGGATTCTCACTGTCCCCCCCCCCAAAAAAAAGACCCCTTCTGACAACCTGAGCTGTTCTTTCTGGGTTTACTCATCTCCATACCATGTGCTCATATTATTTCTTGTTTTTTTTCACCCTCCAATTTCAGATATTTTCTCTAGATTTCCTAATATAGAGATGAGGAATTTGCCCCTTACCACCTGCTATGCTTACAATGTCTAGTAATATCAAAAGTTTAGTATTGTGACTATACAATGTTTGCTGAGACCATAGTAGATTATCATGTTTTCATATATATGTATACACACACACACACACACACACACACACACACATATATATAGTTTCTAGGACTAGTAATTTTATCTGGTGGTTTGTGTGCTTAGTTTCCCATGTACACACCCATGTTCAAATTCTCTAATATGCTCCTCAATTTTCTCTCAACACAGGCAAGCCACCAAGTGTTCTGTCTCGTCAGGTTTTATTGGATGCAGTCAGTGCTCAGCTATGCAGGTGTTTACTTATTCCAGCTTAGTAAGGTGCCTCATTCATTCCCACACTAAGATCTTCCGGAGCTGGCTCGGCCTTTGCATGGAAAGGCTCTGTTTTCTAAAGGGGAAGTTCGTTCTTCCAGTTATGAGGAGTAATGAAGGGACGCTTCAGGGTCTAATGCTCTTTAAAGATGTCTCCCATCCAAGTCAGAACAACCTAGTTAACGAGGTACTGATGCATTCCAGGTCTGGATCACTTGAAGTTCTGAGGTACAATTCTTTTTTTTCTCCTAGTACTGAGGTTTGAACTCAGGGCCTCGCATTTGCTAGGAGGTCCTCTACCACTTGAGCTGTGCCCTGAGGACTCTACCTTTTGTTTTGTTTTGTTTTGCTTTAGTTCATTTTTGGATAGGGATGGTGATGGTAGTGTTTGTTTGTTTTTTTCTGTTTGTTTGTTGGGGGAGGGGGGTTGGGGCCAGCCTCAGACCACAGTCTCCCTCAAAGCCAGGATTCCGGGGGCATAGTGTTCAGCTTGTTGCCTAGGTGGGAAGGGTTCACTAACGTTTTGCCTGTCCCAGCCTTGGGCTGTGATCTTCTGAGCACTGAGGTTCCCAAGCGTGGGCCACTACGCCTGGTCCACCAACACCCTTCAGGGCTGTCCTCTCTTCAGGCAATTGAAACCAAACTGGCAACTTAGGAAAAGCACAAAGCCGTAAATGGCTCTCTCTGGCAAGGGCGACGGCGAGTTCTCCACCATGCTGCCGGTGGCTTCGGACTGGAGAAGCCTGCGGAGAAGGCACACCATAGGAGCCATCAGGGATCTCTTCCTCCTTCCCCATTGTCCCACGATCACCTCATCGCGGGGGCCACTGAGGAGCTGGAGCAGCACTGCTGACAAGTTTCTTTTCTATCATATTTCCCACCTCACAATGCAACCACAATAATGGCTTTCCATTCTGCACAAGGTGCAAAGAGATGTTATAGAGAGGACTTTGGGAGGCCTGGACTATGTGAAGAACAGATCTCTGGGCATTGTAGGGAGGGATGGAAAGCAGGCAAGCTGCTATCAAGTCACTGTAAGACTTGGGTCAACAAAGCCAGTTTCTCTAAGCATCCGTTTCCTTATCTGTTAGGGAATGGTAGCAATAAGTACCTTTCCCAAGTAAAGATTACTTGGAAAAATAATACCACCTGCTTATAATAGGACAACAAGGGTAGCATTAAAAATGCGATATATCCGTATTTTTCTAGGTCCCTTACAGGAACATAGAATTCACAGTCTTAAATAAACATCTATGTACGTGTGTATGTTACAGTTCATTAAAATAGCATTTTAACTGTAGTTTAAGAGCAATGGTTTTAAAGTGATGTTGAAATGTAATTGTGGCTATTAGAATTTGTAGGATCATAATTTGTACCAGGTAATCAGTGTTTTAAAATGCTATTTCAATCGTTATTTATGGATTCAGCAAGTGAGATAAACAACTTAAATTTTTTTTTTTACTTTAGTAATCCTTAAATTGGCAGTAGCAAACAAAAGCAATTTAGCATGGAGCAAACATTCTCTTTAGGGATTACATGAGTTTCTTCCTCCTTGTAATTTTGAGAACCAGTGTTATGATTCTTTTCTTCCAATTTTCACTTTCCAGAGCTGCATCCTAAGAATGACAAGTACCATTTTACTGTGGTCTTTATTCTGTCAAATAAGAAAGACAAGCTTTGCAAAGTTCCTTCAAAATAAATTGTTTCCAGAAGGGGAAAAAAAAGAAGGGACTTTTAAAAATCATAAATGATTTTCCCCATACTGGAAACTAATTTAACCTAAAGCATAAAATACATTCATTTGTAATATTTTAGGATAGTATTTATTAGGTAAGATATATTCTGATAATATTTTTGGCCTGAGGATAAATTAAATTTGTGAGGAGAGGAATATGTTATTGCATATAAATAATGAAGATTGTGTGTGTGTGTGTGTGTGTGTGTGTGTATGAGGATACAGAGAAGAATTTTTGGAGGCAGAAAATAAACTACCAATTCTGTCTGAACACATTAAGTTGTCATTGGTATTCTCTGAAGCCCAAATTGCTTTGAGCTGAAAATCGCACTTGCCTTTCCCACAGTGATGTGTTCTACCAATTTTCTTCTTGTTTTTGCCATGTTTTTGCTTGGACTTCAGAGATGCTCATAATTCGAAGGAAAAAAGAAAACAATTTTCTCTTAGGAAAAATTACTTCCACTTGCATGCCAAATATTTTTCATCCCTGATTAAATATGCACTATTCCTGATTCCCTTTTTACACAATAAATTGTTCTTTGATTGGTTGATTTGAGGATTCAGAAAATATTTTTTCCCTACCAGAAATAAATCTTTGGTTTCTCCTTTGCTGAAAAAGATTTAACATGCTGATACATGTATTCGCTGAGTGATGGTCAAATTAAGGAAATTAACACATCCCCCCCCCCAAAAAAAAGAGAGAGATTTATGCGTGAGACCTGGTTGCATTTACAAATGGAACGCACGCATCTCCTTTGTGCCTAAGGAAATGTTTTCTGTGTCTTTGGGGTTCAGTGGTAGTTGGTCCTGGCTGAGTCCCTTACTCTAAACTTCCACTTCAAGGCCAAGAGTCTGTACGCTCCACAAAAGCAGAAAGCTGCCTGTCTTTCTATCTGCTTCATCTAAAGTATAGCCTCAAAACGCATATATGGTAGATTACATTTGTTGTTGTTGTTGATGTTGTTAAATTAGGGAAAAACATTTATTATCATGGCTTGACTGCCTTCAAGAACGAATTTTGTAAGGAATTCATTTGTGGGTGTCATTGCAAAACCAATGATCACATTGCTTGGTTGTCTGGACTTGATCTTTTCATTCCACATAGATATTGATACACTATTATTCTTTGACATCAATTGAACAATAGGATAGGAGCCAGAAAAAGGATGATGCCAGTATTCAATGTGAAAAAAAATTTAAAAAAGGAAAACAGGTATGTTATCCCTTGGACTACTGGGAGGCTTTCATTGTCACCTAGATACATAATAGTAGCCTATTTCTCCCATTTCTCCTTCATGTGTTCATAAAATTCTACATGGAAAACCAGGGTCCCACAGAGGAGTGTGACTTCTTAAGCATCTCTGAAACAAGGCTCTGCTGATGGAATGCAGAAATACATTTGAGAACATTGACACAGTTCTGTGATGTTTAGCTGCCCAATTTTCCATTTTTTTTCTTTTTTACATAAAGTCTTTTCTAACCTGAGAAATATGTATGCAGCATTGCCACAGATGGTCTTGCACATCAAACTTATCAAACTTGTTACCTTCTCACTCACTTTTCTCCCACCTTTGAGTTGTACAGTTGGTTTACAGCATATTGTCTTATAAGTATTGCTATTGCATTGGTTCACCTTTGACCCTTTGTCTCTCCATTTTGATGTTCCCCTTCCCTTCCCTAGTTCCTTTAAACATATATATGTATATATATATTATATATTATATTATATATCATATATATTATATATTATATATATATATATTACCCAGGGTACCAAAATCAATTACAGTGACATCAGGGGTAAAACCATGGGGAAGAAAGACAAAAGAAAAAGGCATAATTTCACATAGTAAGTTGAAAATTACATCAACAATGACAAACAACTTATTTCTATAACTTGGAGTTTACTTGGGGTGCAGTGGGGAGAAACTGAGATTAGGACATCTGAGACATTTTAGTCTGTGACCATTTGTATTCTTGGAGATGTGAACCACATTTTTTCATTCCTCAGCAAAGCTCCTTTCAGAGTTTAGAGTTGAAGAACAAAGGAAAATGGCCCAAATGAAAGCAAACATAATAAGTGCAACATACTCAGAAAATCCGTCTTTCCATGTGACTTCGTACTTGACCTTTAGATACTTCCAGCAATCAAGCATCCACTACACCAAAAAAAAAAAAAAAAGAAAGAAAGAATGCTTCATGACAAAATATGAATGTTGTATGGCAATAAATGAATGTTCAATACATCTACCAAGGCAAAGGTAAAAGCATTGTTATTTTTGACAGATAAAATTGTATTAGCAGACTTTTAAAAAATATATTTCACATTAAAAATGAAGCAACATATCTTAAAAATTAACCCATTGGAGAATATCATTTATTTATAGCTCCTTCTAGCTTTCTTACATAAGTTACCAAATTGGAAACATTTTACTGAAGGAAAAGTTATTTTGTTGCCATATAAATGATACTTAACACCAAATTCTACCTAGAAACTAGATCATCATTCTATTTTATTTCTCACATCACACTTGTAGATTCAAATTGTTGTTGTTTTAGTTATATCCTTGGAAGGTTTACTCAGAAACAACAGTTTAGTAGCATTGTCTTTTTTTGTGGATCTTAAAACATGTGTTTATTTCTGCTTGCTTGTCATAGATATGCTGCAGCATCTTGTTTTCAAATGAGGTTGATAATTATTTCAACACTGAAGAAATCTTGCAATCTTCTGAATTCTATTGTTGCTACGGAGAAAGATTTTTTCTATACCAGCAAACTTAAATTATTACTAAAAGAAACTTCCTTTATTTTCCTATCAGAGATTTAAGCCTTTTCTTCTATGAAAGTCCCGTTGACAAATTCTCTTTAAGATAGCCAACCACTCTGATTTGTCCAGGACTTAGAGGAGTGCCTAGGACACAGGACTTGCATTTTTAAAACCAAGAAAATCTTCAACAAAACAGAGGAAAATGTTCACCTTAGCTATTCCAGTAGAAAAAATGGAATTCCTTATGCATTACCTGTGGCATAATGGATGCTTTGCAAATGTATTTGTTAATGAATATTTTTACAACACAGAAAAGGTCTCATCAAATCTTCACCCAAGAGGAAAACAGCCAAGTTTTCAGCGGTAGCTCTCAGAACAGTACTTAGGTCTGCTGCTTTTATTGGGACAGGGTCACTATGTAGCCTCAAAATGTCATCATGACAAAAAGAGGAAAGACAGGCATCCCAGGGAATGTGTGCATTATTTGGAGAATGAGCTGGCCCTCTCCAAGGATTTATGATGAAAGTGGTCACCAGACTTCTAGGGAGCAAGATGAGATTCACCCCCTTTTGCTTTTCTTCAGTTTCCCTAATTTTTGGTGAGATGTGTGTGTGTGCTTGTACACGTGTGCATGTGTGGTTATAGGGTTTGAACTCAGAGTTTTACACTTGGAAGACAGAAGCACTTACCACTGAGCCATGAATCTTGTCAACTTTTCTGCCCAGGATGACCTCAAACTGTGAGCCTCCAATCTTAGCCTCGACAGTAGTTAGGATAATCGGTATGAACCACTGGTGCCTGGGTTTGGGTGAACTTTATGGCTAATGTCAATAGAAACTATTGCACATACATTGTGTTTCTATATAACATAAAGACTTCAAGGATGGTCTATATAAACTTACGTTGAGTTTTCAGGATATGAACACATCAGAATTGGTTAGGGCAAAGCAAGAAGGTGAGTGAGATCTTACTTGTCCTGTAGCTCATGCTTTCTGTTTTTTGGCAGGGGTGTGTACTATTTGAAGAGCAATGTTTTAACTTGAGCTCTAGTAGCACACCATAGTCAACATCAGAGGTAAACTTCTGATTGCTCAATGCCTTTCAAATACAGTTTATAGAGGTTCAAAGGATCTAAAGGGAATGTGAGAAGAGGAAATAAGATCCGATTCCATCTCCCTGTGCTGCTTAATGTTGAGGAGCCTCCTCTCCCAGATAAGCCATTATTGTCTCCTTAGAGATAATGGTGTCTAACACCAGTCACTAACAACATTGCCAACTGAAGGGATTTTTCTGATTCTTAAAAGAGAGTCCAATTTATTTTAATGATTGTCCTTACTTTGATGGGAATGTGATCCCGGAGTGCTCGAAACATTTTTTTAACTATTAAAAGGGAAACATAACATAGTTACATGAAATTCACCTAACTTGAATTCTGGGATCACGCCGAAAATTCGTGTTTGGGAATCACGATGTCAGTTTTGACAGCTATAGAGGCTGATCCGCCTCAAAGGAGGATTTACTGGCACAATTTAAAATCTTTTCAAGTCACTTAAACAGACCAAATAAATTTCCTCTTGTTTATCTTTTCTTGAAAATCCTCCTCTGTTTTCATCATTAAAACAAAAAACAAAGAAGCTATCTATTAAAAAAAAACCACCAAATGTTAGAAATACCTAACACATGGCAATATGGTGCAGTGTGCATCATGCTATATTCCAGAAATAGCCATCGAAATAGCTTCCCATGCCATGAAAAAGGGACGTGGTGCAAAAATCCCTTGGGAGATAGCAAAGGAAAACAGATCTTATTGGAACGAAAATGGAAATAGTGTTTAATCAAATGCAGAGAGCAAGAGAATAAATTCAATCTATAAAGCATAACAGGGAAGCACCATAAGGCAGGGTTTTAATCCTATTACATGGAAAGAAGGCACATGCTAAGCTAGAAATTATTGCAATTACCTACACTGGTTATTTACAGGATGGCTGAGAAAAAAGTAATGAAGCCAATTCCTCTCTTACTTACATTGGAGGCTTTCTTGGGCCTTTCAGTGCTGTAGGGAATAGTAAAAGAGAGCAGAAGAATCTAGTCCTAAAAACATAGCACAGATATTGAGAGACAATGAAATAATCAGAGCAGAAAAGGCAGAGGAGGAGGAAGCTAACATTTTCAGAAATCTTGTTTATGAAACTCCTCTCTATAAGAATTTCTTAAGGCTATCCATCTGTTTTGTATAACTCCTTTTGCGCTTGTACTCCCTTCACTTAAATTTTTTTTTTTTTTACTAATTGCTGTTGTAAAGGGGTACAGAGGGCTTGTGGTACCTTATATCAGATAAAGAATACATTATTTTTTTTAAAAAGTCACCACTTTCCTCCCTCCTTCCCATTTTTCCATCCTACCCTCACCCACGAGCTCTATAGTTCATTTTCAACATAGTGTCTAGTGAGTAACACTGCTGCATTTGTTCACCCTTTGTCCCTCCATTGTTGTGGAAGACTCCCTTCAACTAAAAAAATAACATCATTAGTACTCTTTAATATAACATGCATTTCTGTAGATCCAAATTGGGTCAATTTTTCTAATTTGGATACATATATATATACATATGCATATATATGTGTACACCATAACAATGATTTTATATAATATATTACAATTCAATTATTTGATGTGTTTTGAAATAATTCTCTGCCAAGTGAAAATTATAACACTCCCTTAGTAAAACACATCTGGGATGGAGAGAAAACAAGTGGGTACTACCAGATAATTATCTTTTCTGTTGCAATTATCACCCCCCACACACACACCCAGGTACTCATCTCCTGATCTTAATTCCTTCATTTTCCCTTGTAACTTCAGAACTTTATTTGTTCACTCCTAACTTAATCCCTCAACTGTGGTCTCTGTGCCAGGATGGATTGGCCTTCCTTGTATCGATCCACCTTCTTATTCCAATTTATTCCTCTTAAGAGCTTGGCTGTACGAATGATGCTCCCACACATCCTTTCTCTTAGCTTTTCTGCCACACCCCCTCCCTCCTCTCCATAGCTCAGTCATCATTGTCACTCACTCACTTGTGGGGGAAATCCCTCCCCCAAAGCAAATACTCCTCTCCTATGACAAAGATCTCCCAATAAGATCCTTCTGCAGGCTTCCTCCTTACCTAGATGTACTGAGACGTAGAGAGCAAGAAATAGAAACAATTCTTATTTGATTGATTGTCCTACTGTAGGCATTATTTCTTCATAGAGGGGCTTGCCTACTGATTTATGAAACTAAATTTATAAAGGGAAGATACTGCTTAAACCAAGCACCACCACCCGCCCCCCCCCCCCCCCCGCAAGTCCAGAGACGGAGTGAACATTCAATTCCTTGCTACCAATCCTAAATTTCCTGACTTTCATTTTTTGTGACCACTGCCTTGTTGGAATGATCAAACCTATAACCTCCTGGTACCCTTTGCTGCCAATTCAATGAGGAAGGTTTACTTTCTAAATGGATACCTTTCTGCCGCCATTGTCCCAGTTACCAGGCATCTGCCCACTTTCTGCCCCACAGGTACCTCAAATACGGTGGCCAAGAAGACTCCAAAGAACAAGTGAAATATGGTTGGTTTTGTTGTTTTTCTCTTTTCTACATAGAGAGTTAAGAATAAAGATTTTTTTCACCTCTTTCAATTTGATGGAATATTTTTTTTTGGCTCTCACCTGTCTAAGCCATCCCAAGAGACTTCATTACGGTCTGATTTAGCAATAATAGGAATTGAGGAAATTTGAAACTTAAATATAATAACTACCTGTCATGGCTGGTTAAAAAATGACAGTGATGCCTCAGTGTAGAGATACTTCCGATTAATCAGAACATCTTCTTCCCTAACTTCAGCAGGTTAACTAAAATCAGACTTCACAGCAATTGTTTTGCCATAGCTTCCTCTGATCAGGTCTTCACATCTGAACCTCTGAGATTCTGAAGTAGCCATAGGTCAACACATGGTGCTGTAGTCAGACTACTGGGACATTTACTGGCTCAAAATACAGCTACAAAAAAAGAGAGGATTTTAGCCAATTAAAAGAGGGTTGTGCAATCATCAAGCACTATCTGATACATAGAAAGAGGAAAATACACACTTTTAAGTACTGTGATGTCAATGGGAGCCTCATTTTTCAAATAGCAAAATATTGAAATATGTTGTGAATATTCTTCTGAAAGTTTAAAGACAGGATTGAATCACTTCATTTAATTTCAGGGTGTAATGCTTTCCTGACCATTTTCTCTGAGCTCCAGAGTACCTCATAATGCTATTCTCTTAAAAAAATTTAATTTCCCCAAAGAAGGATGAGGAAGGAAGGAGTTGAGCCTGGAGTTGAAGCAGGGTGCGGATTCTGGCTTTAGAAGTGAGCAGAGGTTAGGGAGGAGCGCCATGGGGAATCTAAACTGAGAGAGTCAATGAGAAGTTAGTAAGATTGTCAGCATATGAAAACGTATTGACTAAACCATTTGTAAAGAGAGACTCACAAAACCTGGTCAAAGTTCAGCAAGGTTTGGGTATTTGAAGATTGTGGGACTGAGCATAGGTAGGTTTTGGACAGGGGTGAAGAGCAAAGGGTCACTGCCCTGAGCGTGTCTGTGGACATCATGTTTGGGTTGAAGAAACATGCAAGTTTTCTTCAAGGCTTGAGAGATACTTAAAGAACAGGTGTCCATTTCCAGCTTCCCATGCTATGGTCAGGAAGCACAAATGCCTGGGAAGACACTGGAAGGCGCTGGATGCTGGCAGAATCCCACAGCAAAGGCAGCCTTGGAGAAAATGTCAAGCAGGGGCCATCTGACCATCATTTCCTGCCATCGTCTTTATTCCCAATCAGCGAGTCACTTGATGGGGAAGGGAAAAGCCGTAAGGTATTTCTCATAGTTTGGGCTAGTGGGTCTCAAAATGGGATGTAGGAACCCTGGGGATTCCAGAAGCCTATTCAGAGAGCCCATGGGTGAAAACTAGTTCTATTAATACCAGCAGAACGTTGGCTCTTTTTCCTTTTTTTTCTTCTCTTGAGTGCTCAGTGGAGTTTTCCGATGTGATATAGTAATAGATAGAATAGATAGAATGTAGAAACAGATATGAGGAACCGACAGTGTCCTATTAAGTCATGTATTATTTGCAAATATGTAAAACCTTTGTCCCCTATTAAACTCTTAAAGCTTATAACAATGTTTATATGTTCAGCCCTCTCACTCTAAATTAGTCTTGCCTAAACTTGTGTGTGTGTGTGTGTGTGTGTGTGTGTGTGTGTGTTTACTTCTGTCAACGTTATTAGTGTTTTTCTCAATTCTGTCTCTGTTGACTTAGGGTTTTTTCCCCCCTTTAACTATTTCCCTTCTATTTCATTATTTCTGTCTGTTTTGGCTGATATTTTCCTAACCTCTCAAGTTGTGTGCTTAGCTTAGTGAATTCCTTTCCAAATCTAAGCTTTCAAATTTCCTTTCATATGGGTTTTGCCATGGCTCAAAAGTTTTAATATTCCATTTTTATTATCTTTCAGTTCTAAGTATTTTATAACTTTTTTTTAATAATTGTAAAAGAAGGTCTCTTGACCTTTGAGCCATTTAGATCCTTTTTTTGGCAATTCAAAACTATAAACATTATAAGTATCTCTCTATTTACTAGAGTTTACCTCATTTGGATTTAAGAACAAAGATTGAGATGCGTAATACTAGACCTCTAAAAGTTTTGAAGAACAGTATTGTCGCAAACTTTTCACCTAATCATTTGTGGATTTTTTTGTTGTTGTTAATGCTTCTACTTCTGAATACATTTAGTTCAAGAAGCAAAGGCATCAAACTTCTAAGAAATAATTATGTTAAAGCATGTTAAGCATTCTGGGCTGTGCATATAATCATCTCCAGTATCCCATTTTATGTCCCCCTTCTTTCATCTACCCATTTCACAGTAGCTACCTTTTTGCCCAAAAGAGCTAGAGAATATTCGGGTGCCATTTTGGTGTGACAACATGTGTATAGTTTCTGTGAGACAACTTAGCATCCGATTTCCATTCAGCTTCTTCAGGATGGGTATTCCTGTCTGTGGATCATCACTTTAAAAAAATACATTTCCTTGAGATTCTTTTTGTTTTCCCTATCCTCATTTCAGCCTCTACCCTCTATATCCTGTAATCTTCATACTAACTCTTAAAGGTATACCTTTCTCAACCCCAGGATTCCCTCTAAATCTAAGTTATAAACCTCTTCAGAGACCTCTTTCTAATAAAGAGAAGAGGTCTTGAGGTCTGGCAACTAGAAGACTTGTTTTTCTCTTTCTGGTCTGTTCTTGCTCAACTGCTCCCAATGACTGCTCCTTATTGTTCCTGAGAGAGTTGATTACATCAGCTTCCTCCATTTCTCTACCTCCTTGTCCTTTTTCAACCCGTTGTATTAACCACTTCTCATGTGTTCCTGCAAACATAGAGGACATGGTGGCAACGATGACCTGAGCATCCCATGTTGTTCACAAGTGACTAAAGTATAGTCCTATCCCAAGTTTTCACATCTCTCCTCGGAGTCTGAGTTAAAAATCAACCCTCTTCTGCCAACTCATAAGGAGTTCTTATGCAGTTTATTTCAAACATGTTTTGTTTCTATACATTTCTCTGAATCAAATCAATTCTCCACAAGACATGCTGGATAATTTTTGCTAAATTCGACTCTAATCATTTCTCCTTGGTACTTAAAACCTTTCAAAGGCTTCCTTAAGATTCCTAAGGTAAGAGTTCAAACTCGTTGAGAATGGTCTAAAGCTCCCGAACCACCTAGTCAGAGCTTCTCTCTCACGTTCAACTATCTTCTGTGGTTTCACGCTTTTGGTCCAGCCTTCTTGGACTCTGTAGATCAAGGCCAGCCCGCAATTTTAACATGCTGGTCTGTCTACTGAAATGCCTTTCCCTACCTGCCCACTTAATTATCTCCCACTTACCCTTTTCAGATCTGTATTTAGGCATTATTTCCTAAGGAATGAGGTATCTCTCTTACTTGCCCTAGCATTCAGAATGTCTCATATAGCACCCTTTACTATATTCTATAAAAGTGGCATGCCTGTAGGTCTGTATCTCCTATGCCACTCTAAATTCTATGGAAGTAGTTCACTGTTTCTCTTGTGTCTGGCAAACAGTAGACAATAGATAATAGATATTGTGTTCATATTCTAAAAGTTCAATAGAAATTGGAAACCATTTGGTTTATCAGGATTATGTATAAAAGAAAGGAAGTACTAAGTAGACTTAGTTAATTAGTTAACTACTATGACTCTCAGTCTCCTATTATAAGGCAAAAATTGATAGTCTCCTAATGATTTAAGAAAGTCACATAAAATAATGAATATGAAATTGCTTTAAGAAGTGTGAAACACTGTGCAATGGGAAGGTATTATTATAATCAGACATTTATTCTTGGTTGATTAATTGATTGCATCTAGACTATGAAATATTTGTACTTAGCATTTTGCATATTAGGCATCTACATAATTTTCAGTTATTAAGAAATAAAAGAATTAATCCTTTACTTAGCATCAGTGGAAGTTTTTTTTTCCTTCCATTTTAACAGCTGGTTAGGAATGGATGGAGGTGGGGCTGGGGGAAGTGATACAGACTTGTAGATCCTGATATTAGAATCTTCTGGAAAGAGAAGCACTCTCCTTCTAGGCAACTTCAAGCCAATAGAACTGCTTTGCTCTCTCCTCTGCGAATAATTGACTTAATGGTGGGATGGTAGCATAGTAGAACAGGTATGGTACCCAAAGATGCCTAAGGAAATCAGGGCTTACAAAAATACATTAAATTTTACCTGAGAGTGGAAGGACAAATAACAGACACTTCATAGGCACATTCTGAAAATAGAGAGAGTACTCAAGTAGAGGACACAATACATAACAGCGCTGAGAACTAGCAAAATCACTTATGTGTCTGGGCCAGCATAGAGCCACCCCACAGGGTAGTCATCGTTATGGAGGAGCTTAAACACATGGGCACAGCGAGTGGTGACTTCTGCAATTATCGTTCACATCTGTAATACTTCTCTCTTCTTGGGAACACATAGCCTGCCAGAAAGGACTCAATGCTTACTGGCAAATGAACTATTGGATGCTTGTTTGATGTAAGTGTGAAGTGGGTAGGAAATGGATAGGAAAATTTAGAAAAGCCCAGATTGTGTGTGAACTTAGTTACCAGTCCATTACTGTCCTCTGAACTTGTCACCAGCAATAGACCAAGACAAATATACCTTCAGAAGACAGCAGAAACACGCTCTCCCGTAATCATCATTCCAGAATCCTACTTTTCTCAGTTGTACCTATTTTTCTAGCTAGTATCTTCACTTTTGTTCTTATTGTCATTACCAATTTTATCAGCATTGGTTTCATGTCTTGAAAAACCTCATAGAAAATTTCCCAAGGTCTTTTTGTCCTGAGACTCTCCTTCTCCATGTTTTCTCATGGAATTAGTATGTTCATTTCTTCTCTGAATGAGATAATGACTATAGAAATATTCATTTCATTTTTTAAAAAGGGTACTTTTACATAGCTCTGAAGAAAAGTACCAGTATCTGGGCTCATCAGAGAGCTTTAAACAAAAACATCAAGTTACTGCTCTTAACCATCTTCATAAGAAGGAACTCAAAATGGATTTTTCCATCCCACTAATGAGAAAACATCTAAATATAGTCAAGTCCTGTAACCATCCACGTTGCTGTCACATCCACCCAGCTGTCTCCTGGCATCCTCGGGACAGAGGATGGAACTTACCTACCTACATGGCTGGTGCTCTCGAAGGCCTGTTGTCTAAATTAGGAAGAGGTTTGGACATATTTGGTCCTTACTGTTTTTGTCTAGCCATCCATAATGGTCCTCTCCAACAGTTAAAGAACAAAATATTCACACACCTTCATTCTCATGCTGAGCATGATTCGGGATTTCCATCATGGAATTGTATTTAAGATATTTAGAACACCTCAGCTTAATCTTCAGATAAGTTTCTTTGTATATAAACTGTTTACTTACATAATGCACAAGGAACAAGTGTTTAAAAGAGTGAAACTTCGGGAAGGAAAGAAAGCTTCAGATATAAAGAAAAAAATTAATTAAATCTACTAATGGTTGTTTTGTCTCTATGTCAACCTCATATATTTTTCAGGCAATTTTCACGAAAAAATTGTCTATCACAATATCTATTTTAACCAAAGTTTTACAATAGAATTCATTAAATCTAATATTCTACCTCTAAGTATTTTACTGTATCTGTTCAGAAGAGTTCTGAACACGGGGTCACAGAGCTGATTTTCTCCCCCTGTCAGGTGTACTTGCTAATATTGAACGAACAAGATGTATTTTCCCACCTTTGAGATAAT
Source organism: Perognathus longimembris pacificus (assembly GCF_023159225.1). NCBI lineage: Eukaryota > Metazoa > Chordata > Mammalia > Rodentia > Heteromyidae > Perognathus > Perognathus longimembris. Next base: position 110,220,754 of record NC_063163.1, read on the forward strand.
TCCCCAGAAGTAGTGCTGTGGCTCAACATGGTAGCCTTGAGCAAAAAGAGCTTAGGGACAGCACCCAGGCCATAAGTTCAAGCCTCATGACTGACAGAGAGAGAGAGAGAGAGAGAGAGGAGAGAGAGGGAGAGATGACAACTCCCTCTCCCCTTCATAGAGTGTTGAGTACTGTATGGCAAAACATTTTAAGAGATATTTTAGGGGGTAGGGGATGGAAGATATTCTATCACTTGAGCCATGCCCCAGCCCTTTTAGCTTTTGTTCTATTTTGTTTTTCCACATAGAGTCCCACTGTTTGGCCTGAAAGGCCTGAACTAGACCCTCCTATTTAGGTAACCCACCTAGCTGGAATGACAGGCGCATATCACTGTTCCCCACTTCTTTATTGGTTGAAATGAGGTTTTGGGAACTTTTTTTTTGGTCTGGGATGGCTCTTAGCAGGAAGAACTGGAAGTGTGAACAGCTGGCTCTGCTGCTGTTTCAAAGAGAAAGAAAAATGAAGGTTTGGATCTGGCAACATCTGTTTGAATTCATTCAGAGATGCAAGATTGGGGCTGCTCAAGTTTAGAGATTAGCATCACCATCTTTTCTTTGCCATGCCTGGCAGGCTGGCTGCTTAATAAAGATTTGCTGTGTAAAGGAGGAATTGAGAAAAAGAAGAATGAAATGTGGTAGAGGTGGAATGGGGGGAGGAGACAGAGGAAGATTTTAGATCATGGGGAGAGAAAGAAGGAGGATGCCATGTGAAATGAGAAAGGTGTTACCCTTGAGAGCCAAGCAGGGATTCTCTGCTAAGGGCAATTTGAAGGGCAGAGCGGTCATCCTGGGAGAGTCTACAGAAGTATGTCAAGGAAAGAGATGGGAAGGAGAAGGTACCACAGAAAGGGGAAACAACTTCTGTTTTCAAAGACACCAGAAAGATCTGTATGAACTGGAAGTCTGAGAAAAAAGTAGGATAGATTCTACAAGGGACAGAAAGCAAGGAACTCAACACAGGTGAGAGAAAGCTTTTCCAGGAAGCGAGAAAGGATTGTGAGAATTCACAGAAAGGATGTGGAGTTGAGCAGGGCAGCTCAGTACAGGCACAGCTGGGCAGCCATGGAGGAAGAGGAAAAGGAGTAGGGGAAGGGGGAGGGGGAAGAGGGGGAGGAGGAGGGGGAGGAGGAGGAGGAGGAGGAAGGTTCAAGGAGAGACAGAGCAGTGTGTGCACAAGGAAATGCCCAGTGCTATTTCCTTGCCTTTACTTTAAAATATCCATGAGGGGTAATGGGCAGATACCTTTCCACCCTCCCTACTTTCATTCCTGCCCCCCTTCCTCTGTCTTGTCCTTTTTTTTCATGGGGAAGTTTAAAAGATTATGGTTCTATAGAGTAAACTGTGAGCACACAAGGGAATAAATATAAGCTGGCCTGAGTGAATATGAATGCAAATGTTCACAGTGGTTATTCCACCAGCTCCCAGACTGAGGACCAGCTGTGTCTCCCAAGCTCTCAGGGAAGAGGTTGCTTGGGTTAGGTCCACAGTGACCCCAGGGGAGTCAAATATAAAATACTCCCCCCCCCCCAATAAGAGCCATGTCTGAGTGAAGTTGTAAAACACAAAGCTGAGCTCCAAAAAGGCTTCTGGGTACAATATTACAGGGCAATGTCTTCTGGAAATACTTCTCTCGGCAGCTGCATCTGGCTGGCTGCCTGCATCCCAATGTCTCCCCTTGGGTCTCTGACGTGGCCTGACTAAACTAATTTACTCAGAGCATGAGCACACAATTCACATCCTATGAATATGCTTAAGTAGATACAATGCAGCCCTCCCCTGTGGTCAGTTTGCTTTGCTCTAGACAGGAGCTTGGCTTCCATCTGGAGAGATATCCTCACTGTCACTGTGGAGCCAACAAAGCCAGAATAATGTGAGATGGCAGGAGCTTTTAAGTAAGTCTGCAGGAGGGGGAAGAGGCTGTGGGGATGCATGTAGGTGATCAGCCATGGAACACTAGAAATGCAAGCCAGGCTCTACCAGGCCTTTAATTGAATTTCACAAATAGGATCGCTCCTAGCAGGGCAACAGTGCATTGGTTACAGCAATTGATTTGCAAACCAGCAAGAGCCAGTCTCAGGTCTCCAGCTTGGTCCCTAAGTCATTTGGCTTCAATGACTTGACCTCTCCTGAATGAATGTCTTCATAAACGTAGTGAGGAAAAACCATACCAGTCGCAGTGGGGGATTCTGGGACTTTGTGTTCATTTTCTATCAACTGTGACCAAATACTTAGAGGAAGAATGTTTACTCTGGCTTATAGTTTCAGAGGATTCTGTCCATGGTGCCTTATTTCCATTGTTTCTGGCCATGGAGAACTCTGTGTGTGTGTGTGTGTGTGTGTGTGTGTGTGTGTGTGTGTGTGTGTGTGTGTGTGTATGTGTATGTGTTATACATATTGGCAGTGGGGCTTGAGCTCAGAGCCTTGGTGGTGTGCTGAGCTTTCTCACTCAACACTAACGCTCTACCACTTTGAGCCGCATTACCACTTCTAGTGTTCTGGTTATGAATTAGAGATAAAAGTCTCACAGATGTTTCTGCCCAGGCTGGCTTCGAACTGTTATCCTCAGATCTCAGCCTCCTGAGTGGCTAGGATTACAGGTATGAGCCACTCTTGTCCGGCCTATCCTACTCTTATTAAGCCATATTTGCTATGATTTACAACTGAGCCTGTCTATAGGCAGTAGGAATACTGATATAATTTTTACTGTGAAATAAAGGTAGCAGAACAAGCATAAAAGAAATTGGGTAAGGGGTTATGACTTTTTTTTGTGTTTTTATGAAGAATGCAGAGAAGTAAAGTCCCTCTCTCCTAGCATAATCTTGGGGTCCACTTTATCAAATTTAACTTGATTGCTTGGCATCTGACAGATTTCTTACTGAACAGTAGCTAGGATAAGGGACCATGTTCCTTTCTAGAAGCTTCTTTGGAGAATCCATGTTGTTATTTTTTGTGGTATCTGAGATTTTCTTTCTTGGATCATGACTTTTTTCTTCTTCAATACATCAATGGTCGGTTGAATACTTAATCACATTTTGCTTCAGTCTGTAACTGACTCTTCTTGCTGTCTTTTCTGACGCAAGTGATTGCATTAAGTCTACACAGAAAACCAAGGACCACTGAACAGATGGCAAGGTCAGCTGATTAAGAGCCCTAAGTCATTTGCAAGCTCATTTCTTCCCTTGCTCTGTAATGTAACACATCTACAAGTTCCAGGAATATGGGAGGCCATTATTTTGCTTCTCAAACTAGGACACCACGTTCTAACCAAATACACTCTGAGTTGCTCAAATTATTCCAGGTTGGTTTCTATATCATTTAGCTATATCTCCATTAGATATTATAATATGTACTATATTTATTATTACATAATACTATTTACTCACACACATATATAATATTTTCTTATTTTCTGTCATGAAAAGATGTTATATGTTATTTAGTACTTTCTATACCCAACTCTTAACATCAGTCATTTCTACAATGAGTCCTGGTTCCTTTCACTGAAGAATGATTATTTAGAATTCAACATCTGGGTACTGGGTATGTTTCTTGCCACTCATTCATCACGTGTACCCGACTAGTATCTAGGTGTCTTTACACATGCCAACTTAGAAAATATAATCGCCTTTATTTCTCCAACATAATTCAGTACTACAGAGTGTCTTCAAAGCTTTATCTTTTGCTTGTTCTGGTGTTGTTGTTTTTTTTATCTCTGACAAAGGGAAATCTGCTCTCCTTCTGTCTAATTTTCTACGTATTTCTTCAGTCCTAATATACCTGTAAAGTAACTTCAAAATTGCTCACCTAGACTTCTGAGAGAAACATAGTTATCAACCAGAATGATGCCTATTATACTTCTTTTGTCTTTTGATATTCAACCTCTAGTCAAAATACTTTCATCTCAACCCTTCTAGAAGTTGTCCTCACTTCCAGCATGGCCTCATTGGCATTTCTGTGCCCAGACTGTTTGAAACCCCAAAGGAAGGCCTTTCCCTTATCTGGAACCATTTTTAGGCAACTTGTTCCTCAATCCTTACCTCAGTTACCCTGATTGAGATAAATCTTACCATACACCTTTACTTTTCTGTAAAAGCTAGGTTCAAAACTGTCTCTACAGAGAAAAGACCCCTACAGTCTCCTTGATGGAGCTAGGATGACTTTATAAAGATACAAATCTGATCCTTTCACACTCCTGATGAAAAAAAAAAACATTTTAATGGCTTTCTTTTTCCCCACTAGATAAAGTCTATATCACTCAAAATTGTGTACAGAATCTTTGACAGTCCCCTGCTTTCTTCTCCAGCCTCGTCTGTCATTAACAACATGCCGGGTCTGCTGAAATGAATCTTTCCCTGACATCATAAGAGTGTGGGAAGTGCTATTCTTAAGGGTCTCCACAGTCTCTTTGTCTGCCTCATTGGAGCACATTTCTGAATTGTGATTTTTTCCTTCAATTCCAGTATCCCCCTCCATTCTATTTGCTCCTATGGTCAGAGTCAGGGTCATGGTCTCTGGTCCCTCTTCAGGAATGGCCACAGAGCCAGGGAGCTGCTTTATTTAAGTTTTTTAAAAAGTAACCTATTGATTGAATGAATAACTTACCGTATTTATTTTCACAAGACCATGCAACAAGAGATTTTTTTTTTTTGCTACAATCCTGGTCTTTGTTGTATCTTTCAGGCTATTGGTAATTCAGTAGTCCAGAGGTGACACACAGAGCGAAATAAGTTCAGAAGCATTTTTATAGAACAAGACAACATTTTCAGTGCTCTCATTATATTACATGACACACACACACACACACACACACACACACACACACACACACACACCCCTAGTAATAGCTTATCTGGTTACCCACACAATGAACCCAAATCCTTCTTGTCAAACCGACCTTGTAGGGCTATGTGGAGTGATATTGCAACTATAACTCCAATTGAAGAAAGATGGAAAGGCCCAGAACTCATAAAGAATAGATGAGGCATAAATTGGAAGCAGGCATGTGTGGCACCCATCTTTAAAAGTGCACAGAAATGAATTAAATAAGGGAAAATGAGATCTGGTAAATTGCCTGTCAGAGCGGAGACCACTGCAGCGGTGTCATTTAGGATCATTATGACAGCATTGCATACAGACACGCTGAGAGGCAGCATGAATAATGGCTCAGTGTATTTAATTAGGAATAGTCTTAGTTAGAAGGAAAATGTATTGTTTTAGGTTTCCAGGTCTCAATGGTATGGGAAGGATAGGTTTCTGCCACATAATTGCCAGCTGTCTGTCTTGCTTTGGGAAATGGAAAGAGTACAGTTTTGTTTTGTATTGCACTACTAAGGTTTGAATGCAAGGCCTCGAGCTTGCTAATATGTATGTACCTTTACCATTGAGCCACACCACCAGCCTTGACTTTTGCTGGTTATTGGTGAGATAGGATTTTGCTTCCTGCCCAGATGTGGCCAGCCCCCTTGGAAGGATTCTGAGCAGCTAGGGTAGTAGGCACATACCTGTGTTAACTCTTCTTTGAGACAGGATCTCACAAACGTTTCTGCCCGGTCCAGCTTCAAGTCACAATTCTCCCAGCTGGTTTCAGCCTCTGAAGGAGTAAGTACAGTTATGAAACCAGTAAATGATGATTTTAAGTCCCGTCTCTACTGCTTACTAGCTGTGGGTGTTTTGTTTTGTTTTTTTTTGAGGAAATTAAAAATTATTCTTTTTGTGAATCTATAAAATGGTTCCTTTAAAAAGGATCTGCTTTAATTATCTTAAACAAGGCTTAAGAGAAAAATACTTTAAAAAAGAAGGCTTCTTATCCAGTTCAGAAGTAGTCTTTATGTTATAACTTTTCTTTCTCCTCTCCTTAGGGAAAAGAAACGTTTTCCCTCAGAATAAGATTTCCCCTGAACATATTTGCATTGATGGGAAAATAACATTAAATGGCAGAAATTGAGTTTTATTGTAGTTCAATAACTAATTCCCATTAGAAGTGACCTGCCTCTGTTTTCTTTTTTTCTGGCTCTGCATCTGTCATAGATACTTAGCACATGGTGTATATCACCAGCTACCTAGGACATTGTCATCATATAATGACAAAGAGACTGAATTCTTTTTAAGTTCAGCCTTATTTGAAAACTATGGCATAAGCTTCTGATTGCTGCTATTAAAAATTCATAAACTTAATGGTTTTAGTTTTTTAAAAGGCAATGTATCAGACCAGTTGAAGCAACTGTTAGCCATTAACATTGTGGAACAAATCAGTTTCTGGTTCTTTCTCAAGTGCTACTTTTAGTAGAAAAAAAAATGTCACTGAGGTCAGTGGTAGCAAAGGAAAGGGTCACTCTTCAGGATGCTTAGGAACTAGTAGTGGTTATTGATGACAACATTTGCTGAAACAAATTATTATTTAATGGCAAATTATGTTATTATTTCAAAGAAAAAAAGCACATAGTTGTGAAGCAAAATATGTTACTATACGTGTGAATTGCCAATAGTATTGTTTTTCTCATTCATTCAATATCTAAGAGGAGAATAGTATCAGATTATGACCCTGTTCTTATATTTAATCTTAATTGCCCTTTAAACTTCTGCCTCCAATAAGATCATATAGGGGTAGAGTTTTAGTGTACAATTTTTGGGAGAGCAAAATTCAATCCATGGTGTGAAATAGTTTGCACATATCCCATGCAGCCACTAGTCTTGTTGAATATGCTTGCTTGTCTGTTCTATCAATAAATTATGAACATAAAGCACAGGGAAGAACTTGTCATTTTGGTTCTGTCTATCACAGATTGAAAGATCAGTGTCAGAATGTGGCCACCGAGGCTGTGGACTGGAATGGCAAGTAATTTATGTGATGTATTTATCTTTCCTTGGGTATACTCTCTCTCTCTCTCTCTCTCTCTCTCTCTCTCTCTCTCTCTGTGTGTCTGTGTGTGTGTGTGTGTGTGTGTGTGTGTCTGTATTTTTCTATTTTCAGACTAAAGAACTGTGGGAATAATTTTTAAAAGTCAACATAATTATTAATGAAAACTGTCATTGGGACAAGATCAAATTTCAACTTCCTACAAAGCTTGGAAGGCTCTAGCAATCAAATTGACATAAAATTTTATTTATTTTGGGGGTTTGAGGCTTGAACTTAGGTTCCTGAGCTCTTTATCTCAGGAACACTCTACCACCTTGAGCCACAGTGCCATCCCTCCGCTCTCCTTCCTTCCTTCCTTCCTTCCTTCCTTCCTTCCTTCCTTCCTTCCTTCCTTCCTTCCTTCCTTCTTTCCTTTCTTGATTTTGTTTGTCTGTTTGTTTCTAGTGGTTAATTGGAGTCTCACACCCTTTCGTTCCTGCGCTGGCTTCCTGAGTAACTAGGATTACAGGTGTGAGCCACCAGTGCCCGGCTTAAATTTTTTAATTTATATTATTTGTTTACTTCTTTACTTATTCATTGATTTTTTTCAGTGCTGCAAAGTGGACTAGTGGCATCACATTTGCTAGGCAAATGCTATACCACTTGAATTCTCATTTTTTTGTTTATATATTTTTTCAGATAGAGTCTAACACTGACTTTTCCCAGGCTGGCCTCAGACAGTGATCCTCTTATCTCTGCCTCCCAAGTAACTGGTAACCTAAGCGGGTATCACCAAGGCCAGCCTTTGCTAATTTTTATCTATTATTTTTCTTTAAAACAACTCAATGGGATTTTCTTAAAAATGATTATCCCCTAAAATGTAGTATTCGTGTTATTCTCCTAATCCTTTCTCTGTATGGATTAAATTATCTTGCCTAAAATTAAATTTACAAAATGAACTTAGTAACTTTGGGTGAACTAAAATATACTTCCCATTTAGGAGACTTATTCAAGAAGTGTATTTGAGTGGAGCTAGTGAGTTGAAACCTTGAAGAACTGTTTTAGTCTAATGTTGATAGCTTTTAACATTTAATTTTATAAACACTCACCATTTGTCAAAATTTCTCACTTTAGAAAGGATTTGATACTTAACCTTACTCCTGAATACTAAATAAGAAAAAAACAATTAAAAATTATCACTGTTCCCCCAGGATAGATGCACATGCGCTCATGCACACACACACACACACACACACACACACACACACGCACACACACACACACACACCTAAAAGTAAAAAGAACTAGAGGTATGGTTCAAGTGGCAGAACAGTGAGTATGTATATATGTATGTATGTATTAATAAATAAATAAACAAATAAAAAAAGCTTATCGGTTTGTTTCAGTGTGGAAAACATATGCAGAAAAGATTTCTTTCTTGATAAACAAGTTGAACTTCCTCACCTCCAGTTAGTCTGAACAGTTTTGTTTGACTACTGACAGGATAGACTAAAACAATTTAAAAAAAATTATCACTGTTGTGCAGGATACTACAGTGTTTGACCACATGATCTTCTAACACACAAGAGGCCCTTCCACCAGCATTTGATTAGACCACTGGCTCCTGTCCTGTAGAATAACCCATGTCAACCAAGATCACCGAGAAATTAGGTATCTTGGGAGAGGGAGATTTAGAACTCAATAACAAAGGCAAGGACAGCATTTTCTTAGGAGCCTAATACCTACCTTGGGCGACAGATATTATAAACAAACCCTGGCAAGACAGTATGAATGAAGCTTCTCTTGGCCCTCCTACTAACAGTTCAAGAGAGGACAGAAGAAACTCTGAGGCTAAAGGGAAAGAAAAGCATCTTATTTAGTGAAGGGTGGTAAGGAAAACCAACATGATTCAGAAGTAGAAAAAGGAAAGACAGACTCATGAGAAAATAGAGAGAACATATTCTCTGAAGAACAACACAGTCCTTGGATATCTGTAGATAAACGTGGGAGAGAAAATCACAAGGGAGTCTGTAAAGAGAATATGAGGAGTTATGTCAACTCCTGAAATGAGAACTAGGTGTTTGGAAAAGAAATACAAATTCTAGAAGTGAGAAATTGTGCTACTCGAATATGTTTTCCTTTTAGTGTATAGGAATCCACACCAGTGTTTTAGCAGACAAAAACTCAAAGTACTCCAGTGAGTATGAAAGCCTCAAGGCTTATGTTAGTAGGAAAGGATTTAAGAGATAAAGCTTTCATGAACAACAACAAAAACCAAACCCCAATCATAATCCCAGAAAACACCACAACCAAAAATTATTATTGCCTTCAAATCTCAAATAAACAAGCAAGGGCAAGCCCTTGCTTTAACTGCTAGAAATAGAAGTAGAGCGTGTCTCTTAGCAGGGGAAAAAAGACATGTGCCAAATAAATTAATAATTTGATTTGTATGTTTACAGAATAAACTGTGCTGTAAAGACAATAATACAGGGCAATGAGACGGTGACAGTTGGGGGGGGTGGGCGGGGAGGGGAGGCCGCGGCGGGTGCGGGAAAGTTCTAAGTGAACCTATCCTGAAAGCCATGTGCAGATCTAGAGAAAGCATTGTAGGCACAGAGCACAGCAGGCTGCAGAGAGGGAGCTTAAGAACAGCGAGGACTTGCAACATGGCTAAGAAGGTTGTTCTAGAAGTGGAAGGGGGAACAGGAAAGATCCCACAGACCGTTGCAATGTTATAGGGTTTCAGTCTCATAGTTGTCGAAAATCAGTAAAGGATATCAAGCAGGGTTTACTATGATATGATTTTCTTTTTTTTTAATTCTTTTTTTTAAGTTTTTATTATCAAACTGAATTACAGAGAGGTTACAGTTTCATACATTAGGCATTGGATACATTTCTTGTACTGTTTGTTACCTCTTCCCTCAATTTCTTCTCTTCCCACCCCCTTTCCCCCTGTGTCTCTCGATTTTGGTATTCCCTTTCAATTTCCTAGTTCTAATACCAGTATACACGGTTTCCAATATACTCAGATAAGATACAGAGATAGTGTAGGTACAACCACAGGAAGGTGATACAAGAAGATCATCAATAATAGAAGCTACAGTTACACATAGCATGTTGAAAGTAGTTACAACTGTGATATAACAATCGTTTCCATAACATGGAGTTAATTTCACTTAGCATCATCTTATGTGTTCATAAGGGCATAGCTATCAGGCTCTTGTGATCCTCTGCTGTGACTAGCCTAAACCTGTGCTAATTATTCCCTATGTGGGAGACCATAGAGTCCATGTTTCTTTGGGTCTGGCTCACTTCACTTAGTATAATTTTTTTCCAAGTCCTTCCATTTCCTTACAAATGGGGCAATGTCATTCTTTCTGATAGAGGCATAAAATTCCATTGTGTATATGTACCATATTTTCGTGATCCATTCGTCTACTGAGGGGCATCTGGGTTGATTCCGTATTTTAGCTATGACTCATTGCACTGCGATGAACATTGTTGTACTGGTGGCTTTACTGTGATTTTGTTTGTGGGCTTTTGGATAGATACCCAAAAGTGGGGCTGCTGGGTCATAGGGGAGTTCTATATTTAGCCTTCTGAGGAATCTCCATACTGCTTGCCAGAGTGGCTGAACCAGTTTACATTCCCACCAACAATGAAGTAGGGTTCCCTTTTGGCCAAATCCCCTCCAACAATTGTTATTGTTAGTTTTCTTGATATAGGACATTCTTACTGGGGTGAGATGGAATCTCAATGTTGTTTTGATTTGCATTTCTTTTATGGCCAGTGATGTAGAGCACTTTTTCATATGTCTCTTGGCCATTCTCATTTCCTCATCAGAGAAATCTATTTTTTTTTTTTTTTTTTTTTTTTTTGCCAGTCCTGGGCCTTGGACTCAGGGCCTGAGCACCATCCCTGGCTTCTTCCAGCTCAAGGCCAGCACTCTGCCACCTGAGCCACAGCACCTCTTCTGGCCGTTTTCCATATATGTGGTGCTGGGGAATCGAACTGAGAGCTTCAGGTGTAGGAGGTAAGCACTCTTGCCACTAGGCCATATTCCCAGCCCCCAGAGAAATCTCTTTTTAAGTCTTTAGCCCACTTGATGCGGGGGCTATTGGTTCTTTGTGGTTTTGTTTTGGAGGAAGGTAATTTTTTGTGTTCTGCATATATTTTAGATATGAGGCCTTTGTCCGTTGAACCGCCGGTAAAGATCTTCTCCCAGTCTGTGGGCTTTCTGTTGATCTTGCGAGCTATGTCCTTTGCCCTGCAGAAGCTCTGCAGTTTGATGCAGTCCCATTTGTCCAACCTTTCTTTGATTTGTAGCCTTTCTGGGTCTTTGTTAAGGAAGTTCCCTCCTGTGCCAAGGAGCCCAAGTGTTTCTCCTACTCCTTCCTTTAGTATTTTCAGGGTGTCTGTTTTGATTTCGAGGTCTACCTCAAAATCCATTTGGAATTGGATCCATTTGGAATTGATTTTGGTGCAGGGTGATATATAAGGATCTAGTTTTAGTTTGTTGCATGTATTGAACCAGTTTTGCCAGCACCATTTGTTAAAGAGGCTATCTTTCTTCCATACTATTGTTTTAGCTCCTTTATCAAAAGTTAAGTAGGCATAGCTCCTTTATCAAAAATTAAGTAGGCATAGTTCTGTGGGTTCATTTCTGGGTCTTCGTCTCTGTGCCATTGGTCTTCAGGCCTGTTCCAGTGTCAATACCATGCTCTTTTTATTACTATATCTTTATAATACAACTTGAAGTTGGGTATTGTAATTCCTCCAGCACTGTTCTTTCTGCTTAGCTTTGTTTTTGCTATTCTAGGTCTTTTATTGTTCCATATGAATTTCTGGATTGCTTCCTCTATTTCATTAAAAAATGGTGTTGGGATATTAATGGGTATTGCATTGAATTTGTAGATAGCCTTTGGCAATATAGCCATTTTGATTATATTAATCCTCCCAATCCAGGAGCATGGGAGGATTTTCCATTTCCTTAGTTCTGCCTTAATTTCATTTTTCATGTTTTTAAAGTTCTCATCAAAGAGGTCTTTCACTTCTTTGGTTAAGGTTATTCCTAGGTATTTTATGTTTTTTGAGGCTATTGGAAAAGGAGTTGCTTTCCTGATTTCAGCCTCTGTCTTCGGGTTGTTAGCATAGAGAAAGGCCGTTGATTTTTGTGGGTTTATATCCTGCAACTTTGCCAAAGTTTTGGATCAGCTCTAGTAGCCTGGGGGTAGAGTCTTTGGGGTTCTTTAGGTATAGGATCATGTCATCTGCGAAGAGAGAAAGTTTAACTTCATCTTTTCCTATTTGGATCCCCTTTATATTTTCTTCTTGCCTAATTGCTCTGGCTAGGAATTCTAGTATTACGTTGAAGAGCAGGGGAGAGAGTGGACATCCCTGTCTTATTCCTGATTTTAAAGGGAATGGCTTTAGTTTTTCACCATCTAGAGCTATGCTTGCTGTTGGTTTGTCATAAACTGCCTTGATTATATTCAGGAATGTTCCCTGGAATCTCAGTTTTTCCAGGGCTTTTAGCATAAATGGGTGCTGGATTTTGTCGAACGCTTTTTCCACATCCAGTGATATAACCATGTGGTTCTTTACCTTACTCCGACTGACATGGTGGATTACATTAATTGACTTGAATCAACTTTGAACCACTTTGCATCCCAGGGATGAATCCAGTTTGGTCGTGGTGTATGATTTTTTTTTCAAATTTTTATTATCAAACTGATGTACAGAGAGGTTACAGTTTCATACATTAGGCATTGGATACATTACTTGTACTGTTTTTTACCTAGTCCCTCATACCCCCCTCCCCCCACCCCCTTTCCCTTTACCCCCATGATGTGTTACATTCACTTAGACCAAACAGTTTTGCAAGTATTGCTTTTGTAGTTTTTTTTATTTTTTTTTTACCCTGAGTCTCTCAATTTTGGTATTCCCTTTCAATTTCCTAGTTTTAATACCAGTGTACAGGGTTTCCAATATACTCAGATAATGTTACAGAGATAGTGTAGGTACAACCACAGGAAGCTGATACAAGAACATCATCTATAATAGATGCTACAGATACACATGGTACGTTGAAAGTAGTTACAACTGTGATATAACAATCGTTTCCAACAACACGAAGTTCATTTCACTTAGCATCATCTTATGTGTTCATACGGGTATAGCTAAAGGGCTCTTGTGATCCTCTGCTGTAACTTGCCTAAACCTGTACTAATTACTCCCAATAGGGAAGACCATAGAGTCCATGTTTCTTTGGGTCTGGCTCACTTCACTTAGTATAATTTTTTCCAAGTCCTTCCATTTCCTTACAAATGGGGCAATGTCATTCTTTCTGATAGAGGCATAAAATTCCATTGTGTATATGTACCACATTTTCCTGATCCTTTCATCTACTCAGGGGCATCTGGGTTGGTGCCAGATTCTAGCTATGACAAATTGTGCTGCGATTAATATTGTTGTGCTGGTGGCTTTACTGTGAATTTTTTTGTGGACTTTTGGATAGATACCCAAAAGTGGGGCTGCTGGGTCATAGGGGAGTTCTATATTAAGCCTTCTGAGGAATCTCCATACTGCTTGCCAGAGTGGCTGAACCAGTTTACATTCCCACCAACAATGAAGTAGGGTTCCCTTTTGGCCACATCCCCTCCAACAATTATTATTGTTAGTTTTCTTGATGTATGACATTCTTACCGGGGTAAGATGGAATCTCAATGTTGTTTTGATTTGCATTTCTTTTATGGCCAGTGATGTAGAGCAGGTTTTCATATGTCTTTTGGCCATTCTCATTTCCTCACCAGAGAAGTCTCTTTGTAAGTCTTTAGCCCACTTGATGAGGGGGCTATTGGTTCTTTGCGGTTTTGTTTTGAAGGAAGGTAATTTTTTTAGTTCTGCATATATTTTAGAGATGAGGCCTTTGTCCGTTGAACTGCCGGTAAAGATCTTCTCTCAGTCTGTGGGCTTTCTGTTTATCTTGTGAGCTATGTCCTTTGCACTGCAGAAGCTCTGCAGTTTGATGCAGTCCCATTTGTCCAACCTTTCTTTGATTGTAGCCTTTCTGAGTCTTTGTTAAGGAAGTTCCCTCCTGCGCCAAGGAGCCCAAGTGTTTCTCCTACTCCTTCCTTTAGTGTTTTCAGGGTGTCTGTTTTGATTTCGAGGTCTTTAATCCATTTGGAATTGATTTTGGTGCAAGGTGATATATAAGGATCTAGTTTTAGTTTGTTGCATGTGTTGAACCAGCTTTGCCAGCACCATTTGTTAAAGAGGCTATCTTTCTTCCAAGCTATTGTTTTAGCTCCTTTATCAAAGATTAAGTAGGCATAGTTCTGTGGATTCATTTCTGGTCTTCAATTCTGTTCCATTGGTCTTCAGGTCTGTTACGGTGCCAAAACCATGCTGTTTTTATTACTATAGCTTTATAATACAGCTTGAAGTTGGGTATTGTAATTCCTCCAGGTCTGTTCTTTCTGCTTAGGAGTGTTTTTGCTATTCTAGGTCTTTCATTGTTCCATGTGAATTTCTGGATTGCTTCCTCTATTTCATTAAGGAATGGTGTTGGGATATTAATGGGTATTGCATTGAATTTGTATATAGCCTTTGGCAATATTGCCATTTTGATTATATTAATCCTCCCAATCCAGGAGCATGGGAGGTTTTTCCATTTCCTTAGTTTTGACTTAATTTCATTTTTCAAGCTTTTAAAGTTCTCATCAAAGAGGTCTTTCACTTTTTTGGTTAAGGTTATTCCTAGATATTTTATGTTTTGGGGGTCTATTGCAAAAGGAGTTGCTTTCCTGATTTCCACCTCGGTCTTCGGGTCGTTAGCATAGAGAAAGGCTGTGGATTTTTGAGGGTTTATTTTATATCCTGCAACTTTGCCAAAGTTTTGGATCAGCTCTATTAGCTTGGGGGTAGAGTCTCTGGGAGTCTTTAGGTATAGGATCATGTCATCTGCGAAGAGAGAAAGTTTAACTTCATCTTTTCCTATTTGGATCCCCTTTATATTTTCTTCTTGCCTAATTGCTCTGGCTAGGAATTCTAGTATTATGTTGAAGAGCAGGGGAGAGAGTGGACATCCCTGCCTTGTTGCTGATTTTAAAGGGAATGGCTTTAGTTTTTCCCCATTTAGAGTTAAATTTGCTGTTGGTTTGTCATAAACTGCCTTGATTATATTCAAGAATGTTCCCTGGAATTCCAGTTTTTCCAGGGCTTTTAGCATAAATGGGTGCTGGATTTTGTCGAACGCTTTTTCCGCATCCAGAGATAAAACCAAGTGGTTCTTTATCTTGTTCCGGCTGATATGGTGGATTACATTAATTGACTTGCGTATATTAAACCGACTTTGCATCCCTGGGAAGAATCCCGTTTGATCGTGGTGTATGATTTTTTTTGATGACCTGTTGAAGTCGATTGACCAGAATTTTGCTCAGAATTTTTGCATCTATGTTCATCAGAGAAATCGGACTATAGTCCTCTTTCTATTGTGAGTCCCTGCCGGGTATGGGGATGAGGGTTATACTGGCTCCATGGAATGCGTCTGGTAGAGAACGTTCTCTTTCAATTTCATTGAAGAGTTTGAGAAATATTGGTATGAGTTCTGTTTTGAAGGCCTTGTAGAATTCTGCTGTGAATCCGTCTGGATCTGGGCTTTTCTTGGATGGGAGATCACTTATTGCCGTTTCTATTTCAATACTGGATATGGGTCTGTTTAGAAGGTTTAAATCTTCATAGTTGAGTTTGGGGATATTAATTTTTTTATAGGAAATTATCCATTTCTTCCAAGTTCTCAAATTTGTTGGCATAAAGTTTGCAAAATAGTCCCTTATTGTGTTCTGAATTTTGGTTGTTTCTGTGGTGATGTATGTTACCTGTTTCATCTCTTATCTTGTTTATTTGAGTGTGCTGCCTTCGTTTTTTGGTCAGGTTTGCTAGGGGTCTGTTTATCTTGTTGATTTTTTCAAAGAACCAACTCTTTGTTTTGTTGATTCTTTCGATGGTTTTTTTTTTTGTCTCTAATTGATTTAATTCTGATTTGATTTTAATTATTTGCTTTTAATTATTTGACTTGGGGTTTGGCTTGGTGTTCTCTTTCAAGGAAATTAAGGTGCTTCCTTAAATTACTGAGTTGCTGTTTCTCCAGTTTGTTGGTGTATGCACTCAGAGATATAAATTTTCCTCTGAGTACTGCCTTTGCTGTGTCCCAAAGGAGCTGGTACTTTGTGTCCTCATTTTGGTTGAATTCCATAAACATTTGAATTTCCGTTTTAATTTCTTCAATGACCCACTGATGGTTCAGCAGTGTGTTGTTTAGTCTCCATGAATTGTAGGATTTTCTGTGGTGGCTGTTTGAGTTGAGCTCTAATTTTATTCCATTATGGTCTGAGAGAATGCAGGGACTGGTTTTGATACTTCTGAATTTGTACAGATTTTCTTTGTGCTCTAAGATGTGATCTATTTTGGAGAAAGTTCCATGTGCTGCTGAGAAGAATGTGTACTCTGTTGTTGCTGGGTGGAATATTCTGTAGATGTCGGTGAAGTCTAGTTGGTCTATGCAATTGTTTAGTTCTGCGGTTTCTTTGTTCAGTTTTTGGCGTGTTGATCTGTCCAGAGGTGATAGTGGAGTGTTAAAGTCCCCAATTATCAATGTGTTTGGGTCTATGAGTATTTTTAGAGTCAGTAGTGTTTGTTTGATGAAGTTGGGTGCTCCTGCATTTGGTGTGTAGATATTTAGGATGGTTATATCTTCCTGTAGGAGAGATCCCTTTACTAGTATGTAGTAAACTTCTTTGCCTCTTCTTACCTTTTTTAGTTTGAAGCCAATTTTGTCTGATATTAGGATTGCAACTCCAGCCTGCTTATGGGGGCCATTTCCTTGATAGACTTGATTCCAGCCTTTCACTTTTAGAAGATGTTTACTTTTGCTGGATAGATGTGTCTCTTGGAGGCAGAAGAAAGATGGATCTTGATTTTTTTTAATATATTCTTTTTTTTTTTTTTGGCCAGTCCTGGGCCTTGGACTCAGGGCCTGAGCACCGTCCCTGGCTTCTTCCCGCTCAAGGCAAGCACTCTGCCACCTGAGCCACAGTGCCCCTTCTGGCCATTTTCCATATATGTGGTGCTGGGGAATTGAACCGAGAGCTTCATGTGTAGGAGACAAGCACTCTTGCCACTAGGCCATATTCTCAGCCCGGATCTTGATTTTTGATTCAACTTATGAGCCTATGTCGTTTGATTAGAGAATTAAGTCCATTAATGTTGAGAGTTAGGATTGAGAGCTGATCATTTGTTCCTTTCATTATCACTGTCTTGTTAAAAGCTTTGTCTTCCCAATTCTTGATCTGATATTCTGGTTTACTATTTAGGGTTCATTTCTCTGTCTGTATTGAGATCTTGATTATTTTCCCTGTATTGTACATCTTTGAGAATTTTCTGTAAAGCTGGTTTGGTGGAGATATATTGTTTCAGTTTTTCCTTACTGTGGAAGACTTTTATTTGACCTTTGGCTATGAATGAGAGTTTAGCTGGGTACAGTATTCTTGGTTGGTAGTTATTTTTATTTAGGGTTTGGCATACCTCATTCCAGTCTCTCCTTGCTTTCATGGTCTCTGCTGAGAAGTCTGGGGTAATTCTGATCGCTTTTCCTTTATATGTGATTGTTTTCTTCTCCCTAACAGCTTTAAGGATTCTTTCCTTGGACTCTATTGATTCTGGTTTGATCACAATGTGTCGGTGGGATGTCCTGTTCTGGTCTGGTCAGTTTGGGGTTCTAAATGCTTCTTGTATCTGTATAGGCCTATCCTTCTGGATATTTGGGAAGTTCTCAGCTAATATTCTGTTAAATAGGTTGCCTATTCCATTAGCTTCTTTCTCCAGATTTTCCTCAATACCTATTATCCTTAAATTGGGCTTCCTGATTGTGTCTTGGAGCTCCTGGAATGATCTGTTTTGTTGATTGGATTGGGTTTGTATTGATTTTTTTATCTTTCACCATACATTCTAGGAAATCTTCAGCTCCTGAGATTCGATCCTCTGCTTCAGTTAGTCGGGACTGTAGGCTAGCTACTTGATTTCGATTCTCTTTTCCTTCTGATTGGTCTTTCCTGATGATTTCCATGTCATCTCTTAGGTCTTGTATGGACTTCTTTACTTCATTAGCTTCATTAATTTCGTTTTGAGTGCTAACTGTCAAATCTTTAAGCTGGGTAGCCATCTTTTCATTTGACTCTTGAATTTCATTTATCTTTCTATTTGTCGAGGCCATGTAATCATCTATTACTTTATGGAAGGATTGCTGTATTGATTCAAGCTTTTCATTTATCATATTTATCAGTAGACTTTGTAGAACATTTTGAGGGTTCTCTTCTATGTCTTTGATTGACTGCTCTGCTGCCTGCTTGTTTTGAGTGGAAGATAAGACTCCATTGTTTGCCATCTTTCTTGTGTTTCTTATGCCCATTTGGATTGGGAATGCCAATCTACAAGCACCTGTGAGCACCGTTTAAGACCCAAAGCAGACTTTACCAAGCACTGTTGTGTAAATCTTAGAAGTTCTCAATTATATACAGATACCTTGTATACCTGTATATAAAATTAGATTTGGTGTTCCTAGAGAATACAATTTCAATATAACAACCAATCCTGAGGCTTGTATTTAGTAGTTACTTATTTACTGTTACAACCCTATGAGAAATTCCTGTTCTTATATTAAGTTATTTTAGGACTGGCTTTCTCTATGAACCCCTTTGATTCACTCGGATTAAGCAGGGATAACCTCTATCCAATAACCAGGAGTCAATGGAATCTGGAGGTCCTGGAAGTAAGTCAGGAGGGTAAGTTAGAAGTAGTAAAGAGAATAGAGTAAAATGTATGGGGGGGGGGTGATGATTTTGGTTTAGTTTCAGTGACGTGGAAATGTGGAGAAGAGTAGAATCAGTAGAAAGAACAAGGTTAAAATGGTAGACAATGGAGAGTTAGCAGTAAAGAGTGGAGGTGATATTCATAGGAAAGTAATTTTTAAAGAAAGAGAATGCAAATAGAGAAATAAAGAAAAAATACTGGAAGGCAGATGCACAGAACAGAGAAAATTTATTTAAAAAAATAAAAAGGAAAAATCCCAGAAAAACGAACAACCCCCCCCGCCAAAAAAAAAAAAACTTGATAGAACAAACAGGAAAAAATGGAAAACAAAAATAAAACCAACAACGTTTCAGAAATGAAAATATAAAAAAAAGAAAAGAAGAAAGTTTAAAAAATATTTGAGAAAAAAAATGTAGCCTACCTT
Source organism: Perognathus longimembris pacificus (assembly GCF_023159225.1). Lineage (NCBI taxonomy): Eukaryota > Metazoa > Chordata > Mammalia > Rodentia > Heteromyidae > Perognathus > Perognathus longimembris. The sequence continues at coordinate 110,239,920 of NC_063163.1, forward strand.
GTTTGGGTGGGTTCTCTACAGTCTCTGGTTTCCTTGGGATGGTCTGCAGTCTTTTCTGCCGCTTGGCTGGTTTGACTTGCTTTCAGCTCACAGGGGGTGGATCTGCTTTGGCCCTCTTCCCCTGTTAGTGAAATCCTGGGTCTCTGTGGTTCCCACAGCTTACAGGTAAGACTTGAGCGTCCACTGTAGATGGGGGACGTGAACAGTCTCGGGAACCGTGGCAACTCCCGTCTGCTGTGGGGCCACTGCCTTTAACACCTGGATTTGAATAGGCTGTGGACTCAGCAGTGCGAGGCGCCTCTGGCCTGGTTTACTCGGCTGAGAGATGCTTGCCTGGGGGAGGTTCCTCCCTCCTGGGTGGGGCGGCCTGGGCAGAGCTGGCTATGGAATTCAGCTCCATTTCAGGCTGGGAATTGGGCTTCCTCTGTGATGGGACCATTTATCTGTCTCAGGAACTGTTTGTTCTCCCATCTGGCTGTTCCGTGCTGCTGGTAGCTGCGTACCGCTTTTGCTTTTAATTTAGGAATTCCAGCGGGGAAGGCAGGGAACCTCTAGCTGAACCGAGGTCCGGGATGAGTCTCCCTCCTGGGGAAGGGGTGTTCTCCTGGGCAGAGCTGGCTCTCACTGGTCGGTCCCTCTTGCCCTTCTCAAAGATGGCTGCTTTGTCCTCGCTTTCCCCAGGCTCGCTTTAGTTCCAGTCTGGTCTGACCCTATGCCAGTGTCAAAGATGGCGCTTTGCTCTGGCAGTGGGGGAAGGGCTACCTCCCAGAAGCTGCTCTGTGGGTGCAAGTGAGAATGTCTTTCGTGGGGTACTCACCCTTTCTCTGTGATTTCGGCCCATCCATGCTCAGCCTGCGATCTGTGTGTGTCCACCCCCATCTAGAGGATTTCTCCCTGGTCACCACTGTGTGCTTTAGGTGCACGGAATGGAGGGCGCTGTGCCAGCGCCGGCACTGGCGTGGTGGCGGGATGCCACCCGAAGCTCAAATCTGTGTTTTCAGGCCAGCAAAGTTGATTTTTCCTTCCTAGCCAGAATCCCTGTACTGTTATAACTTACTTGGGCTGTCTTTCTAGGAGTAAAAGTTTCCCTGGAGTGGGAAAACTGCAGTGTTGGAGGGAGCTCAGCTAGGGCTCTGCTGCTCCTCCGCCATCTTCCCGGAAGTCTCTACGATATGATTTTCTTTTTTCTCTTATTGTTATTGTAAAGGTGATGTATGGAGGTGTTACAGTTACACAAGTCAGGTAATGAGTACATGTCCTTTTTTTGTTCTTTTTTTCCAGTCCTGGGGCTTGAACTCAGGGCCTGAGTTCTGTTCCTGAGCTTCTTTTGCTCAAGGCTATCTCTCTACCACTTGAGCCACAGTGCCACTTCTGGCTTTTTCTGAGTAGCTTATTGGAGATAAGGCTCTCATGGACTCATGGCTGGTTTTGAGCTGTGATCCTCAGATCTCAGCCTCCTGAGTCACTAGGATTATAGGCATGAGCCACCAGCACCTGGTGAGTACATGTGTTTTCGAATAGTGTCACCCTTCCCTTACTTTCTTCCAGTTTTTCCCTCCTGTCCCCTCCACAAGTTGTATAGTTCATTTTCAACATAGTGTCTAGAGAACAAAATAAAAAAAAAACCTTGTTTCCATTTCTTAGAGTTCTTTTCAATAAATATCATTTTCTATGGTCATACACACAGAGCTATTGAGCCTTTGTGATCTTCTCCTAAGGATATCCTCCTTTTGTCTCATTGTGTGAATGTCTAAAGACCTGTATAATTTATCATATCCTAGAATACAAATATACTTATATATACATATACACAAATATACATAAATGCACATATACATATATATTAATTACCATGCAGTGTGTTTACTTGTAGATTTATATGCATGTTCTAGTTACAACAAATGAGGGAAACCATGCAACCTATGTTTCTTTAGGTCTGGCTTACTTCACTTAATATACTTTATTCCAAGACTTTCCTTATTAATGGGGCAATATCATTCTTTCTGATGGATGCATAAAATTCCATTGCATGTATATATACCATATTTTCTTGATCCATTTGTCCACTGAAGGGCATCTGGGTCCATTCCATACCTTGGCTATGGTAAACAATGCTGCAATGAATGTGGTTGTACTGATAGCTTTAATGTGGCCTTTTATGTGGTCCATTGGATAAATGCCCAGGAGTAGAATTTCTGGGTCATAGAGAAGCTCTGTGTTTAGTCTTTTGTGGACTTTCCATATTGCTTTCTAGAGTGGTTGAACAAGTTTACATTCTCATCAGCAGTGTAATTCACTTTTGGTCACATCCCCGCCAGTATCTATTATTGTTTGTTTGCTTGATAATGGTCATTCTAACTGGGGTGAAGTGTAATCTCAATGTTATTTTGATTTGCATTTCTTTCATGGCCAGCAATGTTGAACATTTTTTCATGTGTCTGTTAATCATTCTTACTTCTTCTTCTGAAAAATCTCTCTTTAAACCATCAGTTCATTTATTTTCTGAGAAGATCATTATAGTTACTATGTGTACAGTGAACTTATGCCGGTCACATGAAAACTGGAAACAAGATAGCTATACATCATGGTGATCTGATTACTGATGGTCATAGTGAGGAGGTGGAATCTTGAAGCAGAGATGGAAAATCCTGCTTATAATCTATGAAAAAGGTTGGAAGCAAAGAAAATGGCTTCTTCTCCCTCACTTTTAACTTCCTTCTCTATAGATTTAGTTCTCATTTAGATGTAGTGATGGTCAAAGTATACTGAGGAGAACTCTTCAACATTTCCTCAAGCCTGGATAGCATTATCATATATTTCTTCTTCCATTTTCTTTCCCAGTCTTCAATGACTCCAACTCCTTATTTGTGATATACATAGCATTCTGTCTATCATCGTCTGTCTATCTATCATCTACCTATCTATCTATCCAGAGGTATATACCCATATATATAATATGCATGTGTGTATGTATGTAGTTTCCCATGTGTTAAAGCCTTCAAATACTTTTAATCAAATTTATTAATTTGAAAGTGGGAAACTTCATTCAGTGTATTAGGTCATAATTTAAGATCTTTGGTTGATCTCAGAGCTCCAAAGCACTGATGACAGAGACAAGATTTAGCTGCACCAGGACCCAAGGCTCATTTCCTTGATTTTAGCAAACAATTTATCACAATATAAACAGCTGTTTAATTCACATGTACATATTTAACAGCCTCTATCATAAAAAAGCATTTAAATTTTTGGTTGGACTTTTAGTTCACCCCTACTGCATAGGAAATTAAGAAGTTAGCTTCCAAATGAATACGTCGTTCAGGGTGTGCTCTCAGAGGAGGCCTAGCAGTGTGCAATTCAGAGTCTGTTAAATATGTTAGGAGAGATTCTATTTCAATGTTCCTTGTATAGGAATTCACATAGCTCTGGTCTATAGGGATCAATAAACCTATCCTTTTCTGGGTCAGAATGGACCATGTATTACCAGTGCTATGCTAGACATAAGTGGAACCAAAGAACAACAGCAGGTCCCCAGAGGGTAACATTTATCTCATTACAGGGAAGGCAAACCTTGTCTGTTTTAATTCCACTTACTGTGGGAACCAACATGGTTGCTGCCCAAGCATTCCAGAAAACAAACACTCTGGTTTCTCTAATGGGGAAGATTCTGTTGGTAAGCCCCTGCTACACTCATTCAACATAGTTGTTTGTTTCTTTGTTTTGGGTCTGTCATGGGGCTTGAACTCAGGGCCTAGGCACTACTGTCCTTGAGCTCTCTGCTCAAGGCTAGTGCTGTACAACTTTGAGCCACTGATCCACTTATGGTTTTCTGATGGTTAATTGGAGACAAGAGTCTTTCAGACTTTCCTGCCTGGGCTGGCTTCAAACTGCGATCCTCAGATCTCAGCCTTCTGAGTAGCTAGGATTAGAGGAATGAGCCACCAGGGCCCAGCAGCATAATTTTTTATTTCATGTCTTCTCCACAGAAAAAGATGCAAGATGTAAGGCTTAAGGACCCTCATATGAAAGCAAAGGAGATGTGTGGCAGAGTACCTGGTCTGCATCTTTGCTCTGTCCACTCCACTCTGCAGCATTTTGTTCAAGCCCACCATGGCTATGGCTGGCCACAGAGAGGAATTCTGTCCCTCTCTATTCCCTGTGCAGTGTGATAGAGGAATTCAAAGACAAATGATATATAGCTCCTTCAGTAAAGAAGTTTATTTATTAGGGAAATAAATATACTAAAAAAACAGGAAATTCTGACTCAAACAGAATAGGGTTATTAAGTTGTGCAGAATGAGTTGGAAGGTAGCATAGAGAGAAAGGAGACACCATCCAAAAGATTGCTAAGACAATCCAAGGTATGATTAGAGAAGTGGATGTGTGTGGATTTCCTACATTAAGGCGTGTCCTGATGTGAATTATGCATGTATCATGACGATGATTAATACAGAGACCAACATTCACCTTCTCATGACTTCTTTAGTCCCAACTGTGATGAGAAATCAGCTTCCAATATTTTCTTCAAACATTGTCAAGTGGGAGATCCAGTTTTATGGTGGATCTATGGCCATTCCTGGAACTGACTGTCAAAACGTGCATAAGATCAGATCTGGCGACAACTGTAGATAAACTCCCCAATAACAGAACGCTTCACAGCCAGACAACTGTGATTTCATTACAGCACAAATTTAAGTGACTCTGTTATACTGTGCATCAGGTGGTGGAGGAAGGGTTTTTATAATGTCCTGGAGAATTTAACCTCTATGATCTCACATTTACCAACTCTAAATTATGAAGTTATTATGTAGTAGGAACTAATGCAATAAAATGGAACATATCATAGGCCAACCCAGTCTCCACTCTTGCTAAGCATTTTCTGTTCTGTATCAACTGAGTTTCAGCCTGCGGTGCTTGCTAGGGAAGTTCTTTACCCTGTGTTAGTCGTGGGGCTTTTATTTTTGGTCTTGATATTTAACACTGTCACTAAAGTACTTTTTGCAAGGGCAAGAGAAATGTTGGAATTGCATTAGCCTGTAATTTATATACCTTGCTTGATTTTTTGATTGGTCAAGAACAATCAAAAAGAAATTAATCAAATAATTACAAGAAACTATACTCATCCTTAGCACTGCCTGTAACAGTATAACAATCTACTTGTTCCTAGCAGTGCTTTACTTTATTTTATTTCTTTTTGTGTCAGTCCTGGGGCTTGAACTGAGTGGCCTGGTTGCTGTTCTTGAGCTCTTTTTTTTTGCTCAAAAACAGCACTCTACCACTTGAGCTACAGCTCCATTTCTGTCTTTTTTCTTGTTTGTTATTTGGAGGTAAGAGTCTCACATGCTTTGATCCTTAGATCTCAGCCTCCTGAGTAGCGGGGATTACAGGTGTGAGACACAGGTGTCTGGAAGAATACAATGTACCCCCCAATCAATTGACTGTCATTTGTAAAGGGACAGCCAAGAAAAAGAAAAAAGAGAAACCAAGTCTTATGCTTTCGCTCCTCTGCTGTTGTTGTCTTTGGAATTTGCCACAGTTGAAGGGAGGAGAATAGGAAGTGTGCGGCTAGCACACACCATGGAAGCTGTGCTTTCTGCACTGCGCCACAACAATCTCTCCAAGCTTGACATGGGTACTACCAAGTAGCATCGACACAGAAGGTTCATTTCCACAAATCATATCTTCTTCAGTAAGCTTTCCTCTCTTCTGTCAGAATCTCTAACCTTTACAATGAAGACAGCTTGCGGCAACCTTATAGTCGGATTATATGTTTAGTTTCCTACCATTTTATGTTAAGGCTTTTTCTGATAATGTTATGGTTCTTAAACTATAGGATAGCAAAATTATTCCTTATCTATCTCTCGATGCCCTGGAGTCACAGAAAATCAACTTTTTGCAAAAAGTACAATGGTAATGTCAAATATTCCTAAAAGAGCTTTTATACAATTTTATAAAATCTCCTCATTGTTTATTGTTTTTCAGTATGTGCAAGTTGTTAATAGTCGGATGATTATTGCTTCCATTAAGAAATTAAACAAAAAATTAAGGACAGTAATATAATAATGGCAAATAGGATTTAAGCAATGGGAAGAACAGGAGTATCTCTTAATGAAGAGAAAACAGCCTAAAGGGGAAAAGGGACAACATAGAAAATTAGAAAACAACTGATTCTTCAAAATACCATTCACTTTTTCCTCCTGGATTTTTTAGTCAAATGATTTTATTTGTGCTTTCTTGATTTTTTTTTGGTGGGGGGGGGGGTATGAAAAGAAACAACTAGGTTACAAAGACATGGGACAAACTTCAATGTCACTTTTTTTTTTTTAATATTTTGACTAGATGCCAATTATCTTTTTAAAGTTTCTCTGTGTGTAGCATTTGGTTAATGGACATTTCAGAAGGTTTTGCCTATGCAGTGTAAGAGTTATGAACTGAAAAATCAGAAAACCATGTATGTAAATCTCCTTACTGAATACTCTTTGTTGAACTCATGCTGACTTTTCTTAAAAGTGAAGGGATTTTTTTATTGTGTGTAGAAAAGCAATCTTCAAACTTTGATTATCAAAGTGCATTTACATATTGTTTGCTCAATCATGTTTTTCTCCCACTGTGTTTGACTGGCTTCCTTGGAAATAGACGAGATAGAGAGGTGCTTGAAAGAGTTGTATTAACATATACTCTGAGAGGTCTCTAATGAATGACCAAATGATGCATCTCAAAGTCTTAAAAAAAAAAGAAGCAAGAAAATGCCAAACTCATAGTGAGCAAAAAGAAAATTCATAAAGATCACAGCTAAAATAAATGACACTAACTCTAGAAGAGCAATACAAGGGATCAATGAAAGGAAGAAATTCTTTTGAAAGGTTGACAAGATCAACAGGACCTTACCTAAACCCAACAAAAAAAAGAGAACACCCAAATGAATAAGTAAATGTCTAGACCTATGACATGCAATATTTGAATCAAGGTGGTATGATTGAAAGACAGAAAGACCTCCTCCTATTTTCATGGGTAAGCAGAATTAGCATCATTAAAATGGCCACCCTATCAAAAGAGATGTAAAGATTAAAAAACATCTCCACCAAAATACCAATGATGTTCTTCATAACTAGAAAACATGTAGGGGAACTGAAAATTCCTAAAGAGAAAAGAGCAATCCCTCAGGACAAAATGCTGGAAGTATTACAAATTCTGATTTCAAATTATTCCAGAGAGCCGTAGTTTAAAACCCAGCATGGTGATCACTCTAAGCAGGCGTGCAGATGAAGGGAATAGCACAGTGGACTCAGAAATAAACACAAACATCATAGCCATGTGATTGGCAACAACAGTGCCAAAAATATACATTGGAGAAAAGACAACCTGCTTAAACAAATGCTGCTCTGAAAACTGGATATCTATTTGTAAAGGATCAAGACAAGAGCCACACATTTTCTTCTGAACAAAGATCAACTCAAAATGGATCAAAGACCTTCATTTTAACACCTAAAACTCTGAAAACGCTAGCGAAAAACATAGGGAAAGTACTTAAAGATACAACTGTAGGCAATGACTTCTTGCAATCCTGTATTTTGGGAAATAAGAGCAAGAATGGACAAAAGGGATTGCATCAAACTGAAAAGTGTCACTCTGGCTCAAGTGGTAGAGCGCTAGCCTTGAGCAAAAAGAAGCCAGGAACAGTGCTCAGGCCCTGAGGTTCAAGCCCTGGGACTAGCAAAAAAAATTGTTAAATAAACAAGGCATTATTTTATTTGAACAGATAGATGATAGATAAAATAGCACTTTTGATCATATTGTATTTCACTTCAAATAGGTTTTCAAGTTACTTTGCCCTGAGTTTGTATAAACAATCTTGTGTGTGTGTGTGTGTGTGTGTGTGTGTGTGTGTGTGTGTGTGCTTGAACTAAGGGTCTCATTCAGCTTTCTACCACTTCAGCCGTACCTCTAGTCCAGCTTTTGCTGCTGGACAATTGGAGTTAGTCTCACAGTCTTTTTGCTTGTGCTGGCTTTGAACTTCAATCCTCTAGGTCTCAGCCTCTTGAGTAACTAGGATTATAAGTGTGATTTTCTTTTAAATTCTCTCTACTTTGGTCCTCATCCCACTTTTCATCTATGATGAGCTGAAAATACAAGAAAGTAATAATAAAAGGAAATGAACTGTATGTGTAAGCACATTTTTATCTGATCAGGGTATCGGAATCAAGGTGGCGACATCCAGAATGTAAAGCAGAGCCCCACCTTCTGTGTGGCCTCAGTCTATGCACACCCCACTGTCCCAGCATGTCCTGGGGATGGAAAACAGTGTGTTCTAAATTAGTGATCTGCTGGGTAATTTTTAAAGCATCCCTTTTTACTGACAAGGCATAGTGAACCAATCTCAATAAATTTACAGAAACAAGATTCTGGACAAAGCAACATTTCCTTAAAAAAGAAAAAGAGAGAGATTTCCGGGAAGACAGCGGAGGAGAAGCAGAGCCCCAGCTGAGCTCCCTCTGACATCACAGTTTTCTCACCCCATAGAAACTTTTACTCCTATAAAGACAGCCAGAGTAAGTTCTAACAGTACAGGGATTCTGGCCAGGAAGGAAAAATCGACTTTGCTCGTCTGAAAACACAGATTTGAGCTCCGGGCGGCGTCCCGCCGCCACACCAGTGCTGGCGCCGGCACAGCGCCCGGCACAGCAACCCGCACTCCATGCGGCTAAAGCACACAGCGGAGACCAGGGAGAAATCCTGCAGACGGCGGCTGAGCACGGACGACCTGAAATCGCAGAGAAAGCGTGAGTACCCCACAAAAGATATTCTCACTCGCCCCACAAACCAGCTTCTGGAAGGCAGCCCTTCCCCCACCGCCAAAGCAAAGCGCCATCTTTGCCACTGGCATAGGGTCAGACCAGATTGGAACTAAAGCGGGCCTGGGGAAAGCGAGGTCAAAGGAGCCATCTTTGAAAAGGGCAGGAGGGACCGAACAGTGAGAGCCAGCTCTGCCCAGGAGAACGCCCCCTGCCCAGGCGGGAGGCGTGTCCTGGGCCTTGGCATAGCCAGAGGTGCCCCGTCCTGCCCGCCGGAATTGCTAAATTTAAAGCAAAAGCTGCGAGCAGCTACCGGCGGCACGGAAACACCAGACGGAGGAACAAACAGTTCCGGGGACAGCTAAACGGTCCCGTCACAGAGGAAGCTAATTCCCAGCCCAAAACGGAGCTGCATTCCATAGCCACCTCCGCCAAGGAGGCCGCCTCCCCCAGGCAAGCAACTCTCAGCCGAGCAAAACAGGCCAGAGGCGCCCCGCCCTGCTGAGTCCACAGCCTATTCAAATCCAGGCACCAAAGGCAGCGGCCCCACAGCAGACAGAGGAGCCACAGTTCCTGAGACTGCTCACGTCCCCATCTACAGAGGACGCCAAGGCCCACCTGCAAGCTGTGCGAACCTCAGAGACCCAGGATTGCACCAACAGGGGAGAAGGGTCAGAACAGATCCATCCCTTGCCAACTGAAATCAAGTCAAACCAGCCAATCAGGAAAATAGACTGCAGACCATCGCAAGGAAACCAGAGACTGGGGAAAGACCGCCCAAACAAGGAGGACTCCATTTTTTTTTTCTTTTTAAACATTTTTTAAACTTTTCTTAAAAAATTTTTTTCCTTTTAATTTTTTCGCATCTGAAACATCTTTGGTTTTTTTTTGTTGTTGTTTGTTTTTTTATTTGTTTGTTTGCTTTCCATTTTTACCGGTTTGTTTTATCAAGTTTGGTTGTTTGTTTGTTTGTTTGGGTTGTTCCTTTTCTGTTTTTTTCATTTAATTTATTTATTCTTCTTTTTAAAATAATTTTTCTCTGTTTTGTGTATCTGTCTTCCAGTATTTTTACTTTATTTCTCTCTTTGTGTTCTCTTTCTTTAAAAATTACTTTCCTATGAATAACACCTCCACTCTTTTCTGCTAACTCTCCATTGTCTGTCATTTTAACCTTGTTCTTTCTACTGATTCTACTCTTCTCCACATTTCCACGTCACTGAAACTAAACCAAAATTACCACCCCCCCCCCAATACATTTTACTCTATTCTCTTTACTACCTCTAACTTACCCTCCTGACTTACTACCTGGACCTCCAGGTTCCATTGACTCCTAGTTATTGGATAGAGGGTATCCCAGCTTAATCTGAGTGATTCAAAGGGGTTCATAGAGAAAGCCAGTCCTAAAAGAACTTAATATAAAAACAAGAATTGTGTATAGGGTTGTAACAGTAAATAAGTAACTACTGAATACAGGGCCCAGGATCGGTTGTTATATTGAAATTGTATTCTTTAGGAACACCAAATATAACTTTATAGACAGGTATACAAGTTATCTGTATATAATTGTGAACTAATAAGATTTACACAACAGTGCTTGGTAAGGGCTGCTTTGGGTCTTAAATGGTGCTCACAGGTGCTGTTAGACTGGCATTCCCAATTCAAATGGGCAGAAGAAACACAAGAAAGATGGCAAACAATGAAGTCTTATCCCCCCCTCAAAACAAGCAGGAAGCAGAGCAGTCAATCAAAGACATAGAAGAGAACCCCAAAAATGCTCTACAAAGTCTACTGATAAACATGATACGTGAAAAGTTTGAATCTCTTCAGTCAATTATTCTAGAGCGTGAGGAGGCAAAGCAAAAATTAATTGAGAATTTCATGGCATCCACAAATAGAAAGATAAATGAACTTCAAGAGTCAAATGAAAAGATAGCTACCCAGCTTAAAGATCTGAGAGACAACAATCAATACCAAAGTAATGAAGTTAATGAAGTAAAGAAGTCCATACAAGACCTAAGAAATGACAAGGAAATCATCAGGAAAGACCAGTCAGAAGGAAAAGAGATTCGAAATCAAGTAGCTAGCCTACAGTCTCGACTAACTGAAGCAGAGGATCGAATCTCCGGAGCTGAAGATTCCTTAGATTCTATGGAGAAAGATCAAAAATCAATACAAATCCAGTCCAATCAACAAAACAGATTGCTACAGGAGATTCAAGACAAGATCAGGAAGCCCAATTTAAGAATAATAGGCATTGAGGAAAACTTGGAGAAAGAAGTTCATGGGATAGGCAATCTATTTAAGAGAATATTAGCTGAGAACTTCCCAAATATCCAGAAGGAAAGGCCTATACAGATACAAGAAGCATTTAGAACCCCAAACCGACCAGACCAGAATAGGACATCCCACCGACACATTGTGATCAAAACAGAATCAGTAGAGTCCAAGGAAAGAATCCTTAAAGCTGTTAGGGAGAAGAAAACAATCACATATAAAGGAAAAGCAATCCGAATTACCCCAGACTTCTCAGCAGAGACCATGAAAGCAAGGAGAGCAGGGAATGAAGTATACCAAACACTAAATAAAAATAACTACCAACCAAGAATTCTGTACCCAGCCAAACTCTCATTCATAGCCAAAGGTCAAATAAAAGTCTTCCAGAGTAAGGAAAAACTGAAACAATATATCTCCACCAAACCAGCTTTACAGAAAATCCTCAAAGATGTACTACACAGGGAAAATAATCAAGATCTCAATACAGACAGAGAAATGAACCCTAAATAGTAAACATCAGATCGAGAAATGGGAAGACACAGCTTTAAACAAGATAGTGATAATGAAAAGAACAAACGATCATCTCTCAATCCTAACTCTCAACATTAATGGACTTAATTCTCCAATCAAACGAAATAGGTTCATAAGTTGGAACAAAAATCAAGATCCATCTTTCTGCTGCCTCCAAGAGACACATCTATCCAGCAAAAGTAAACATCTTCTAAAAGTGAAAGGCTGGAATCAAATCTATCAAGCAAATGGCCCCCATAAGCAGGTTGGAGTTGCAATCCTAGTATCAGACAAAATTGACTTCAAATTAAAAAAGGTAAGAAGAGGCAAAGAAGGCTACTACATACTAGTAAAGGGATCTCTCCTACAGGAAGATATAACCATCCTAAATATCTACACACCAAATGCAGGAGCACCCAACTTCATCAAATAAGCACTACTGACTCTAAAAACACTCATAGACCCAAACACATTGATAATTGGGGACTTTAACACTCCACTATCACCTCTGGACAGATCAACACGCCAAAAACTGAACAAAGAAACCACAGATCTTAATAATTGCATAGACCAACTAGACTTCACCGACATCTACAGAATATTCCACCCAGCAACAACAGATTACACATTCTTCTCTGCAGCACATGGAACATGCTCCAAAATAGATCACATCTTAGGACACAAAGAAAATCTGTACAAATTCAGAAGTATCAAAACCATTCAATGCATTCTCTCAGACCACAATGGAATAAAATTAGAGCTCAACTCAAACAGCCACCACAGAAAATCCTACAATTCATGGAGACTAAACAACACACTGCTGAACCATCAGTGGGTCATTGAAGAAATTAAAACGGAAATTCAAATGTTTATGGACTTCAACCAAGTTGAGGACACAAAGTACCAGCTCTTTTGGGACACAGCAAAGGCAGTACTCAGAGGAAAATTTATATCACTGAGTACATACAAAAACAAACTGGAGAAACAGCAACTCAGTAATTTAAGGAAGCACCTTAATTTCCTTGAAAGAGAACAACAAGCCAAACGCCAAATCAATAGACGGAAGCAAATAATTAAAATCAAATCAGAATTAAATCTATTAGAGACAAAAAAAAACCATTGAAAGAATCAACAAAACAAAGAGTTGGTTCTTTGAAAAAATCAACAAGATAGACAGACCCCTGGCAAACCTGACCAAAAAACGAAGGCAGCACACTCAAATAAACAAGATAAGAGATGAAACAGGTAACATCACCACAGAAATAACCAAAATTCAGAAAATAATAAGGGACTATTTTGCAAACCTTTATGCCATCAAATTCGAGAACTTGGAAGAAATGGATGATTTCCTAGAAAAAATTGATCTCCCCAAACTCAACCATGAAGATTTAAACCTTCTAAACAGACCCATATCCACTATTGAAATAGAAACGGCAATAAATAATCTCCCATCCAAGAAAAGTCCAGGTCCAGATGGATTCACTGCAGAATTTTACAAGACCTTCAAAACAGAACTCACACCAATATTTCTCAAACTCTTCAATGAAATTGAAAGAGAACGTTCACTACCAGACTCATTCTATGAAGCCACTATAACCCTCATCCCAAAACCAGGCAGAGACTCATCACGGAAAGAGGACTACAGACCGATCTCCCTGATGAACATAGATGCAAAAATTCTCAACAAAATTCTGGCCAATTGACTTCAACAGCTCATCAAAAAAATCATACACCACGATCAAACTGGATTCATCCCAGGGATGCGAAGTTGGTTTAATATACGCAAGTCAATTAATGTAATCCACCACATCAGCCAGAGCAAGATAAAGAACCACTTGGTTTTATCTCTGGATGCGGAAAATGCGTTCGACAAAATCCAGCACCCATTTATGCTAAAAGCCCTGGAAAAACTGGGATTCCAGGGAACATTCTTGAATATAATCAAGGCAGTTTATGACAAACCAACAGCAAGCATAACTCTAAATGGTGAAAGACTAAAGCCATTCCCTTTAAAATCAGCAACAAGGCAGGGATGTCCACTCTCTCCCCTGCTCTTCAACATAGTACTAGAATTCCTAGCCCGAGCAATTAGGGAAGAAGAAAATATAAAGGGGATCCAAATAGGAAAAGATGAAGTTAAACTTTCTCTCTTCGCAGATGACATGATCCTATACTTAAAGAATCCCATAGACTCTACCCCCAAGCTACTAGAGCTGATCCAAAACTTTGGCAAAGTTGCAGGATATAAAATAAACCTTCAAAATTCAACGGCCTTTCTCTATGCTAACGACCCGAAGACCGAGGCTGAAATCAGGAAAGCAACTCCTTTTGCAATAGCCCCCAATAACATAAAATACCTGGGAATAACCTTAACCAAAGAAGTGAAAGACCTCTTTGATGAGAACTTTAAAAGCTTGAAAAACGAAATTAAGTCAGAACTACGGAAATGGAAAAACCTCCCATGCTCCTGGATTGGGAGGAATAATATAATCAAAATGGCTATACTGCCAAAGGCTATCTACAAATTCAATGCAATACCCATTAATATCCCAACACTATTCTTTAATGAAATAGAGGAAGCAATCCAGAAATTCATATGGAACAATAAAAGACCTAGAATAGCAAAAACACTCCTAAGCAGAAAGAACAGTGCTGGAGGAATTACAATACCCAACTTCAAGTTGTATTATAAAGCTATAGTAGTAAAAACAGCTTGGTATTGGCACCGGAACAGGCCTGAAGACCAATGGAACAGAATTGAAGATCCAGAAATGAACCCACAGGACTATGCCTACTTAATCTTTGATGAAGGAGCTAAAACAATAGTATGGAAGAAAGATAGCCTCTTTAACAAGTGGTGCTGGCAAAACTGGTTCAATACATGCAACTAACTAAAACTAGATCCTTTTATATCACCCTGCACAAACTCAATTCCAAATGGATTAAAGACCTTGAAATCAAAACAGACACCCTGAAAATACTAAAGGAAGGAGTAGGAGAAACACTTGGGCTCCTTGGCACAGGAGGGAACTTCCTTAACAAAGACCCAGAAAGGCTACAACTCAAAGAAAGGTTGGACAAATGGGACTGCATCAAACTGCAGAGCTTTTGCATGGCAAAGGACATAGCTCTCAAGATAAACAGAAAGCCCACAGACTGGGAGAAGATCTTTACTGGAGATTCAACAGACAAAGGCCTCATCTCTAAAATATATGCAGAACTAAAAAAATTGCCTTTTTCCAAAACAAAACCGCAAAGAACCAATAGCCCCCTCATCAAGTGGGCTAAAGACTTACAAAGAGACTTCTCTGATGAGGAAATGAGAATGGCCAAGAGACATATGAAAACATGCTCTACATCACTGGCCATAAAAGAAATGCAAATCAAAACAACATTGAGATTCCATCTCACCCCAGTAAGAATATCCTATATCAAGAATACTAACAATAACAATTGTTGGAGGGGATGTGGCCGAAAGGGAACCCTACTTCATTGGTGGGAATGTAAACTGGTTCAGCCACTCTGGCAAGCAGTATGGAGATTCCTCAGAAGGCTAAATATAGAACTCCCCTATGACCCAGCAGTCCAACTTTTGGGTATCTATCCAAAAGACCACAAACAAAATCACACTAATGCCACCAGCACAACAATGTTCATTGCAGCGCAATTTGTCATAGTGAGAATCTGGAACCAGCCCAGATGCCCCTCAGTAGACAAATGGATCAGGAAAATGTGGTACATATACACAATGGAATTTTATGCCTCTATCAGAAAGAATTACATTGTCCCATTTGTAAGGAAATGGAAGGACTTGGAAAAAATTATACTAAGTGAAGTGAGCCAGACCCAAAGAAACATGGACTCTATGGTCTCCCTTATTGGGAATAATTAGTACAGGTTTAGGCAAGTCATAGCAGAGCATCACAAGGCCCAATAGCTATACCCTTATGAACACATAAGGTGATGCAAAGTGAAATGAACTCCATGTTATAGAAACAGTTGTAACTACTTTCAACGTCCTATGTGTATCTGTAGCTTCTATTATTGATGATGTTCGTGTATCACCTTCTTGTGGTTGTACCTACACTATGTCTGTAATCTTATCTGAGTATATTGGAAACTGTGTATACTGGTATTGGAACTAGGAAATTGAAAGGGAATACCAAATTTGAGAGACACAGGGTAAAAAAAGACAAACAAATACAAAAGAAATACTTGCAAAACTGTTTGGTGTAAATGAACTGAACACCTCCGTGGGGGGGGGGGAAGGTAAAGGGGGAGGAGGGAGGGGGTATGAGGGACAAGGTAACAAACAGTACAAGAAATGTATCCAATGCCTAATGTATGAAACTGTAACCTCTCTGTACATCAGTTTGATAATAAAAATTTTTTAAAAAAAAAGTAAAAGAGAAAACCTTAAGATGAAGATCAAGTTCTTATCAGGGAACATGGCGAAAGGTCTTTTTATGATGGTTACAATCAGCAGATTTTATTTTTCTCTAACCAAAAGAAAAGATGAGTAGAAATTAAGCTGGTCAAATCCAGCAAAATGTAGAACAGTATGCTCTCAAAAAAAAAAAGAAAAATAGTCTCTTAACCACTATGCACATCCAATGCTTATAGAAAAGTCACCTCCCAGTGCAAACACAGCTTTCACACAGAGGAAAACTTTTTATTCTTTTTCTTTCTTCTAAGAAAGTGGGCAAATCAATCACAAGAGAAAAACCTTCCTTTTTTGCAATGGCATGCCTACTGTGAAAACTTGTCATATGCCCTATATTTTTATGGAAAAGAAGACTTTAAGTTTAATTAAATGCATATATTCTATCACAAATGTTCTCAAGTAAATTTAAGAAAAAAAATGATACAGTAAGCTTATAATTACAACCCAATAATCACAATTATTTTCCTTCTATACATTCCTTGTTAGCATTTTTTAGTCATATCATCTTACTTTTTACTTACTATTTTTGTTAGCATCAATAAATTGAACAAAGGGATTTCATTGTAACATGTGTGAATGACAATGTGTGAATTCAATGACATTGATCAGACTGACTTTCTCTATTACTCTGCCTCATCCTCCTTCCCCTTTTTCTAAAAGGATCTCTACCAGCTTCATTGGTCCATTTTCACTTAGGCCCTGGTTTTATGTTGTTGTTGTTGTTTTGGGGTGCCAGGAGTGGGACTTGAACTCAGGGCCTATGTGCTGTTGTTTAGTTGTTGCTTTTTGTTTTGTCTTGTTTCTCAAGACAAGTACTCTACTCCTCCAGCCACAGCTTCACTCCTGGCTTTGTGGTGGTAAAAGTGAGATAAGAATTTCAAGGACTTTGCTGCCCAAGCTGACTCTGAATCACAGTCCTTAGATCTTAGTCTTGTGAGCAGTTACGAGTTCTAAGCACGCACTACCAGCTTCTGGAAAAGCCCCATTTTAAAGGCACTGCTGCTAGACAGCCATGAACATGGCTAAAGGACAGAACTGTTTCCAGTTCTGTGTGTCCATATAAGAATAGGCAGCATAAATACACAGGTGCTCTGTCTAGCTGGTAGGCAGGAAAATACGGCAGGGGTGTCCAAGCTCCAATGTTCAACACAGCCTCGCTGATGTGTGTGCCAGCAAGCTTCTGCTTTCTTGTCTAAACAGTAGTAAATGGGATTAGCAGTGCCCGGTACAGGTTTAGAAAGTGAAAAAGTAAATGCCTCAAAAAAGCAGATAGTACTGGCAGTAGTAATGTTACTAATGATAACATCTATGTGATGAGGTGGTGCTCTAAGCTACGTACTTTCCTAAGCACATTAAATATATTATCCCACTTCATTTTGTGAATCCCTCACGAAGTAGTATGAAGGGATTTATTTATTTATTTTTTGCCAGTGCTGGGCCTTGGACTCCAGGACCTGAGCACTGTCCCTGGCTTCTTTTTGCTCAAGACTAGCACTCTGCCACTTGAGCCACAGCGCCCCTTCTGGCCATTTTCTGTATATGTGGTGCTGGGGAATCGAACCCAGGGCTTCACGTATATGAGTTAAGCATTCTTCTCACTGGGCCATATTCCCAGCCCACAGGATTTCATTTTGATCATTTCATAAGTGCATACAGTGTATTTTCAACTTTTACCCCATTGGTTTTAAAAATATACACAGAAAAGTATGAAAGAAAATCAGAAGGGAAAAACATAAAAGCTGCATATTTTTATGGATAGATATGGTTAATAATCAGAATGCATAGTTCAAACTAAGATACATGATTTTCCTGCAGTGAATAAATGGCTGTGTAGCTATGTTTTTAACTGTCCAGCGTCTCTACTTTACAATACAAAATAGCTGCACTAGGTATGTTATGAAGTTTGGCCAATGGGAAGCTCTCACTTCACGGTGATTGGACTAGTGATGAGATATGATCCAAACAGAGCCAATCACAGTCATTTAAACATGATTGGTTTGCAAAATGAGGGAGAAATGTCCCCTGGTCCTTACCGTAAATGGTAAAAGCTAAAATCTGGAGCTACTTTAAACCTGTTTGTTGGCTAAGTCAAAGTTTGGGCATGAAGCCAATAAATAAACTAGAATTTGGGCCTTCTGATGTCATTCAAACTCCAAGAATCAGCTGTGTGGACAAAAAAAAAAAACCCCTATCATTCCTTAACTATTCAAGTAAGATGAGTTTTTAAAAAATCTTTGTTTTTTCCTATCAGGTAATTTAAGTTGGGTTTTTCTGCACCATAAAGAGTGCTGTCTCATTTCCATTTCAACCATGTACTTTTATGTTTCTTTTGAAGGTGTCATGCTCTTTCTTGTATCCCTTTTGTGTGTGTATGTTTGTACTGCTAGACCTCAATGTTCCTCCTGGCAAAGATGAGTAATACATGGATTATCCACAGACAAACAATTTTGATGTCTCTTAATGTAAGATACTATATACATTGAGTTAGCAGATGGCATTCTATCTATAGACTTAAGAACACAGAAAAGATAACATAAAACAAACTACTTACTCTGCTACTGTGATGCCATCAGGATACCAATGAATAAACCTGAATTACAAATACATTTGAGAAAATTTAGCTAGCTTTATATATGTTCCATCCTGCTCTACTTATGAGAGTTGTACATGCCTGCTTTAATTCTTTTCCATGTCTATAATAATATTTTTAAAAACTTAATCGAGCAGGGCTGTGGATATGGCCTAGCAGTAGTGTGTTTGCCTCACATGCATGAAGCCCAGGGTTCGATTCCTTAGCACCTCACATATAGAAAAAGCCAGGGGTGGTCCTGTGGCTCAAGTGGTAGAATGCTAGCCTTGCACTATTAGAAGCCAGGGACTGTGCTCAGGCCCCAAGTTCAAGCCTGTGGAAACTGATTCCACAAAACAATATAATTTTTGATAATCAATCTGTGTATCAGCTGAGTTTGTGCCTTTGTTGGTATAATTTAAATAATTGTAACATCTCAGAGGCAAATTCAGTATAGAGTTTGTATGTTTTATTAATAAACCTGTCAACATTTTGTGTATGTATATAGAAATAGAATGAAGAGTCCATCCCTTCTACAGGTCTGTAATACAAGTAGTGTCACACTAATTGGCATTTGGAATTCAGGGAATATTATTTTACTATAGATAAAAAATTAAATCTACAGGATCACAGGCATGTCATGCAAATCCTTCAGTGTGCCATACAACAGAAGAACTATTGATTCTTAATTAGGTACACAAATATTAAGTGAATAAATAGAACTGTGAGAGTATTGTGTATAAGGTGGGGCATGAAGCATTTTTCTTAGAGGCTACTAGCAAATTAAGAAGGGAATTGATTTTAAGATGACGTGAAACATTCCCCCCCCCCCAATTCAGATTGGAAAATACAAATTTTTAGTTTGAAAGAAAAGTTTGTCCAATTCACTTAAAATCAGGAAAGTGGCCATTTGGCAAAGAAATAATGTCTCCATAAGGAGGGAAAAAAACAATTAGAATTAATCACAGGAGAAACAGTTTCTTAATTTTGGTTATTTATGAAAATTATTTTTTTTAGAGATTATGACTAAAGTGCTTCCAAATTTATGAGCAAGTTGAAAGGTAAAAGTGGTTTGGTGAGTTATTTTTGAAGACAATGAAGTTATGTTTGAAAACAATGAAGGTAAGATGAAACAGGAATCAGCCAGAGGATGTGTGGAATTCAGTGAAGTCATGGGAACTGTTCTAGAAGAAGCCTTCAGCTTTCAATCTCACTGGATTTCATTCCGCATAAGTTTCACTCCTTGCAGAGTAACTGAATGGGTTTCTTTCGTACAAGTAAAAGGAAAGAAAGTCACCGGAGACTTCCATTTCAAAGACAGTAGAAGGAGTATTATTTGGTATGGAGAGCAAAGTAATTTCAAATATGTTTTTTTAAGTCACATAAGTTTCAGCTTTCCAGAGTTCATTCTTCTAGAAAACAACCATGCTTTTCTTTATGTTAATTGTCCATTGTTTCCTTAGGGCTTCATTTGGCATTCCTGACTGCTAAGTACTTGAAGAAATAGAGCATATTTTAAACAGATATGTCAGATATATCCTACCTAGCTTCTCACTGACATTTCCATTACCTGAAATGCATAGAGTGCCTGTGCTTTGGGGAGATTGGGTGGTACATAATAGCAATGTTATTGAGAGCAAATTGTAGAGTTAATGGGAGCGAATGTGTAATGCATGCTGTTCAGTTGATCTATGAGTGCTGTTCTGACACAATAAAGATCTTGGTGAGCATCAGGAGTCTGTTGCTCTAGCACCAGGAAGGGGGTAAGCTACTATTCAGAACCCAGGAAGAAAGCAGATTGTAAGCCTGAAAGTGGAACTTTAAAAATTAGGAATGTAAATTCTTCGCAGCACAAGGAAGATAGAAATGATAATGGCAGTGATCCTATAAGCATTATCTCTTGGACACCCATTCTCAAATAATTTGAAACATTAACAATGGACTAGATAACATACTACAAAATAGACCACATTAAAACAAGGGGAAAATCTTAAAAAACAAAACAAAAGAAGCTCTGAAGTTTGGAAAATATTTTTAACCCACCTCCCCCCAACCCTTAGTTATTGGATAAAGGGAAAAATGTGATGTGTGAAATAAGTTAAAAAAACATTTATTTTGCATAAGATTTTTAATTATAAGCAAAGTGTTCTAAAGAATAGATTTAAGATATAGTAAAAAAAAAAATCCAATCCAACTGAGGGTTTTAAACAGTTATTCGACAGTATTTTTCCAAAGCATTCTTTGGACTAGCAGAGATCTTGTTTTGCCCATGGCTATACTAACTCTGTGTTCTTTTTTTTTTTTGTTTTTTTTGTCCGTCGGTGGTGGGGCTTGAACTCTGGACCTAAGAGCCGTCCCTGAGCTCTTCAGCTCAAGGTTAGTGCTCTACTACTTGAGGCACAGCACCACTTCCATTTTTCTGATGGTTAATTGGAGCTAAGAGTCTCACAGAGTTTCCTCCCCAGGCTGGCTTTGAACCACAATCCTCAGCTCTCAGCCTCCTGAGTAGCTAGGATTACAGGCCTGAGCCACTGGCACCCAGCTTCACTCTGTCTTCTTAAGAGCACACACATGTGCACACACGAACACACACACACTCATGCACACAAAGAACCCTATTATCTAAAATAACTCATTCAGCAAATGCTTTCAAAATACACTATATTTATAAACTGCTTTGTCAAATGGCAACTCCTATGTATAACTACTCATAATAATAAGTAAAATGAAGGAATGGAATATAAAAATAAGGAATGACTTCCTATTTTATGACTTTTTTTTTACTTTTATAAGAGTCTTTTCTTACAGAAAAGTTGAGCTATCATTGTCTTCAAATAGATTTGACATGATAACAAAAGGGTATGTACGGTCAATTTTATTTAACAGCTTACATTACATAGAGATATGAACTCTGGTGGCAAGACATCTATTACATTAGACTACCACAAAGCCACATCAGAGTGGCTAACCGGATCAGAAAATCCCTACTAGCTTTAGCTGAAATCTCTTCACTCCTGTGCAGTTCCATTCCATTTCTATAATTTTCCATTACAGTTTTCTTCTTCTTCTTCTTCTTCTTCTTCTTCTTCTTCTTCTTCTTCTTCTTCTTCTTCTTCTTCTTCTTCTTCTTCTTCTTCTTCTTCTTCTTCTTCTTCTTCTTCTTGTCTGGGATATGACAGCCAGTCTTGCTCAGTATCTCAGGCTAGCCTAGAACTCCTAATTGTCCTGCTTCCACCTCCCAAGCACTGGGATTACAGACATGTGACACCATACCCGGTCCATTCTAGTATGGTTGCATTCATTTTTTCTAATTTTGAAATTTTATAAATCTAAAAAAAAATCTTGAAAAAACAGTGTAATGGATACCCACTCATCCTTACCTAGACTTATCAGATTTTTACTGTTCTTGCTTATGCAAATAATCCTTTCTGGATTCATTTTATTTATTTATTTTTATGCTGAAAACCAAGTGTAGCTAGTGGGAGCTTATTCATACAGGATCTACACACAAGCACACACACACACAAACACACATACACACACTTTATTAAGAATTATATCAAAGTAATAATCCAACATTGTGGCATTTCATCCTAAGTATGCCACTGAATGCATCTTAAGAACAAAATATGAATCTGCATATCATAAATACCATTATCACCAAGTGTTGGTGGTTCACACCTATAATCTTGGCTACTCCGAGTCTGAGAGCTGAGAATTGCCATTTGAAGCCAGTCCAGACAGTAAAGTCCATGAGACATTCATCTCCAATTAACCACCAAAAAAGGTAGAGATGGGGTGCGGCTCAAGTGGTAGAGTGCTGGCCTTGAGCACTGGTCTTAAAGCTTGAATTCAGGGCCTGGGTGCTGTCCCTGAGCTTTTTGCTCAAGGCTAGCAGTCTACCACTTGAGCCACAGCTCCACTCTTAGCTTTTTTTGTGGTCAGTTGGAGATTAGATTCTCATGTTTTTTGCTGCCAGGACAGACTTCAAACCATAGTCCTCAGATCTCAGCCTCCTGAGCATCTAGGATTACAGGTATGACCCACTGTTACCTGGCTCCTTATACTTTTAATGGATTCTGTCTTTGCATACATACTGTACTACTCATAGATAGCATAAGTCTGAAACATGATGTAATATTTGCTCTTCCTCTCTCTGACTTGGGGATGTTTAATCCATTTATATTCATATAATTATTGATAATGTGTGTTGATATATGCTATTCTCTAGAGATCTTTTATATGTCTGTTCCCCAGTTTCTTTATTTTAAGAACATTGGAGAGTTGTAATCTAGTATACTTTAAAAGTGTTCATTTTCCTTAAATGATTCTATAGAAATTAGCCTCTTTACAATAATCTTTCTCGATTTATTACTCACTTGATTTGCACAGAAAAGAAAATTTTGCTGTGATATAATAATGCTATCCCTTCATTTCTCTTTTGAGCTGTTATCATACAAATGATACCTTTATATGTTATGAAGCTTTCAATACAAATTTGTAATTGGCTTTATGCAATTTCTTTTCAAATAAGGCAAAAGAGTAACACACAAATATATACTGTGTAGTCAACTTTATTATTGCCCTCATCGTGTGAATTCAAGATACTGCTGAGTGTCTTTCAATTTCATTCTGAAAATTTCCTGCCATTTCTTATAAAGCAAGTCTGTTAGCAATGAATTCTTTGCTTTGGTTTATTGTTGCTTCACTTTTGAAGGAGAATTTAACTGTACAAAGAATTTCTGGCTCACAACATTTTTCATTACTCAGTTTGAAAATCCCTGTACCATTTTCTGGCTTCTGTAATTTCTCACAAGAAATCAACTATTGATTTTATTAAAGCTCCTTTGTAGGTAGCAAGCTTTTGTTCTATGTTTTCAAGGTTTTATGCCTCTCAGGTTTGTCGATTTGAATGTATGTCAGTTGTCAGTGTTCGATTTCTTTGACTTTATTCCTTTTAAGTCAATTTTGCAAATGTGAAAATTAACATTTTATCAACTTCTGGAAACTTTGGGCCATTATTGTCTCAAAAAATTTTCCCTACTAATTTCTCTTTTTCCCCAACTATTATATATGTGTTAGCACCTGATTGTGTAGCACAGGAATCTGACGTGTTTTCCTTTCTTTTCCCTTTTCTTCTTTTCAGATTGGATAATTTATTGATTTATCTTTTTACCTTAGCTGATTCATTATTCTGTCATCTCGTCTGTTGTTGAGTCTTTCTATTGAAATTTTTATTCCATCTGTAACTTTCCAATGTTGTAATTTCCTTAGAAATAATTGTATGCCTTCATTAGCAACTTCTGCTTAATGATGCATCACTGTCATCCTTTCTACTTGATTTCCTTTAGCTTGAGCATCTTGATAACTGACTTAAAATCTTTATATAATATGTGCATTTTGAAGGCTCCCTCTGACAGCATTTTCCTTATGCATGTTTCATACTTTAATGCTTACATGTTCATAATTTTTGAAAACTAAGTTAATACAACTTATTTTCCCCATCAAATTTATGTTATTGCTATCTTAACATTATTAGTCTTTCTTGCTGCTTTTTTGTTTAATGATTTTATTGAGTCAAATTCTGTACATGATGTCTTTTTTACTATACATGGCCACTCAGGTTTCTACTAGCTTTTAAAGAAATGCACTGTGTTTATTTTTTATTTTCTTATTTACTTATTGCCACTCCTGGGGCTTGAACTCTGGGCCTGGATGCTGTCCCTGAGCTCTTTTGCTCAAGGATTACTGCACTCTACCACTTTGAGCCACAGCTCCACTTCTGGCTTTTTGATGGTTAATTGGAATTGAGAGTCCCACAGACTTTCCCGCCTGGGCTGGCTTTGAATTGGGGTCCTCAGATCTCTGTCTCCCATGTAGCTAGGATTACAGACATGAACCACCAGTGCCAGGCTATTGTCTCTGTTTCTTAAAATTAATTGTCCAAGTGATGTACTGAGGGGTTACAGTTTCATATAAGGCAGCAAGTCCATTTCTTATCAAACTTGTTACTCCCTTCCTCATTTCCCTCCCTCCTTCCCCTGTCCCTAATCTGCCCCCTCCCATGAGTTGTGCAGTTGGATTATGACATATAGTTTTGTAAGTATTGCTATTGCATTGGTTCACCTTTTACCCTTTGTCTTTCCATTCTGATGTTCTTCTTCCCTCCCCTAGTATTGTCTCTATTTTTAAGCCTGGAGGAGAGTTCTGATGAGTCTAGCTTAATGGTCAATGATTGGTCAGATTTCCCTAAATATGTTGTCCATGTATTGTCCACTCATCAAGGTCATGCGTTCACAAAACAACAGTAACTTTTCGTTCCCTGCTTGATTACAGCCTCAAAATAAGAGTGACTAATAACTTTTCCTTTCTCAAGACTTTGTTAGCTATGCCCACAGCCTTAGACATGCTCCATCTTTTAGACAGACATTTTCAGAGTTCTTCAGTTTTCCCTGTAGTCCTCTGCTGAGTTGTGCTCTGAATCAAATCACACTGCCCACACAGCCAGACTGGCTTCATTTCCTATAAATCTGGCAAAGGTTTGAATGTGCTCTAGGGATGATGGTTTTCACAATGCTCCAAAGACACCCAGAAATATCTGCTGTCTAATCCTCTGGCCTTTGGATACTGGCCATCTGAGCTGGAGATGAAGGGGATTGGAGATTGCCTGAAGTTATAATGTTACACGTGGTACTGTCTCATTAGGGTTCATGACTTCTCTTGGGAAGATGAGTCCCAGCTTTTTTTGTATGTGTGGCTTTATTTACCTGCATTATGAAGGTTTATGCTTGTTGTTTTATTGTTTTGTGCTGAGCATGAGTTTGCAAAGGTCTCCTTGTTATTCTACAGGTTGTCGATTCCATTTCTTAATCATATATATGTTCCCATTCACTATTACATTCTTCATTGATCATTTCCCAAAACAGAAGTCATATCAAAGACTTATGGTCCTTTGTCAATTTTTCATACCACTGTTTATGTTAGAAATTCAATAAATCATTGTGACTATTTTTCCAAATTTCCTACTGCAGCAAAATCATGACAGATTGTGAACCACTTTCATACATTATTTAAACCTTACCATCATTTGGCTGGAAAATATGAATATCACCATTTCACAGTGGCTTAGAGACCTACATATACCTCACCATAATCACACAGCTTGTTAAGGGGAAAAGGTCAAATCGAAGTCCAGGTTTCTTTGGCTCTAAGATTCATCAAAGCTATAGTTTGTAAATCAAGAGGAAAGCCTTTGTTATTTCTCTAAATAATGGTACCCTTTAGATCTTGTCAAAATTCCAGGGCATAGCCAATAGTTCATACCTGTAGGCTGAAATCTGAGGACTGTAGTTCAAAACCACCCCAGGCAGGAAGTCTGTGAGACTTTTTATCTCCAATTAACCAGCAAAATGCTGGAAGTGGAGCTGTGGCTCAAGTGGCAGAGCAATAGGCTTGAGCAAAAAAGTTTAGGGACAGTGCACAGGCCCTAAGTTCAAGCCCCAGGACAAGCATGCACCTGTTCCTTCCTCCACCCCCAATAGAGGACATCACTTTTTTTGTTGTTTTATAATTTTTGTTTTGATTTTGCCAGTCCTGGGGCTTGAACTAAGGGCCTGAGCACTGTCCGTGGCTTCTTTTTACTCAAGGCTAGCACTCTACCACTTGAGCCACAGTGTCACTTCTGGCTTTTTCTATATATGTGGTGCTGAGCAATCAAACCCAGGGCTTCATGAAGACGAGGCAAGCACTTTACCACTAAGCCATATTCCCAGCCCTTGTTTTAGAATTTTGCCAATAACTTTTGAACAAAAGCATCACTTTTTTGAATAAAGATTTAGTGCACCATTTAATTGAGCAAAGCAGTTATGACTATCGGGTTAGCTTGGCCTCTTTTCCCAAAGCAATGGCCTTGACTCGGTATGGCTGGGGCTGTGGGGTGTAGGCTGCTGATCCTGTGAGAACTGGGTGGCCTGCTCTCCTCCTGCTTTAACAATAACCTCAGAGAAGGCTGGCGTTGAGTAGTGTACACTCGCCCACATCCTGTTTGTCTTGTCAATAGAACTTAGGAGGTGGTGTAGAAAGGCCCCAGGCAGGCTTCCTCACATCCCGTTGCTAAGGCAACAATGCTCTTATTCCCCACTTCCGATGGTTGGCAGAGCAGCAGGCCAGCGCCCACGGAAACTCCACACGCCCATTGTACCTTACTATCTTGAGACATCAGAACAAACTGCCTGAGTGGTCTTGGTAGGACTCCTAATGATTAAGATTATCCTCAGTCAACTGATGTGTCTTTGATTTTTTTTAATATAAAATTATAGACACAAAGCAATGTGTGCCTAAGCAACTACTCTTAGAGGATTTCTTGGAATTTAAGACCACCTATTGGAAACCTAACCTTGTAGCTAGTGATACAGTCTTTTTTTTTTTTTTTTTTTTTTTTTTTTGTCAGTCCTGGGCCTTGGACTCAGGGCCTGAGCACTGTCCCTGGCTTCTTTTTTGCTCAAGGCTAGCACTCTGCCACTTGAGCCGCAGCACCACTTCTGGCCATTTTCTGTATATGTGGTGCTGGGGAATCCAAACGAGGGCTTCATGTATACGAATGAGGCAAGCGCTCTTCCCACTAGGCCATATCCCCAGCCTGGGATACAGTCTTAAACAAGGTGTTTTGTTGTTCTTTCTAAGCTTCAGTTTCTCTCCTGAGGGAAATGAAATTATTAACATCAATGACTTCATTGACTCATTCTAAAGCTTAAAAGATTTGACACAGGGAAAACAATTCATAACTGATAAAAGTGATTCAAATGTTAATTTTAGTTGTTCTAAACCCTTTTATGCCTTTTTATGCCCATGTAAAGAAAGTTAATCAGTGATGAGAAGAAATACTGAGTTTCTAAGACCAGAAATAATACATGTAAGAAAGATAAAATATCTCTTTAACTAATGGTTGTGTATGGATATGCTTTCTCCAAGCCCATGGCTTTATTTTATTTTTCTAGTGCCTGTCCTGGGGCTTGAACTCAATGCCTGTCTGCTATCCCTGAGCTTTTTAGCTCAAGGCTAGTATTCTACCACTTGAGCCACAGCTCCATTTCTGGCTCCTTGGCACTTAACTGGAGATAAGAGACCCAAGGACTTTTCTGCCCTGGCTGGCTTCGAGCCCTGATCCTCACAATTTAGCCTTGTGAGAAGCTAGGATTACAGAGATGAGCCAACAGCACCTCAGTGGCCATTGCCTCTTAGTCAGCCGGGCTAAGCAGGGGCCTCAGTGACCAGCACAGTAGTGAACCTCTCAGAATACCTCAGACCACAGTCCCTAATTTTCCTAGTTTTTTTTCACAGTAACACACACACACACACACACACACACACACACACATACACACATACATATATAGTCGGTTTGTCATTTATTTGTGTATGTGTTTAATGTGCCATCATTATGATGTACATTAATATTTTATTCAGCTAGATTAGGGAAGAGTTGTGTTTCATGAATAATCGTTGACAAACACAGCTGTGTTTACCATCAGCACTGCACTTTGTAATTGAACTAAAAGTGAAATAAGACTCCCATGCTTGAAGCATAGTCATGCCAGTTTCCTTCTTTGCACCTTTTAAAGCATTCAGCCTCAACCATGGTAGAAACAGCTTTATCTTGGTCAGTATGAATCAGTTGTGAAGGTCAACAGATTCTATTGGGAGATCTCCACTATATTCTTAGAAATGACGTACATGCCAAAAGCAATGTTTCTTTAATATTTTAATTGACATGGTGATTTATAAAATTCAAAATCGGAAGGCATTCCCAATAGCAAAAGACATATAAAATAATTGACCCTGTTGTGTCTGATCCCTTGTGACCCTGTCACTCCATTGATGGTGAGCTATCACTCTGTGTTCATAGTGAATACCTGCTATACTCATCTCATAAACTTGAACAGGGTAGGGGTAAGTTCAACCAACTCCATGTCTGGTGAAGAAATAAATTAGGAATCATATTGGAACTACCTGTTTCTTAAAACATCACTTCTATTAAAAGTAGGTACTCAATAAATACTTGAAGAAAAGAGGCAATGCCCAAATTAAAGGACATGAGTCAAGTAAAATTTTGAAAGACTGCTCAAATAAATGGTAACAGATATTTATTTCATCACCAGTGATTTACATTTGCTTCTGTGGTTCAGCAGCTCAAAAGTCATCTTAAATCCATAAGGAAATTGGATCTCACAGATGGTTTTCCAATTTTTTGTAGATCTGGGAATGAGATGTCACTGAAGCCCAGCCATCAATGAATATTTTTAATGTCCATATCATGGTGTAGGGTGTAGGGTTAACATTTTAAGCTCAACTAAAAAGTACACAAACACGTGTTTGAAACTACAGATGTGTCTCATTTTAACACTATGCATACTATTCAACAAAGAATCCTATCATTTCTTTTCAGCAAACTGGCAGCTGGTCACCTATTTCAAATCATCAATGTTTTTACCTTCTTAAATATTTAAGCATCAGGACTTCCTTCCTTTGTGCCCTCAGAATGATGCAAAATTATTATTTTTGGAATAGATTCCCATGTGTGTTCATCTCTTCACAATGCATGTCCCTAGGTGGGGAAGAGAAGCAGTACAAACCATTTCCTTTTTTTTTTTTTTTTGCCAGTCCTGGGTCTTGGGACTCAGGGCCTGAACACTGTCCCTGGCTTCTTTTTGTTCAAGGCTAGCACTCTACCTCTTGATCCACAGCACCACTTCTGGCCTTTTCTGTTTATGTGGTACTGTGGAATTGAACCCAGGGCATCATGTATGCTAGGCAAGCACACTACTGCTAAACCACATTCCCAGCCCCTAAACCATTTCCTTCTGACCCTGTCAACCTGCTACATCCAGAATCACAGTCCACAAAGAACACATTTTTGCAACAAGTTATAAATTCTGTGTCTCAATTTACTCTCATCCCTTTGCAGTAAATCACCAAAAAAGAAAGAATTTCTAGACTAAAAATGTCAATAGAATGTTGTTTGCTAATGAAAATATTCTCTTATAATCTGTCCTCAATTTGGCAACCACTTATGTACATTACCTACCAATGACTTGAAATGTACCTAGTGTAATTTTACTTATGCATGTAATTTTACTTAATATCATTAAGTGTACTTAATATTAATAATGTGTAAGTTTATTTAATATCAGTTTAGTGGAAGTTCAATAACTGCATGTGGTCAGTAGCTTCTTTATTGGATAATAGACATCTAGAGCTAGGTTACCTACAACTGTGTGTTTACTGTTGGGACATAAATCTAAGAATTACTCTTAGTAATCAGCACTATAGTCAAAGTCATTTTTTTAAATGAAGTTTTTTAGATGAGGCTGTCTTTCTTTTCTCAGAGGAAAACAGAATTAATCTTTTCCTTATTGTGTAGCAAATAAAGAAGGATATAACATATCAAGGATTCCCAGAAATGAATTTACCAAGAGAAAACAATGAAGGTTTGTTTTTATCTTGTAGAGGTTCCTTCTGCTGATGAAAAGAACATTAGGCCTCCACTTCCAAAAATAGCACTTAGATTCACTTACCTAGGAGGACCTTCAGATCTGATAAGGAAGATAAGAGGAGCTTATTGCTAAACTTCAGTCCTGTCAAGTCAGGGTCAGATAAAATATCACAGTCCTCTCCCATAAAGAATGAAGTGTCTACAGAGCGAAGAGCCAGCTCCATTAGCCCCCACAGGATGTAGACAGAGGCATTTCAAGTAGCAGACTGAGAGGAAGATAGGAAGACAGCAAGAAAAGAATAAGCAAGGGTCCATTTGTACAAAAGAAAGAAGAAACTAGTGTGTTCCTATTTTGTGTTTTTATTTGGACTATGTCTCCAGAAAATATGTATTCACACAGCTCATATTAATAGTGATGAAAACAAGTGCCCATTCTGAAGGAAAATTGCCAGTAATTATCCAGGAAACATTCAAAAATGCATATTTTTTTTAGATTTGGCTGTTCAGTTTTGGAATGGTTGTCATAAGAATAATAGCAGGGTGCTGGTGGTTCATGGCTATAATCCTAGCTACTCAGGAGGCTGAGATCTGAGGATTGCAATTGGAAGCCAGCCAGGGAAGGAAAGTCCATGAGACTCTTATCTCCAGTTAACCAGAAGTGGAGCTGCGGCTCAAAGTGGTAGAGTACTAGGCTTGAACAAAAGAGCTCATAGACAGCATCCAGGCCCTGAGTTCGAGCCCTACCATAGACCAAAAAAAAAATTTTTGAAAGGAAACAGTTGTCACTCTATGATCCAATGACAATTAACTGAGGCAGCAATTTTATAACATTAATTATAATAGACAAAACTGATCATGGAATAGCTCTCAATTGAAAGTTAGTTAATTCAGTTATGTTATTCCATACAAGAGGAACTTATACAATCATAAAAAAGCATGCTGGGAAATGCTAATAAACTCATGAGAGTTTTATACATTATGCATTGGAGCTTTAAAAATATTGAATACATTTTTGATATTTATTATACTTAAGTTTTCAAACATAATTGTATAACAAAAAGAAACATTTTGTCTTACCATTCAAGTGTTGCTAACCTGTAAATGCTTTCTTATCTGGGATCAAAATTATCCCACTGAAAATCTGCACATGGGCAGAGATAGTCATTTTTTTAGAAGTAAATCCTCTTTTGTACCTCTAGGAATTTCTACTGCTTACAGACCTGGAAGGACTTTAACCATGTAAGTTCTCACTAAAACTGGCCTTCATGGGGCTCATGAGATTTGATTCTGTCCCCACAGTCACTCCCAGCTGATTGTTCCTAGCTTCTCCTCCTTGAATCTGGGTCTCTAGCTAGACAGCTGGAGGACACTGCCCAATCAGAGCCCACACCCCCACCCCTATTCTGATTGGTGCAAATGTGAAATAGCTGTCCCAGAAAGTATGAACTCAGGGCATTACAAACCTAAGTTCTCTTGTCTCTGCAATCACATTTTGGTGCCCAAGGAATGTTGGATTTTCAGTGCTTTCCCACAGCACTGAAAGAAGAAAAAGGAAGACAGGGGGATAAAGGTAAAGCAATCCCCAACCCCTTAAAAAGGAAGAAAAGGAGAAGGAAAGGAAAAGGAAAGAAAATCAAGAGAAGAGAGAAGTTGAGGAGAGTGAAGGGGAAGAGGAGAGAAGAGAGGAAGAGAGAGCAGGGGAGAGAGAAAAAAGCATTTCAACCTGTTCTCTAGACATAAGGGTCATGGGAAGAATGAGAAGTCTGGGTTCATCCTCATTTGTTTTGATTGCTCATCCTCGAAACCACAGCCAGCTTTCCAATTCGCTCCCCCCGTCTCACTGGGTTCAAGTGGTAATGCACAAAGAAACTTGCAGAAATGACATTTGATTGCCAGGAATGTGTCTGGGAAGAATGTTCTCATAACAAAGGACATGTCAAGCCTTTCTCGTTTCTTTTGTAGAAGCCAAGTCTCATGAAGCAACAAACATATATATTCCCAAGAGTGGTAGAACATGCCCTTCCTAGCAATGTCACTTTGGACAGAAAATACACACAAATCGTGGGAATACCGGAATGCTGAGTCTGTGGCAGGGATGCTAAAAGCTCAGTCAGACTCGCACTCTTAGCAACATGAGGGTGTAATTTAGAGATTGCAGGTATTTTCTTAAGCAAATTCTACTAGGCAGCCTGCTTAAGAAAGGGGAGAGGTGTCTCTAGTTACTTATATTCAGGTCCTAAAATATAGGCCTCATAATTCAGCATAGCATATACCTCAGTAATCATTTGTTTACTGTTTTTCTCATATTGTTACAAGACTCTTCTTTCAAAGATTAGGCCTTTTCTTTGTTCAGGGTCATAGTCTGTGGACCTGATTCTATGCTTGGGATATTGACTTAGATCTATATTATGAATACATATATAAATGAATAAGAAGATTTGACAAAACCCGAGACAAGAAGACTTCTCTAAAATGGGATAAAGGCTACTGCTAATAAGCTGTCGTTTCCATAGTGAAATAGTGCAAGTTCATTAATACTCTCCATTAACTTGAAATGGTAATAGTTACCATTTGTGCACAATCAACTCTGTATTCCAAGCTCTTTGGATCTCTTATACCACAGAGTTGTAAAGACTTGACAAGGCACCAATTCTAATCTTTGTTGATTAATAAAAACCAGAAGAGGAGAATATTTATGAATATCACAGATCACAGCTGCAGAACACATAATAGACACTTGAAGTGAACTTATTTATACTAAAAACAGGAATTATAAAACAACCAAATTTATCAACTAGTTTAACCTAAAAGCTATGTTCTTGTCACTCATTGTATCCCAGGCTTTTCCAGAAAGAAAATGTAGACAAATCCTATTTGTAAAATGCACATAACTGTTCAATAGTAAGTTACTTTTGCTGTTGTTGTTCACAGGGTGTGAACTTAGGGGCCTGGGTACTGTCCCTGAGCTTTTTCCCTCAAGCCTAGAGCTCTACCACTTTGAGCCACAGCTCTACTTCCAGTTTTCTGGTTGTTAATTGAAAATTAGAGTCTCATAGACTTTCCTACCTGGGCTGGCTTTGAACCTCTATCCTAAGATCTCAGCCTCCTGGTAGCTAGGATTACAGGCCTGAAACACAAGAGCCTGGCCAGTACTAAGCTACTTCTCACAGGGTATCTGCAGGAATAGCTGAGCTCCTTCCTTGGGCCTTCTGCACCATGTGGAAAAGGGTGGAAAGAAGGAATGACTTTCCACTAAGATGAGATTCCTGGGTGGAAAAATCCAGCACTGAGTTTTTCCTCTCTGAGAGAAGAAGACAATGAGAAATCTTGCGAAGGATTTTACTTTTCCAGCACTTTCCTTACAGGGATGAGAAATAGCAGCCTGGCTACTCAGTGGGTGATCACAGAAATCTCCAGAGACCAAGCCAAAAAAAAATGAACTCGCTGCAGCCAAAAACCTCATTTTGTCATCTGAGAAGGAGAATGAAAAACAGTGGGAGAGCTACCCCCACTTGACTCGTGGTGCGAGTCGAGTGCCTCAAGCTAGGGGAGCAGTGCTTGACATCTAGACATCTATGGTGTGATTAGTTGTATTTATCCCTTGCTTGGCGTGGGTAGGCTTGCTTCCAGAGGACATGAGAACATGGGATCCCAGGCGGGCTTCTGACCCTGGCAGTGCTCAGGTCAGCTTCTCTGGGAACTCGTTTGCAGAAAAATGACCTTTGTAGAGGTGGGTGTTGGGGCTGAAAAGCAGCTTTTACTAGTTGGCCAAAGTGAACTGATTTCCTCCATTCTCTAGAGCATGGAATGCCAGATCCTTCATGGTGGTGCTCTCTGTGCCAGCCTCAGTAGTGGAGTTGACTCTTCTACACTAGTCTGGTGCCAAACGATGGACAACAGAAAAAAAATAAAGTGTCTTTGAAGGTTTACTTGAACTAGAGATCAGTGATACATTTCTATGATGACCACTAAACTCACTTATGGGCTGAAATGCTCCCCTCCCCACAAATACTTCAGAAAGCCATAGGTATAGACAAGGCCTTCTAAGAAGCTAAGTTAAAGTCATCTATTTAGGGTTGGTCCTAACCCAACTGGACAGGGTTCCTTTTAAGAAGAGAAAGTTGGGTTACTAACATGCATACAGACAGAGATGAGAATGCAAAAAAAAAAAAAAAAGGAGAAAAACAATCTAGATAACAGCCTTTGCAAACCCAGGAGAACAACAGGAAGAAACCTTGATCTTATACTTCCAGCCTCCAGAAATATGAGAAAAGAAATGGCTATTATTTCAGTTACCTTGTTTATGATGCTTTTTCTTTTAAATAGCAGCTCTAGCAAACGCATGCCAGTTTGAAGGTTCTGAGGATATTTCATGAAGATTTAAGGAAGATGAACCAATTCCAGTCCCAAACTTTGCCTGCATGATTCCATCATGGAGTTTCAGTGTACTGCGACCGATGAACAAACAGAATGTAAATCATTCATAAGAAAAGATAGAATAGAAATGCAGGTAATGGTTATTTGTGGGATGTTTACTACTTGCTGGCCCCTGTTCCCAATGTGATACAAATATTTATTCTCACAACACTAGGAAGTAGGTGTCCTGTAAGGGTCTGTCTCCCTGTTATATGTATGGAAATGGAGAGGCTCATGTGCTCAAGGTCACCCAGCTAGTAGCAGAGCCAGAGCTGACAGACAAATGGGCTAAGCAAGGCTCAAAACTGTTTGCTAATTATTCAGAATCATAAACCAAACAAGGAGGCTCCAATCAGCTGTCCCATCTCGAATATTCTCTCTTTCTGTTTCTCACAGACTGCAATGAAATATTCAGACAAGTGGTCCTATTCATAGTAAAACTCATGCAGCAGCTATCTTCTCCATGGTTCAGAAAAGAATCAGCCTTTTATACACAAGTTGAAGACCCCAGGGGTGGTCACTTAAAGCTGGCTTTCTTCATTTTCACTTCTGGTCAAGATGTTTCATCCTCCTTTCTGAAACCCCTCAGGAAGGAAAAGAAAAATCTTTAGTTCATTCTTAGCATTTATTTTACACCATTGATTTCACAATTGGAATTGTGCCATGATATAAAACTGCAGTCATCCTTAACCACTGACTCATAAGCCCAGCTGGTGCCTAATTTATATTGCAATCAGCTGTGTGGAAATACTTTGTTTTTATTTATCAGACGGAGTAAACATATGAATCCAGGATCAATAGAAACTGGAGACTGTTGGCAGTTAAAGCATAAGGTCTACCCTCGAGTGAGGGACAAAAACTAGGGCCTTTGTCTAAATATTGTCTGAGTAAATAAATACAGACTTGTGTGAAATCACATTGTAAAAGATTTTCAGATGCCCCTGTGTTGTAAAACACACAGGGAAAGGAGTTCTTTGAGAACCAATATTTGTTTTGATTGACGTGAAGACATTTAATGAAGTTAATAAACTTGCGTAACATATTACAAATGAGCTCAAAGATGCTAACTAAGGCTTTAGGTTTCTTCATCCCTATTCATGTTAACAGGACAATTTAATTGTGCATTCCACATATGCTGTGCAAATCTTTTGAGACTTGGGCTGGATTTTGAAGGGTGTGTTTATACATTTTATTATTTTTTACAGCCTTCTACTTATTGATTCAAAGTAGTTGTTACTGGTCTACTAATGATCAGAACTGGAGGGAAGGCAACACATCTGACATTCTTATTTCTGTTGTCCCAAAGTGTTAGCGTCTAGGGAGACAGTGAATCATTAGCAGTCACGCGAAGGCAATGCTGATGAATGCTATGAAGGACAGCAAAATGGAGTTTGGAGCACAAAACAGCTGGGTCTCACTAGCTCCCAGACCACAGTTGCTTTTTAGATGTGTTTGCAGAGGTGAAATGAAATGCTGACAACTAGGGATAACAGTGAAAGAAGGACAGTCCACATCATGCTTGAAATAGTGTCTGTCCTCTCTCTGCCTTGAGCTTTGACTTCATGATTTTGTAGAAGTGTGTGTGTGTGTGTGTGTGTGTGTGTGTGTGTGTGTTGTAGCTGCCTAACAAAATGCAGCACTCTATCTCAACCCTCTTAACAAACTGGTTGTTCCTTATGATTCATAGGACTATTAAGTTCACATTAAACCAAATGGAGAGCTTAATCTAAAATTGTCTCTTGCCTTTTCTTCTGGAAACACAGCACCATCTTTAGAATCTATCAGAGCTCTGTTAGCAGAAGACACAGAGAAAAGATGGAGGTTCCAATGCTCTTGCTTGCATTCATTGGCCACAGATCTGTTTCTACTCTTTGAGCTGTCTTTTCTCTTCAATCTCTGACTCAGAATATGGTTCAGGAGGAATGAATTGCTTCCTGGGAGCTGTGAATTAACTTAGCCTCTTTGCAAACT
Organism: Perognathus longimembris pacificus; assembly: GCF_023159225.1. Lineage (NCBI taxonomy): Eukaryota > Metazoa > Chordata > Mammalia > Rodentia > Heteromyidae > Perognathus > Perognathus longimembris. The sequence continues at coordinate 110,276,384 of NC_063163.1, forward strand.
GAAGAGGTATTCGGTCCCTATCATGCCTCTCTCCCATTGAAAACAAGCTCTTACCTATGCAACTTTCCATGTCGAACGTCCTTTCATACTTTATGAGTGTAAGTAAAGTAAGGATAGGAAGGAGTAAAGAAAGGAGAAAGAGAAATCTAGGTGTTGAATATCACTAAAAACTATTGTGAGCAAAAGCATTTCTCAACTAAATGACTTTGTTCTGTCAAGCTACATTTGAGTCAGATAATCGTAGCTACTGCATAATAGTGGAAATTTTTTATTGTGCTGTGACATGCCTAAAATCAAATTCATTAGAATTCATTATTGATATGCAACCAAAGTACAAGGTGAAGCTTATGTAATCTGCCAATGTACTTCTATTCTTGCAGTATTATGGGGCATATGTTTATTTCAGAAATAAACATACCTGAAATTTATGAATTGGAAAATTAAACAAAAGGGAGCAGAAGTTTAAGATAATAGTTTCATCTGATGACTTAGAATGTGAGGAGCAGCTAATAGTAGAAGGTATGACTTGTGGAGTTCTCTAAATCTAGATGTGTGATTTTTGCATCTTATCCAAGTTGTTACTACATGATCTTCAAGAAGGACTGATCAATGATTCACACTCAGGAGTGTTATGATTTTAATTAAATAAAACCTCCATCATAGGCTCAGGTTGTAAAGCTGGGGTCCCAGCTGTTGGAATCATTTGGGGATGTCCTGGAAACTTTAGGAAATGGAGTCTAGCTAGAGGAAAGAGGTCACAATGGGTGTGACTTTGGAAGTTACATCTGTCCCTGGCTGCTATTTCTCTTTCTGCTTCCTGTCTACACTGAGGTGAAGCAGACCCTCCACCATGTCCCTCCCACTGTGATTATTTTTCCAACTATGGGATGAAGCAGCCAAAGGATGAACTCCTCTGAAAACATGAGCTAAAGAAACCTGCCTTTCATTGTGTCATCAGATATGTGATCTCAGTGACAGAACTCCAGTGCGAGGAGAAAGTGAGGAAAATCTATCGAGACTTCAGCTTCCTGGAGGACTGGAGAATGTTTTACTCATGGATTAGCCTTGAACTCAATATTAAATTAAATTTTTAAAAAATCAATGAAAGAGCTCTGAGAACAAAAATGAGTCAAATACAACCAAAATTGTTCTAATTGTCGTTTTGAAAAATTACCTACATAGAAACTAAAATAAACTATGGAATTGCAGACTTTGCAGTTTTCCCAAGGCACAACATTGATCAAAATGCCAAGCATTGGAAAAGACTGTTGCATCTACTCTTCTGGTCCAAGAGAAATCAAGGAAGAGAAAACGAGATAAGAACTTTGGAAAACTTATGATTTATGATAAAATTAATAAATGAAATAAAATACATCTCAAGAATGAAAGGATCCAAATGCTAGCTTGTGGACGTGGTGCTGTGGTTCAAGTGGTAGAGCGCTAGCCTTGAGCTGAAGAGCTCAGGGACAGTGCCAGGCCCAGAGTTCAAGCCCCATGGCTGACAAAATAAATAAATACAAATACAAATATAAGTGCTATCTTGTGTTTTAAGCTGAGTACATATTTAACAAACACAAGATGAAAAAAGACATAATTGTGAGTATGTCCCTCACCCCAAGTGCACCCAGGGCAAACAAATCAGTATATAAGAAATCCTGGGGCTTGGGATATGGCCTAGTGGCAAGAGTGCTTGCCTCATATACATGAAGCCCTGGGTTCAATTCCCCAGCACTACATATATAGAAAATGGCCAAAAGTGGCGCTGTGGCTCAAGTGGTAGAGTGCTAGCCTTGAGTAAAAAGAAGCCAGGGACAGTGCTCAGACCCTGAGTCCGAGGCCCAGGACTGGCAAAAAAGAAAGAAAAAAAAAGAAATGCTGCATAGTCCCTTAGGGAAAAGGTATTGAAGGAAGTTTATGAGGTTATTTCAAACACTAAGCCTAGGGAAAATACAAGAAATCACATCACATTTGGTTAATTCTTGAGTGGGATCCTCTTGTGATGTCCTTCAGGATGGGAAAAACATCATGGATACTAGAATTAAGGAAAGAAAAAGCATTTATGAACCTATGAGTTTCTCACTAAAGTCCTTGCAAGACTTGCAGTGATTTTTCCAAGTTATATAGGTATCTATGGCTACTCGTGCCAGGGGAGTCCTTGTCTTTGTAATCACCTTCTCTCAGCTCCTGTCATCTGGTAGCCATTTTGTACCTGTATTTATTTATTGTCTTCATTTGGCCCCAGTGGGCCCTTCCCTCCTATCTCTTGCAGGCTCAAAATCTTGACATGAAAGTTGGAAGATAGTTCACTAAATAAAGGTCATGCCTTGGGTGTGAATTCCTTAGCAACTAATGCATCTCTGCTGCCATCCAACACATCGAGGGTTGAAAATAGATGGTACTCTGCCCTCGCTGTTGGAGATAATTGAGGGCATGAACAGTGAAGAAAGAGAACCAAATTATGAACACAATGGGGGAAGGAACTGCATCTCATCCTCAGTCACTTTAATTGGTGCTACTATTTTGGAAAAGAATTGGTTGCTAGGAATCAAGGATCATAAAAAAAATGTTCAAATCCATTGATTGTGTCACCTCACTATTGTAAAGAAGTAATTCACAAAGAAAGAGGCAGAAAATAAATGGCTGCTATATGTTTTGGCATGATAAAGGGATTGGAAATACGTTAGATGTCCAGAAATAATTGTGTACCTATGGCACTTAGATAAAAGGAATTGTACAGTGTTTCATACTTATGATCATAAAGGCTGTATGGCTGCATAAAGGCACTAGTTAGTAGAAAAGATCTAAAACAATATGTACAATATAATTGTAAGTATGTATGTGAATACATGCGGGAAGAAAAATGGCAATGCTTATTTACGTACACACGCACCTGAATGTTGGCTTTCCAGACCTTTTGTGTTATTTGAAGGAAGAGGGTGGGATCCATAACTCATAGTTCCTTTGGAATCTGTATTTAGTGGAAAGACATAGCAAATAGGAATATATCAAACAGTGACAAGTGTGATACAATGATTTTAATGGAGGATCTTGGGAAAGGATCACTCTGGATTGAAGGTTTGAGGAAGACCTTTGAGGAGATAGACTGTAATGAGAGGCCCAAAACACTGAATTTTCACCTGGCTTTACAAGTTGATTTTGCCAAAGAGCTTTTTTTCTAATTCTTCTCTCTTCACATCTTCCCTAGCTGCCCAGTAGGGTTCATTATCTTACCCACCTCCAAGAAAAGGCTTCCTCAAATGGAGTCAGCCATGTATTCGGGGGTTAAATTTTCCTTCTTTGTGAACAGAGAGTGATGGGAGCACCTGCTCATTGACTCTCCTATTGTTCCACATGGTTTTTCCTTGGATCCATGATCTGGTCAGTTGGCCTGTAGATGTGTGTTCAGTGAGAGCTGCTGATCTGAAGGGCAGTGCTTGAGTTACCTGTCTGATCCAGTTTTCAACTCCAATCAGAGCAAAAACCAACCCCGTGGAGTGAACGCTTCTCTTTGTTCTGCACTTGGAATTCCTTCCACCCTCCCCACCCCCCACTGTTTTCTGGATGCTTCTTTCTCTGGATTGGTTTCCCAGGGAGAACTTGGGGGAGTCCAGTCCTTGGGAAAGATTCAGAGGATGACGTTAGCTGAGACTGCCCAGTGCCTGAGGTGAGATGGGGAGATATTTTCTCGGTTAAACACCCCCACCCTCACCCCCAAAATAAAGCCAGTTTTCATACTGATGATTCAACAGGTTTTTCTCATGTTTTACCTAGATCCTTTACATTCCCCTGACATAACAAACCCAAAGGCAATCTGGTCATGAGTCTATTGTAACAGCTGCAATCCAGCGGTGAATGGCTTTGAATGAGACTCCTGGCCTCAGGGACTTATCTCTTGTCATGTTCAGGGACTTTCATCTCTGTCTTCATGACTGTGATGGAGCCTGAAGTTCTGCAAAGAAAGTTGATGAAATCATGGCTTTCTGTCCATGTCCTAGCTTAGGGGTGCTCACAGGGCTGAGTGGAGTGGATAATGAATGTTTGGTATTGCTGAATGTAGGGCTGACCTCACATTGCCTTGAGACTCATGTTACATTTCAGATCACTGATATTCAGCTGGAGAAGAAACAATATTTATGTTAAACCAGAAGTATTAAAATAAGGGTATCTTCTAAGCCTTCCCAGTTATACACAAGTGGCCAAACCCCTATGCATCTATCTTAGCTACAGGGAGAGACCATACCCAGTTTGCACAGAGCCTTGGGGACATAGAGTTATGTGGCTAGGGACTGAGATGGAGGAGGAACCATGGGGGTGTTACCGTCTTGGTGGCTGAGGGTCTAGAAGAGGAATGTGGAACTGAGCAGAGAAGAAACTTGGGGTGGGTTTTGAAGTCTTAGAATTCCCTGCAGGTAAATTGCTGATCCTCCATCTCCTCTCCCTAGAGTGTAATACCTGAATGAAATTGTAATCAACCTGCTATATAAAAAAACCTGAAAACCAGTCAGGTCCCCCTCCCGTCCAACACCAAGTCTCAGTCTCTAATCCTACTTGATCTCCAGCAAAACAGTAATAATTCCAAGGATCACCTCTGTTTTGTTGGATTTAATGTTATTTGGATAAAAACTGCAATTTAAAAAAAAAGTGAAGAAACTCATGAAGTAATGTTTGAATGTAACAGGAAAGATAAAAACGATTTTAGGGTGAGGTTTTTGGAAACTGCTCCTCTTACCATTCTGAATTTTACAAAAATGGCTGTGTGTAAAACAGTATTAGTTAAAGGCAATGTATATCTTAAATACCGCAGGGTATTTTTTTTTGTGTATGTCTGTGTGTGTACACACGGCATCCGGTTCTAAAAGCAGATTTTAAATTGAACTGACTCAAGAATATCCCCTGTGGGGAATTTTACTAATTTGCTTGTTGCTCCTCCCACCCTTTCCTTTGCTTTCATCTCTGCTGCTCACCTCGCTCTCACCTGCTTGCTATTTCAGCCCTGGCCCTTCTTATCAGAATGCCAAAGCTGTGCCCAGTGCAGCATCAGGCTCTGACTTTTAAATAGCCATAGGAAATGGCTCTGAGGAGGTATATGTTACCTTGCAGCATTCAAAAATTTCCCCATAGAAAATACGCTTTTGGCATCCATAGACGTTTCTCTTATTTTACTGTAAATACATTCTATAAATCCATGAATCATTTCCAATCCCTTGTCAGGCTGTGGGCTTAAAAAGTTGCTTGGCAAGAACCCAAAATAATGCATATTCAGTCATGTGGTATACCGTCTGTCACAAATATGTGGCTACTATTAAAGCTTTAATCCTGATTGATTCAGTGGTCTTCATAAGAATCAGCATTAGAGCAGAAGCTTCAAATACAGCCTGCCTGCTTTCCTACAGCTTGTTTTTTAGAGTACAATTCAGGCTGTAGTGTAGTACTCAAGTAGGGAAGTTACTGCAAGGCTTCAGTCTGTTTTGTTTGTATTGTATAAACATCAGCTGAGTATTGGCTCAGTGAGGTTGTTCAATTTATAAATAATATCTCAGCTAGATTGGACTCAAAAAATTTCTTTTCAAAATATCTCTCATATACTTCTCTGCTTCTAAAATCTTTTACACTTAGCACCTGTGATATTTACCAAAGGTGCCCTATGGGAAGACTTTAGGGACATTCTTTGATGGTGGTATCTATAGCACCTTCTCAACCTCTCCTTTTGAAGAAGCATCACTCCAAAAATAACCTGCCTTCCCTATGTCCATACTTTGTGTTTCTCCAAAAATCCAGATTAGTGAATAAGAAGCTGATGAAATGGTATTTTAGGCTTTCTCAAATGATGTTTTGTGATTTGTTGAGTAGAAACCTCTATGTATAACTACTTAATAATAAGTATAAATACATTAATATTAACAAATGAATTAAAAGTGAAATTTTTACAAGGCTGGTAGCTTCCTTTTGAAATATTTTCTATGAGGAATGCTCCTCTTAGAACTCAGCCTTGGTACTATGAGAAATCCAAACCCAGCTGGAAAAGCCATGTTACTCCAAGCTTAGAGGCAGCATCATTGCCAGCCATATTGAAATTCTAAATAAGCCTCCAGAGAGTTAGTGCCCAAAGACCAAATTATATGGAGCAGGAAGTCCATGTAGCTGATCCCAGGCAACTCAAAGAACCCCAAGAGAGACTGGAGAGATTGAAACTGGTTTTCTTTTATGTTACTCAGCTGGATACTGAATGGTATTGAAAATAAGATGCACTGGGCCTACCAAGAGGCAACCTCCAATGGGGAAGTGTCTTTTGTAGGGGAAAAGAAACTTGTTGCCCACTCTAAGAACAAAATTTACTAAGAGGATTCCCAATGCATCTTCTCATTGTCAGTGTCCCTCTGCCCAAGAGCCAACGTTCTGTCAGTTCCTCATTGTTAGCAGGGAAAAGTATTCATCTCTGCTTTCTTATCAGGTATCAACAGATATAGAAATGAAATAGATAACATAACTTCTTTTGTAACAATTTTGCCTATATTATAAGTTAGTTGGGATACTACAAGAAAAGTCCAGGATTCCTCTCAGAAGTTTAACTTTGTTCTAGCTGTTCCCGTTGCCTGCTTCTATAAACGAGGTTCATACTATCTACTTCACAAGATTTTGTGTCAATCAATGCTTTCTCTTCTGCAATGCTCTCAGTGTACTTTGTAATTTGGTTTGATATCCAGGGAGTTTGCTGTATGTTTTTTTCCTTCTCCTATTTTTGTTGGTCTTGTACATTCCAGAAACTTGGCATGTGTTAATGATGAAAATGCTGATGTAGGCTTGAAAACAAGATGGTATTTATCTTCCCCCCTCCCCCCCCAAGGACTTTTTGACAGTATATAAATGGATACATTGCCTCATGTGATAAATTATAGCACCAAAACCAACTGAACACTCTTAGGGCAAATAGTCTCCTGAGGTGAATGTGATTAAACTCAGTGGGAGGATGGTGGATCACTGCCTTTCCTGAGACTTCAGATATACAAACATGAGAATGGCCTCCACAGCCAACCAAGGCTAATGTGTTCCAAGTGGCCTAGGGAGATCAGTAGCCAGAAAGTCTAACCAAAGATCTCTTCAGGAAGCAGAAGTCTGAAATGATACCACTTTATAATGGCATCATTCAATAGACCATTGAAATTGGAATTTTGGTATTTATGTCCATGCTCTGAGATGAAATCCATTTGAGTAAGAAATTCAGGTAATTATCTTTTGCCCTACACATGCACCTGGTACCTTGAAAAAAAAAAACTTCTGTCTTCTTTATGCATAGCGTATTCTTGTGTTGGTTTGGGAGGGTGGGGGGAGGCTAGGAAAAGGGGTGAGAAAGGGCAGAGGTGGAGTTTACTGGACACTGATGAAAGTGAACTGTACTAGTGGGTGAGGAAGGGAGGGAGGGGCTGGGAAAGAGGGAAGGAACAGAAGACACTGTACGAAAGGAAATATACTCATTACAGAACTCATGTAATAGTTACTTCTACAATAACACTAAAGTAATTTTAAAAAACTTCAGGATGTTAACTATGCTTCTTCTGACCAAATGTCAAAATTTAGATACAGGAAATCTGATTTCCTTTGTCCAAGTTGACCTATGAGGAGTTGGTATTTATGATTTTCTCACTTTATTTACTTCTCCACATCTTTGAAAACTGTCTATACTCTTAGGAAAATGGTTTCTAGAGTCTCCTGCCTTGTGTGTCATTAAAGATAAGAGGATCAAGGTTCCTAAGAATTTTATTATTCTTTAAGAATAGTAAACAGAGACAGCTTGGAGGTATGTGTCTGAATTTAATTTAAATTTTTAACAGTTTTATTGAAGTATAATTATTAGACCAAGCAATCTGTACACAATTAACACACATAATTTGATGAGTTTGAACATCTGCATACCCATAAAATCAAAACCATCACCATTATCTAGATAATAAACATACTTTCACTTCCAAAATTTACCTTCTGCCTCCCTACCCTCGTGTTTTTTGTAGTAAGCATACTTGAGAGAGAGCTATCCTTTTTTCTTTTCTTTTTTTGCCAGTCCTGGGGCTTGAACTCAGGGCCTAGGCAGTGTCCCTGAGCTTCTTTTGCTCAAGGCTAGCACTCTACACTTGAGCCACAGAGACACTTCCAGCTATTTTTCTGTGTATGTGGTACTGAGGCATAAAACCCAGGGCTTTATGCATGCGAAGGCAAGCATTCTATCACTAAACCACATTCCCATCCCTAAGAGCTATCCTTTTAACAATTAAAAAAATTATGCAATAGTGTTGATTGTAGACACTGTACTATATGAAAGTTCTTCAGAACTCATTCATCTGCCATAACTGAAACCTTCTGTCTGTTAACCAATATCTTCCCAGTTCCACCTTCTCTCTGCCCCATGATAATCGCCATTCCACCTACCATGAGTTTCACTGTTGTAGATGTGTCATCTCAAGAGGACAGTGTATTAGCTGTCACTTGTATTTCACACATCTTGCCTTATTCCACTTGACATATTCTTCTCCGGGCTCATCCATGTTATGAATAAAGCAAGATTTCCTTCATTTTTAAGGCGACATATATATATGTATATGCACATACATATAGATATTAGCCACCACTTTTCTCCATTAATCAATAGATGGTCATTGGAGTTACTTTCATTTGGTATTGAGAAGAGTACTCCAAGAACTCCAGGAGAACAGAGAGTATATATTCTGCTGAATATATACTCAGAAATAGGATAGCAGTTCTGTAAGAATCTTACTTTTCCCAAAGCTGCTGCATCATTTTACATTCCTGCCCACAGTGTGCCTTCTTACAGAATCCTCCCCAACATTGAGATCTTGTCTTGTAGCCTAGGGTGAAGTGATCTCTCACTGGGGTATTGGTGATGAGTGACATAAAGGCACTCAATGACAATATCGGCCATTTGTATGTCTTCTTTGGAAAAATGATCTATTCTGGTCTTTTGTTAATTTTTGAATCAGGTTATTTGTGAGTGAGTTATAGGAATTCCTTCTGCATTTTGCATGTGAAGCCTTTATCAGATTGCTGAGCTGGTAAACAGGCAAATACATGCATCCCCAAACAAACAAATCAAGAGTGAGCAGGGAAAGTATTGGAGAAGTTGATCTAGAGAAAACATCTAGAGAAGCAACTCAGAACCAGAAATGGATGCGTTTTGTGCTTTGCTCTTTAAGTCCCACGACCTCTTTGAGCCTCCGTTTCCTTAACTATCCCATGGGGCTAATGACAGTTGCCCTAACTTGCTACTGAGTTCCGGGAGGAATATGGGATGATATAGGGGCACCCTGGAAAGCCCAAAGCGCTCCATCCACATAGGAATTATTTTAGAATATAATTCAAATATTCAATTCCATAACATATAAGCAGAAGCCTGTGAAGTGAGAATGTAGCAGACTCTCCTATAGCTCTAGAAAAATCAATATTGCATGCTTACTCAGCAAGCATGTATTATTAACTACTATGTTGACACTGTCATAATGAGATCAACATAGTATCTGCTCATGTAGCTTATAGTCTAGTGAGAAAGATGAGCTGGGAATAGCAATGGCGGTCATTGAGTGTGAAGTCAGAGTTAATGTTCAGGGAAGTAATAAGTACTCCCTGAAGAACGTGGATATATATGCCTATATATGAACATATATAACACATATATGTATATAATGTGCTAACATCATATTATATATATATATGAGACCCTACATAGTAAGAATGATGAGAATACAACTAAAACCAGAATGCTCCATGAAATACATAATATATATAATATAGCAAAAGAATGTCTAGTTCATTCCACGTTCTGTTTGTTTAGATACTAGTCAAATATTTTTTAAAAATCCTACAGCTAAAAGAAAATTAAGATGGAGATTTGTTAGAGTAGAAAGGCAATAATAATAAAATAATATTAATACCAACAACAATAATTAATGTCTTACTGATTTTCAGATATTCAACAGTAAGTGCTAGGTTGGGACTTGAACCCAGGTCTAACTACAGCATATATTAGATACTTTCCCTGAGATTTTAAACTGGCATCCTATAGTCTGATAAGATCTAAAATATTTTTCTGGACTAATGTGGTTCCTCATAAGGTCTTAATTTTGTCTTTCAATTAATTGTTAACATTTTAAAATCCAGATAATTCACACATATTCTTTTTTTTTTTTTGCCAGTCCTGGGCCTTGGACTCAGGGCCTGAGCACTGTCCCTGGCTTCTTTTTGCTCAAGGCTAGCACTCTGCCACTTGAGCCACAGTGCCACTTCTGGCTGTTTTCTGTATATGTGGTGCTGGGGAATTGAACCTAGGGAGTCATGTATACAAGGCAATCACTCGGGGCTGGGGATATGGCCTAGTGGCAAGAGTGCCTGCCTCATATACATGAGGCCCTGGGTTCGATTCCCCAGCACCACATATACAGAAAATGGCCAGAAGTGGCGCTGTGGCTCAAGTGGCAGAGTGCTAGCCTTGAGCAAAAAGAAGCCAGGGACAATGCTCAGGCCCTGAGTCCCAAGACCCAGCACTGGCAAAAAAAAAAAAAAAAAAGCCTGAGGGCCCCATAAAGGGAAAAAGTGGGAGAAGAAAATATGGGGGGAGCTTTGAAAAAATCCTGCTATTTGCATGCACTGCTTGACTTGAGTTTTGACTCTTTTTGACTCCTGTCCAACCTTCTTTTGTTCCTTATAACTTTAGAAATCCAGAGAAGCCAAAACGGAGGCTTGAGTGCATTTTTACAAATTATTTTTTTTAGTAATTCCAGTTAATAGCTGCCCAGGTTGAGAACCACCAAGTCAACCACGAAGCTGGGTATGCCAGAGCCTGGTCCCTGAACTATGAGTAGAATAAACACATGGGCAACTCACACAAGAGCAAAGCAGCATGGCTGGCCAAAAGCCAATCCCAGTAGCAGAGGACAGAGCCCTTCATTTAGGGGGAAAGAAAAGGCCTTTTGCATTTTCCTTTTATTTTCCATTTTCCAAGCTTTGCTTGTTTGTTTGCTCTCTTTTGGCAAATGTTGTTTTCTTTCTTTTTTTAAAAAAATCTATCCAATTGAGCATAGCTCATAGCCTATTTATAACAAATCTGCAGCTGGGAATAGTTGCATGTGGTTTTGGTGCATCATCTCCCCTTCCCCCATTTCCAGGATAATTCATGTAGCATGAGTGATGGAAAGGTGAGCTATTGCCTACTCAACAAGAATTTCAGAAAGTTACTGGGTCATATTATTTTCTCCTCTGAAAAACCAAAAGGAAGGATACTAGACTAAGTCTCTGACAGCCAGAAAGCAGGCTAGAGTGAGAATATGTGAAAAATTGAAATGGTGCAAGCACCCCAATTTTCATATAGGCAGCAAGTGCACAGGGCATAGCAGAGCCTGATGCATCTCTGAAAAATTTTGCACATCAGCTTGGGAGATATACTGACAGCCAAGGGGAATTAAGTGAGGACTCTGTCTTAGTAGTGATTTGACTCAATAGACTTCTGCTCCAATGTTTTCTCTGTAAAACTGATACCTTTGTGATTGGCTGGACATCAGAGCTTCAGAGCTTCACGAGCTCAGATTTGTGGACAAAAGGAATAAGGGTGTCAATTGAATTTATTTAAATCATTTGCTTAAATATTTAACATCCTTGAACTTGGTATCTATCTGATTTGAGATTCAGAGACAAGCAACTTTTCAATCCTGTTGAAACATTCAACATCTCTCAATATGGACTGATTATTCCAATTTGGAGAAAACAAAGAACGAGGCCCCACAAGTTTAGCTTCTTCAGGGAGGAAATGGTGTGTGTTGATTCCTAAAGGTCCTGCAGATCTCCAACAAGATTCATTTCATTGGCAATCTGAATGTGGTAGAGGCAGGTGAATTTGTAAATAACATTTAGATAAATGTCAGCAAGCCTACTCTCTTCAACCATACTACACACTGTACATTACAGCCCCTGAACTCACATGTTTGGTTCAGGAAGCCAGAAATTAGCAAGTGGAATTAGTGCATTCAAGGTTTTCATGGGTTGTTTATGTCTAATTTCTAGACCTCTCTGAGCAATAGGTATATGGTGATTTCTGTAGGCATTCTACATGCAGACACAAATGCCACTTTGGCAATGATGAAACTGTGGATCCTGGAATCAATTAGACTGGATAAGGTCTTTGCTCAAATTCATATAAACTATGAGATCTTGGGCTGTTTTCTTGTTGCTTCATATGAAATACTCCACAAAGCTATTGTACAGGTTAAATGATATACATTTAAAACAATGACTGTATTCTAATCAGCAGTTAATATTAGAGAGCACTACTACCCACAAGCCAAAGCACCATTCATCTCTTTACCATGACTCTTCATCCATCAAAGTACTATTTATGTTTGAAGTGTATCTCTCATAGTGACTCCTTGCTGAAATAATCTAGATTTTGCAGTTAGAATTTATGTCTCTCTCTTCAGATTTCCTTCGTACTTTGTTAAGACTTTTATTACCCTTGAACTAAATTAGAGTAGGACTTATACCAGAGAATTTATTTCTCTAATACAGAGTGAACTTCTTAAGAGCAGTTTGCATATCTTATTTATTTTCCATTTCCCTGGGATATATTAAAATGACTGAGATTCAGGACATGTTTGCTGTATTAAATGCTTTTAGGTGACTAGTTACTGTCTCTAAATTGATCTAATCTTCCTGCCTTAGCACTGTGGTAATAAAGGTGCTCAGGAAGGGATGATTTATAAAAGAAAAGAATTTGGGAAAACTAGAAAGCAATGGCTAGAATATTCATACATTTTAATAGCATCTTTGCAAATTGTGAAAAAACATTGGAAAATACCAGACAGTGCTGACAAACAGGAAAAGGAATTGCCTCAGCCCCTCCACTATAAAACAACTACAATGCCTATAGGTTTTTTATTTAATGCATTTTGACAGAAGGGAAATTGTAGACATTTGGATAAAAAGGAAATGAAAATATTATGCTGTTATTGACTTTGCTGAGGTGTGACTCAGTGAAAAGAAGATTTACCTACCATGTCCTAGGTTTTGGGGTCAATCCTCAGTGCCACAAAACAAATAAAATTTTGCAAACATTTTTCTTGGTTTATAGTATTTCATCCATACATGATTCATAACTTCCTCAACACATTTCTCTGGAACTAAATACATTTTTGTTTCCATGATCACAATTAATGATAAAATGATAGTTTGCATTTTATTTATTCATATTTCAAATTATTTGGGATAAATTTTGATAGAATTACTGAGAAATATTATTCACAGTCACAGAATCCTAGACTAGGTTCTAGTGTAAACATAGAAATGGACACGTAAAACCTTTCCCGAAGCCATGCACACACATATCATCCTAGCAACTCAGGAGGCTGAGATCTGAGGATTGTGGTTCAAAGCTAGCCCAGGCAGGAAGTCTGTTGGACTCTTAGTTCCAATTAAGCACCAAAAAGCCAGAAGTAGCACTGTGGCTCAAAGTGGAACAGTGCTAGCCTTGAGCAAAAAAGGTCAGAGACAATGCCTAGGCCCTGAGTTCAAGCCTCCCACCCCCACAAAAAAAACCAACCTTCCCTGAATCTCATCTCAGTACAAAAGTGGATGAAAGCAAATGAAAAGGAAGCAAATGTACAATAAATATATGGGAACGTGGCAATCATGTATTAAATGTACTGGTTATTGACGTAAAATACTAATTTCTTGAATACAAGGTTTTTGAAGACACAATTATGAGGTACTTACGAGGAGGCCGCTGGAGAATCATGAGCTCAAAGCCAGCCCAGGCAAAAGACTGACATGCTGCTGCCCCAAACTAAAATCTTTGAGGCATGGCACAAGTGAAAGTGCTTGTCTAGTGTTGTGTTCAATCCAGGTCCATGGAAGGAAAAAGAAAAACAATTCTGTAGGATGTTGGGCCTCTGTTGCCTTTTCTCCAGTCTTTTGTCTCTTTCTTTTAGACTATATAATTTTTTGGTCTAATTTCCAGTTCATTTGTTGGTTCTTTGCCTTGTCCTTTCATTTATCTGTCATGCTGTCTACCAGCTAAATGGTTCAGCTATTACAATACATTGGTACAGTTTTCAGATTTCAAATTCTGCCATTTGGAATTCTTAGCTGTTTCAAATATGCCTATAATCACTCACTAAAGTGTTTTTCATAACTGCCTTAACATATTCCTCAGCTCAGTCTACCATTTTGGCTGGCATCTAATCATTTTACTTTGCACTTAGTTTTATACCCCTCCTGTCTTGGCATGATGAGCAACTCTTCATTGGAAGCCTGATATTTGAGTGATGATGTTACAAGACAAGATGATGTTAAATCTTCGCCTAGCTGGATTCCTCCAAAATCATTCTTGGAGAAAGGCACAGCCCCGTTACTGCCGGTGACTAGGCATATGCATACAATTAAGCAGGTGAACTAATGCTGCTGAGTGTTGGGATGGTTTGAAGATAGTTCACTGAAGGTCACATAGAGACAGCATAGCAGCACAAGAAAACAACCTTCTCTGGTGTTAAGGACATGCAAATTAAAACCACAATGAGGCTGCGGGATCATGCTGGAAACCCTAGATAAGGGGGCTCTAGTAGGATCAGGAAGATTAAAGTTCAAGGCCAGCTTGGGCAAAATGTTCATGAGGGAAACCTTCTCTCCCCCATCTCAGACATTATCTGAGTGGGGTGGTTCATGCTTGTCATTTTAGTCATGTGGGAAGCTAAGATGAGTAGGATCACAGTTCCAGGAGAGTCCAGGCAAAATAGCTCAAGACTGAATAGAAATACATACCATACCTTCGCAAGGGAAGAGTTAACTTGACCACTGATGATTTCTTGTAGGTTGGATTCAGGAAAGGAGCTGGAATCATGTCATGGAAACCCATTATGGCTTAGTTAACCCCAGTCAAAAGCAGGGCTTGGAACCAATCCTCATCTCCTTGGAAGAAGACTAGCGTTTTTCCAAGCATCAACATTGTTGTTGAAAGAATCCATCTGCTGGGATGCCACATTGTGTGCTTCCTCCAAGAGCTTTCAACCCATCTAGTCTGGCTCACTAGAGAAGAGGTAGGTACTGGACCCTGCGTAAATACTGAGCAGGCAGGAAGATAATAGCGTGAAAGGATTGAATTCTTGTCCCTACAATCAGTCATTTGGGTTTATTTTGTGTCTCTGCTTTGGCACAAAGCCGTAGGCACCAAGGACCTGGTGCAATTGCCATTGCTCCTGGGTCCTCCTGTTTCCTCCCACTGAGCATAACTGCATTGAGGCAGATATTTTCTTCTCAGTGAAATTTTCTCTGTGCTTATGGCAATTCTGACGATGCATTTCTCTCTTTGTGCTTAAGCTATTCCGTGGTTTCTATTATTATCTGCCAAGAGCTTAAAGAGAGCAGAACAAAGATTAAAATTTCTGTTCGTATTTTATATTGAGTAAAGGTCACTCCTATTTATAGTTAGGAGTAATGAAAGCTGAAGAAAAAAAAAACCCAACTCTTGATAGTTATGAAAGGAGATAAGCTAGGTGCCCTGGCTGTGCAGCTCCATGGCGTGGTCTTTGTGTTGTCTCCCGGCTGGTCAGTGGAAACAGCAATCCGTGGAAGTGAAAAAATTGTCTGGAGAGATTCTCACTCCTGCTGCCACCATGGACAAGATTTGAGGTTCAATGCTCTCATTCTAGTGTGAAGGAGTCTAGCTGACATCACTTTGAGCCATGAGTTGGGGATTCTCAAAACTTCCAGAATGCTATGAAATACCACCTCATGAATCCTGAAGGCTTTTCATGTGGTAAAATCCCAGGCTGTTTGCTGGGGGCTTCTCTGCCATTAATTCCAGCTCTGGTGAAAGTCTCTCAACAGCCTATTTTATCCAAGTACATATTTTGCCTTCTACTCTAGGGATAGTTTACCTTTTGAAATCAGAATAATGTCTGCGATCATTATTGCATTAATGCTCATCTTAGGCTCTTGGTGCTACAACAACACCAAGTGACAGGCATAGCTCACCAGTAGATAACTGCTTAGCATGCTTGAAACCCTCAGTTCCATCCCCAACACCATCAGAAACAAAGAAAAGAAAAACATGTAAAATGAATAAAGTTCTAGTTTTTAAAAAATACCCTGTCATAAACAACTTATAAATAACAGAAACGTATTTCTCAGTTCTGATCATGGAAGGTCTAAGGTCAGAGTGTCATCAGAATCAGCATCTCCCCAGGGCCCATTCCTCACAGCTGGAACCTTCTTTGTGTCCTTACTTGTTTAGAAGGGGTCAAGAAAGCTCATCCAAAGCTTGCTCGAAAGGCACGAGCCTGTGTGTGAGGTAGTGCCCTTTGAGACGATCACACCCTACAAATTCCACCTCCTCGTTCTGTCATGTTGGGTATTAGGTTCCTATATGAACATTTTGAGGGGGACAAATGCTTTCATAGTGCTGTTGCTATTTCATAGCAAATATTTTGAAATTCATGCACATGTCAAGTTTTCCATCACTGAAACAGCGTCTTTAATGCTAAATCAACCCTATCTAAACCAGTAGAATTGTCATGGTCTTGGGACCTGGAGGTACAGGCTAAACATTGTTATTAATCATAATAGTTCAAAGTAAAAGTTTCTTTTTAATTTTAGAAGAATTTACCATTCTTTCTATTATGAAGCTTTTACTTTCCCTCCCACTTACCAATAATCATTTAGTTGGGTATAGAATCATAACCTTACATAATCATCTTAACCAGGAACACACAGCTGTGACAAAACCTAGACAGATGAACGGTCATTTCATTATCAGCAATGAGCAAGTGAATACATTTATATCAGCAGCTAAATTCATAGCAACTCACCATTTCCTTCAGTTGTGAAGATTGTTTAATGCGATTAACATTTGGTGATATATATATATGGTGATATATATATATATGAAATATTAATGTGGTGCTGAAGAATCAAACCAGGGTTTTGTGCATGGTAGGCAAGCACTCTACCACTAAACCATATTCCCAGCTTTTAACCTTATGTTCAATTTTAATAGATAGTGAATTGCCATCTGAGTGAATGTCACATAAATCACTGATGACATGATATATATATGATCTGGGAATAACAGGTTTAAAATGATACTGATGAAGGTAAAGCTATTTGTGTCTGATTCATTTTCAGCGAGTCTGTAATCCCCCCAGCCCCCGCCCAAAGTTCAAAACCCACTGATCCATCTCTGTGGAAATGGTTTTATAGAAAGCAAAAGAGTCTCTATTAAGTATCTGCAGCTCTCAAACCTAAGAACTACACATGCCCACTACATTTTATTTGGAATCACCTAAGTCTCATTATTAGCCTTGTTTTGCATAGGAGGAGTTAAAGTTTTGAAGATGAAATGTAATATTCGAGTTTACATAGCAAATCAGGAGAGAAAATGAGCCCCTCTTGAGGTTTGTCCCGTGCTGTGGCCTGAGTACAGCGTATCATGTGCAGATCTCTTCAGAGCATGGAGGGCATTCGTTAAGTAGGTCATGTGGATGTGCCTGGAATGAACGCTGGTGTTTCTAGCCCCGTGGAATCACAATCAGCAAAACTGGGTGAAATAGGCCATGAAATTCCAAGCCTCCAAACTGATAAATAACATGTTGCAAAAGGAGATAAGAACACAAGGATAGTTTCTCCTTCTCCTCAATCCCAGTTAATAAAACTCTCATTTTGATAAATTACTTTAATCTCAGATCATAATGGAGGAAAAATTACTGAAATCATTGTGTAGTACAAAGCTATCAATAAGCAGCTTGCCTTTAAGAGGTGGAAACCATGAGATAAAATAGTGCACACGTTTGCAAAGAAGTATGGTTGTTCTGAGTCTAGATGTATATCACTAGTTCCTTCATTAAGCTCTCAGACAACCAGGGGAGGTATGAAGTGTGTATTAGACTACTTCTTACCAATTCTCAGGGTTTTGTTGTGGTGGTGGTGGTTTGTTTTGGTTTGGTTTACCGGTGCTTGTTCTCAGGGCACTGTCCTTGTGTTTGTTTGCTCAAGGCTAGTGCTCTCTCCCACTTGAACCACAGGTCTACTTCCTGGCTTTTTGGTAGTTAAAGAATCTCTCCAACTTTACTGCCCAGGCTGGCTTCAAACTGTAATCCTCAGATCTTAACCTCTTGTGGAATTAAGATTACAGGTATAAACCTGTAATCAGTTTGATCAAACTATTTAATCAGCAATATTAAATATCTTCATTTGGTTAGGTGTATATGTTTTATCATGTAATATATTTCTTTAGTATTCTCTATGGGAGGATTTACTATTAGGTGAAGCTTATTATAAAACATTACATTGTTTGATCTTCATTACTAACCTTGTGAAGCAGATGAAATTATTATACACATTTTACCTTTTACTAATATATATTCACTGGGTTTCATTTTGACATTTTCATACATATATGGGGTGAACACTGATCATATTTATTCTTTCTTACCCTCCTTGGTCCCCTCCTCCCTCCCACCGGTTCCCTTTCCTTCCCAAATAGTCATTCTACTTCTATGTCTTTTTACTTTCAGTCTAGATACTACATATCAAAGCAGACATCTGATATTTGCCTTCAGAAGCCTGACTTATTTTGGTTAGTATCATGATCTTTAGGCGTATACTTTTATAGAAAAAAATGCCAACGATATATTAAGGATTAGTTCACCTATGCTATACATCACTGAAATAGTCCCAAAATAAATCCCTGTTTACTATTATGATTTAATGTAAAAGTTGATATAGTATTACTTGGTTTTAATTTAAAAATCTAAACTTAAAGCTATGATACAGGATTGCATGGGCATGTATAAAGCTGAGGGCCTATAAACTGAGTGGGGGAGGCCCACCTTGAATGGGGAGGGTGCCAAAGACAGTACTCTTCCTCCTTCCAATCTTTCTTGAGCAAACATGGTGTTCTGTGTTTGTTGTTACATCAGACTCCAGCTCTTCTGCTTTTGAACAGAGACTTGTTTGTACCAGGGTGCTTGAAGGTCTCTGGCCTCAGATTTAGGTTGTGTCATTGGCATCTCCTTCATTCTAAAGCTGCAATACTCTTGGGTGGAGCAGCCATGGTTTTCCTGGCTCACCAGTATGCAGGTGGCATTTGTGGAACCAATAAGCCTTTACGCATGTGATTGAATCTAAATTCCTGGGTTAATTGTATTGTGTCCATTGGATAAGGGTCTCTGAGAACTATGAGGAATACAGGTATATGATTTGATCTTATGTCTGTGCATCAACTGGGACTGTAAACTATTCAGCCTCAGTAAAACATAAAAAGGTATTAAAACTAAAGCAGAAGGCTATGCCCCTGTGAGCCTGGCTTTGTTGAACTGCTACTCTAGGACTCCTTGGGTAATGATGGTTCCCTATATCTCTAGAAGAACTGAATTCATCACAATGGCTTCTTGATTGTGATTTCTACAAACCTCATTCATACCTTCCCTATTTCATCATACATTACGTTCCCTTTCCTCGCATAGAGTTAGTGTGATAGGCAGATGTGAATCATTAGTGGGATCAAAATGGCAGCACAACTTTCCCATGTTATTTAGTAACAGTCTAAGCCTGGTGTTAAGTCCATAGTAGAAAAGTCAGGGTTCCACATTATTTTGCTCTATTCCACACACTTCCCAGTCATCATTCTTAAGTGTTTGTCTTGCAGGTCTGGACTCTGGAATGCTACAGGTGAAGCGAATCCTTCCAATCCAAACAACTCGTGGCCTGACTGTGGCAAGCTCTCTCATTGCTTTACTCTGCTTCACTGCGCACAGGGAGGGCAATGGGTGCTCTCTTTAATGAGAAAGATAATGACATGATGAGATCACCATCAGAGTCAAAAACGGAGCAATTTCATCTGCACATACATTTAGTGAAGGCAATGTGAATTTATTAAACACTTGCCTCTAGAACAAGTTACCAAAAATTGTTATATTGGTGTCATAATCATAGAACCATCATGTGAAAAGACTACCCGGATGTTAGTCTCCGGAGCAGCCCAAGGAACATGACAGAAAAGAAAGGAGCTCTATGGAGCACTGGTGTGGACAGGCATCTGTCAAAGAATTTCACATGCATTAATTGGATTCAAATAACATACCAAGAACTTGCTCTTTATTGCTAACTAGGTTGTGTTCTGTTTCAGCCTAATAAGATGATTTACTTGTCTTAAAAAGGTTATTCTTTATTTTAATATTTGTCGTAGTTGCTGGACAATAAACAGAGACATAAACAGAGGTTGCTCTGTAAAGAGCTTGTCAATGACCTTATTTTACTCTTCTGTGCCAACAGACCTTGAAACTGACACCATAACATTGGGACATGGCCTCAGCTGGGCACAGTGATCGGTTCAAGGGTGGAAGATGAAATATGACCTTGACTAGGGACAGTGATCAGTTCAAGGGTGGAACATGACCTCTGCTAGACACAGTGATTGGTTCACAGAGTAGGGTAACATTGATAGATGATCCATAGGGGAACAACTTGTGATCTCTCTTGGATATAATATGATGCCTTATGATTTGATATGATAGAGGACATGTATCCTGGTATCAGAGCAAGTTAAGTATTCTTTGAGGTAATGAAAAAAAAACATGAAGAATTTAAGAGACTAAGGCAAATCTATTAAGAGAGAAGAATAAGAGAGTAGTGCTGGGCTGCCCTGTTCCTACTGTGTGTCTCTAAAATCAAACCTCCCTCCATGCCTAGAACTGGGTGATAGATGCAAATGAGGTTTGGAAAAGTCATTTTGACTGATGAAAATGCGTAAAGAGTTACAGATGAGATATCACGTTTTTTTAAATTTTGGTAATGATAGAAAACATTGGACAGTGTAAATGTGCCAGTCACTGGACTGTGACTTTTGACTGTCATATGTTTCAAAGATGAATGGAAAAGACTGATACAATGCTTTAGAGGACACTCTTTCCTCCTGGAAACTCCTTTTTTTTTTGTTATGGTAACTCCTGCACAGTTCATTTTCTTAGGTCATTCTTCAGAGTAATTTCCTGGCCCTTTATTCTCTTCTGAACGTAAGTTGAGTTTCTTTGTTGGTTTTGTTTTTCCTAAAATCATTTTAGGACCTCCCAAATGCTATTCCGCCCCCCTCCCCCCCATGCTGTCTGTTCGCCAAGATTTCTATTGTACCTAGCTATATGCTGATGACTCCAAATCTGTAACTCCAGACTGATCTGTCTGTCTCTGTCTGCCTGTCTATCTACTTATTTACCTACCTATCTATCTATCTGTTGTGTGTGTGTGTGTGTGTGTGTGTGTGTGTGTGTGTGAACATGTGTGTATACATGCTAGTCCTGGGGCTTGCATTTAGGGCCCAGGTGCTGTCCCTGAGCTTCTTTTGCTCAAGGCTAGAATTCTACTACTTGAGCCACAGGGCCACTTCTGCCTTTTTCTGAGTAATTTTTGGAGATAAGTCGCATGGCCTTTCCTGCCCAGGCTGGCTTCCAACTGTGATTTTCAGATCTTAGCCTCCTAAATAGTTAGGATTACAGGTGTGAGCCACCAGCGCCCAGTAAGATCTGTATTTTATTTTTACATGTTTCATTTTAAAGGAATTTTGGCCATGGTGCAAATTGTGTATTCAGAGATAGAACACCTCACATACTAAGCAAACATCTCCTTCTAGAAATTTCCTTTCTAGAAATATACCAACAACAGAGACCCAGAATATCTCATGTGAAATGTGTCAGAACTTGCTATGACTTCAGAAAGAGGATGGTGGTTTTCTACTTCATACACTGGATTCAATTTTTCCTTGTAGAGTTTCCTTCTAGATGCTCTGCATTCACCTGTGTAATTCTTTTTCATTTTAATCATTGACATTTCTTTGTGGCTTAAAAAAAAATAAAATCTGTCTCAGAGGTAAAATGGAAAATTATCCTTGCCTTCCTACTCTGAATTGAGGACAAACAATTATTCCTGGAAATGCCACCCTAGAAGTGAACCCATCGTACTGTGAGAATTGCACCTCTTAAGCTTTTAAATGATGTGACATTTTTGTTTAGCAGCAGTCCAGAGTGGCCACAAAATAAATGAGCTTCCTGTTTTTGCAGCATTTTTATCTTCCCAATATAACATTCTCACCATTATTACTAACTGAAAAATCAGGTTATAATTTTATAAGACTTTACCTCTGGATTTTCAATGTTTCTTCCCGCCCCCCTCCCCTGGCACGCTCAATGTTTCTTTTTTTAATCCATGTCATGCTTCAAAACTTTTTTCAGCTCTTTAAAAGAAAGCTAGTGGAAACTGCACTTCCTGGAACAAGGTGGTGATGGGAAATTGGAACAACCATCCCTTTGTCTCCCTCTATTGTCCTCTAATCTTTATAGTGGTGTCTGAAAGGACTTAATAGGAGGGCTGAGTGTAAAGAAGCACATACTACAAAACACTAGACTGCAGAAACCAAGATAGAAAGGAACTATGGGTTATGCTAGATATTTCGTCACAGATTTGCAATACTCTGTGAAACTTCTTTGTTGAATCCAAATCTTCTAGGGTTTTTGTTTTGTTTTGTTTTTATTTTTCTTTGGCTCAATCATTATGCACTTACTGTGATCCACACTCCTGGATATTCGTGAATTTTTAAAAAGTCACCCCTTGATGTCATTGTTTCCATCACACCAACATACCATCATACCTTGTAGATTTTCCATCTAGACACTCTGAAGTCAACTGGTATAATTTTTTTTCCATTTTAATCACTGACATTTCTTTGTGGCTTAAAAAAAAAAGGTAAGTTCTGTCATGGAGGTGAAATGAGAAATTATCCTTCCCTTCCTACTCTGAATTGAGGACAAACAATTATTCTTGGAAATGCCACCCTAGAACTGAAGCCATCATACTGTGAGAATTGCACCTCTTAGGCTTTTAAATGATGTGACATTTTGTTTAGCAGCAGTTCAGAAGTGACCAAAACATCTGATACTTACTTAAAAGATGATAGACAAGTTGATTAGAAAAGAAATACGGCAGAGAAGGAGAACACATGGCATAGACATGCCATTGGAAAGATGGCAGTTCAGGCTGCGTTTGCCATTTGGGCTGTTTTTAGGCATCTCCCTGAAACTTCTTTTCCAAGCCTACTTTCCACTCTATTTTTCTTTCTCGGTATTGCTTTTGTTGTCTATATTAATGTAAAAATTGGCTGAATAAATACAATATGAAGAGGCAAGTCTCTGGTGCAGAGGCTTGTTTAGCCATTCCACCAGGTAATGAGATATAATTCCTCACATCTCAGGTTTGATAAGCACAGTGATTTCCTTCCAAAGAATATGTTATAAGAAGAAAGCTTAAGGTAGTGTGACCCAGGAGAGGAAGTGAACACTGCTCCAATCAGATGATCAAGCGGTGTGCAGCCTTGATACGACATGATGAGGATATACCACCCTTCCAGTGTCTTCTCCTGAAACGTCCCATAGCTAACCTAACCCATTGTCATCTCGAGAAAAACAAACAAGTTCAGAAGGTGATCACTAAGTGGCTAGTACCATAAAGTCGTGCCCATCCATAGCAGATAGGTCTGAATGGTATCAGAAGTAAAAGTCATGGTAGAAGAGAAGCTAGGACATCCTTGTTTCACTGCAATCATCTTAGAAAAGCACTTGACTGTAGAATACAGGCATTTCTGAACATGAGTTCTTGGCCCTAAGTGAAAGGTCAGCTCTTAATTAAAATTCAACCATGAGTGATAGTGGATACCTTTTGTCAAGTAAATGCAGATAGCAGACAGCATCTCCTTTACCCAGAGTAATAGATTACCAAACATAGACATGAAGGAAGCTGGCTTTCTCCATACGGGATGCTTGAACAGGAACATCTGTTGGTGTTTGATGTTCAACCAGCCTTCTGCAATATGGTAACAAACTCAAGCTCTAGTGGTCCAGAGAAAATAACATATTTATATTGGTAATTGTTTATCGAAGTAGACTTACGAGCATGCTGAAAACACATGAAAGCTGTTCCCTTCCTAACATTCTGCACTGGATCTTAGCAGTCCCATCGAATTCTAGAATGCCAGATTAAATTTGCACCAGCAAAGTACCACTATTATTTATCTGTCTTCTGGAATTTGCATAATTACTTCTTAAAAGTTGTCTCGGTTTTAAAGTATGATAACAATTTTCATGGACATGAGTTGCATTAGGGAAAATGGATATTATCATTGCAATTTTACTAGCATCATATCAGATGTTGCAACAACTTCAATAACTTCCTTAATGTTGATGCAGTTAATTAGAGGCTGATTCAGACTTCAAATCCACAGTGTTTTTTAATTTTTTATCCAAAGCCGCCCCCCAACTATACCATAAAATCTCTCATTACTACTCACTGAGAAATCCGCACCTTCTTAAGTACTCAATTACTGTGTCTATTCTTCTTTTTCATGGATTAAAAAAAATGAGGCATTTGGAAATCGACATGTGACTCAGTCGTAAATCAGTACTTCTAGTTTATGTGTCTAGTAAAACTAGGACTGCAAATTGTTGTTGTTGTTGTTGTTCTAGTCTTGGGGCTTGAACTCAAGGCTTGAGCTTTTTTGCTCAAAGCTCTACCACTTGAGCCACAGCTCCATTTCTGGCTCTTTGGTGCTTAATTGGAGATTAAAACCTCAAGCACTTTGCTGCCTGGGCTGGCTTAAAACCATGTTCCTCAGAACTCAGTCTCCTAAGTAGCTAGGATTATAAGCATGAGCTACCGAAGCCCAGCAAGGACCATATTTTGTTGCTAGCAAATGTCTAAGTTCAGCATTAGCACAGTAAATAATGTCTTTTTTTTAAAGGATACAGTTCAGAGTATTTTTTAATATTCTTGCTGGCATGTATTTAGTTAACAATAATTATGCCTTAGCTATTTGAGACAGTGTATTTCCATTGGAGACAGTCCTAAGCCTTAGGATTCTGAGAAAACTAAATCTTTTACATCTTTGGCATAATATCCCGTGTTATAATAAAATGGAAAAAAATACTGCATGATGATTTAATGAATGTTTGTAGTGAATTAAATTATTCTCAATTCTGCACTCTCCCCTTTGTCATCGAACTGTGTAATGCCCAAAACTTTGCTCTTCTAAAAAAAAGGGTCTTTTGATTGTTGTGCTCATGTGTGTAGCTTGCTTAGGCCAATGGGATATAAGCAGACCTGCTTTGAGAGAGGCTTGGCATTGACTCAGTTTGCTGTTCACCCTTGTGCATCTGGCAATATGCCCTTGCTAGATGACTGATCCCAGAAGGATGAACCCCTCACATGTAACAGAGAAATCTATGCTTATTGCTGCATGCCACAGAGTTTTGAGGTTGTATAGTATGCAGCAAGTGTTGGTGAACCACCGATTTTATCTTGTTCAGTGAAGAAAATCAATGTCCACGATAGTAAAGAGAGGAGTCCTATCAGTCTCTTTTGTGATCTGTAATACTGTTCTGCACTTCTCCCATACCCAGGATCCTGGGTTCATGCTGAAATTAGCCACCTTCACAGAAGTGCCGCTCTGCTTTTGGGCATGTGTCCTTCCTTGAGGCTTATGTGGAGGCTATTCCAAAATGTGTATTCTAAAACCTCAGATGTTTCTTTCTTGATCTGCTTTTCTTCCTTCTTAGAATCCAGCTTTTCTAGGAAACTTAAGATATAGACTGGGATGTCAATTCTAAACCCTAGTGCACACAAGATGAAATTGGAAGAGCTTTCAGTTGTGGGTTCTTGGGCCAGCTAGCCTTGATGGTGCTTTGGGAATGAGATTAGGAAAATTTCTCCCCAAATTCCTCCTCCTCCTCCTCCTCCTCCTCCTCCTCCTCCTCCTCCTCCTCCTCCTCCTCCTCCTCCTTCTCTCTCTCTCTTTCTTTCTTCATTTTTTAATGCTGATCTTGGGGTTTAAACTCAGGATGTGGGCACTATCCTTAAACTTTCTTTTTTTTCTCAAGGCCAGTGCTCTAACACTTGAGCTACAGCTTTACCTCTGGCTTTTGTGTGGTTAACTGGAGATAAGAGTATCACAGAACTTTCCTGCTTGGGCTGCCTTCCTCAGATCTCAGCCTTGTGAGTAGCTAAACGTACAGTCATGAGCTACTGGTGGACTGACTGAAAAAGAGTTCTTTTAGAGGAAATATGTTTAACAGTGAGAACCCATTTTCTTTCTGATTTTTTTTCTGCCTGCCTTCCTTTTTTTCTCTCCTTCCTTCTTCTCCCCCTCCCTCTCCCTACTCCTTTCCCCTCTCCCTCTGCCTTCTTCCCCCACTACCTTTCCTCATTTCTCCTCCTCTTTACTTCCCTACTTCCTCCCTACTACCTCCCTCCCTTTCTCTTCCCTCTCGCCTCTTTTTTTGTCTATTAAGAACAAAAAAATGGCATGGCCACTTTGTCCTCAATACTACCTCTTCACTTTTACTTTGCATCTTTCCTGGATTTTGCAAAGGACACCAAGAAAGCACATTCCTGCAGTGGACCTACAGATTCGAAGAGCTAAATTTGTCAATACGGCAAGGCCAAAGCAAAACAACAGCAACAACAAAAATCATAAGCTTTACTTTTGACTGAATTGTGTTGTAGTAACTGTATACATGATTGATATCTCCCATCACTGTTTCATCAAGCTTCTCTGAGATGATCTATTTGTAATAGTTACCTTTTTCTTTTTAAACCAGGAAAACATTACTTGTTTCTCTAGTCAGCAGTGATCAAAACATACTTACACCTTTATACCTATTATTACTCCTCTCAGTTTGGTTTTCAAAGAATGCCAGGTTTGCTATCCATGTGAGTTTTATCCTTGAAATCAGCTTAGTCTCTGGGAATTCATATCGAAGTAAGGTGGGAATCAGTCCCCATTTCCAGATAGGAACACTGTCTCTGTGAGTTTGCTAGTTACTTGCTCAAGGCAGTGTGGTTTGTACGTTGCATAACTAGTATAAATCAATGCCAGTTTTATTTCACAGATCCATGACCTTACTATCATGTCACATTGCTTATACGTTGAATAAACTGACATTCAAATTACATTTGAGATTCTTCCTTTGCTCTCAGAATGAATGGTTTGACTTTAAATGCCCTTAGAAACCTTTCACTATAGTTATCCTATTATTCCTAGAAAAAAAATCATTAGACTCTTCTGGCAAAGAAAAAAAAGTTTGAAAAGGGCAACATCAAACAAAAGCTATTAATAAGAAAGTCATAGATATAAACTGATACTCTATTTTTCCCTGTACATTTTAAGCTCTCAAAATTTCTTTTAGCACAATGTCAGGAATATATCTCCCAGTGTGACATGGTTGCTATGTGTGTTAACGGTCCAGATGAATGGCGGGTGGACCTAAATGTAGAAAAAACAAAGAATGCCCTTAAAATTTCAAGTTCTTGCTTTCTGTCTTAGGTGCTGAGATTCTAACATTTAGAAAAATATCACATTCAAACATCCAAGAAAAATTAGTTATTGACAGGGAAGAAAAACTAAATAAAGACCATATTCTAAAACTCTACCCTATTTCTTCAGGTTTGTCCTTTTTCAAAGTGGAACAATGACCCCATTAAAAATATTAATGGCTCTGAAGTACCCCAAGTACTCATTGATTTAGTTTAAGCATTGCCATTCTGGTGGATTATATGTTTTCCAAACTATTCATGCATCAGGTTTCTCCTTCTGCTTGATTCTCTCTGCCTTTGGTTCATTACCCACCTCATTAAAATTTCTATCAAGTAGAGGACACCTAATTCAATCCCATCTTTTTTAACTGCTCTGATAGGAGGCAGCTTGTGCTAGGAAATGAAAAGCAATGGTTAAATTGTGGGTAGACTTCAGCTTCTATTTTCGTGTTTTCATTATCAGCCGAGGAGCAGCAAATGCTCTTTCAGTGAACATTGTGTTCAAGGGGGTCTATTAAAAAACACAAGATTTCCATATGGCTGTATCTAGAAGAAGCTTGTTGATAAGGGATAGAGGAGGCCAGGATTTATGCATAAGGCCAGCAAAAGGAGACAGACCTAATAGATGTGCTTATATATATGCATTTGCTTGTGTGCGCTGCATGCAAATAAATACTGTCAGGGTTAATGTCACGCATGAGGGTAGGTGGACTGAAAAGAATTGCTTTGATGTCAGGAATGCACATGGAGTGAGATGCCAGTCCTGAGGAGCAAGAGCCATCAGTCAAGGAAGATTTCCCAAATAATGGGAACGAGATGATAAAAATGCATTGAGAACTGTAGGACGCTAACAATTGCTATGCTTGTGCTCCTTGGGTCAACAGAGGAAGCCCAGCAAAAGAGAACAGGCACAGGAAATGCACCCCACCCACCCGTGGCTGATTTTACCTGTGTCACCTCCCTGACTCTCTTGGCATAGAAGCTTTAAACATACACTTAGTTCTACTTGGTAGCTAAGCAAATAACTCATCAGAACACATGAGCATTCTTTTTTTTTTACATAAAAATTTAAGATCTGAAATTAGAAGCAAAGCTGGACATTATCCAGTTGCACATCTTACAAAGATTGGCAAACCAGGAACACACTGACCCCTTCCCTTCCAGGCCTCACCCTTCACTGGGACACTGAAAATGCCTGCAACCTTTGAACCATTTTTCAAGGACTGCATCCACAGAGTCGTATGGTTTCTAGTGGGATGGAACTCCGGGGTCCAGGCCCATAAGCCTGGAGGGAGAGAGGATAAGGGCAATGTTCATCTCCCACCCTGCAGAACGGTCATAGGACAGCTATGTGTCGTAGATGGTCAAAGGTCCTGGCTTCTCCCAGGTAAAGTTTCTTTAATAGCTCATCCTTATAAATCTTCTGATAAGCTCTCCCATATCCCAGGCTTTTGGATTAAGGTTTGTTGCAACACCACTGCTGTGCATGGCAGGGAACCTAGATGATCCCTTCTTGCCTGTTTATATTCCAGCTGCACTCTGGTAATTAATCTCTTTGGAAATAAAAGCCTGAATCATGCTAATTCTGTGTTCTTGTTTGTATTCTAATGGAGACAACTTAGGTCAATGCTCACACTTGTGGAAATACATTACACAAATTCTCATGGGGGTAGAAATAGGAATGCAGAGGGAGCACAGTGCTCTGCTAACAATGGATTAACAAAGTGTGTCATTAATTCATCAGTAAACAGATGCTCCTGGTGGTATAGTATTGCAATGTCATCACCATGTTTTAAGACAACGTTGCTGCTGTGTTGTTGAGATATAATAAACTAGAAATATTTTGTATGTGGATTCTTGAAGAATATCAGCATGTGTTTGCCTTAACATTGTTTGATTTTTTTTATGATCACAATGATGCTGGCCTCATTGAATTAACTGATAAAAGGCCATTCTTCTCTAATCTTGTGGAAGATTATGACCTATGATATCTACTCTATGCAGATCTTTCTGAGCATATGTTTACATGTAGCTTTTCAATGTTTTTGGTTTTCTGTTCTGAGTTAAATTATCCTATCTATGTGCTCAGCAATACTCAAACAGTTGAGAGGAACTCGAGAATTTCCAGCTGGCACCAGTGGCTCATGCCTATAATCAGAGCCATTCAGGAGGCTGAGATCTGAGGATTGATGTTCGAATCCAGCCCTGGCAGGAAAATATGTGAGATTCTTATCTCTAATTAGGCATCAAAAAAGCCAGAAGTAGAGCTGTGGCTCAGGTGATAGAGCACCAGCCTTTAGTGAAAAAACTCAAGGACAGCACCGAAGCACTGAGTTCAAGCCCCAGGACTGGCACACACACACACACACACACACACACACACACACACACACACACATACACATGTGCAGACACACATATACACAAAGACATTCCTCAATTTGGTAAGTGTGACAAATAGAAGTAAACCCTAAGACTGTGTAACTTATAATCTACATTCCTTTCAATCAACTTATTTAAAAAATGGAATTTTGAAGCTAATTGTTTTTCTCTTAATTATCATGAAGTTCCTGAAGTTTTTGCCCTTTGCAGGATAAGTAAATAGCAAAAACTCCAGGAACTGTTTGAATGAGAATTAGCCCATCTCCCTTCCCATATACAGCATAAAAACATGCAAGCCTCATTCCTCAAATACATACTAAAAAATACCCTTTCAAATTTCATTCTGAACATTCTGCCATCATTATCTAAAGCAATTTTAGAACTCCTATTTTTAACATTATCTGTAGAGTGCCCATATTGCTACTTTGTATCCTAAAGACCAATCATAAATGGTTAAATTATATTTCTTAGTCTACTGACATTTTGATTTTAAATGTCATTCTGGAAAGAAAATGATGCTTTCAAAAAAAACCCTCTTTTGGCAGAGAATTTAATCCACCAGCAACTGGTCAAAAAGTGCTGGTTGCTTGAGAAACCATTAAATGCAGATTTTTCAAGGCCTGTAAAAAGTTAGGACAATGGAAAGAAAACCAACAGTTGTGAAGATACACGTAACTTGCTAGATTTGTAAGAAAAATATCTCCATTTACAATGAACATATAACTATGAGAGTTTATATGCTATAAGATCTTTAGAGCTAGAAAAAAACACTGTCAGAATTTAATTCTGGGCCAACATAAAACCCATACAGAATCTTAACTTTAACAAAGGAAAAGTAGAGTTTGTGTTATTAGTTCCTTTTGCAAACATAAAGGAGAAGAAGGAAGAGGAAGTCGTGAGAGGAGGAAGAAAGAGACAGATGAGGAAGAAGAGGCAGAAGCCTGTAAAAACCAGCCTGAGGAGGCTGGGAATATGGCTTATTGGCAAGAGTGCTTGCCTTGTATACATGAAGCCCTAGGTTCAATTCCTCAGCACCACATATATAGAAAAGGCCAGAAGTGGTGCTGTGGCTCAAGTGGCAGAGTGCTAGCCTTAAGCAAAAAGAAGCGAGGGACAGTGCTCAGGCCCTGAGTCCAAGCCCCAGGACTGGCAAAAAAAAAAAAAAAAAGAACCAGCCTGAGGTTGGGGGTGGGGAGAGGAGTGGGAGGGTAGATCAAATAGTTTCTTTTCTTTACCTGTTACCTCAGTTGGTGTAGTTGATAGTCTGCTAGTGAAAGTGTTAGGAAAGAAATACCTATATTTCAAAAGCAAACTGCATTTGTGTACCAAGGAAACTAAAACAAGAATTCAAATTTCAACAAGTATTCATTGGAAAAATCAAATTGCACAACTTCCTTCTATAACAAAAACTTTCTTAATACATGAAAGGAGAAATTCTCTCCCTCTTTCTCCTTTTCCCTCTCCCTCTCCCTCATCTTCTGCCTCCCTCTCCTTCTCTTCCCTCCACCTCCTCTCACTAAATAGCTTTAATTTTTAGAATCAATCAAGACTCATGATCTCAGACTTGTCAGAATAGAGACTACCCAAACACTGAAATCAGGATTGTCTGGCACAACATGGAACTTTACTTAGTAACCTACTACACACCACTTGGTATTATGTCTAGTTGCCCAAGCCTTTTCGTCTGGTGTTTTCTACTCATTCTTTATACCTAATTCACATGGTACTGGCTTGACAAAATCTTATGGAACTTGATAATGTCGGTGCTGTGTGTGCACTATGTTCTATTTACGTATGTCTCCAAAGGATAGGAATCAAATATTATGAGCTTTCTGTTCTGAATTTCAAGTACAACATCTTATCATAGTAACTTATCAACTCGTTTTGTATTTTAGAACGAATATAAGGGACATCTGAATGGATGCAAAAGAGGAAAAAAATGAGCAAAATTTTGTCTCCTTGGGCTGCATTCTTCAAATATGCTGATTCATGAAATCAGTCATTTTTTTTTCCATTCTCAACTCTATTAGTTTCAGGATTATTTATTTATATTATCAATTTTGCTGGAAAAAGAAATTGAATACAAAGCAGCTTGAAATGTGACTGATGAAGAGATGAGCTCTGTAATAATATCTGTCATGTCTCCCGATTTTCCTTAAGCCAGATCTTAAAGCCTCTGTGATTGATGATGTTTTTGTTTCTCTGCCAGGATATTTGAGGTTCAGTATAACAAGCAAATGACAAAAACATGTCTTAACCCTTAATAAGCTGAAGTCATTCCTTTGTCATAACTTAGCAGATTTTCCTAACTCTAGCTACTAAGCATTGATGTCTACCATGCTGTAGATCACTAAAACCCAGAACAAGCTACAAAATAAATTATTTTCTTAATTTCCTAAATGTCACAAAAGCAATAATTTCCAAAAGTTTTCATTTCAGGGCCTAGAGACCTGTGGCAGGTGAAATTTTTCCATTGAGGTAAGATTTTTGAGGATAATAGAAGGCAATTATTTATGTTTCTAAATAGACAGAGCCCTTTGACATATATGTGAACTGGGAGCTTCTTTGTACATATTTGTAGGAATTATGGAAGTCACAAAGAAGGGGAATAAATATACATATGTCTCCCATTGTAGTAAAGAGAAGACTCTAAATCTCTCTTCTGAGATACTCGACCCAGGAGCCATGTTTAGGAGCGAATGATTAAATCAATGAGTGAATAATCAAAACATTGGTGTGTGCTATTTATAGCCCCATTAGCAGAAATGCTCTGATTTGTGTCTCATTACAGAGCTCATAACACAGCATATTCACTTCTGATTACTAGTAGAAACCTTATTTTCCTTCTGAACTGTAAGGTTCTTTAATATGTATGCCCTGTTTGTCCTGTCAGTGGCTCTGTATGTACATCCATCCTGTAGTCATGGTCACGGACTGATGTAACCCAAATGTCAGCTCCTTCTGTTTCCTTAAGAACTATTTTCTGCTAAAATTGGAACGTGGGGAAAAGGCAAAAAATTGTCTGAAAGCTCCCTCTTAGGGTGTCCATTTAATCCTATAACATTTCGGTCAACTGTAAGCAAATAGGACAATGGTACTGTAAGACTACCTTGTCCAAAGGCCTTAAAAAAATGTAAAAGTGGAAATGCCTCCCTCCATTTCGCCAGCATGGCCTGTCATGATGGGCCCGTGAGCACCATTGCTGACAACAGCATCCTCCTTCGGGACTGTGGAGAAGGAAATTACATTGATTCCACTGAAGAATCTGCATGGCAGCATGCATTCCCTCTATCAAGAGCAACTATAGAGCCAGGGGCTGGTGGCTCAAGTCTGGGACCTTAGCTACTCAAGAGGCTGAGAGCTGAAGATCAGAGTTCAAAGCCAGCCTGGACAGGAAAGTCTGTGGGACTCTTTATCTCCTAAACTACCAAAAAGCTGGAAGTGGAGCTGTGGCTTACGTGTAGAGTGTAAGCCTTGAGCAAAAAAATTGGTCAGGGACAGTGCCCCAGCTCTGGGTTCAAGCCCCAAGAGTGGCATGCACACACACACACACACACACACACACACACACACACACACACACACACAATGTCTCCACGGACTTGGCTGGTAATGTCTAGAAAGAATAAAATCAAATGTGAATGGAGATATTTACATCCTGGTTTGAAGCCAGCCCAGGCAGGAAAGTCCTATGAGACTCTTATCTCCAATTAACCACCAGTGAACCAAAAGTGGCACTGTGGCTGCAAGTGGTAGAGCGCTAACCTTGAGCAAAAGAGCTCAGGGATTGCACCCAGGCCTTGAATTCAAGCCTCATGGTCAACAACAAAAAGCAAAAATCCGACAAGTGCCCCTCTGGTGCTGAAGGTCTGTCAGGAGTGTTTTCGAGTGTCCCGGGAAGGACAGCATGCGCAGGAGAATCCAGGCAAACCATGCAAGATCGCCTTGTCCACCATAGCTGTCTCAAGCATGGGTGAGAACATGCTCTAATTTTTACATAATGATGAAAGCACCTAACAATGCATTGCTCAGAACATATCTCCAACACGAAATGACACAGGCCCATACTTGGCTTCAGACCTAATAAAGAAATAGAGAAGATAAGCTTGGGATTTTATGTGACAAAATGAATAAAGTAATGAAGGGGAAAGGAGACAGGGTAAAGAAATGACACATGAGCCCCTTTGAGTAGACTTTCACCGCCCACGGATGGGACAATTTAAGAAGTCAAAAGAACATTAAATATTACTATTATACATTGCATGTGATGGATTAAGGACACGTTCAGTTTATAAGAAGCTATTCATAGTGATATAATATTTAAAGGGGACAACCAACCCAACACTCAGAAGATGTTGGACAACATTAAAGATTGCATGAGCACCAACTCCATACTTTTAAAACTGCCAAGTGAAGGGAAAGAATTAACCATTTACCTTGTCTAAGAAAATCATGATTCTGAGGAAAAATCAGCTTTTCCAGATATCCCTAAAATCCTACAGATTACAAAGACATATTCCAATGAATAAATAATGGTAACATGATCATAAGATCATGATAAATCATGATAAAATATTAAAAAAATAATGATAACAGGATACAATTCTAGCTGCTGTGGCTAAGAAAATCAATATCAAGAGACAATAACAGTCATGGAAGGTGAATGGGTCTAAAGTACACCACTCGCTGAGGTGTACTCTCTAAGAATTGTGTCAGGACATTGGGCACCCCCTGAGTTGCCCAAGTAGAGGTTCCTTTTCTGTAACGGAAGCACATGGAAGGAACTAATGGCATTAGATGGTATCTGAGTCGTCCATGTCCCCCTCTTCCTGTGACAGTGACATATACACCAACATTAGTAATAATAATAGGCAGCCCCCAAAGTCCTTTGTTTAATTTTTAGTGTGTGGCAGGATCTTAAAATGACGTGCTTGAACGTGGGGCCTGGGCTCTGTCCCTGAGCTTTGTTTGCTCAAGGCCAGGACTTGAGCCACAGCTCTACCTCTGGCTTTTTGGTGGTTAACTTTTCTGCCTGGGTTGTCTTTAAAGGGCAATCCTCATGTCTCAGCCTCCTATGTAGCTAGGATTACAGGCATGGCACCCAGTCAGATAAACTGCTTTTCATATGACCTTCCTAAGCCTTCAGACCTGACTTAGGGCAGATTAAACTACATACTTGAGTAGGTCACTCACAAAATGACCTGTCCACCTGTGGCTGAGAGTTATGTGTCTTCATTTTCCTCATTTCTTGTTCTCTTCTTGTCCTCGTTCTTGAGCCCTGTGCCTTCATGTTCAGAAACAGGCACTTTATGAGATCCAAACCTAGTTCACACTTTTAATACCCTTGAAATGAAAGGATTAAAGATTATAGACTTGAATACATCTTCTTTATTTACCCCAGTCTTTCTCATTCTTGTGTGAGTCTCCAATTCCAAAGCTATTCATTGACTTCTCTCTTTTCAAAAAAATCTATGTCTTTTATTTCCCCATTTTGACGTATCTATTCATTCTGCTTTCTCCAATGGAATCAAGTTTTCTCCTTTTGTGCCAGTATTTTGTTCAGGAGTTAACTTTGTTGTCCATTTTTCCCCCTGGGATAGGCTGATTTAAGAATATGGTTCTGATTGTTTTAGCTCATTGCTTTCCACGATCTACCACACAAAAGAAAAAAAAAACTGTGCTGTTTTCCATTAAGTGTGCTGTTATCTCCAAACCAGCAGAGCAGCAATAGCCAGCATCTTCACTACAGTACTGCTGACCCTTCCTGTGGCGTGGACGCACACAGATGAACACAAGTTACATTAAAACCTAATAGGGTCTTCGGTGGCATACATCCAATGGCTCATTTGTCTGAAAGGAACACACATCGTCTACCTTTAGGTCAAGGAAAGGGTAGCTTGTTCTAAACACATCAGTGATCTGGAAACCAAATATGAACAGCATCAAACTCTTCAGTTCTGGCTACCCAGTTTAGTCTTCTCTCTTGGTCTCTTTGCTTTCTTCTGTGAGTCTGTCATATGCAACTCTTTGAACCAGTCTGTCTGTGGGTTTTGTCCATTTTCAACAAGGCCAATTTCAAGGTCATTGCAAGAACGTAGACACAGATGGGGTCTGGGCATCCTTGGAAGGTCCTGCTAAATCACCCATCTTCAGCATTCCTGGCAGGTGCTCATTCTGTTCTCACTTGGCAGCCTCCAGAATGGGGAGCTTATTTCCAAGAAGCCAATAGCTTGCTAAAGAGCACACACCCTGTAGCTGTGTCATCACTGGTTACCTTATGTTCGGCATTTGTGTTTTGTTCTGAAGGGCCATCGCCTGCTGGTTTTCTGTCATCTGGGCGTTTCTTCAGGTGTTCATGGTCGAATCCCATCTTGGGAGCTAAAGGACAAACTGAAGTGCATGGAGGGGAGATTTTGTATCTCATAAACTCCAGAATAGAACCAAACAATGAAGACTCAAGGAAAACATAAAGTGGAGCTTCTTTTTCATGTCCTGAGTGGTTTCTAGACCTTTCCTCTTAATAATACACACACACACACACACACACACACACACACACACGTGTTACTTCATTACTAATAATGCTGACTTATTTCCCTGAACAACCATGCTGAATCAGTTGGTTGAAAAGGGGACTGGCCCTCCACTCTTCAATTCTCAGCTGTTCCTCCTGGAGGTCTTACCAGAAACAAGGCTTCCTGAGCCTCTCCTAGGATGGTAGGAGGTTCTAAACAAAGCAGGTGGCCATGATAGCCAGAGATCAAGCTCCAAACTCTCTCCCAGCATCTTCAATGCTACTAGTGCTGGAGTCTTGCTCTTCTCTTGCAGCTTCACATTCATGACTTATTTTCCCTCTCTGGGTCTTTATTTGGGTCACATTGGCCTACTTGACAATGACTAATTATATCATTTACCTTCTGCTTTTTGTTTTTACAAATATATTCCCTCTGCGTAGGAAACCCATCCATAATGGGCCCATCGACATCTGCATTTAAAATTTTAATTCCTATCAATGACTTTAACCTCCCAAAGGCAGCCACTTTTAATTCTTCTGGTTGCCTCTTCAGATATTTGCATCTATATTACCCAATAAAATATTAATGCTCCCCATTGCTTTCTACCCCTTGTTCTCACACCTCACTATGGACTTTTCCACAATGTGCTTTTCTTCCTTTTCTACCCACACACCCTTCATCCTTCTCCACATTCCCAACACAGTTTAATGTTCCCAAGTGTTAGCCTGATAACCACCCAGTGTGTGCCTATCATACCAGTATAAATAATATTCAGAGGAAGACCTCCAGGCATACATTTACTTTTCTGTATAGTCTTTTCCTGGAGTTAATGATGGACTTTTTTCTTTTTTTGGTGCTTTGTTTTCTATCTACTTATTACTACTTATCCATCAACCCTCTGCTCTGGATATCACTCCCTCAGGTGTGTTTAAATCTATTGACTAATCTGCCTCCTTAGTGCAGTAGGCAGTGCATCAGTCTCATAAATCTTTTGACTACTATATTCATGTCATAGTTGTTTTTTTTCCTTGAAGCAGTTCTTCTGGAGCCTTCTTCCTCCTAGTACAACCCTGGTTAACTTCTATTCCTAGACATTGAGGGTTCTCTTCCTTCCTTTCTGAAATGAGATCCAGCATCTTCCTATATTGGTTCATCCCAGCAACAATATGTAAAAGTGAGAAGTGTTAGGAAAGCTGAATGAGAGGGGACAAGAAACCTCAGCAGATGAGATCAGATGGTAATCACTTCTGGAGAGGGCCACCAAGGGCCACCAAGTGCCACCCAGCCATCAGGGATCAACTGAGTGCAGAGGGAAGGCCATCCAGGGTCTAAGTATAGTAAAATGGGGAAGCTGTTATGAAATCAGGTGGCTACTGCAGATCTGAGGGCCTCGCCAAGGGCAATATGTGCTTTTAGAAAGGGCCCTGGGTGAGGTTTTCCTGAGAACTGCCCTCAGCATGGTGGGGTCTGTGGGCTATGAAGGCAGCATTGGAGTTAGGAAACAGTGCCAATTCCCATTAGTAAGATATGGAGAACTCTCACAATGTACATGTGGCTTTACCTTGATTATATAAAATGCCACTCTCCTAAATTCAAAAGCATTGTGTATTCTAATTTAGGAACTGATTTCCCAGCCAGTACTGGAGGTAAAATTTGTGGATCTCAGTACAAAAGTGGGGAAAAAAACAGACCCTTTGTTCAAATATTATTATGAATGGCAAGATAATGACAATAGGGCATTAACTCAAGTGGAAGACCCTCTAGCTCAGGATTCATGTTACTGAACAGATTGCATGACCACAATGAAAGACATTTCTTGCCTGAGCCATGAATAAATCAAGCTAATATCAATAGCACAGCTACCAGGGAAGACCTTTTCTCCTTGTTACTTAAAAAGCCATAGATAGATATTCCATGCTTTTTGTGTTCTTGGTTGTTTTTCTTTTGGGCTCCCTTTGCTATGATCATGTTGTCTGACTGAGACCCTCCATCCATCGTTACCTGGCTAACTTATACTGTTCCAAACTCAGTTCAGATACATTAAACTCTAGAAGTGCTTTTCATGACCTCTCCTGCTTCCAGCGTTGATTAAATGTCCCCTTTTGATTCTACAATGATCCCTGTATGTGCCTTCATGGTGGATTCCATCATTAAGTTGTTTATATATTTGTCTCTGTCTGTGAACTCTGATTTCTTCCCTCCATAGCTTCAGAACGTAGGACAATTCCTGGCATTGCTGTGTGCACAATAACTTGGTTAAACATAAAGTTACAGACAAACTTATTTGAAGAATGAAACTCAGAATTTTAATTCCATGAGTCATAACAGAACCAATAACTCCTTTCCTTTACCTATACTTAAGCATGCATATTTTGCAGGTGTATGTCAGGCACAGAGTTAAAACACTATCTTCACTCTGTCATGAAGAGGGAATAATTTGACCTTTAAAATTGGATGTGAGTCTACACTATATTAAATATCCAATTTTAACTCAACCCTTTGATGTATCATAATTTAGCCTCGTGAATAATTAACTTTTTTTTCATAAAGCTTGCATATTTTAGAAATACTGTAGAAAAATTTTAAAGTAGGTTTCATAACATTTAAGGTTTAAAATTCTTCCACAACTCAGAGAAATGGATCTATTGCTATTTCCTTCTTTCCCAAGCTCTAGTTATTTTTTTATATCATTGACAATTATGTTGACAATTATGTCAATTAATGTTGGCAGAAGAATTTCATAACAAACACAGTCTCCTATTCAGAGAGTCACTGGACAAGTATGAAATTTCCTTTGGCTCAATTGGTAAGCTATTTTAAGGTTATCTTTTCATTTTTCGTTGTTATCAAGGTGATGTACAGAGGAGTCACTCTCTCATAGTCAGTAACCAGTACATTTCTTTTTGGACAATGTAATCCCTTCCTTTGCTAGCCCAGGTTTTCCCTCTCATCCCTGCTCACAAGTTACATAGCTCATTTTCCACATAGTGCTTAGTGAACATCACTGCTGCATTTGTTCACCCTTTATCCCTCCATTTCTGTGTTCCCCTTGTTCCCCCAAAGACAGATAAATGAACAAACAAGACAAAAAGACCTCTTGTTCCCATTTCTCAGAGTTCATTTTGATAAATACTACTCAGAGACATTATGCCATTGGGTTCCTCCCCTAAGAGTGTCCTCCTTTGGTCTCACTGTGTCCTTTGGTTTCACTCTGAATGCCGAGAATCCTGTATAGTTTATCATGTCCTGATGTATTGTAGACCTGCCTTCTGCATATGAGAGAAAACATGCACTGTTGGTCTCTCTGAGCTTGGCTTACCTCACTTAACATGATTTGTTCTAGATCCATCCATTTCCCTGTAAACAACATAATATTCTTTTTAATGGCTGTGTAATTCCATTGTATATATAGGTATCACATTATTTTGGATATACTCATCTATTGTAGGACATCTGGGCTGTTTCCATAACTTTTCTGTTGTGAATAGTGCAGCAATGAACATGGAAGTGCAAGTGTCTTTATGGTATACTGGCTTGTGATGTTCTGGGTAGATGCCCAGGAGTGGTATGGCAGATCTACGTTTATTTAGTTTTCTTGAGGAACCTCTAGTCTGCTGTCCAGAGTGGCTGTATTAGTTTACATTCCCACCAACACTGAAATAGGGTTCCTTTCTCCCCACATTCTCGCCAGTATTTCTTAGTGTTTGAATTCACAGTGTTATATTTTATGCTGACTTTAAAGTACTGCCTAATTATCCATTATTATTGATAATATTTTAGTAATATAATAATGAACCAATTCATTACTCAAAGCAGCCACAATGGAATTATTTCATCCAGTACATTCTTTTTGTTTGTTGATAAAACAAAACAATTATTGGGGTTTTTTGGGGGGGAGAGCAGGATTGGAACTTGACCTCAAGGGGCCTCACACAAAATGACTATGTCAAAGCCCTCTAGTCTACTTAACCTAGAGTTTAAACCTGCTCTTTGTTAGCTGAATATCCTGAATGTATGCTGTGTGTGTCTGCTCTCTAGGAATTGAAACTGCTTGCTGGGAAGGGATGGGAAATCCTCTCTTGTGATTTTCTTGTGTCAGCTAGAATAATGATGAACAGAAAAGCGAGGCAAGGAAGTTAATATGAACTTGTTCTTTTGCTATGTCAACTCCCTACTGTGGATCCTAAGAGCTGGTTCTGGGGGCTGGGAATATGGCCTAGCAGTAGAGTGCTCGCCTTGCATGCATGAAGCCCAGGGTTCGATTCCGCAGCACCACATAAACAGAAAAAGCTGGAAGTGGTGCTGTGGCTCAAGTGGCAGAGTGCTAGCCTTGAGCAAAAAGAAGCCAGGGACAGTGCTCAGACCCTGAGTCCAAGCCCAAGGGCTGGCAAAAAAAAAAAAAAAAAAAAGCAAAACTAAGAGCCAGCTCTGTGTACCTCAGGAAGTTAGAATAAACTCTAAAAGGTTGACTCTCCTGTCTATAGAAAGATCAGGAGACCTCAGAGACCTGGTATTCACTCGGCTGACATTCTACCACTTGAGCCATGCCTCCAGCTCAGCTTTTTGCTAGTTAATTAGAGATGGAGTCTCTCAGACTTTTTTTTTCTAGGCTAGCTTTAAGTCATGATCCTTCAGAACTCAGCCTTCTGAGTAGCTAGGAGTGAGCTACTGGCATATGACTAGAATCTATATTTTTATTTAGATGTGAATGTACAGGTGTGTTTGAACTTGGTAATTTTTTTAAATGGGTTTCTTGCA
Source organism: Perognathus longimembris pacificus (assembly GCF_023159225.1). NCBI lineage: Eukaryota > Metazoa > Chordata > Mammalia > Rodentia > Heteromyidae > Perognathus > Perognathus longimembris. The sequence continues at coordinate 110,317,432 of NC_063163.1, forward strand.
CTTTAATTGACATAATATACTGTATGTTTAAAACATAAAATTTTATACATTTTTGACAGGCATATAAATCAGTGGGAACCTCACCAAAATCACACTATGAATATCTTCATTACCACCAAATGTTCCTCATGATATTTTTTAATACCTATCCTGTTAAAACCTATTATCTGATTTCTATTAAATCAGAGAACAGCCATAATAAATATATATACTATATATTTATACATCATATACTATACCATGATAGCTAAGACATTTTCATTATGAAATATATATGGAATTTTAATGAAACCTTTATATTTTAATGAAACCTTTATATATATATATAAACACCTCAAAGCAATTTCAATAACTTAATAAAATAATATAAATCCAGGCATTACAGGTGCATACATGTAATCCCAGCTACTGGGGAGGCTGATACAGTAAGATCTGGACTTTGAGGTCAGCCTATACTACATAGTAATAATTTGTTCCAATTAGAAAGAAATATGGCAAAGATCACTTTCAACCTCTATATAATAAAGTAACAAAATGGTCTGCTTTTTGTAACTATAAATTAGTTTGCACATTTAGAATTCTATATAATAAAACATAAAATATGTATTAGTCCTTTGGCATGAGACAGAAATATTTTACCTTTTCCAACTTTGTTCTGTGTTTTTTTGTTGTTTTTTTCTTAAGTTTTTCTGCCTATTCTGAGTCCCTTACATTTGCATTCTCTCTTTTAAGTTCTGTGAGTTTTAGGATCAGGTTGGAAAGTATTTTTTCTTCAACTTACTGGAAGAGTTGGTATGTAATTGATATTATTTCTTTCTGAAGTGTTTGGTATAATTGACAAGTGAAGCTTCAAGCTTTCTTTGAAGTACAGCCTGGGAAGGATTTTAACTATAAATTCAATTTGTTTGGTATTGAGATATTGAGATCATCTATTTTTAATAGAGCAAGCTTCGTTGCTTTACTTTCTTCCAAGAAATGTGTCATCCCATCTCACTTGTCACATTTAAAGCTACTCTTTCCTGCTACATTATTTTTGTGCTTTTCTTTCCTTTGTGTAGCCCCAGATTTTGTTAGTATTATTTTCTTCTCTTATATTTCCTTTTAATGTTTTATAGAATGCAACTCCCTTAGTGGTGGATTTCTTTAGATATTTAAGTCTGGAAAATACTTTATTTCAGCTTAGTTGTGGCCAGAAATTTTCACAGAGTGGAAAGTTTTAACATGGCGTTAAGAGATTATCTTAAAATGTGTTCTGCTGTCTTCTAGCGTGATTGTTTCTGATTAGACATCTATAGCCATCCTTGTCTTTTTTTTCTCTATCTGTAGAATGTCTTCTTTTCTCAGTTTATTAAGATTTTCTCTTTACCAGTAGTGTTGAGAAGTGCTAGTTTGAACATGAGCGTTCCCTTTACAGCAGCAGCTCATGTACTGGGAGGCCAGCTGACAGATTTGGGGGAAGCAACTGGATGTGAAAGACTGCAAATGAATCAATGGATTCATCTGTGGATGGATCAAGAATGACTTGATGGTGTTATTGGGGGTGACACCTCGTTAGAGGAAGTTACATGAGTTAAAAGTAGGAGAGTCTAGAAACAAAAATATGAGACTTATCAGTAGCTTATGATTATATCCAAAGGCATGATTCTTAATTATGTCCCCAAAGGAATAGGCATGGGAGACAAGAGGCTCAAGTATTTTAAGTCTTTGCCCATGCTGTCGTTAACAAGTTAGGGAATTAGAAGGAACCAGTCAAAGAAGTTAAGAAATAGCAACAAAAGGAGAAAGAAAACCAGCAGAGAGTTCTAGAAGACAAGTGAAGGAAGGGGGAACAGAGAATAATCAATGGTGTCAAATGCTGCAGGGGGGCCCAGCCCATTGATTATGGTGGTTTAGTCTAGGAAAAGCCACTGGTGATTTTGGTAGAAGTTTCAGTGAAGCTTTATAAGAGATCAGAATGTATTTAAGATAGAATGAGAGCAGGGAAATTGAAAATGACAAATATAGATCAGTAGCTGAAAGGGGAATCATGTGAAAATATTTTTTTTTAATGAGGAAAGTCCTAAGAGCATATCATAGCTGAGTGCGGTTGTATCCTTCTGTAATACCAGCACCAGAAATCTGAGGCTAGAGGATCACAAGTTTTAGTCCAATCTGGATTTTGTAGTGATGCTGTCTCAATAAAATAGAAGACAGAGAGAGAAGAGGAAGAAGAGAAAGAGAGAGATCCAATAGTGATAGACAACATGAATGACATGGAAGAAAGAGTTGCTAGTCACTATCTGTGAGTGGAGAAAAGAGCATGGTCCCATGCTGAAGTGTAGGGTCTGGTGTTGCCCAAGATCATGATATTAACCATTGAAAGGGAGGAGGAGGCAGGTTCCCTGGGCAAAGGTAGACATTTGATGGTGGTGGTCAAGGGTGAAAATCATCTTAGCCCTTTTTACTACAGTGATCAACCAGGATGTCTTACTACAATATGGAGGGACAAGAGGACATGCCCGGGCAAGGAACAGTGAAGCAACAATCAGGTCAATGAATTTTAGGTGACTCTTTGGATCAAAGAATTCTTTTCAACAGAGAACTACCGAGAACAAATTAGATAGCCAGTGCCTATTGAAATGTATGGTGCTTGAATTGGAGCCCATAATGAAGAGGTTTTGGATAATCAGTAGTTATATCATCGTAGAATGCAACCAAGGGAAGGGAGAGGCTGAGGTGGGGGTGGAGGAGAGCATTTCTGCAAGAGAAATGGCCCAGAAGCTGAAAAGACTGGGGACCACATTAGTGCCATGCTGGATGAGTCCCATATGTCATCTTTTCCCCAGTGCTATAGCTTGAGTATGTCCAAATGCATTGGTTGTTATGTTCGAACCGAATTGTAATAATGTGATGGTATTCAAAGAAGATGCCTTTACACAATGATCAAGTCCTGTGGGCTCCACCCTCAAGAATGGGGGTAGTAGTGCCTTGATGAGGAGCTGAAGGAAATGACTAGGCTTTCATGTGTCTGCCATGAGAGGAGGCAGCCCAGCATCGGTGCCTTCTGACCTTTCCATTTCATAAGAGTGGGAGAATCATCTCATAGGAACCACTTTCTCTCCTGTCCCTAGAATCTTGATCTGAAGCTGGGGGATTCTCATTGCCTCATCCACATCATTCTCTGCCCTTTCCCCTGACAGCTTAACAGCTTGAAATCTCTTGCCATTAAATAACTTCCCTTGCTTTAGTCATCCAGTGCCCACCACATAGTCTCTTTTATTCGTTGAAGATGGTGGCTCACAAATGCCGGGAGCCAAATGGCTGTCATATTGTAACATGAAAAATCTATAGGGCTCAACTGAAAAGAATGTTTGGTTCCTGTGATATCTCATCCATGCAGGTTGGTCAGTCTTGATATCCTGCTTGGCAGTACATCCTACCCTTCATTGAAAATCACCAACCCATAACCTTCTTGTAACGTACATTTTGTAGTTTAGTAACCTAGCAACCTAACAGCCCTGCTTACATTAGTTACCCTTTTCTAATCACTATATAAGCTGCTGTGCAAAAAATAAAGTTTGAGACCTTGATCAGAATCCTGTCTTGGTCTCCTTCCTTGTGTCTGGTTTGTCTCTCATTCAGGTCCACTCCCCCTCAGGTTCCTGTTGACAAAACCCTGCTGGCTGGGGCATACATACATAATCTTTCCAGTCACATTATCAAACACTATGAAAATCCTTCATAGTTTTGTTTTTCTGTTCCTGGTGTTGGAATTCAGGGCCTGGGCTCTGTCCCTGAATCTCTCTGTGCTCAAGGCTAGTTCTCTACCACTTGGCTTCAAACCTTGATTGTCAGATCTCAGGCTCCTGAGTGGCTTGGGTTACAGGTGTGAGCCACCAGTATTCAGCTAATCCTTAATAGTTTTACAAAAACAAAAAGACTTGAAAAGTCATCTCAAGTGGGGTTTTATTTTCACACACAAACAGAACATGATTGGTAGATTGAGGAAAAAGGAACATCAAGACTGAGAAAAGAAAGAAAGGATACTAAAATATATCCTGAAACATCATGAGACTGGGAAAGGAAATATCAAAGCCTGTTGTCTGGGGTGCTAAAAAAAAAAAGTACCAGTATCTATTAGTCAATTGGAGATCAAAAAGTCATAACTAGGAATAGATTTGCATCAGGACACAGGTGCAAATCTGAAAACATCTAGTGGTCACAGCTAGGGATGGCAGTGGAATGTACTAGAGAAAAGACAAAGTTACCACTAAACGTTCTGTAATACATAGGACAGCCCACAGAAATAGGGAATTATATGGCTTAAAAAGTCTTGAATTCTATTTCAAAGACCCTGGGTTTTGAAAGCAAGTTCTCAGCACCATGAATAGTACTTGTGCCTTTAAGAAAATCAGGAAAATGCCCTGATTTATACTTATTCAGAACGTTAGCATATTTTAATGTAGAGGAGAAATGCAGCCAAAAGTTTTACAGTTTTTTTTTTTAATCTAAAACCTCTGGAGGATTAAAGGATTTTTGAAATATGAAAAGAAGATGAAGTTCATACTTATAGCCTGGAGGATTCTTAAAAATTTCCCTCCCTCCTGAGTAGAGGAAGTTTCACTGAGTGCTTTATCTTAAGTTGAAATGTGGCATAGTCCATGGTTTTGTGTTCCCATTTCCCCCTTCATAGCCTAAGGAGATTTTTCCTTTGAATCTTTTCTCCTGAGTTTCCATTCAGAAGAACAATGTGTCCAAGCTGAACAGGATGTCATTGGCATACAGCCACTGTTTTCTCATGTGTGAATGGAGGCTGGCCTTGCATTTGAGTTGCTTTGCCTAATTGTGGGTGGGAATTATTAGCCTCATCTATGTCTGATGGCCATTCTTGACCAATAAACAAAAAGATGTACTCACACCTGTAATCCTAGCTGCTCAGGAGGCTGAGATCTGAGGATCATGGTTTGAAGCAAGCCTGGGCAAGAAAGTCCATGAGACTCTTATCTCCAATTAACCACCAAAAAGCTGAAGTAGAACTGTGGCTCAAGTGGTAGAACAGTAGTCTCCAGCCCAAAAGCTCAGGGACAGTGCTCAGGCCCTGAGTTCAAATCTCAGGACTAGCAAAACAAATAAAAATATAAATAATAAAGTATAGTAATTATCCTTCTGACAACTTCAGTATCTGAATCATGTGTGATTCTGTTTCCATTGAACATAGTTTCACATCCTTATTGGCTAGATTTGTTTTGTTTTACCATTTTGTTTATAAAATAATTTTCAGTTTCATCTAAGAGAGCCAAGAATCATGTACAAAGGGATCACATGATATCATTTCAAAGAAATACTTTATTTCCTCTCTGAGAGTAAATAACTCTTCTTGATACACTTGAAGATTCTCTTTGTCTGGGCCTGAGTTTCAGTTTTATTAAGACTTTGCCTACCTTAGTTTATCTCTTTTTCTAAGATGCAGCACTACTAGATTTTTGACTGAGGTCCTGGCAAATCTTATTTCTAAATGACTACAGGAAATTCATTTTTGTCCTTCAAACATCCTCAGTCTACCTTTCTAGATACACTGTTTTAAACTGATACTTCATAATATGAACACATGTTGCTGAAGGGTCTTTTCACCAAAGCACCCTGAATCTCTAGGAAATGTAACTAGCAAGTTTAGAAGAGTTTGGTAATTTCCCCCAGGCTCCCATGCAAGTTTCTCATGAGAAAACTAACTTTCATTTGATTCTGCCTCTTGAAATTACTCTCTTTCTCTCTCTAGCTTTCTCTCTCTCTCTCTCTCTCTCTCTCTCTGTGTGTGTGTGTGTGTGTGTGTGTGTGTGTGTGTGTGTGTGTTTATCTTTCCTCTCTTTTGGCCAACCTAGTTTGAAGATTAGCTCATTTGAGGGTTTTCAAATTCTCATAGGAAAAATAAACATTCAGTAATGTCAGTTCTCTTCCAAGGTCTACCTTTTCCTCCTCACAGAAATTTAGTTCATCTATTCTCAATTCATCAAAAGGAGTGTCATATATTTAAAATACTATTTTGTAAGATTCTTAATCCAGATACATTAATATTTGCTGCGGTAAGAACATGGACTCAAACACCACTGTGTGCTATCTAGAAATGGGTAAGTCTTTGTAACCTGGACAACCTTGAATTTTAGTTACTGACATGGACAGCTGAGGATAATTTCTGTAGGAAATGTACTTCACCTGGACATAGCTAAGTCAAAACAAATACCCAGGCCCAGCAAAATAATTTCTTAAGACCTTTCAAACAAAATCCTTAGCCAGGCATGGCTAACGGGGGTAAGCCTGTAAATCCCAGCACTCAGGAGGAAGAAATAAGAGGCTCTTGAGTTCAAGGTGCCAGGTTACATAGGAAAACTCTACCTCCAAAAAACAAAAACCCCACCCTCCTCTAAATATACCTAATTAGCAAACGCATTACTCACACACTTGCCACTATTGTGTCAGTTTTAAAGACACACTGGCAGAAAGTTTGACTTTTCAATGATCCTGGCTAGCAAGAAATATATCTAGGTGCTTAAAACAAAGCACATTGTAGGAGACCCATGTTTCTGGGGATATCTGACACTGAGTTTTCTTCTGAGATGAGATGAAAGCTAAGTAGTAATTTTTAATTTTCTATTTAATTTCACCTGGGTCCTAAGGGCTCTCAGAAACAATTTGTGTTGTTTATGGATGAATAGACTCATCAGTTCAGCCAGCTATTCCTCAAATGCTTCTTGTTGGTTCATTCATTACCTGGAGATGAAAATGCACCAGATAATTTAAGAAAAGACCCTGAATGTACCTTGAAGTGTTTGCTTGCATTTTTCCACCTCTGAGGTACCTTATTTTTAGCTTCATTGAAATATAATACGAGTATCCTTTGTGGAATAGTGAGTTCTGTTCATTGTTTAATTCCAAGTAATAATTTGGCACTAAGAGTCAAGCCCAGGAGGTGGTTGAACATTAAAAAAAATAGAGGAAAAAAGTGAGAAGGAGCTAGGATGGTAGTGCCTGCCTGACTGTAATCCAGCAACGTCGGGTGCAGAAACAGGAGGATCACAAAGCCTGCCAAAGCATGAATAAAAGCTGAAGGCAAAAAGGGCTGTGTTTGTGACTCAAGCAGTAGAATGCTTGCCTTCGCAAGCATACAACCCTGAGTTCAAATCCCACTACTGCCTCCAAACTCATAAAGACACTAATAATAATAATAATAATAATATCAACAACCATGATTATAAAACCAAATTATCACTTACTTCCCTCTATGTAAAGTAACCTGGTGGTTTTCCTTCTGCAATTTAAACTATTCCTATGTTTTAATAGGAGTAAAATGGTCAGTTTTCATATAAAAAGGACTCCAGTCCTGCTGCTGGAATGGTCCTATGTGCTTCGTCGTGACTCATACAACTCCAGGGGAAGCCATTTACCTCTACTGCCATGCAAGTCTCACCTTCTGAAGGCGTTTAACAGGTGAGCCTGCTTGAGGAAGCACCAGGATGGGCTTTCTGGGGAAACAAGAAGAGTAATATCAAAGAAAAAGCAATTGAGACTTAAGTAAGGAAAGACTGAAAAGATGGAACCACCCCTTGGGTTTGACCACCAAGGAGAATCTCTATGAGATCTACAAATGTGCCTTTCTCCCAAGTTATGTAGTGCAAGCAGTGTGATCTAGAGGTGGTTCTGCCTTCTCAGCCCACATCATTCATTCATTGCCCGCAAGCTTCTGGAAGGAAACCAGAAGACTTTGCCAATGTTCTCTGCCCCATTATTACTCGCCCTATCTCTGCCACCTCTAACGATGCTGCCAACTGAGACAATTAGTAAATTATTACCCACTCTTTTTTTAATGATTTTTATTGGTGCTACTTAAGTTCTGAGAAGCTTTGTTAATTTTGACAACTTCTCATAATGTCTCTTTTTCCTCCCCCTCCCAAATCTATTTAGTGCTCTCAAAAGCTTGCTTAATAGATAGATATTGTGTATTTCTGAATTGCATGCAATAAGCAAGAATAATTTGCTAAGGGAGAAATCAATACTATTGAGTATACTAGGTGAAAACAAAGAACCCTGAAATGTCCAATAAGTATGTTCATTAATGGAATGTATTAGTTTGACATGTGTATATTTATCTACCTATTCATCTGTTGGGTTTATTTTTTGAAATGATATTTTTAAGAAATAACACAATGCTAATTTTCCCAGCTTTCTGCCGTTAGACATTATTTATTTTATGTTCACAGAGTAATAGATATTATTATTATCATTATCATTATTATTATTATTATTGTTATTATTATTATGTCATAGGGCTTGAACTCAGGGCCTGGGTACTGTCCCTGAGCTTTTGTGCTCAAGACTAGCACTCTATCACTTGGGCCACAGCTCCATTTCTGGCTTTTTTTGGGCAGTTAATTGCAGATAAAAGTCTCATGGACTTCTTTGCCCTGTCTGGCTTTAAAGTGTATTCCTGAAATCTCAGCCTCCTGAGTAGCTGGGAATATAGCAATGGGTATTCTTTTCTTTTCTTTTCCTTTTTTTGGCACTGGGGATTGAACCCAGGACATTGCACTTGCTTTTGCCACTGATCTACATCCCAGCCCACAATGAGTATTCTTATATGTGAATTTCAAACAGTGCTTCACTCAATGGCTGCAACACATATGACAGCTTTCCACCAATGAAAACCTTAAAGGTGCTATGGATTTAATTTTGGCATTTGCTTTCAAAGAGTAGCTCCTGGAAGTCACAGCTTACTGGTTCATAAACGTCCAGTTTTGACAAAAAAAAAAAAACACTTAGAATGTCAGGCCTTACCCTGGCCCCAGTGAATCAGAATTCACAGTTTAGCAAGATCCTTACATGCTATAAAAGGCTCTGCTATAACCTCATCTCAACCACCTTTTGAAAATGTAGCTGCCACACACCAAGGCCAGAGTTAATGAATCTAAATCTCTGAAGTGAGACCCAGGAATTGTTAACAATTTTTGTAAGAAGCCAGAACTGCAAATCAACTGATCAAAGAGAATATTTTAATGCTGTGACACAGTAGCTTCCTCCCGTCCAGTTTGGTGGTCTCTTATCAGCACTTAGAAAAAGCAGACTTTGAAAATTTAAGATTAGATTAGTGTGCTTTTAGGCAATGGTTTTGAAATGGGAAACTATCTCAGTAGGATAAAAGATTCTCTAAAATCAATATTTATATAAATGGTTGCCCATGAACAATCCTCGTAGAAAGAATGAGTATTTGTTGAGCAGTTCAATGAGCTTGAATGTAATACACCCTATTCAGAAGAAGGGACAGAGCTGGCTCAAATACAAAGCATTCATCTGGCCCATTATGAAATGCTGGGGATTTCTGTTCATACAAACTGGGTTCCAAGATGTCTTGAAACAGTAAATAGAACCAGTCTAGGAATTCTCAACCTCTTAAAGTGAATAAACTTTAGCTAGAAACACATATTTATTTATATATTAATATATATAAATATGTTTATATATCATATAATTATACCTTTAAAATATATAATATTTAAAGAAAATATTAGTTAAGTAGCATTTTCAAGCTTATTATACTGCTTCATTGTGACAAATCCAAGGGATTTGGAAATTGGTGACAGAGAAAAGAAAAACTCACATAATCACTGGTTCACAAGAGCATTACACATTGCAAATCTTTTCTTTGTCTTTTTAAATATTTTTTGCATTTTTCTACCATTCTATGTTGATTCTTTTTACCTATTCATTTTGGAGCCCACTCTATTCTCTTTACACCTCATGTAAAGATAATCATAAAACCAGTTACCTCATATCCTTCATGGTACATTCTTTGATGTGTATCTATCAACCTACACTGAGAAGAAATAAAATAAACAGAAGCTGCAAGGGTGCTGACTACCATTTTGGAAACATTTTTATACTGTTGTAGCGCCTTGAAACAAGTAGTTGATCTTCTACAAGCCACATGTATGATTTTGTAGTTACAAATACTACATCCAACACTTCACGTGTGGAAACAGCAGCACATCCGCAAGCTCATTCTAATTTGGCTTCTCTATCAGGCCTCCTTGCCTCAGGTGTGTGATTACACACACTACACACATAGACCTGGGAGATGGGCTCTACAGGAGGGGGTCAGAGGAAGCATATCATTTTCAGGAAGCAAAGGCCGATGACAGACAAGGCAGGATGAAAGGAATTATCAAGTGGAGTCCTCTGCAGGTTCAATTGCTTTTGCAGCTTTTCTCTCTTTCGGTCTGTCTGTCTGTCTGTCTATCTGTCTTTCTGTCTGTCTCTCTCTTTTTGTGCAGAGTTGGAAGTGTGGCATTTTCAAGTTGATTTTTATAGAAACAAATGTCAGGAGAGGTGACTCATCCTAATATCTCTAAAAATAAACCCAGGTTGTCAAAGAAATCCAGAGTTTGCCCTCCAGCATAGCCTATGTGAGAGCAAGAGTCTTGCCCCCTCCCCCCCCCCCCCCCCCCCGCCCCATGGGCTGTGCAGCTGCCTGAGGTAATCCCAGAAGTTGAGGGCAGCCTGGGGTTGGAAAAGCTGAAAATAAGAAGCAAGAAGAACCTGGGATTTGGGGCTTTATTTAACTGAAAAGTATCCCTTAGGAAAGGAACTCTATTGAGAAGGAGAGAAATTATTTGACTGTTTCGCATAGGGACCCTGACAGGCGTCAGAGGCAAGAGTCTTCATTTGTTTAAATACAAAATGTAGCAAAGTCAGAAGCCTAGAGTAAATCGATGACAGTGAGCATCACAAGTGATCTGAGTCTACAGAGGTGGGGAATAAAGAACTCTAAAACTCCCTATGGGATTTTCATGATCCCATGTTATGCCTAAGGTATGTCCTAATGTAGATATATTACTGTCGGAGGGAGATGAAAACTGAGTACCAATTTTAGAGACAGTAAAGCCACATATATTAAGCTTCTTCTCATAGTCCTTTTCTGTAGCATTCTCTTCCAGCTCAATTTATGCAAGCATAAATTAAGCACTTGTGCAAATGTTCTGTTTTACACTGAATGCTTTCAAATACAGACATGCATCACATGATGATGTTTTTAGACAATGATGGGCCACATATATAGCCAAAGCCCATAAGGTTATATTGTATTTCCTAATAGTAATGATAGCTGTCTTAGCTAGTGAAAGTATAATGTATTTATGAGGATGACATTGTCTAATAATGCATAATTCCAGGCATATCTGTCACAAAGCAACTCTTGTATGTATCTAACAATGTGGAAGTCATTTTACAACAAATACCCACATAGCCACTGGTTACATTTATATCATTCTCATTGGCGAGAGCTTGCTTTAATTATGTATGCATATATACCCTTATATATACATATATACCCATCCCCTGGAGCTCAAAAGTTGAGTGTTCACAGGCTTGAGTCTTGGTCACCAGGATGCTATGGTTGTGAGTCAGTGGAATCTTTAGAAGATGGGTTCTGGTAATAGATCCTCAGGTCATCACAGGCATGCCCTTAAAAAGGATTGTGGAAACCATACGACCTGTGTTTCTTGGGATATGGCTTACTTCGCCTAGTATGATTTTTCCAAGTCTTTCCATGCCCTTACAAATTTTACAATAGGATTCTTTTTGATGGAAGCATATAAATCCATTGTGTATATATGAATTTTCTCAATCCATTCATCTGCTGAGGGGCATCTGGATTGATTTCATATCTTGGCTGTGATAAACAATGCTGCAAAGAACATGGTTATGCTGGTAGCTTTAGCATGGCCTGGTTTGTGTCATTTGGATAAATTTCCAGCAGTGGGTTGGTGAGTCCTAGGGAAGCTCTATGTTGAGTCTTCTAAGGACCCTCCATACTGCTTTCCAGAATGGTTGGACAAGTTTATGTTCCCACCAACAGTGTAGTATTGTTCCCTTTGGCCATATCCCTGCCATCATCTATTATTAATAGTTTTCTTGATAATGACCATCCTAACTGGGGTGAAGTAGAATCTCAGTGTTGTTCCATTTCTTTTATGACCAGAGATGTTCTTCAAGTAAACACATTGGATGGTAAAAGACAGAGTATACTAAAATGGGATAAATTATACAGGATTCTAGACATTCAGACAGTGAGACCAAACAGGGATATTCTTAGGAGAGGATCAAAAAGGGACAATAGCTATGTGCATATGATGATATAAAATGATATTTGTTGAAATTAACTACAAGAAATGGAAACAAAAGTTTCATTTTTGTTTTTCCCTTTTGTTGCTGTTTTTGTTGTCTATACTTTTTGTCTTATTATAAATTTATCTGTTTGAGGAGGGTAAAGGGGAGCACAGAAATAGTGAGACAAAGGATGAACAAATGCTGCAGTGGTACTCACTAGATACTATGTTGAAAATGAACTGTACAATTCATGAGTGGGGATAGGAGAGGGAAAATGAGGAGAAGGCAAAGAAAGGGGTAACATTGTCCAAAAAGAAATGTGCTCATTACCTGACTTCTGTCATTGCAAACCTTCTGTACATGACCTCTACAATAGCAATTAAGAAACAAAAGGATTGTGGAGCTGTGCTCCCCTCCTTGCCCTCATGGCTTCTTAGTTACGTGGTGAGCATTTTTACTCCCCTACACACTCTGTATGAACTACCCACCTCACCATAGGCCTAAAAGCAATTCACCTTGGACAGCAACCTCAAAAATTGTGAAACAAGATAAAAATTTCTCACCACATGCTGATTATCTCAAGCAGTTTTCACATTGTGAGAAAACTGCCTAACATATTTCCTTGTGTCAATCTTATTTTTTAAGAATTCGTAGTAAATTTTATACAATATACAACTTCCTAAACACATCCCTAGAGATATCATTAGCTAGAACTCAATATTTGTTTAGATTTTCTTTTGACATACACTTGAAATTGCAAAGGTTTTATTTCTTCCAATCTATTCCCATGTTATTGCTCCACATTTTAGACCTGTTATTTCTCATGGCAGTATTTCATATCTTTTCATACACTTAATTTTAAGTTTATTTACACTTTTTTATAATTTCTGCTCTTATGTAGCATCGTACTCAAAAGAGAAATAGTGAAAGCTTTTCTTTTGAGATCAGGAGTAATAGAAAGATGTCTGTTTTGACACCTCATTCAACATTGCACTGCAAGTTGTATTCACAGAAATTAGGCAGGAAAAATCTAAAATGTATTGAAATCAGAAATAAAGAGCTGCCTGGGTGCTGAAGACTCATGCTTGTAACCGTAGTTACTCAGGAAGCAGAGATTAGAAGGTTTACTATTCAAGGTCAGCCTAGGTAAGATGTTCATGAGATCCTCAACTCTAGAGTAAACTTGATGTATGGGAATGTGCTGGCCATCTCAACTACAATGATGACTATAAATAGAAGGGTCACCATATCCAGCCTGCCCAGCCAAAAATCAAGAGCTTATCTCTCAAAAGTGATAGAATGCCTTTCTAGCAAGCATGAAGCTTTCCCAAAGATAGATTTTCCAAAGAATATAAACAAGTGACCAGTAAATATATTTTTTAAAAAGATGCTCTATGTCACCAACCACCACTAAGGAAGTACAGATCAGAACTCTAATGAGAGACCACTTCACACTCAGTTAGCATGACTATTACCACAACCAAGCAATAGAAAGTAGCAAGTGTTGGTGAAGAGGTGGAGAAATTGGAGCGCTTCCATGCTAGCAGAATTACAAAATGAGACAGTGGCTATGGAAAACTGTATGGCAGTTCCTCAAAATATTAAAAGTAGAATTACCATATTGACAGCCAGTATACTTCTGGGTACTTGTCCAAAAGATTTGAAAATCTGCCATTCTCCAATTTCTTCACAGCAGAATATTCCAGTAGATAAAATGAAGAAGCTACCCAAGTGTCCATTCATGAATGCAAGGATAAAGAAAATGAGCTAGACATGCAAAATTATTCAGCCTTTGGAAGTCTTCTGATGCATGCTACCATGTGCCTTAACCTTAAAGATATGTTGGTAAACTAAATGAAAAAAAAATATATATATAATATCCTAGAATTGTCTCATTCATAGGGATAAAAAGTAGAACAGTGTTTATTAGAAACAGACAAACTGTTCCTCAGAGGCGATGCTTACCCATCTATGGGGTCTCTGTTACAGTGCGTGATTAATAAACTTTTGGTGAAAACAATGGTCCTGCTAAGCAATGATACCTTACAAGAAAAAAAAAACAACATTATTCAGGCCAAATTGCACATTATATTTTGTATGGGTAATGAAAGAAGGCAGGATTAATGAGAACAGTGAGATTGCTTTGGGTTCAGTTAAACTTGGAATAAATATAGATGCTCTTCAAAGAAAACCCTTGGAATAAAACCATCCCTCTTCTTCCTGAGCTGACCTCTGTCCCTTGGAAATGGCAGTGATTCATCAAATGGCAGCATTCTAGTCAGAGAGGGGTTCAGAACTCTCTCCCCTTCAGAATAGGCAGTAAGGGCTCAGACGTTGATCACTAAGTGTAAAATAAAGACAGGGCTTGATTCCTTATGATCCGTTGACTGACTGTGATAGGCTGAAGCTCAGCAGTCTGTGACTGGCTCAGACTGGACCTGTACAAAACTAGACTCCTACATTGAGCTATGGTTTCTTACATAGAAATTAAACATACAAAGACAGCCTCAGGCCTGGGCTTCCTGCTTATTTTATTTAACTTGGTTAAGAATCTTAGATGCTCTATCCTGGAGCTAGGCACTGGTTAATTGGAGGGCTATGAAAAATAAAAGCCTTAGAAAATGATTAAATGTATTTCTCACCATCTGCTACACTTGTCAAATTTCTGTCTGGGTGACATAGAATTCAGAATGTTGTTGGGACAAATATTATAAAAGCAAACTTTGTACCTTAGCTTAAGGCATTACAAGGACTGCAGGATGGCTATGAGGCAGAACAAGTTATTTTAAGACATGCTTCGAATGAAAGGTCAAGTACTAAACAGCTTTTTGGCTTTTCTCAAATCTGATCCTGTTGATTTTATTTCAATTCTTTCTCTAAATAATTACTTAGAAATAGGGATAAATGTCAGAAGTTGGTGCCCAAGTGTTTGTGAAATAATATATTTTTCTACTAATGTTGCCCAAATATTTTACAGTATTAACAAGATGTCCCATCCATTGTGATTTTACAGTGAAAGGGACATTGTTCAGTGGGGAAATAAATGATTCGCAGGTAAAATAATATAGATCACCAAATAAATTAGAAGCAGATGTTTTTAAAACAGAGGAAAGGTGATCATATTCTCAAGTAGAATATGCTTTATGAGACTCAAGTGCTGAGTAGCATCTTCTGCTTCAAATTATCCTTTACTTCAGCCTTCTTTAAAAATTCTCCTTAAGTTCTGGCAATTAGAGATTCAGTTTAGATAACAATTCAGTGTGAAATAAGAAATAACTGTGGGACTTTGTGACTATTTATTGTATGACATTTGTATGACTAATTTGGATCTTATTTCTCTCTCTCTCTCTCTTTTCCTGAGGCTAAACCAAGTCTTAGAGGGTGATGAGAGACTGAGGGAAGGGGGAAGAAGGGAAGAGGCAGGCGTAGGGAGAGAGGGGAAAGACAGGAGAAAAACGGGGTATTTATGTTGATGTTATCTAGCTTCTCCACTATAAGGCAGTAGTCTTGAATCTTGTCTACTTTTTAAACAGGTATTTACAAATGAAACAAAACAAGTAAAGACCACACTGCCTTAGCTTCCCACCCTCAAAGATAATTATGTCACCATCTTGGTGGACCAAAGGTTGTTTTATTTTGTTTTTCAGTTTCTTCTAACCCAAACTTTGTAAGTAAAATTTCCAATGGCACCTCCTGAACATCTCACCTAGTCATAGCCTCCTCTGCCCCAACCCACTCTTGGGAAGGAAAAAGCTAAAGCCTTCAGATCAGATGGAAATAGCTCAGCAAGACTTAATACTCCTCTAATTCTTAAGGCCCTCAGGATAAACTCTTATTGACAAGCAGGGGATTTCCTTTGCACTCAATCTTGAATTTCTCTCACTATGTTTCAGCTGGGTCATTTAGAGCCCTACTGTTTTAGGATGGAACTTCTAGAGCTTCACCTGAAAAGCCAAAATGACTCCATTTTCAGGCAGCCCCCATTTTGTTGATTGTTTAAGCTATGAGTAACCCAGAGCCCACCCAAATTCTAGGAACAGAGCTGTTTGTACCGAAACCACCAGACCACAACTACCCCCATTGCACAGATGGCCCAACCGGTTTGGAGACGTTCTGGTCGCTTTGACCGCCCTGGAATGTCCCTAGAGCACCCTGGAATGTCCCTAGCCCCGAGCCAATCAGATTTGTACTGGCACCTCAGTCCTGCTTGCACATCTGGTTACTGTAACTTTGTGATTTTTGCCTTTATATAAACCCTGTAAGATTTCAGCTCAGGACCTTCCTCCTACCCTCCGCTGCGTCAGTGTGTAGGATGAGGTCCGGGCTGCAGCTCACCTGAATAAAGCTTTGCTTTTGCATTTCGGAACATCTGGCTCTCGGTGGTCTTCTCCTGACTTGGGCATAACAGTTGGGGGCTCATCCGGGATGCCCAGAGACCCCCGAGACCCCAGATCCCAAAGGTGAGAAACAACGCTGTTAATTTGTCTTGTCCTGTCCTTTGTCTGTTTGTGTGTATTACTTTCACTTTCTCTCTTGAGGACAGCCATTCCAATTCGTATTTTATTTTTAGGGACGACAACCGTGGAGGAACTGGGAGACGTCCCAGACCCTCCACCCTTGAAGGGAGGCCCCTGGAACCCCGCCTTGATACTTGTAGGGCACAAATTGGTCCAGTTTCTAGCTGGCACTGACCGGGAGGGTCTCCTCACAGAGGCTCAACACCCGCGCCCTCCCCCCCCACCAGACTATTTGGGAAGGAGGGACACAGAACAAAAGTTTCTCTGGCCCTGGAAACTGCTGTTTTTCAGCCATGTTGGATTTCAGATGATGAACACCAGCCAATAGAAATGATGGCTCTGACTCTGGAGCCAACTGGCCACTTAGCCTCATTCAAGCAAACATGGGTTTGCTAAGGAGAGGGATCCCAGTTTACTTGAGGCAGGCAGGGACCAATTTATAGGGTCACCTATAAAAAACTCATTTAAGCCATCTTAAAGGAGAAATTACTTGAGGTTAAAATAGGCAACTTTACAGCTCTTTATATAGATTTTTTTTAAAAGATGTAATAGAGCCAAGCCCACATAGGAACAGATATTAGACTAGAAAATCAGCTATGTCATTCTTTCTGTGTGTGAAGCATGTCCTAAACCCCTCTTATTCCTGCTTCTTCGACTTTCTCCTGTTTGGTTTCATGGAGTCACTCATTCTGCTAGTGGCCCTGACATTTCCATTTTAAACTCAATTGTCTACTATCATTCAAGTGTCCTTGTAGCTCTAAATAGAATTCTCATAGAAAAAAGTATGTAGTTCACCCCACTTTCCACCTAATTCTTCATAGGTTAGCATCAACCCTAGCTGGCTTCACTGTCTGAGGAACTGCTCTCTGAAGAAACACCATGGAAGGCATCTTTTTAAGAAAAGCTACGGAGTGGCTGATTGTGATAACCACTATTGGGGAGAGTCCCATCCATAGGCCTGCCTGTAGCCATGCCAGTGGAGTGGCAGAGCTGATGACATCTGTTGGAGCATGCCGGTGTGGCTGGTAGAATGCCACCATTTTTTAGACACTTTGTACATCAGGGGTGAGGGAGGATTTTCTAGATTATAGGGGGAAGGGTAAAATTGGGCTTTTGTTTTGTTGTTCCTTTTTTGACGGGGTGTGGGGGTATAGTACTCAGTTTATGCCCTAAAATAACATGTAAAAACCCCTGAGGTATTGTATGGGTATGGGTGTGTGTGTGAGTGCATTTTTACATGTCTGGCAATTAAACCTTTGTCTTCTGAAAATTAGTGAATCTTTTTTTTTCTCCAGAAGTATTTGTTACAAGATTTATAAATAAGAGCTCTACTTAAGTCTGTTTACCATGAACGTGTTGCAGCAAACCTTATACACCTAATTCCTGTGAGACTTAAGGAAAGACTAAGACTTACCAGGTTAAGCAGCAGCCAAATTCTCAGTAATTGTTTGCCTTGATTCATCTTTACTCTGCATTATGCCAGCTCTAAAACTTCCAGTCTTCTTGTTTTAGTCCTTAATCTTTTCTGTTGTAAGCAGGAAGGGTAAAAGAAGAACTTGCTTAACTGTATTAATTCATTAGTCCATGGCTGAAACCAGGCCTCCCTTTTTTCATTCATCCTGCCATGTCACTAGATACATGATCAGATATCGGAGGGCTGGGCATTCTTGCAATACCTTAACAATGCTGAAATCTGCAGCATAGTACTAAGGAAGTTAAAGTTTAAATGTAACCACTTTATTTAAAGGTTTTTTTTTTCACCTTTAATTTAAATGAAATTGGGATGGAGTGAACATGATTTTGTCGACCATGTTCGTGAATTATAGATACAACATAAATTGGTAGGATTTGTGTGATGATCTTTTATGATACTTAATTTTTATTTTATTTTATTTTTTGCCAGTCCTGGGGCTTGCACTCTGGGCCTGAGCACTGTCCCTGGCTTCTTTTTGCTCAAGGCTAGCACTCTGCAACTTGAGCCACAGTGACACTTCTGGCCTTTTTGTATATATGTGGTGCTGAGGGATCGAACCAAGGGCTTTACGTATACAAGGCAAGCACTCTTGCCACTAGGCCATAATCCCAGCCCCTATGACACTTAATTTTTACATATCCCAGTCTCTGTATGTATCTGCATAAACAAAGAAAACAAATTCCTGCTTTGCTTTTATTGAAGGGTTTCCAGGACTATGTGTCTGCTCCTGAGCTTTGTTTTAAGTATGTGTATCCTTTGTTTGTATTTTGTATTAAAAATAAAAAGAACCCATTATTGTTGAGCATGTTGGCATTGTCCCCTTTATTTTTTCCTCCCTCTTTTGGGGACATATGGAGCAAGTTATTCTTTTTCTGTATCTTTTTTTTTTCCTTTTGTAAACTCTCTTGTTTTGTTTAAAAATGGCTTTATAAAAGGGCTTTTATAACCCCGCCCCCCCAAATAAAGAAAAGCACGGAGGACTAGCTATATACACACTTACAAAATGTCTACTAGAATATAACGCTTCAATTGCACATGGTTCTAAGTGGTATGGTGGTGGAATCTCATGTTTTTCATTTCGTCTCTCTTCTTCTCAGCACATAAATTACACTTTTTGTCCAGTGAATTTGCAGAATCATTTGACCTCATAGACCATTTTGAAGAAGGCAAGGCTGGCCAAAGCTCAGAATGACATATAAGATCCAGCAATATCTAGACATTATGAATGTTCAAAAGATTTGACAAACATGTAAATAAGGAGGACATCTTATTTTGATGATAAATGAAATACTTAGAGACTATAGATGAGGAAGCCCCAAAAGAATGCTGTGGCAATAATCTTCATAAGGAAGTTGTTTAGCCAGCATTAGTTTTCTTCTTTGTGTTATAAATTACTTTGTATTTTGAGTCTGCTGAAGTCCATATAATAAAGGGATTTTTCAAAATGGCATTTTTTCATTTCTTTACTGTCAAAGTGATGTACAGAGGGATTAGTTTCATACATAAGGCACTGTGTACATTTCTTATCCAACTTGTTACCTCCTTCCTCATTCCTCCCCACTTTCCCTCCCCTCCACCCCCCATGAGTTGAACAGTTGCTCTACACCATGTAGTTTTGTAAATATTGCTGTTGCATTGGTTTATCTTTTTATCCTTTGTCTCTCGATTTTGGTATTTCCTTTTCCTTCCCTAGTTGCCAAAATGGCCTTCTTCATCACATAGGAAACTGGTTTTCATTACTCTCTTTGTAAAGAACTTACCACTTTGTACTTTTACCTAGTTTATTTTATTTTAAAATAAACTCAAGACACCTTTTGAGGTGTCCAGTTAATGAAATTTTTAGTTTTTAATGAAGAGTACTAGTAGTAAGCCATCTAAAATTCTTTTGACTCTATCTTATCTAAAAATCTAGTACCAAAAAAAAATCTTGACTAGATTTTTAAAAATCTATTTTTTGTGATATATTCAATTTTTTTTTCTTTTTTCTTTTTTTTTGGCCAGTCCTGGGGCTTGGACTCAGGGTCTGAGCACTGTCCCTGGCTTCTTTTTGCTCAAGGCTAGCACTCTGCCACTTGAGCCACAGCGCCACTTCTGGCCGTTTTCTGTATGTGTGGTGCTGGGGAATTGAACCCAGAACCTCATGTATACGAGGCAAGCACTCTTGCCACTAGGCCATATCCCCAGCCCCTGATATATTCTAATGGTTGTGGATTGCATGTCACTTATGCCATATAGCAAATTTATTTTAAATATTGCCTTGTAATGGCTTTTGTCAGTACAGTAGAAAATGTTATTTTCATTTTGATATTGGGTGGGGTCTGACTCTTATTTCTGAGAATGCTATTTTCTAATTCTGTAACCTTATATAGAATACTTAAAAGTAATATATTGAGCACTTACTGCTCCCCAGTGCATTTCTAACTTTTTTTTTAACAAGGTATCCCTAAAACAAGTAGTGATTATCCCATCTCATAAGAACTAGATGAGGAAAGGGAAAAAGGTAAATGCCATATAGTTAAGATATGGCAAGTATGATTTGAACCCCGATCTGTGAGACAGTGACACATATACCCTTCATGCCAAGCTCTGTACTACATAGGCACAGGGTTACAGAAGCTTGCTTTTTCAGAATTTTTACAAGACTGGTGATTGTGTATCGCATTTTCACATGAATACTCTTAAATGGTAGTGTTTTTGTTTTTGTTTTTTTTAATTTTCACCAATGAGACCAGGAGTAGCAAAATGAAAAGATGTTGATGATTTGAACTGTATACTTAAAGATTTCCAGTTTCTTTTAGTGACATTCTGGACAGAATTAGAGTTAAGAAACACCAAATATGCAATTTGTAGTGAAATATCTGACTTTTAATAAAAAGAGAGAGAATAACCCAGCAGTTTAATGAGCAACATCTAATGTTTAGATATCTGACTAGTAGTAAACTCAACCCCAATGCTCTTTCTGCTTGCAATACAAGAGCTGACAGTTCTCTTAGAAAATTTGAAAATTTAACAAGCCAATCATGTCCTTCTTTAAAAATGAATTTTTATTTAATAAAGTATCAAAATATGTTCACAGTATTGTGTTAAACTCCTCAGTATTTTTTCCATGACCTCCCTTCAGACTGATTATTTTATCCTTCCTGTTTTCCTCTTTGTCTTCATCAGTTCTATGGGGGATGGGGTAGAAAGGGACACAATGGACTCTTAATGGAAAGACAAGCACTGATTGATTCTACTCCAGCACATCAAATTATGCCAGATGAGATGCAATTTGTCAGACATGTATGAAATGATGAATATGAACAGGGCTATGTTTGACTTCAGAAATAGGAAAAAAAAGAATAACAAAACTGATGTGTTTTACTTTAGACCAAAGGAGTGTGAAGAACTGAGATGATTGATGGACCACTCCCAAACAGTATATAGTCTTCAAGTAGAGTCAATGGTAAATTAGGCAAACCAATACAGAAAAGCAAAAGTACAGGACATTGGATGGGTCCCATCTACTTCCTAGCTGGTGCCAGCAATCCTTCCAGGAGCCAGCCTCTCATGCCTAATGCCAAATGACCCCATTTACCATCCTGTTGCTTCAGTCTTGACCATGACAGGTGTATGTATCCCACAGATTTCCTCATGAACCAAGTAGAAAATTAGCCTTATTCAAATTGAATGCTGAAGGAGTACAATAATCCTAGACCGGACTCATATAATTTTAGATTTAGTGTACCCCCAGTCATCAAAGATAAATGTTTTCTCTGATGGAAACTAAGGGGGAAACACTGGGAACTATTATCTCAGGGTGAGATAGAAGGTAGAATTTCTATTTAAAATTATATTAACAGACTTGTTGTTGTTGTTGTTCCCTGTGGAGTTTGAACTCAGGGCCTGGGCACTGTCCCTGAGTTTTTTGCTTAAAGCTAGCACTCTACCACACTGAGCAAATGCCATTTCTAGCTTTCTAGTAGTTAATTGGAGATAAGAGTTTCATGGACTTTTCTGCCCTGGCTGGCTTCCAACCATGGTTCTCAGATCTCAGCCTCCTGAGTGGCTCAGATTTACAAGCATGAGCCATGGACACTGGCTCTAAAGGACTCTTTTACCTCCTTACCTCCTTGCTTCCCTCCTACCCTTCCTTCTTCCCTCCTTTCCTTATCTTTTCCCCTTCTTCCTCTCTCTTTCCCCTCAATTTCTCCTTTTTACTTTTTCTACTTTCCTGTCAGCATTTGTGCAATTACTTCATAGGCTCAAAAAAAAAAAAAACAACCCAATAAATAAAGCAAATTCTGATCAAGAAACTTATAATCCCAACTGAACAACTGATATTTCACTTAGTAAAAACTGATCAAAGAAATCTTATTTTAATATACTGGGCAAATTTTGATTTATTGCTTCCATATAATAAAAAAAAAGATTATTTCAAGACATTGCTAGGTGTTATTAAGTATTTTTTGCCTATATTTCAGGAAGTGGCATCCTCCAAGAATCATGATTTTCTTCAAATTGGACAGTTGTTGTTAAGGAAGGAAGGAAATTAAACAGAGAAAATAACTTGTCTCACAAAGCTCTTAGGCAGTAAAGGCAATAAGTAGCAGCCTGGATTAGAGAGGTACTGATATTTTTCTTTTCTTTTCCTACTAGAAATGCTACATTTTCCTCCACTCAAGCAATGCGTCAAGCAACGTGCAGCTACTGCTTTTGACAAAGCACTCTCTTAAATGAAATTCACGAGAAACGAGCTAAGCCTATGGCTTTGTTGGCTGGGCAATGCCTGCCTTCAAATGCTCACAAAAGGCAAGTGCTGGGCACATCTTCCCTCACTCAGGGGGCCTTCGAGCATGCCAGACCATTTGAATCTAAAATCCTCATTGGTCTTTGCTGGCTGTGTAATTTGGGGTCCTCTTGATTCAAGTAGAGAGCATAAAAGAGTGCACTAGTCTTCCTATGTATTCTACCAAGGTTAATATGCAGTAATTTTTAAAGACATATTCCATTTCAGTATGAGTAAATTATTCAATTTTATGCTTTGCAGTATTGGGGGCCTGAACTTGGGGCCTCACATTCTCACTTGGCTTCTTTTTCTCATGACTGTTACTCTACCACTTGAGCCACAGCTTCACTTGTAACTTTTTCTGGTTAAGCGGGGATGAGAGTCTCTCAGAGTTGTCTTCTTTGGCAGGCTTTGAACCTTGAGCTTTATGCCCCAGCCTCCTAACTTGCTAGGGTGACAGGCCTGAGCCACTGTGACCAGTGTCTGGCATTCTCTGGGGTTTTTTCTTGTGTAGTATCTAATCTGTGTGTGTTACATACTTTATCTCCTTGGACTTTTGTGATCTGCACTTTTTATTAATTTTTGGCTTTTTTGGGAATGCACAGCATTTTCAGAGCTCGTCATTTTATGATGGGCAAGATGAGCAACAAAGTCTTCTCAGTGAAGAGGATTCATGGTCTGGGGCAACCTTCTTTCTGTCTAATTGGGAATGATCATGGGCATTTATCAAAGGTAGGGCTTGCATGAAAGGTGAACGATCTTTCATTTTTATTGTCTCTGCTACCTCTGAGGAAGTTGGTTTTGAAAGTAATTACTCCAGAACAGCAATCAGTACCTTTCTTAAGATGAACTATGGAAAGATTGTTAGAAGTCTTCCTCCTTGAAAAAAGGAAAGGTAAAACAAAGGAAAACTGATAGAAGCCATACGCAAGAGTTGGCACAAATTCTCCACAGAGCACCCTGGATTTCTATTTAATCCCAGTTATAAATTGTGTTAGTCTAGTTTAACAGATTTAGGCTGAGTTAGAAAAAAAGCTTTCAATTAATCTGGGGTAAAAATCAGTTAATTATGCAACCCTTGACAATATTTATATATGTACATGCTAGGTAACATCTGAACACCAGCACTTTCAAAAATAAAAATCATTAACTGTATTAATTAGTATGCAACTAGATATGTAACATATGTAATTGATGTGCTACCTATGTGACAAAATATTATATTTGTATGTTATCACATAATACTTAGAAACACTCATTATACTTCTTAAGACTGTCATAAAATATCAGATGACTTTGATTGCAAGACCCACTGTGACTTCATGACAAAATCTCTGACAAATAATATATGACACAAGGCATTAAAAAAAGTGTTTTTGTGGTGCATGACTTTTGCTCACATGCCTCTTACTGCTGTGAAATCATTTTCTTTAATTCTGAAGGTTTTGCTACTTTCTCCTGACTTTTATCGAGCTGCCCAGCATGGGCCAGGCAATCCATTCGAATGTTTCTCTAAAGGAGAAGATAGCAATGCTTTAAATACTCACAAACAACATCCTTTCTTTGGTCCTGTGAAACACTAGGCTGTTGTCTTGCAAAGATAATACAGAGTTTTGGCTATTCTCCCAACATTGGGTATTTTCTTCCCTTCTTTCTTTGGATATATATGGATAGATAGATAGATAGGTGTATTTCCATATTACAAGAAACTTGTTCTGCTATGCTGGAAATGTTGTGTGACCTTTAATCACATTTTAAAGGGCTCAGTATTTCTCAACAAAAAGACTATTGATTTTTCCAACCACAAACAGCTATGACCTAGTAATTGTCTGATCACACTGGGATCTGGGTATTTGCTTTTCAAAGTTCCTTGATGATGCTTTTGCTGTGAAGCCAGGAACTACCTTCACATGGCAAATCATGGAGCTAGGGGTGAGAAGCAGCTTTGGAGTGTAACTGTTTTGGGTTAAAATCCTCATCTTTGCTTGTTTCATCTATGAGCACATGGGCAGCTTGACCCTCACTAAAATCGCGGCTTCTCAGCTCTGGAAAGGACTGTGATATCACCCACTTTTCTAATCTCCCATGAAGTGGGAGATTCATGGGACCAAGTGGCAGCACGCGAGTTCATACTGATTTTTATGTACATATAATTATTGTCAACTATACCCAAGTGGGAAAACATTTGGATGAATCTCAAATAGGATGTTTTCTAAAAAATAAAAACATATCGCCAGGTATTTTATGATCTCACATGGATTCATTTTGGGTGGGAGAAAAATAACAGCGAAAAACAACAGGTAGGACAAAAGGAAGTAGCAATACAGACATTGTTGGAAAACGCAGCAGCATCTTTTACATGCAGGAAGCCACGCGGCCCTTCCCCAAATTAGAATAACTTGTTCAATGGATTCATGGAATACATGGCCAGATGTGCAGTCATGAGTGAGCCCTGTGATCAGCTGCATAGCTTGCTGCTCAAGAAGTAGAACATCTGGGAGGCTGCACTAGAAACTTCAAACTCATTTCTAGCAGTCACACTTGCAAATAGGCATCTGTTTTTCCTTGAGCAGTGTCTCTTATCACTTGGGTGCAGAATTAGTTAAGAATTCACCTTATTTCTCTTTTTTTTGAGGGGGGGAGGGAGGAAGTCATTCCTCTGATGTGGTGATGCAATAAAAGCCAATCTCCTTTTGGAAGTAATTGCCTACCAAAGGCACATTTTGGGATTGTTAGAATATGGCCCACTTCTATGAAATAAACCACTGTGGGATTTCCAGTTTAAGGTACTGACCTCTTTCAGGTCTGCCTGCACTTAGGAGGTGCTCATGGCAAACTATTTCAGAATACACACAATGAACCTGGCAGGCCCTACATGGTGTCTATTCTTCAGGTCACCTATTGGTGAAGACAGTAAACCCAGTCTTTGCCTTAGACTAATTGGAGCCCATGAATGCGCATCTTCCAACGCAAGCCTCTTTATCTCTTCCATGACCTGAGAATAAAAGAGCCACATTCTGGGTCAGATAGGTTTTGACATGCACTAGGAACCTACAGAAAGATCTCAGCAAACCACTGCATCTCCCTAAGCCTCAATTTCTTCTGACGAGTACTGACCCAGTCTTAGGTTTTATCATTTTACCTTACTAAAAATCTATCGTCCCACTAAAATAGCCAAAAAATCAAATCATGCCACAATACAAGCCACTTGAAATCCCTCTGTAGCTTCATGGATATTGGAACTCTTTTTACATTAAGTAAAACGGTACTACCAAGTTGTTGGGGAGCAGAATGGCAGATAGTCTGAAGCACTTATGGTGGTTGTGTTCTTATTGTTAAGTACTATCTCCAGATAATTCAGGGACCTCTGAAACCATCTTTACCCATGCAACCTCTGTACTGCAGTTCAAGTCTTTCTTAGAACCAAAGCTCCTAAGGCCTTGGTCCTCTGCTTAGAATATCCAGTTCCCAGAACAGTTAATCTCCAGAATTTGAGCATGACTTAGAGCAACCCTCTTGCTCACTTTCTTATTGTCTTGCCTCTGCCTCTATAAAACAAAGGACATGTTAGAAATGGTATTTGCCCCCTGTCATTTATTGTTCTGTTTCTAATAGAAGAGTATCTGGTCATTAATACTTTTGAACAGTCAAAACTGATACTTATTTCCCAAGATTTTATTGGAGATTAAATGAAGACATACCTAAGAAACATTACCAGCATAGTGGTGGCTTACATAGTCCTAGTTTCCTTCCCTCCTTTTTCCCCAGCACTCATGCTCGTGCCTGGATTATACAGGTCATCTCTGTGATGCTCCACAGCATTTCACATCTTGAAGATCAGTGAGAATGTTGAAAGAGGTGACATTGATCAAGATATATTGTATTCATACACTTCTGTGTTAAATGGCAACTTCTTTGAACAACTACTTAAAGATAATTTTTTTGAAAGAGAGGATTCAACAATGTCAATGTTTATAATTGATTTCTTTGGTCTCTCATTTGATTGGCAGTTTCTCCCATGTCTAGGTGAGAAGCAGTGTGTAAGGGTAAAAGAGAGTATAGAGTATTCAGAATGGCATTTGCATCCTTTATTTGCAACCAGATGGCTGGCCTTGGTCCTTGTAGAGACACAATAGCAATTACTATACTTATCAGCAAACAGACTAATAATACCTAACCACAATGTTCATTCCACTTCTCATAATAAATATGTGACCTTACCGTTGTTGGATCTTCACGCATTTTTCTGTCCTTCTATATTTCCTTTCTCTGGGAAAATACCTTTAGGAAATAAATGGATAGACAGATCATATCTATAGATAAGGGGGATAACACAAAGAGGGACAGGAAAAGCTGACAAGAAATCCTGAGATTCATTTTCTGTACCTTGATGAGATGATAAAACTAAGACTTTGTTCCTCTACCCAGGAAGAGGCTGCCAGTAGATCCTACTGAACTAAGAGAAGCTATGAAAACAACAAAAGAACATGAGACTAAACAGAGAAAGAATTATATCTACACTGAAATCAGATTTCTATGCTTGCTGTATTAACTGTGGAGCAATTTCTCCCTTACCCTGCAAACTAAAATAAGATTCATATTCAACTTGATCTTACATGAAAAGTGAACCCAAAGTGTAGCACTGATAGGATCATTCAAACAGCATTAGAGTAATCTAATTTATTCCAGGCAAGACAAAGGAGGCAGGTATTTGATTGTGTTAATATTAGATTTGGGTGGTGGTGGTGGCGGTGGCGGTGTTTGGGCAGGATTTAGCACATGTTAGCCAAGCACTAGCAACAGTGAGCTACGTACCCAGCCCCAGGGAATTTCACTTTGTATTTATCTATTTATTTTTAAATTTTGGCAGTAGTAGGGATTAAGCTTAGGGCTTTTATGCCCGCCAGGTGTGTGTATACAATGTGAGCTGTGCATCCATCCCCTTTAAACCCTGTATGTACATTCCAGAAAGTGTGGGAAATGAACTCATTTTGGAAATTTGAGAATCCTGCAAATTCTAGAAGTTGGTTGTTGGGCTGAGTTTGTATTGTTCGCTAGACTCCTGCGACATCATTGTTCTTGGTTTTAGGAGTTCATGACTTTTATCATCATAGGCATGAAGCTATTGGCATTTGAATCAGAATCGAGATGGAACAGTGTCTCCTCTGCGTCCATCTGAGGAGCCGTTGGTGCCTCCACTGAGGATCGCACCCCTTTGCTTATCGCAGTTTTGCATCTGCTCCAGCAAACACCTGTTCGGGACAAATTTGTTTTGCTAGCAGGTAGTGAATTAAGCCTACACCATATTGGCATCCAAATGCACAAGTCTTTTAAGGAGCAAAAGGTTGGAGGTTCAAAGAGCTTTAAACTACACCTGGCATTATTTGGAACAGCACAAATCTCTAATCTCCACAGGTGAGAAATCTCTGCAGCTAGCTTTAAAGTCGTTAATGAATTGCAGGAAGCGTCGCATAGATTCTTTGCAGTGCACTGCTGTGTACAGAAAAAGATTTACATGTGCGCCAATGAAGAATGGCTTCTGCATTAATGTTTTGAATTGAGTGTGAAGGCCATCTGTAAGGTTCTTGGTAGAAAAAGGGGGAGGGAAGCAAGCTCTAGGAATGAGAACCCTGGATTATAGATATAGATCTATCATCAGCCTTTTAGTTTTTTCCCAAATGATTAGAACTATGCTTCTACATACACTTACATAAGAGGCAGGCAGAAGTAGGTTGATTATTGTCCAAGGCTGGTTTGAGGTGAGGTGAAAGTGAGATAGATGCTATGTGACAAATACTGAGGGGTATGGTTCAAGTAATAAAGGTGCCTGCCAACCACATACCACAAAACTTTGAGTTCAACCCCTTTCCCTTCCTCAAAAAAAAAGAAAAAAAAGCTATTAAAAACTCAGCCTTCTGAGTAGCTGAGATTATAGCTGAGATTATAGGGGTCCCTGGCTTCTAAAACTCTTAAGATTATACTGGTCACAGTCGCTTCCATCTCAGCTGATATCAACTGGATCTCTCCAGATGCTCAGAAATCTCTCTATGCCTACATGAGCTTTATATTAAAAAGTTTCTGACATTGTGCGCCAGCCCTCTGCCACCAGGCTGGTGCAAGGCCTATTGTTTTTCTCCTAAGATACAAGTTAGGACTGGCTCTTCACCTCCATATTGCAGCCAAAGTAGATTTCAAAATAGCTCTTCAGTCTTCTGCTCAGAACTCTTGGACACTCCCTACTTTCCATCCACTCTGAAGTCATCCCAACACATTGCTCCAGCTACCCAGGCCAGCATGTCTCTGCCTTGGGCAGATAGCCTCCCACATTAGCCTCTGTCCTCCAACGGGAAAACTCCTTCCCTAAATATTCACACATGGCGTCTCACACCTCTTTCAAGCCTTTGTTCCTATGGGAAGACATTTCTCAAAAAGGCCTGTGTGAACCTGGTAGTTAAAGTTATAACATCTGCCTTCAATGCCAGAATAAGTCATTGCACATTGCATGTTCTTAATAAGTACTGGATGGATCAATGGTTCCAGGCTCAGCCAACTCACTGAGGTGTTCGGAAGGCACCATAATCCTCTTGCACTGAAAGTGCCCATCAGCCACCTTGAACTGAATGCATTTACTCAGGTGTCTTGCCCACCAAGCACCTAGTCAGCCGTCTTCTAGAAGCCACTACTCAGGCATCTTGTTCTGAAAACATCTAGTCAAGCCTTCTTGCCTTGAAAGTACCTTGTCAGCCATCTTGTTCTAGAAGCATTATCAGCCATCTTGCTCTGAAAACCATCTGACATGTTTTAACTTTTATCCTTCCATAAATCTTCCCAGTGCCCATACAGAGCTTTGAGAAAATGACTTCAAAGTAGAGTAAATATGACTGAAGTCTGTTATGAACTTTTCTCTTTATGACTCTATGAGTCATAAAAATCCAGGCTGAAAACACTATTTTCAGAATTTTTTTAAAAAAATAAGAAAATGACTTCCTATTTCAACAGTCCTTTTCCTGTGTCTCTCAGAGAAGAAGGAAGCATGGAAAAGCACCACTAGAATTAGGTCAGAGCACCTGGTTTTGAGTCAGTGCTCTGTCACTCATTAGATATATGACCTTATTCAAGTAGCTTAAATCCTCTGTGCCAATATTTTTAATGTAATTGGAAGATAATCATAACCCCACACACAATGGAGGATCTGTGTGAAAATGCCCACATACGATGTGTCATGCAATAATAACTTAGTAACTTTTCTTCCTATAGTATATTTTACAATTAGGAACCATTGTTCCATGTGTAATCTAAATCTCTTCATTCTCTGTTCTCTATCATTTGGAAATGTGGTAATAGACTGCCACCACACTTCTCTCTTCTAAAGTTCTGCTTTAATTTTCTAACACACAGGAAGAGGAAAGCTAAGTCTTTATTAGATACATCCAGGCTCATTCTTTACTATTATCTATGGTTTGGCTGTTTTTGTTTTGTTTTGGTTTTGGTTTTCTGCTAAAGCAGCTGAGATGAGTACCTGCAACAGGCATTGACAAATTCTAAAATTTTTTATTGCTGGGCCTTTAGATCAAAAACATGCTCAGGCTTATTTTAATATATGGACAAGTGACCTTTCAAGAAAGAATATTTAAATTAGAGCTTCCTCTTCAAAGAAATCCACGCCCCCCACCCCCCGCTGCCTCTTAAACAGAAAGGCAAACAATATAGATGTATTATTAACATGTTAAACGTGTGAGTTTTCTTCTTCTAAAGTTCACTTCAGGAAAGTCACAAAAATTGTGGCTACCTAGTAGAAGAAACCTTTTCATAATCACCAGTGGTCTGAAACTAGAGGGAAAGATTTCCCCAGGGGATTTTGGGTGATGTCTGCGGATATTTCATTGTGACAATCATGAGTAGGAGTCAGGATGCTGCTGGCATGGAAGGGATGTTACCAGCTGTCTGTCAGGACACGGGACACACCCTCAACAAAGAATTGCCCAACCTGAAGAGCTAGTAGTGAGGAGAGAGTGGTAAGGGAGCCTGACCCATAGTGAGCTACTAACCATGCAACATAGCAGTTTCTTTGGACTTGGCCATCATCCTTAGGGTGGCTTTGGGAAGCTTTTCTACTTGCTGACTGGCAGATAGAAATCCAGGGTATTCACTAGAAGATGTCTGACTTCGGGCAACCAAAAACAATAGGATTGTTTTCCCACAACAAAGCAGATATTTTGGCTGTGGCCAACTCCTTCTTCCCGGGAGGCGCATGGCCACACCTGTCTCATGTTTGATGGCACTCCAGGCACTGGAAAAAACTCCCTCAGGTTATTAATTCCTGGCTAGAAATGACCGATCATGTGCAGGTGTTTCCAGAAGCCATTGCTGGCGAGCTTTTCCCTAATTCCACCCACTACAGGTTGATTCTAAATATAGACTTCCATCTTTTTCTGTTGTGGTAGTTTCTTTATATCAGGCACAGAGAGAATAAGAAGCCATGAACACTCTGAATAGAAATTGGCTCCTGTGTCTAGTTCCCCAAATAGCATTTTAGACACCTGAAAAATGCTTTGGGGAGAACATAATAGTTATAATGAGCATATATTATGTATCATTTTCTCCCCACAGGAGAGTAAATTGACAAATGGACAATTTAGTGTATTTGCAATGATTTCGTCATTAAAAGAGTTCTTATGCATGGACCATGTTAACAAAGATTCGCTGATAACACGTCAGGAAAACAGCATACCCCAGCTACCTTTCTTACTGGAGCCTAGATTTGGTGCCATCTTTTTTAATACCAAATCTGATTCACTTTCATACGTAACTTTCTATGTTTGTGACATAAAGTAATATTTTACCCTGAGCCTATTGTCTTCATTAATGTCACAGTTACTTAATCAAATGCAATGCTTAACAGCCCAGACTTATTTAAATCTCCATGGTTGATAATATGCCCAATCTTCCATACTCAACCACATGCACAGACAGGATATAGATATAGATGACATAGATGTCCATATAGAGAAAGATGATATAGCTCAGTATAGACATCAGATTAAATTAGGCTCATTTATGTGAAATATACAGTTTGCTTCCCTCAATACACTGATTTAAACACTAATTTGGGGCAGGGCAAGGTACCTATAATAGCATGTACCTATAATCCTAACATACTTAGGGGTCTGAGACAGGAGGATCATGAGGTTAGAGGATATCATGGACTATATATATATAGTTAGATCTCCTGTCTCTCAGCCAAACAAAATACATTAATCTTATCCAGAAGTATTCTCAAAATCATGCCAGGTAGAATATTTTAACAAGGTATCAGAGAAACCTGTGGCCTAGTCCTTGAGAATAGGCTCAATAAAATATAAGTACAATTATGTGTTTGGATGCACAGATCTTTCCATTTTGGTGTATCTATACTAATTCTCATGTCAATGATGAAGTGGATTGCTTGACACTAACTTTATAACATTTGGGAAAATATTTTAGGATCAGGGGTGATAACGGTGAAGTTTCTTAGGACTAGCTTCTTTTTACTTTACTGAAGTTTTAGTTTTCCATTGTTAACAACAGGATTAACCAAATAAATGAATTACTATAGTAGAATTCATGAGTGAAGGGAAATTGAGGTGGAGTAACTGTTGACTGTATGTCCTGATATGTGTATTAGGCCTTGGCTTCCATCTCTGTTTCTGTCTCTTGATAATCTTCATGATGTGTGGGAAATAAAGGAGACTAGTTTAGTAGATCACAGGCCTGGAGTACTACAGTCTAGGCTACTCAAAACCCTGCCTTCTATCCAAAGTCTTGAATTTTGTGGTTATCTCAGATGAAAAAACAATGGGGAGAATTTCAAGTTAGGCCATCTAGACAATGAAAGGAGTCATAGAAATTCAGACATTTTTTGATCATATAAAAATATTAACAACACTATACTACCATAACAAAGTCTGAAAGCCTACCCAAACACAAGCATTTGCTGAGAATACAAGACAGTTGCTTCAGGAGTCATACTGGAAAGCTCAAACAGACATGCACCAATGTGTCAGGTCACAACTCACTTTCCACCCCTGGTGGTGAGTGGATCCATTGCTTATTGAAATCTTCCCTTACCTGTGGGTGCTGATGAGCCACACATTTGATTATCTGGAGATTTCCTTTCCTCTCGAATAGCTGAAAGGTTTGCCACTCATTTAAATGTATTAGTCTCTATCAGGTTTGTAAATCACTCCTCACCCTCTCACATTAGAACCAGCAAGTTCACAATCCCATTAGCTTAATGAGAAATTTTGATAATGAAGCTACACACACACACACACACACACACACACACACACACACACACCCCATGATCCCAGAGAAGAAAAATTCTAGTCATGTACAGGGATCTGTTCTCCTGAGCTCAATATTAACACCGATCATAAACCTCTTCTAGCAAGCAGGCAGAATTATCCTGATGAGCAGAAGGAGGAAAGAGAGAACTTTAAAAAGAAAAAAAAACTCTTTAAGATTTTCATCTCTCACCTGGTAGATTCTATCCCAAAGTCTTTGCCTTCAACATGGTTAATAATTTTAAAGAGGCATGCTTCAGTAGTGACATGAAAGCCCACAATGCATTTCTTCTAGCAGTGGGTAAACTGCCTTCGGGAATACACAGAGCCCGAGCACACCTAACTCATGTGGCTTAGAGGACCCCAGGCTATGAATCTACAGAGGGTGTGGCTGCTGGTGCAATCCTGCCTCCTGAAGTGTACTCGATCTCAATGATTGGGATGTGAACTCTGAAAACAACATGTGATTTTTCCACTCAAAGCCAAGAGAGGAAAAGAGAATTTTACCAAGACCTCAGCCCAGATGAATGGCAGAATGTCAAAGGAGAGCAGGAGAATTAATAAACAGCTCAATAGTGGAGGTACAGCAGTCATCTGAGTAGGCAGACTGGCCCTACACATCAATCACTAGCACCTCTGTGGAATTAGCTAGGAACAGCTGCAGAGCAGCTGCCTTCCAAGGTGGGTGAAGCTGAAAGGCACTGAAGTTTCACTAGTGAATAAACAGAGTGAAATAGAAAAAGTAATAGAAAAACTTTATTAGCTGGAACATCAGGAGAAAGTTCACCCCATCTTGAGTCTTCCAGCGTGGAGTACAGAGGGCAGGGTGGGGGGCTGAAGCGACAGAAAAGGTGATGGAAAGAGCAAGATCCTCAGAAAATAAGCCTTGTAATTTTATCTGTAGTCAGAAAGGATCTTATAAGAACGAGATTGAAAATTGAGGGAATGAAATGGAAGGGGTATGTGACTCAGCTAGCAGGACATTCAGAAATGGAATAGCAGAGGGAAAGGTCAGAGATGGTGGATGAAAGGGAGGGAAGGAAGGAGGGAAAGGGGGAGAGAGGAGGAGAGAGGGAGGGAGAGAAGGAAAGAAGGACTCAATAAAAACAGAATACAACTGAAGGCCAAACAGATTTGTAGTCTAGCCACACAGTGGGCCTGAAATCTTTCTAGTCTACAAATATGTTTCTCTTTCCTACCTACCATTTGGGCATGACAGTGCCCAGAAAGCTGTGGCAGAAAACTGTTTTGAAAGGCTCTTATTTGAATCTTTCAGGAGTACAAACTCCCTGGATTTTCCTGTTCCTAGGAACTGCCAGGCTCAGGCAGTAACCACTGAGTGCAGAATTGGTCTGACTACAGCTTCAGAACCATGGAAAGCTCCATGTGCTTTCCACCCCTGGAGTTCAAGTGTGGAAGCAGGCATGCCAGCTCTGGGAGGGGAAAGAACAGCTGTAAGTGACTGAAGTGGCAGGAGCGAGGTCTCCAGCATGTGAATACAGCCATCTTCCCCACAACACTGTCCACAGCATTCAGTACCCCATAGCCAGACATCTGAAGGTGCAGAATGCTTATGGCCTGCCCCACCCAGTGCTGAGACACTGAGCAACAGCTAAAGGTAATCAATGCCATCTCTGCCCACATAGTCAGAGTTAGCATTATAATGAAATGGAGAAAAACTGGAAACATGTCCTTTAAAATCAGGAATGGTACAAGGGTGTACACTAGTGTAAAGGTCCCTTTTGGCACACTTTACCTGTTCCAGCTCTTCTACTCATCTGAATTGTGAGAATCCCTTTTAAGTTGGTGCCTGGCTTATAGTGATAGGGAAGTGTTTGTCTGATCACTATCTGTGGTATCCTAGAACTCTGTAACAAGAAGGCCATGAATCCATCCATCCATCTATAAACCATCCATCCATCCATAAACCATCCATCCAACCTTAAACCTGCAGAACCATAAGCCAGAATGAACCTCGTTTCTTTTTTCAGCAACAGGATATGACTAAGATGGAGACCCATAAAATACCAAGGATGATTTGATTTTATATGCATATATCCAAGAACATTGGATTAAACTAGCCTTCTCATATGCTTTATGTAACATAATAGTTGTGAGAATCTCTGCTCATCCTCAGTGGGCCTTTAGCTAACATATAACTATGAACTATGTAACTTCTGTCTTCTCTTGTTAGGGACAGGACAAATGAGCTATCTCTTTGCTGTATCATATACCATTGGAAACATAAGATTACTGTAATTATGACCTGTGCTGTTTGCTTTTCTAAGAGAATTAAAGGACCCTGTGTTCTAAAACCAATTTGAAATTGGCCCACTATATCAGAAGCATAATTTCCAGCCATAATATAATACACCGCAGTCACTCCATTCATTCCTTTGTCAGTTTGCTCTCCCATTCTTCAACATTATCCATTCCTATTCTTAGTTGTCCTTTCAAAGATGAAAACAGACTGTTATAAAAGAAGCTGACACACTCTTCTCCTGGTACAATTTATTGGTTTAAATATTTTATAAGTGACCATTTGAGCTTTTAAGGTAAATAAATGCATGAATTAGACAATTTCATAATGAGTTACATAAATATAACACGAATGGTTAATTCCATTTTGTTAGAAGAATCCTAGTGTCCATCAATTATTTTTTCATATACAAATTCACCTTTTTCTGCAATCTGTACATATAAAGACTGCTGCATCATGAGACATGCTATCTACACTGAGCATGGCGAGATAATTACAAAGAAATGTAAGTCCATACATGTGGTACTACATAAAGGCAGAGAAGATACAGTGGGTATTTATAA
The DNA here is from genome assembly GCF_023159225.1 of Perognathus longimembris pacificus. NCBI lineage: Eukaryota > Metazoa > Chordata > Mammalia > Rodentia > Heteromyidae > Perognathus > Perognathus longimembris. Next base: position 110,353,471 of record NC_063163.1, read on the forward strand.
TTCTGTGCTTAATGTGTACACAATAAGCTAGGACATGTACTGTGATTCTTAAACCTAGCATTTGAAATGAGGCATATATCAGTATTTTAATGAGAAAAAAAAACAAGTTTCTGTAAAACCATAATAACAGATAAGGGAAAATACTTAAAAATAGAATGTGAAACATTAAATGAAACTTTTGGCACAGATTTAAAAGATGCATGAAAAACAGGTTGACATTTCAAAATAGATGTAATTTAACCATGCCCTACATACATATTAGTATATTTACTAGTATCATTTGATGTCATCGTACTTTGTGATAACTAGCTTTTTTTTTAAAGAAATGATTCACAAAGTATAATCTGATAACAAAATTGCAGATGTACAATATTATTTACAGCAAGCCAAGCCAAATATTTGGACTCATGAGATCACAGCAAATAAATTGGCCAAAATATTAAAATATCTCTGGTTATCAGATTAGACAAAAACTACCCCATGCAGAGGAAGCTAATGAAGGCCTAGCATAGAATAACTATATATGTTAATTAATTTTGGAAAGCTATTTATTAGTATATGCTGCCTGAATGCTCAGTAGAAGTGTATTGGCTGTTATTTTGTGCACTGAAACGAGCAGGATGCTTGATTACTGAAACAAGACCCTTTGGTTTTGTAAGATGGCTACTCACAGTTGGAGAGTCAGAATTCAGGTAGGCTGATTCTTTTGAAATGAAGAATGATATGTCTTGTTTAAGGAATGCACTTCATCGGTATATTTTAAAAGCTTAATGAAGAAGTTTTATCATTTGATTGCTAAAGCTACAATGTAGTTAGGGATAGCTGGTATCAAACTTTAGACTTTTTCCGGAAGCAAAACTCTAGGGCTTTATTTTTTCCTAAATAGAATAAAGCTATAACATCCAATTCCAAAAATCTTTCTGTGGACTGTTTTGTAAGGACCCCTCCTAACTTTCCTAGTCGTTGTATGTAAGGTACTGTGACAATGGCATTCAAGCTCCACATAGTTGGAATAGCTGCTTTCCACAGAAGTGTTGGTGGCCTGGAACTCTTGCATATTGGGGGAAATGGTACCTAGGAACTTATGTATCATAACTGTGGAGGTTCGTGTTGGTTTCTTCTGTCTTCCTTACCCATAACTCTTCTACTTTACAATTGCTTTAAAAAGCCCTTCCCAAAGAAATAAAAGTAGTGAAGGTATTGGAAGTCACATTTCTTCTTCTGAACAAGCATTAAAACTTACTCTTAATTTTGAGACAAAGGCTCCTTCTGATGACATAACAGCACGAAAGGAAAATAATCAGTACCTTCTTTATGAGTGTCCATTTATGAAGACACTGCCTGTTGTTACTTTCTTCTGTTTTTATATATTTAAAATCATTTAGAAAATAAAATAAATAAAAGTCAATTGATGGAGTTATCTCCTTTGAAGTTTTTAGCTTTCCTGAATTTTTCACACCCCTTTCTACCTGATAAGTCTTAAGATTTCTGAGGTGCATAAAGTCTAAATAAGGAAAAGAGGTAAAAACTTAAAGAATTTTGTGGTGGGCATGTTTAGTGGTAGAGCACATGCTTAGCATGCACATGGTTGTAATTCCTAAAATCTTAACAATTAAACAGGATTAAAGGGAATTCAACTATTGTCTCGTATAGGAACAATCTAGAGTATTCTTGCGTGACTTCACATTAAGGAACGTGACAAAAATAACTTTTTAATATTTTGAGAATGAAAAAAAAATTAAGTTCAAAACTTACACTATTATAATGTTGAGGGGGAATTTCTTAAAATTCTTTTCCTCATTATTACTCTTGTAATTGATATTGGATTTATCAAATGAGATATTGGACTTAGCAAATATGTGAATGAAATCACAATCATAGAAATGGTTTCATTTTCCCTGAAAAGTAAATGGCTTTGGATTGGAATTTATAAATGACCAATCATTTGATAAATGATTTTAAAAAGTGATTGAAGCTGAGTCATTTTGTACTCACGACAATGGAAATGGGTTGATTCTGATGAATAGGTCAAGAAAGCAGTTAAAAGCATGTATGTGAAAATGGGCTAAAACTTCAAAGCCAGAAGAGCAGAGAAATGTGAGATATTCTGTATATTGCTTTTTTACCATCGTGTAGACTTATAAAATTGATAGCAAATGTTTTCAGACCCTCAAAAGGAACTCATGCACAATAACATATCAATCTGAGTTACAAAAGGGAACCCAGGGAGCAAGACAGAGTGCCCAGCGCACCTAAGGAACACAAGTCATGTTTGATCTATTTCTCCTGTTAGCACATTGTTTTGTTTTGGTTGACCATGGGGCTTGAACTCAGGACCTGGGTGCTATCCTTAAGCTCCTCTTGCTCAAGGCTAGCACCCTACCACTTTGAGCCACAGTGCTACTTCTGGTTTTTTTGGTAGTGAATTCGAGATACGAGTCTCACGGGGACTTTTTAGCCCAGGTTGGCTTTGAACCACAATCCTCAGATCTCAGCCTCGTGAGTCACTAGGATTACAAGTGTAGACCACCAGCGCTTGGTAGCACATTGTTTTTAAAAAAACATTTTCCTATAGATAGAAAAATCTTTCCCCTCAGTCTTTAGGTGTCTCTAAATTAAGACATTTGTAGAATCTAAAGATAGAAGATTGTCAAAAAAAAAAAAAAAGAGTGACTTTGAGACTTTTGGAGGAAATGCTTAAATCCAATGAAAATAATCACAAGTATGTTTCTTTTACAGACCTTGTAGTCTTCTGGAAGCCAAGATCCCAATTTTCATAGTCACTTCCACCCCCATCTGAGCTCTGCTAAGTACTTACCTTCTCTTCCCTACCTCAGAAGTCAGCATAGGGCTTAATCATTTGAAAGTGGAAAAGGAAGGCCCCAGCCCAAATAGTGAAATGCTATTGTCATGTACCTTATAAGAACTATGAAGAGGGGCTGGGGGTATGGCCTAGTGGCAAGAGTGCCTGCCTCATATACATGAGGCCCTGGGTTCGATTCCCCAGCACCACATATACAGAAAATGGCCAGAAGTGGCGCTGTGGCTCCAGTGGCAGAGTGCTAGCCTTGAGCAAAAAGAAGCCAGGGACAGTGCTCAGGCCCAGAGTCCAAGCCCCAGGACTGGCCAAAAATAAAAAGAACTATGAAGAAACCAAGAGGGAGAAGAAAGGAAGGGGAGGGAAGAGGAGGAAGAGGAAAAGAAAGGAAGGAGGCAAGAGAGGAAGAAAAGAATAGAGGAGATAAGGATTCTGCCAAGCTTTCAAGGCCTAATTATTTTCTTACACATAATACCTACACATACAACCCATCCCCACTCATTTTTACATTCACCAAGAGTCTTAATTCAGACATAAAACCAAACATTACTGGCAGTTAAGTTACAACCTCACTTGATATTTGGACTCCTGAGTTCTCATTACCATAAAGGCTATACTAATATTTAATTAGATCCTGTAGCAAATATTGATGGAAGACATCATACTAAATTTTTCCAAACACAAATTCTGTTGTGATGGACATATATGAGAAGTTCTTTGAGTTCCTTTAAATATTCATTCTGATTAGCATATTTATTAAGTTCTTTGTTTTATCAGAGTTTTGACATGCTGAGTCTATTGCTCATGATATTTTGTTGAATATGAATTCTGTTGATTAAAAAGAAATCAATTATCTACAGTAATACTTTCAGCTTTCTCCTAGGTTAACAAAGAGATGCAAGCATCATTTTATTGTATACAAATATGGCCTTTTATCTTTTTTCCTGCTATATCTTTCTGTCTCTTCATTGCGCTCTAGCTGAACCCAAGTAAATATATTAAATGAGTATAAAATGGGACATCCCTATCATCAGGTATTTACATGTCAGTAGAAGGATTCTTTTAGACAGAGTAAAAAAAGTATTTTAAGGATCAAAAGATAAGGCAGTAGCACCTATTAATCTAGGTCACCAAGTTACATAATAAATGAAAAGGATGGATTTTACAAGTTCTCCATGACACACTTGAAACAAATTTTAAAAGGTATGAATAATAATTTCAGCTGTCATCCACTAAGAATTCTTCATACAAGAGCAAAAGTTAAAGAATTTTTTTCTAAAAATCACCCCTGAATTACTTTAGATAATTATACAGTCCTGTAGTGTTTATCCAGACCTCCTGGCTAAGAGGAAGATCTATCATCAGAGATAATTTGTTCTTCTTGACAATCTTTTCTGGGCAAAGACTAGCCAAAGTAATTTATCTGAGAGGCCAAGCCAAGGAGAGGTTTTGATTTCTGTGTGATCATTTATACTGATAAAATTTACTTTATAAGGGTTTCAACTAAACTGCTGAGGAAGAAAATGGAAAAAAAAAGAAAAAGAGAAAGGAAAAGGGCTTTCAAATGTTTAGACCCAAATGTAGTGATTCAGCATCTCAGTGGAGTCACATTCCTCTCAGTGTTGGCCTTGATAGTCTTTGTTCTGACCTATATACCACCAGACCAAACCAAATTGGAGAACAGCATGAGGAAGAATACAAGAATAGGCCTGAAAAAAATGACTTTATAGACTTTAGGGCACAAACCAAATATTTCCTAGTCTTTGTGATTCAATTTCCCTGGCAGTAGAAGATCTGATTTCTATAACGTCAAGAAGAAAAGAATGCACAAAATAAAGTCTCCTCGCTGAATGCTAGCTTTGGCCAAGCATAGAATAAGTAGGAAATGTTTTGCTTTCATATCACTTGCACACTCATTACTTGTTCTTTTATGCTAATCTTAGCAGGCTTTTCTGTGACCTATGGTAGGGCTGGTATTTGGCTGTCTTTGTTCCTTAAATCCAGATGTTCTGAAACCTCCGCTTACCTTTAACATCATAACCAAGACTGCTTCTCTCTGCCACCTTCAGAGAGCTGCTATTTATAGCATCCTGAGCCTCTAATCCGAGCTTCACCGAGGGGCACAGCTCCTTCCTAAAATGACTGAAAAATTGTTTTTCCTCTTATTTAAAGTAAGAGTGAACCCTAGTCGATTAAATTATTTGGCTTTCATTAAACCAGAGGTATTTATTATTTTTAAAAAACTGCCTCTCCTTTTATGAGTCTCTATATGTTCCTAAAGGAAAATTACATATTTCCTCAGAAATACCTGCCCACTTGCTTCCCTGCTTCGGCCCCTTTATTCTGGATTTGATGTATGGCTGACAGCAAGATGGCAAGAGAGTGTCTTTAAAAAGTGAGGTGATGTGGAGAAGCCATTTTACCCCAATTATCACCTTCTTGTTTCATTTAGACATAACAATTTTTTACAGTCCACAGCAAAAGAAGTATATATGTTTACAGGAATCACTTCTTTATCTCTAGAAAATGAAAAGGCTACAAAGATGAAATCTAAATGCTTTCCATCATTAAAAGAACAAGGAAACCAAAACAAGCTATTTGTTGGGGTCTGGGGGCTTGTACATGTAATCCTAGCTACGCAGCTGGCTGAGATCTGAGGACTGTGGTTCAAAGCCAGTCCAAGCAGGAAAGTCCATGCATTCTTCATGTCCAGTTAACTACCAAAAGGGCAAAAATGGAACTTGTGGTTCAAAGTGGTAGAGCACTATCCTTGAGCACAAAAGCTGAGGGAAAGCACCCAGGCCCTGAGTTCAAGCCCCAGGACCAATCCGCCAAACAAAAACAAATACAGATTGTTACTTAGGCTGAACGTTTGCCTTTTTCTTTTTTCTTATTTTCTGCTTCCAGATAATAAGCCAGACTATTTTCATCTAACATTAAAAATGATCAGATTGGAAGCTAGATGCATTAAGGACGAAGATCAATTCAGGATAATTTAATACACATCCAAATGAATTATCTTTCCTTGTTTATTAATGCACAAAATATGCTTAGTAAGAGTTTCAGCATTCTGTAACATGATATAGATAATTGTTGAAACTTTCTCAATACACCAACAATTTTGTTTGTTTTTTTTTAGTATGGTGATCCGAAATATGAGTAATAAGAAGATAAAGGTGAAACACAAGCAATACTCACTACTCTACTTGTTCAGATTCCTGATAAGAGGACCTCACCTCGAGAGGCAGTAATAAGCAGCAGCTATTGAAGAATAATGCTTATTATTCTAACATGTTAGATGTTTCATGTGGCTTATAGTAATATAATTTTCCAGTGGTGCTTTAAGAGTTTTTACTATGTGGAGTAAATTTAACTATTAGTGGACTGATTATTATTGGCAATGCCAAAATTGATTAACATTACTGCTCCCTTTCTTTGCTCTCCCTCCTCTTCTTCTCCTTCAATCCCTCTCTCTTCTTCCTTCTTTCCTCCTTCCTCTCTTCACTCCTTTTCCCTCCCACGCCTCCTCTCCCTCTCTCCCCCTTCCACCCTTCTCCCCCACCCACCTTCAGATTACATTGCACTCAGGGCCTCGCACTTTGCTGAGTAAGTGCTCTGATACTTGAGCCATGTTCCTAGTTCTTGTGCTCAGTTTTAGGTAGGGTCTCACACTTTTGTCCCAGACTAGACTCAGGCTATGAATCCTTCTCTCTTTTCTTCCTGAGTAGCCGAGATTTTAGGCATGAAACACCATTCTCATCCAATAAAACTACATTTTAAGAATGCTAAAAAAATTCAATTTGAAATTTGTAAGATATAGTATTTTTCAATGTGATGGCATAATCAGTCACATATTTGCTAATTACACAACTGGTGAGTTTCAAATGAAGCCAAAATACTAGTTTACACACTAACCATGTGTGAGTCACTATCACAAGAACAGTAATAATGAGCTCTTTTTTCATCTTTACTATTTCATGCTTTCAGCAAACTAACATTTGCATTAATTTGTCCCCAAATCCATCTCTCGTTCTACAAAGCCTACATTGTCAGTCAGCTCTTACAACCATTTTCTACTCTTGGTCACTGATTCACTCTTGCATGCTGCACAACTGGACATTACAAATACTATTCAAATCTCTTAGAGAGGAACAGAAATCATATATGATAGATATTTCTAAATTTTACACCAGAAATAATCTTATGAAATTAACCATTCTGTGGCAAGTTAATGTATGAGCAAATAACTTACTTCTGAGAGACACTGAGCATGTCATTTGGCCAGATTATATTTTTAATCTGAGTTTTCACTTGCAGTTCATTTTGCTATGGAATAGTGAGAAATCTTCAAAAAGTCCACACTGCCTACATTATTGCTTATATAAATCATGTCTCTAATTCACCAAAGGTTCAGTAAACTACACAGAAGCGCAAGTTTTATATGGCCTCATCAACCATGGCTTTAATTATTGCTTGAAGAGTTGTGGTTAAGGTATTGCTAGGAAGTCACTTTGGGATGAATGTATGATTCCATGTAAAAAAAAAAGTACATAGGGAGACTACATATTAAATGTATATCACTGTGTAACATAAAGATCAAAGCATCCAGAAGTAAGGCTGTCATTTCAATGCATGTTCGTGTCCTGAAGTTCATAGTTTATACCTTGGTGGTGAGGAACAGCAAATAGGATGTACTGCGCAGCTCTGGCAGTAATGAAGAAAATGGTCCATTGCTAGAATGCCAAATAGCCCTATAGTGAGCAATATTCATCCCTCATGCTTATGATATGTGTTGACTTCTGTCTCTAATAAGTTTAAAGATGCATGCTCAAAGAGCAGACGATAAGTCTGAAACCAAAGCTGAAATTAACATTTATGAAAGAAACAATGGCATGAGGCCCAGAGGGTTTCATTTTTCAAAATAACTATACATGAAAACATTGCTATCTCAGTCAGCCTGCCTTACTCTTAGTAATTAGGATCATTTTCACACTCTTGCATGATTTCCATGTCTGGCTGTATGTTAGAAGTACTTAGAGTGATTTTCTAAATGCAGACTCCTAGGCCTTACCTGAGATCTACTGACTGGATTCAGATCTCTGAAAGGAAAAGCTTAGCAATTTGCATCTCCAAAAATTCTCTAGGCAATTCTTCTAGAGCCAGTCAGTACTTCAAAGCAGGTCAGTTGAGACTCTGAACTAGCTCATTTCTTAAGGATGAGATGGTGCTGTTACTTAACTGAAGTTGTGAAATGGTCATCACATAGTAGGAATAAAGACACAAACTTAACTTCTCTACATTCCTAAGTTATCCCAAAATACTGTTCCTTTTGTTCACATAATATCTACTTTCAATAAAAACATATGTTCACACAAGCTAACAACATCCATTGCTTTTATTAGAAAACCACCTGATGCTATTAGAGTGATTATGACTCTTCCTGTTATCAGCGACATTGATAATGGAAGAATGGACAAAGGGATGGAACAGAAAGTGGCAGGACAACACCACTAGTTGCTTGAATCAAGTGTGAGGAAGGAATTTTGCACACTATCTCAATATGTTTTGACACGGTTATATTAATCCATATATAATATATTAGGATCTGTTATATCTGTTCTTCATTCACCACCAAAAGGATTCTGAGCTTGAGTTCATAGCAAAGAAGAGTATGCCCATATAACACTACATTTTATTCTATCAAGTTAAGACAGCTAATGCATATCTGCTGGTTGTGAATTAGGTCTAATTTATGTCAAAAAGTACCCATAAAATCATCATCCACATTGGAATATGTTAAGTTTTAATCATTAAATCTTTCTTGCATTAGGATTTGGGGGCTATCTCTTGTGAGACATGCATTTGGAAGTCTCTGAAATGACATAATTATGTATTTACAGTTCGATGATCTAATAATAGAAATAACTAAGCACAACTATAGATGCTTGTTTATAGACTTGAGTTCCTAGGATTTATTGGCTGAAAGATATCGGCATATTCATTCATGCATACGTAATTCCAAAGACACATTTTCAGAAATTGCATGAAGTTCTTGGAGTCAGATTGTACTTTATAAGAGATTGTACTTTGGAGTCAGATCATACTTTGAAGAGATTGTGCTTGGAGTCAGGTTGTACTTGGAAAAGGAGAAATTGTAGATGTTAGCAGTGTGCCAGCACATGCCACAAAATCAAGTCGCTGTGACTCGGCGCTGGAACTATGTGCATTCATCTGTCTGGGCATCAGCAACTTTTTCTGGGGCTCTGTCAGGCTCAGAAGTGGAGAGAAAAAAAGAGCTTGTGTGATAGGCCAGGACTTGAGGGGATGAGAAGGATCCAAGGATAGCATGCAGCATGGGAGGGTCAAGGATGAACAAGGTCTTGCTCAAACCACATGGCAAGATGGACCCTAACTATCCATCCTAACCCTCCACACTTGCATCAGCCCTCAACAACCTTATTTGCTGCTGGCCACAACCCAGCTCCTTCTTAATTCTTCACAACGTTAGACCCATTACAGTATTCTGACCAGCAGCAAGATGGTTCTGTATGGAAAGAAATTCTTGATGGTGTTCGAACATCTCTGCACTAGCATTCCCCTCTGTCTCTAGTCATTTGCTTTCTTGCTGGAGCTTTTTGTTGTCATTGTTTTGGTTTGTTTTTTGAGGAATTTACAAATTTAAAGCCTGGATGAACTTGTGAATGAGATTTTAAGTTGTTTACTGCCTTGTTTTGCTCTGTTTTCTCTGGGGAGGCCCAGCCTTTCACAACAAATGACACCATAGCTACTGGACATGGGTGGGAATTATGAATTCAGGGCTGATTCCACAGAGCCATTCTCAAGCTCCAATTCTACTCAGAATCAGTATCAAAAGGGAAAGCCAAATTAACTGGAAACAAAATTAGATGAGATGAATATAGAAGCAGATTTTAGATAGTTTGGATATATTCTCAGGCTCTATCTTTTCTACATTACCAACTAACAGATCCAATTTCTGAGGCATGTTATTACTCCTTTTTTTAAAATTACGGCCATTGTTACCTATTTATTAAGGTCTATAATTCAGATAGAAGCAGGAAGCTTTGAGTAAATATCGGGCAATTTTGATTTTTTATTGTAGATTTGTTGGCAAATGACAGTACTATCTAATTCAAAATGATCTTTAAACTATTCCTTTGGAGTAGGTTAAGCACACTGCACCATTTTAAGATAAATTCTTTCTAACCTACCAGACTAAAATGCATACTATTCCTGATGGTTTGTGAGTAAATGAGGATGTTGTAGAGGTATTAGTCAAAAATCACACAAATACTATCATACTGTTACAATCACAGTTCCCAAGATAGGCTATGTGGACTGCACTGTGTAAGACAAATAAAAATATAGGACTTTTTCACAGCTTCTATACTTATGACTGCAGCCACCAAGAACAGACATTTCATACATTGCAAACATATATAGTAAACAGTGGAACTATAATAGTTAGGGAAAAATGAGAACAATGAGACAATCTTAAAATATATATATTTGGATTATAGTGTATGAAAAATGTAGGTTATATCTGGTCCGTGATATATAATAGGCCTCTAGCATGTTCTTCATTGACTTCTTCCTCATGTAATACAGAATTGGTGATTCATCCAATAAATTGAAAGTATCTACACAAATTCTTCCCTCCAGGTCAGATTTCCAACAATGTTTTAAAATGTAGATACTTCCCAAAGATGTTCTTAAGTTGCTGGGAGAATAAGCATGTATTTGGAATAGCTGCTTAGGCAAATCCTTTTACAAAAGGAAGAGACATAAATCAGATGGTTCTCAAATCTTCTCTTCAAGCCTTGTTTACCAAGCACATGGTTTCACAAGGAAACATTTGTCAATTAAAGACATCACAATAAGCTCTAAGTTATGGCGCAGAATAAGCAGAAATGACCTCAGTGAGCCTGGCTCTCTCTCCATGCCTCTGTCGTGGAGAGCTCTACCTTGGCTGGACCTTTTCTAGTAACAGCATGAGGTTAAAAGTGCTTCTGGGCTCTTCCATCCCAACACCCTGCAACCCTTACATGTCCCCTGTGGAGCAGGTAGGTTCACATGTCAGTCTCCTGAAGCAATTTCAAAGCAATGGCCAGCATGAGCATACCCTGTTCTCAGTTCACACAGCCTCCCATACACATCCTGCCCTTCTGTCCCCTTGTGGTGGAAAGCAGACCTAGGCCCCACCCAAAAAGGACAGAAATGGATTGAGAGAGCTCCAGGTCTGTGTCCTGCCTTCTCCACACAAAGAGCCCCCTCCACTGCAGTGTCCTCAGAACTCCTGGGGGTGAGAACAGACTTCAAAAGATCAAGGAGATTGTGATTATAACAAATATTCTGCCTGTCTGTAAATATTTCTGACTTATATACACAGAAAGAGGTTAACTAAACCTGACAGGCTACATTGGAAATCAGCTTATAGCTATATAGTATATCTAGTATATAGCTGTATATCTATACATACACTTATATAGCTACATTATAACTGAATCACAATACAACCAAAATCCCTGAAAAGAAAAGAAATATATTGCATTCAGCAGAGAGAGAAAGAGAGAGCTGCCAGCAAGGACCCCCTGGAGTGAGAGAGAGGACACCCACTCCAGCCTTCAGGAAAACACCCAGCACTCCCTGTTCCTTCAACTCAAGTAGAAATGGAAGCTTGTACCTTGGATCCCAAATAGGCAAACTCTGGACACATTGTACTCCTAATCTCAGAGTGAGCCTATAATCCTCTTTTCATGCAGTGTTGATAATGGGACCAGGTTTTATGTTAGTAAAACATGCAACCTAACTCCAGTATCTCCTTGTTCAGCAGGTGATCCCTACTTAGTGTTCAGAAGGGTGATTCGCCGAATTTAAAAGCCACATTAAGTCAAACTGCAAACATTCTTTTCCTAAAAATAATAATCATTCTCAACGTGATAAGATGCATTTCTTTGCAATAAGAAACAATATTCTTGGTAAAATGACCTGGCAATATTTCTTTCATCATAAGTGACAGAATGGAGCCATTTGTTTTTGGGAGTGGCAATCAGCTTGTAGGAGAAATCAGCTGGAGAAGTTACAAGGGTGCTGTATATTAGAATGCTGTTTAATGTTGTACAAAAATATCTGTATTTATAAGTGCTTATTTGGAAGGATTCACTATGAAGCCAAACATTTCCTTTTAACTGATAGTGTGTTTGAAGACCACAAAAAAACCTCTCCCCCATATCTTTGTTACAGACAATAATCTGCTACTAGGAAATTCCATTTTTCTCTGGAGTCCACCCCACATAAATGAAATCTGAAAGATATATTTACTCAGCAGACGTACAATGGTTTTCTTAGCAGTTGAAACTCTTGGTTATATGTATTCTCTGTCCAAGTGCTAATCTCCCTAAATAAACCAAATGAGATTAGATTAGTAGGTTAGCATTACATAATACCCCAACCAAACAGGAGCAGATTCTGAAAAATCTAATAATGCTGTGTGAAATGCAATTATCTAGAAGAAGAGGTATGTATAAAAAATAGGTAATATCCCTCAAATATTTTGCTGTGTTGGCCACACCACCGAGGTGCATTGTATGAAAATGTCTGTTCAGAAACACAAAGTTAGAAAAGAGTCCGGATCTACCAAGGTCACTAAGATAGCATGATGATGCTCAAAACTGGCTCTCCAAAGTGGTACAAATATACAAGGGAAGCGATCTGCATGAGTGGCAAGCACGAAAACATGGAGCTTTTGATTGGTTAATTTTGAAAGGGGGCCTTTGTACTTGTAATTAAAATATATATATGCCCCCCAAAATGCTCACAGAGATGACACATTTCATTCCCTCACCCCACCCTCCAGCTATTTATATTGACAGTGGTCCCCCACTTGTTCAAGGATTATTGCCTGGCATGACACAGAGATTCCTCTGCTTTGTCTCCACAAAGCATTGGAAGAGCAAAACAAACTCCCTCCACCCTTCCTGTGGTGACTCCGGTTGCGGGCTTGTGCTTTTGGGAGGAGTCTTTGATCTTGTAGCAGGTCTCAGAGGCTTGTCTCCCGAAGGAACATGGTGCCGATGTTGTAAGAGACCTTCTTGATTCTCGATGAAGAGAGGGAAGGTTTCGGTGGCTTTGGTCCAGTCCTTACCTCCAGGAAATAGCAGATCCCAGGGATTTCCTTGGGAAAGTTATCTGGAAGTTCTTCACGGGACCGAGGAATGAAGGTGAAACTTTCCTCTCGTTTTAATAATCTAAGGACAGAACACAGATCACGTGAATCAAACAGCAGGGCCAGTGTGAATAAGTAGAAATTTCCAAAGTTCAGGAAGCTAGCTGGTCCATGACTGGACACTCACGTGAGCATCCTGATTTTTTTCTTTTTTTTTTTTAACTGTCAAAGTGACATAGAGAGAGGTTACAGTTTCATACTTAGACCTTGGGTTCATTTCTTGTACTGTTTGTGACCTCCTCCCTCATTCCCCCTCCCCCTTTCCCCTTCCCCTCTCCCCCCATGAGTTGCTGAGTTGGTTTACACCTAATGCTTTTGCCAAGTATTGCTTTTGGAGTCGTTTGTCTTTTTATCCTTTGTCTCTTGATTTTGATATTCCCTTTCATTTCCCTAGTTCTAATACCAGTATATACAGTATCCAGTGTACTCAGATGAGATATAGTGATATTTCTTTATGTAGACTTCAAACCATAGAAAGTTGTTATGACTCAGGAAATACCCCTTTGTGTTATTTAATGATAGAATAACCATCAAGCTTTCCATAACACTACTTAAAAATACATTTAGGTGTGGTGTCTTCATAAACAGCACCTTTGGAAAAATAGGTGCTCAATTTTTATTTTTCCCCCTAAAATAAAGGGCTAAAAGACAAGGCTTTGTTTCAAATAGGCAGGATTTACTCAGTCTGTCTTGAAAGTCTGCTCAAACTTTAGTGTGCTTTTTTTTTTCTGTTTTGTACACCCTCAATAAGCTTTAAACATTTGTTCTGTATGTCCAATACATAAATCAAGTATTTAGCTTTGTGGAACATTTCATGACTACTGGGTCTGGTTATTGATTTCTAGCAACAAAAATCTAGTAAATTTCCCCTAGCTTACTAGCATGTACCGGTCTAAAATACCTTTTTTAATGTTATGTATTTATTATTATTATTAAATAGTTTTACAAGGGAGGTGTTGTGTTAACAGCAGTTTATGGATACAGCGCATCTTCATCTGTGTCACCCCTTCAACAATTTCACACACACACACCCTTGGACTCTTCCCTTGCATTTATTTATAGTATTGTGGTATATTCAATGAATTCTTCATTGTATTCTTTCCCCTCCTTCCCTTCATTGTCTCTCCCTCGCCCCTGCCCCGACCACTGCAAGCACTAAGTTCTTGGTGTTTATTTCGTTGGGCTTCCCTTCCTGTCACTTTAGAAACTCTCTTTAGAGTGTTCACATTGAAGATTTATGCTTTAAACTTATTGCTGAGAGCCACCAAAGATTCTGTTTGATTCCCCTAACTACCTGCATGGCCCTCACATTCCATTTAGTTCAACAACTCTTCAAGGACTGCTCTCTGTTCTCCAAGAAAATCTCCTGGACATTCTTGTGAATGTAATCAGTATAACAACACCTAAAAAGGGTTGGTCAACCAAGATGCAAACCAGAAATAAAAGAAGAGCAAAGCCCTCCATAAAAATAAAGTTAAAAACAAAATAGTGCCACAAGAAAGCAAGATACAAGGAACTACAGAATTCCAGAAGAGGAATACTTTTAACCATGGGAGGACCATAAAGATTTTGTGGACATGATGGTATCTTAAGTTCAGAATTTCAACAAGAGAATATGACAAACAGAAGACATCCATGATGTCTTACAATCATGGATACTTTTTGACCATGAAAAATAAAAATGGATACTGCCTCTGAGAATACTTGTGAATGATGACTGGAAAAAAAAAAAAAAGGTTACCAGCTACTCCAGATGCCAGGACTTTGAAATAATTCACTGCATTTTGGCTGGCAGGAAACTCTTTGCCACACATTGATTTCCTGACACTTTAAATAAATCTCAAGGACAGAGCTGGAAAACATCGGGATGACAGCTTTTATAGGATTTCATTCTTTTATCCAAGTAAACATTTTGGTGTCGATAAATTAAATATGGTTTTAAAATTCAATCCAAGTGGACTGCAATTCCTGGGACACCCAGGAACTGGCTGGTGGTCTTTGTGTGTGTGAGCACCAAAGTGCAGTATTCAGATGACTTCCTGTAGAGCAGTTCTGACAAAAAGGAATGGAGTTATAATATGTAACCTATTCTTGGGGATATTTTCTTCTTCAAATCATACTTCAAGAGAAATATATGAAATGTATTAATTGGAATATGGTAGGTTCAAGAGAGAACTCAAATAATGTAATTCCTTAGAGAAGCAAAGTATAATTCTTTAGAAAGGCAAAAGTAAAGTCAAAATTCAGCAAAACAAAAACACCAGAAGTGAATGCTCAAAAGGGGTGGGGTAGGGCCACAGGGAAAGGGGTAGAAAAATGAAGAAGAGATGAGAGGGGTATGCAGTCAAGATTCCAATGTACATCCTACAAAATGAAGAAGATGAGAGAGTGGATGGGTAGGGGAAGGATGGGTGAGAACATTGAAAGCAGTGACATTGATCAAGTCACATTGTATTCAGGAACTGCTTTGTTCAATGGCGACTGCTTTATGCAACTTCTTAAAGATAATCTTTTAAAGAGACATGTATAAACCATAGCTTGGCTATTCACAAAGAGGCAAGAATTTGGTCTTTTATTCCACATAATTTTTCCTTTCAATTCTCTCCTTTGATTCAGTTGCTAATTAGGGAAGCTATTTAAGAATGTCATCTAAGAGATTAATCACAAACTTGTTTACTAAGTACTTGACACTGCTCATTAAGTAGTTCTCTAACACTAAGTTACATCCCTATCCCTCATTTTTTTTATAGATAGGATCTCTTTCTACAGCTCAAGCTGGCTTTGAACTTTCTAAGGTAGCTCAAGCTGGCCTTAACTCTCAATCTTCCTGTCTCCACTGCCAATTCCTAGGGTTACAGTCATAAGTCAGCATGTATGGCCTTCACTAAGATGCTTTAGAACTAAAGCAATAGATATCATACACTTTTTCCAAGTCTTTCCATTTCCTTACAAATGGGACAATGCCTTTCTTTCTGGTGGAACAGTAGAATTCCATTATGTATATATACCCCACTTTCTTGATCTGTTCATCCACTGAGGGGCATCTAGATTGACTGTCCATATCTTAGCTATGGTAAATAATGCTGCAATGAACATGGTTGTGCGGTGGCTTTAGGGGTAACTTGGTTTGTGGTCAGTTGGATAAATGCCCAAAAGAGGAATCGCTGGGTCATGGGGAAGCTCTATGTTTAGTCTTTTGAAGAACCTTCAGACTGCTTTCCAGAATAGTTGAACAAGTTTACATTCCCACCAACAGTGTAGTAGCATTGTCTTTTGGCCACATCCCCACCAGCATCTGTTATTATTTGTTTTCTTGATAATGACCATTCTAACTAGGGTGAGGTAGAATCTCAGTGTTGTCTTTATTTGTTTTTCTTTTATGGCCAGACATGATGAACCTCTTTTCATATGTCAATAGGCCATTCTTTCTTCTTGGAAGAAGTCTCTCTTTAATTCTTTAGCTTATTTATTAATTGAGTTGTTGGTTCTTTGAGGATTTCTTTTTGGGGGATTTAATTTTTTGAGCTCTAAGTATATTTTAGATATGAGGCCTTTGTCTATTGTGTTGGGGGAATCCCTTATCAAATATTAGGTGGCTGCAGGTCTGTGCATTTGTTTCTGGGTCTTCTATTCCATTGGTCCTCAGGGCTATTCTTGTGCCAATACCAAGCTGTTAGATTTGTAATACAGTTTGAAGTTTTGAATTGATAGTCCTCCAGCACTGTTCTTAACAGATAGCAGAATGCAGAGCACCTTACAGAGCAGAGGGCTACAAAGGATATGTGGGCAGTAAAATTTTAAAGAATTTGAATGTCTTTAATATATTTAGTTCATTTTACTCTCTGCCTGATTCTTTTGGCCATGCATTCAATTCTTGCTTAGAAATAATTTTCCCTTCAGTATTTGGCTCTTAAAAAGATAAATACTAAGCCAGGCACTGGTGGCTGAAATCCCAGCTATTTAGGAGGCTGAGATCTGAGGATTGCTGTTCTAAGCCAACCCATGCAGAAAAATAAGTGAGATTCTTATCTCCAATAAACTACTCAAAAAAAAAAGCCAGAAGTGGTGCTGTGGCTCAAGTGGTAGAGCACTTGCCTTGAGCAAAAGAAGCTCAGAGACAGTGCCCAAACCCAGAGTTCAAGCCTCAGGTCTGACCAAAAAAAAAAAAAAAGTTAAATTTTATTCTGTTTAATAATCCAATAGATCTAAACATTTTATATTTGTATATAACTTTTATATTCATTGCAATGACTAATACTGGAAGCTTTTAAACCTTGTGTTGTAACAAGTTGTGCCATTCACATTTGGAATTTTTATGGTATTTATTTGATCATTTGTCTATAATTTTTCTTTATATGGTTTCTACTCAGTCAGATATTGGACTTGGTAAAGTGCTCATCCAATCTGTTCTCCTTTCTCTGATTACTCATTTTTATATAGTACAATCTGGAAGGTTGCCTCCATCATTGCAATCTGAAACTTCAAATACTACATGTCTAGTTTCCAGGAGCTCATTCTTCTTATATGATCTCTTCTCTTATTGCATAGCTGTGAGTATATATAATTTCCAGGAATTCTCTTTTATTCTCTCTCTTGTCTCTGCTTCCTCCAAATTGTTTATGGACTCACTTTTGCTGCAATGCTTGCTATGTGCTTGTCTGTTTTGGTCCCTTTCTTCCATACCAAAGGCATTCAAAACATGATTAATAGCTTTTAAATTTCTTCCTACTTAAGCAAGTCATTAGGTAAAGACTAGAAGCTTTATGTATGGCAAGATCAATGAAATTATGAGTGCATCTGACAATCAGCACTCCCAAATACCAGCATGTGTAGTATCTTCCCTTAGGGCCATTTCATTCACAACATAAGGTACCCACCATTCCTATGGAATGATGGCTTCTGATATTCTGGAAGTTGGATGGCTAAGAATCTCACTCTTCAAAGTAAAAACCTTTATGCCCCTATGTTTAACAGTGTTAATCTATAGCCACTTTGGTTCAATATTTCAGGAGAACAAATCTGTCATACCCTTCTAGAAGAGTTCGTTTTCCTCCAAAAATATATCTTCTCCTTATTTATAAGTGATAAAGTTTTAAGTACATGTTTCCTCAGCAAGAAACTACCTTTCACCATATTTCTTGTACCACGGGTTTTGAGACAGTAATTACATCCTACAAGTCGATGTATTTGTCCATCACTGGAATGGCAGAAGTGAGGTAGAATGTGCTTCCCTTGACAATTGACAATCCACACTGGCAGCCAATATTGGCGTTTGACAGAAGCAGGCTCCAGTTCCAAACTTCCTCAATGTCATGAAAATGGCTAAGTACTGGTGAACTTTCTATGCAACTTCCTAGTAACAACAATGTAAAAGTCAGGCATCTAAGTTTTCAGTTTCCAGATGTTCAAAGGCTGGTGTAGCTTGAAACCTGCACTGTGGCCACAGAGCTAGCCTAAGTAGCCAGTTCTATATTTTAGGGTTCTAATTTCAAATTAGCCAGCCTAGAATCTGCTCATTTGTCCCTTCTAATCACTAGTAAGCACATCATTCCCAATATTAAATTCCTTTCTACTTAAAATACCTAGAATGGTTTCTATGCCTTGTACTTTTTCTTCTTCTTTTGGAATTTACCTTGGTTATATATAGGACCTTGTATTTTATTTCTCTGATTAAGTGTGTGTGTGTGCGCACACACACACACACACTTAGGCAAATAGACTGATATACAAACTCAGAGTGACTGTTTGTTTCTAAGCTGCAACTTCCCCTTCCCAGTATAGGACAAGAAATTTCAGTATTTTTCTCTCTACTGTTGTACCCTTTGCATCTTACTTATTATTCCACTGTCAAATCCAATGCCAAGAAAGAATTATAAATTGTTCATACTTTTGCATAATTTACAGGGTTTTATTTTGGGGGAGGTGGGATTTGCCGGTAGATGGCTTGAACTCAGGGTCTCATGCTTGGCTTTTTCTGCTCAACATTAGAGCTCTACCACTTGAGCCACTTCTGGCTTTTTGCTGGTTACTGGAGTCTCATGGATTTTCTGCCCAGGCTGCTATACTCAGATTTCACCTTCCTGAGTAGCTAGGATTATGGGTGTAAACCACCAGTACCTGGTTGTTTGTTCTCCCCACCTCCCAGTAAAAGATGAATTCTACACACCAGCAAAAACATAAGAGTAACTTTGGTTATGCAATCTGCTCCCTTACTTGGAAGGTTCTAGTGGTGCAAATCATTCATCTGAGTACCTTTCTGCTAATGAATGCATGAGGGCCTTATAATAATGGCATGATGCACTAGATCTGAGGGCTAGAAGAAGACATGAAGATATGTTACATTTTTCTAAGTATTCTGGAGTTCCCGAATTTTCCCTATTCATCTTTTTTCTTTTCCACCTGAGTGGAAGAGAAGAAGGAACTCTATGTATCTGTTCTGTGCTTCACTGCTCAAGAGGATTATGCAGTTTGAAGACAGGCCCAAAGAAACGCCAGTGTCTGAGTCAGCTAGACAGCCTGAAATCCCTTAAAACTCAATGATTCTTTTCTCTTTTTTTTTTTGCGGGGGGGGGGGAGGGGAATAACATGCTTGTCCAAATAAAGAATGTATGAATCTAGCTCACCATGAAATAAAGCCTTAAAGGACCTCACCCATTTAAAAAATGTATTTTAATGTTTCTAGTTGCCAGTTTTTGAGGCATTATTTATAAAATGATTGTATCGTGGGTTATAAAATTCAGATAATTGGAAAGGCTCTAGAAGAAATGGGGTGAGGAAGGTTTTTAAGCATGTCCGTTGTAAATCGTAAGGCAAGGAGTCTCAGAGGCATTTTCTTTCAATTTAAGCAGGACCTCCAAGTCCTATTTGCTCTAGTTGTTTTTGAAATAAGGTCTCAGTTTGGGTCTAGGCTGGCCTGGCCTGCAATCCCTGATGTCTTTCTCCCATTGGACCTCAGACAATAGGTACCTGCCAGCAGATACCACCTTTTATTATTTTAGCCTCCCAAAGTAGGAGGACTTATACATGACACCGCACGCAGATTTCAGTGTTGAAATGGCAGCTTCAAATGACTGTCCTCCCATCTCCACCCTCTACAGAGCTAGAGTTACAAGCATGTACTACGGCACCCCAGATCGTTTCTTTCTACAAGCCATTCTAGGTTGCACAGTGAAGGTAATATGCGCTTACTTTGGACTCCACTGTCTGTGTACCTGGCTTGCTAGAACACACACCATCCTGTCATGTTTCTAGTTGAGTGGCCAAACTAAAGTCTCTTACCTTGAACTTCAGGATGTTGAATAGCTACAGATGATTAGATCCCCCCTGCCTACTCTGGACACTGCCACTTTTGACACTTACCAGTCTATGGTCTTCATTTCCAGTAAATGCTAAGAGAATTTAAAATTTAAAGCATTCAGAAGTTTCACGCATCAACAGACAGATCTTTTAGACATGACAGAAGAGATAACTGTAATCAGTCCTTGTAAATTAAATAACTGACTCACTTCTCTGGCCTTAAGTCTTCCTTAAACAATTATCATAATAGTCTTTGTATATAAGAGATGAGGTAGAAGAAAACATGTACAGTTATTTTTAGTGAATAATCACTAAATGATTTCATTATTGAAAAAAAGGACCGGAAAATATGATAAAGAATTGCATGTTCTTTGTTTCCTATGTAATTAAGCCAGTCTAAAGTGGATTAAGATTCATTATCTTAAAAGAATATCATGTATAATTCTGTGAGAAAAAGATTGGAAGCTAAAAAGCAAGGATATAATCCCCACCTCAATTCTCTTAAGACTTCAACTTATTTGTTGTATTAACTACCTGGAACAATATTTTATAGCAAATATTCCTTGCATATCCTCTGAAAGTGATACTTCTTGTCCCAAAATACTAAATTGTAGAATGAAATTATGGCAAAGTAGTAAATAGGAATGAAATACGATAGACAGTACCCCTAAACTCCATATTTCCTTTATTATTAACTCTATTTCCTCTTCCATACAGATGAGATGGGAGCAGATTAGCTAACTACATTGGGCAAATCACTTAAAATTATCTGGCCCTCATGGTCCTTTGCTTTTGGTCTAGTTTATTGCAAAGATGGTTTAGAGTTTAAACACTCATTGAGGCTTGAGAGTTTATATACTATATGGTATACAAAGAGAGGGTCATTGAAAGCAATGTCATGAAATGTTTATTTTAGACTTGCAAATGTGAAAAATTCTCAAAAACCTACAGGGAAAATAATGCTTATGTTAGCTTATTTCACTGAAAATTGGTTCTAAAGAAATTCTGGTTTAGCAATGAATGACTAATATATATGAGAGAATGTCTGAACTTCACCCAGATCCAGGTAAGGATTCTTGAGTTACAAGTGAAAGCCAGCAGATTTTTCCTAGGGTGAAAACAATTATAAACACAATAACAATGAGAAAAAAATGATGACTATAAGATTAGGGCCCAAATAAGACTGGTTTTAGCTCCGGAGGTTAAAAATGAATTGTCCACATATACAATATTTGACAAAAATTTGACAAAATATTCAAATGTATTCACATGATATAATTCATGACTAATCTTTCCTTTTCTTTTTTTTTTGCTAGTATCAGGGCCTCATGCTTATGAGCTGGTACTCTACCACTTCAGTTGTGCCTCCAGTCCATCTTTTTGCTTGTTATTTTGGTGATAAGAGTCTACCAAACTTTTCTGCTCCTGTGAGCTTCAAACTGACCCTCTAGATCTCAGCCTCCTGAGTAACCACGATTATAAGCATGAGCCACAGATATCCTAGCTTCATGACTAATTCCATTGGCAAGAAGATTATGCTTTGGGGAGAATTTATTTAATATATATAATACAAAAACCCTGAACAAGAATAATATAAAATGTTGTCATTTCCTTTAATAATGTGCATAAATGAGAAAAATGAAGAAATATAAAATGTTATATAGAAGCTTGATTACCTGCTATACCCCAAAGTAAGTGTATATGAGAAAATGAATCAATAAGGTATTGTTATTTTCAGGAGCCACTAAGTGTTGCTTTTCCCTTTCAAGACCAAGTAACTTACTACTCACATTGAGGCCCGCTTAAGGAAAAGACTTCAGCCTCACAGAAATCCAGCTTTCTGGTTCTCTACTGGCCATGTTTTTACATATTCAATCCAGAAAATGATGTGTTGCTAGAAATATGGAGACTCAAAGAAAGAATGTGCTTCCTCCTCCCAGAAAAAGAACTGTAGAATAACCCAAGTATATCTTGGATGTTAAGCCCACAGAGGCCAGAAAGAAAGGGACCTTCCTTCTGATTCTTGATTCCTATGGCTCTCTCTCCCTGTTTATTGTGGTTTTATCCATTGGAATTTGTAATTCTCAACAAGGTGGTTTGGCCATGGATGAAGACTCAGGTTCAAGAATAGGGACCTGTGCACATGAATTCTGAGTCCCCACACTTAATTTCGATGCACAGTATTGGTGATTTATAAAACTTTCTGAAGTCCCACTTTCTTCTCATTTGACAAATGAGGATGAGAGCAATACTTAGTCCATTACAGACTCACTTAGAGGACTCTATGAAAGTAATGTGAATACATTGCTTTGAGAGAATAAGTCATCCAATGAAGGTCTGCTATGACTGTCATGAGATTTTAGAGGTAAAAGATTTGTTATTGACCATCTAGATCCTAATATCTCAATCAAGATTAGACCCCATTTTCTTAGTTACTAGGGTAGAAGTTTAAGTACTACCTGAAACTCTAGCCTAAAAACATGATCTATGGAATTTTAGGCTTAATTGCTAATAGTCTAAAGATATTTGTAATTTAAGACTTAACATTTGGGGTCTTTTTTGTGATACTGGGATTTGAATTCAGGGCCTCACATTTTCTAGATAGGCACTCTTAACACTTGAGCCACACCTCCTAGCTCTTTGCACCAATGGAATAGGACCTCATTTTGTGCCCAGGGCCATCCTAGACCAGGATCCACATACTTCTAGTTCCCATGTAGCTTGGACATCAGGTATACACAATCATACTGCTTGCTTGTTCACACTGAAATGGAGTCTTGCTAACATTCTGCCAGGACTTGGTTCAAACTTCAATTATCCTGATCTCAACCTTCCAAGTACCCAAGTTACAACTTCTTTATAGATAATATAGGGGGTAGATATGTCTGTGGGAAGATTACGAACTTCTAAGGACTGTTATCACCTTTCCACATTTCTTAGAATATCTTAATTTATTCAAGTCAAGGACTCCATTGCTGCTTACACAGTAACATTATATTTCTGTATTTAAGAGGCTCATCTTCAGGAATCTGTATCATTCGTGGCAGTGAAAAGCCTACAGAAGTCAGGGATTTCATCTTGTAAAGTCTTCTTCAAGATTTTGCTGACATCAACATGTTAAGTAGAAATGTTCTCCAGAATGGGAGGTAATGAATGAGGGTTTAGCCTTTAAGATTTTCCCCTTGTTACATAGGCAGATTAATTTCTGAAACCTGTGAATATAACAGACTACATAGAACAATTAAGGTTGCAGATGAATTAAGATGGCTAGTCGTGTGACTTTAAGATGATTTTTAGCTTATCTACTGGCCCTTGAAGTGGAAGAGGGAAGAAGATGCATCAGGAGAGGTGATGGTGGTAGCAGGCACCATGCTGGCTTCAGCAATGGAGAGAGGGGACGACACTAAGCAAGGAAATTCTAGTAGCTAGAAAAGGCTGAAATCTTTGTCTCACAGAACTTGCAGAAAAGAATACAGCATGGAATACAACTTGATTTTAGTTCAATGACACTGCTATGAAACAATTAGGTTACATATTGGGTTGTTAAAGCCAATGGTAAGGGCTGGGAACAATGGCCTAGTGGCAAGAGAGCTTGCCTCATATACATGAAGCCCTGGGTTCGATTCCCCAGCACCACATATACAAAAAATGGCCAGAAGTGGCGCTGTGGCTCAAGTGGCAGAGTGCTAGCTTTGAGTGAAAGGAAGCCAGGGACAGTGCTCAAGCCCTGAGTTCAAGGCCCAGGACTGGCCAAAAAAAAAAAAAAAAAGCCAATGGTAAGTAATTACTGATTAATGAGTGATCAGCAAGTAATCCTATCTATAAGACTCATTTGAAGCAGTTTTTGGTTTTTTGTTTTTTGTTGTTTTTTTTCTTTTTGCCAGTCTTGGGCTTGGACTCAGGGCCTGAGCACTGTCCCTGGCTTCTTTTTGCTCAAGGCTAGCACTCTGCCACTTGAGCCACAGCGCCACTTCTGGCCGTTTTCTATATATGTGGTGCTGGGGAATTGAACCCAGGGCTTCATGTATATGAGGCAAGCACTCTTGCCACTAGGCCATATTCCCAGCCCCGTTTGAAGCAGTTTTAACTTCTGCTTAAATTGGGGTATTTTCCAGGAAAACAGTCACTTTCTAGCATGTGTCTCTAAGTTAGACCACTGTTAATAAAAATTCGTAAGAATAGAACTGATTACTAGTTCCATTCTGATTCATAGCTCAAATACCTTTGACCAAATAACCAAATGCATTCTTTCCTTAGGATTGCCAGATGGGTCTGTAATAGAACTATTTCTAAAATGATAGAAGGAAGTACAGAAATATGATGTCCATCTTCATGAGAAGAACAGGATGAAACAATAAATAAATGTTACTACATTCCAAGTAATAAGAACTTTATAAACATCAGGTTAAACCCTAGCAATAATTTCTGAATAGGTACTCGTTTTCTTTTTTTATTAAATTATTTTGTCATTCATAGGGCTTAAACTCAGGGCCTGTGCACTGTCCCTGAGCTCTTTTGCTCAAGGATAGTGTTCTACAACTTGGAGCCACAGCTCCACTTCCAGGTTTTGAGTGGTTAATTGGCGATGAGTCTCACAGGGACTAGGCTGGCTTTGAACTTTGATCCTCAGATCCCAGCCTCCTGAATAGCTAGGATTATAGATGTGAGTCACTGGTGGCTGATAATAAGTACTCATTTTCAAGATGAGAGAACTTAAGACAGGATTCTCATCCACAATCTAATTCTGAGTTTGTCTTATCCAATTGCAATGCAAATTTCCTCTTGTAATGAACAATTTGTGAGTAGTAGTGGTAAAATAAAGCTTGACTTTATCAAGAAAAGATGTTTTCACAGCAGAAGAATAACAAGCATTCTTTAAAAAATATCTAGGAGCTAATCAATTGCAAAATGAGAAAGTCACAAATATTTAAAAGTTAAGGAAACTTTCATATTAACGTAATTAAAAAAGTCTTTCTACATTTTTAGCTTGCATCCATCAAGGAAAAACAATTAAGTCTGCTCAGAGAAATCATTCAATTATTCATGCCACTTCAAAATTTGCTGAAGCCATCCTCAATATTAGCAACAATTTCTGCCTCATACATCAGTAACACAATGGTAAGGCCATTATTTGTAATATGTGCACTATTTATAAACATGGATGAGTGGGAACAAAGATGAGGGTAACCATCACATTTATTCGATAAAAGTGAAACCATCAAACATGGAGAAACCTAGACTCAATAGAGATTTATTTTTGTCAAGAAATAAAATTAGTGATGAAATGCTCTAGGTGAAGAGGAAATGATCCCTGGCCATTCATGCAACACAATGACTCATTTAATATCTCAAAGAAATGAGGACTGTCAAATCAGAGTTATAGTCCTGATTCTAAAGACATTTTCTGTTAAGTCTGCAAGGAATTTTCAGATTAAAAAAATCCAGTAATTCCAGTAAAATCTTTGAAAAGTAAAATTGTTATATGAAATGCAAAGTAAGAGCATACTTTGCATGAATTTAAAAGTACAAAATAAAACTAAGTGCTCATCAATGGAGAAATAAATTAATAAAACATCATGTCGTTGTGAACGGAATGTCACATAGCAAGTAACCAATGACCATTAATCTATGTTTCATCACAGACAGATTCTAAAAACATGAAGTTTTGGTCCAATACAAACCAAAACAGGAAAAAGAATATTGCCAAATACCACTTAGATAGATTAAAATATGTAAAATAAGATGCTATTGTTTAGGGATACATAGATAGAAAGTTAATACACCAAGAGTGGACTAACAGTTTACCAATTTGATTTCTAAGTTAACCAAAATAAGATACTAATGAAATATGTACCAATGACTAGCACAAAGTCTGAGCCAGGTGAGAAATTTTCATAATGTTCTTTTCCATTTATTCATAGAGGTCTACCTTATGGAACACTTAACTCATCAAACCAATAAATGTTTAAGAGGTGCTTGGTTTATGTTAAACATTTTTCCCTAAGTCCTGGGGAATATATTGATGCTCTAAACCAGACATACTCTGCCTATGTGGAGTGCATTTTAGTAGGGGAGATAACATTTATCAGAAACAAAACAGGGGTAAGGGGGAGGGGAGAGGGGGGTATGAGGGACAAGGTAACAAACAGTACAAGAAATGTATCCAATGCCTAACGTATGAAACTGTAACCTCTCTGTACATCAGTTTGATAATAAAAACTTAAAAAAAGAAACAAAACAAGGGTAAACTGAGAAGTCCAAGATGTGTACTGTTGTCAGAGATTACTTGAAAATCAATAGAGTTTGAAATTTTACTCTGTACATAGCATATTGAACTTGACAATTTTTGCTTAATATTTACTATTTTTAAAAGAATAGAAACAATGTAACCATTTTTTTCCATCTTACTCCTTTGGATTTTATAAACAATAAGGAACATTGTGCAGATCCTGGGATTTAAAGTGCATTGTAGACCCTTAACATTTGTCTTCTCCAGTATTTTAAGTAGGTCTACAACACAAAGACAGATCACAGGAAATGACAAACCTCTCAGTCAAGTCAGATGTTCCAGGTATTCTCGCAGGGTGCAAATACAAGTTTGTGTCACAATGACTATCTTTCAGATGGGACGGTTTACTTAGAACAACTTAGAGAAGGACAGGGTTAAGAAAAAGAAGAGGATGTCACAAAATGACAAGATACCAGCTCAACTCAGTACCCAAGAGAGGAGGAAGAAGGCCAGAGAACACTTACTGGTAAGTGGTGGGGCTGACATTGATGCGCCGAGGATGGCTTCCCGATTCAAATTTGCTTGCCAGAGTCACATTATTTCCAAACAGGCAATATCGTGGCATTCTCACCCCAACAACTCCAGCCAGCACGGAGCCCGAGTGAATTCCTATCCTCATCTACAAAAGGAAAAGGTAAAGAACATGCTTGTTTCCTCTGGGATGCAATGGTTTCAATACCAGGTACTTCTGTCATCCAATAATTAAGACCAGAGTTCCTCAAAGACAGGATCCAGGTCTCAGTCACTTTTATGAGCATAATATCTAGACAATTTCAGTGTTCAAGGATCATAAATGTTGTGAGATAAGTAAGTGGGTATTTAGAAAAATATGTTACAGGTTAAATCAAGATCCATTATTCCTCACACGGTCCTCCAGTGATTCTCCTAGCAGGCCCCATTATTTCCCTCCATAGCTTTAACACAGTTCTAAGTTAAATATTTATAATTCTGCTTCTTTTATATAATGTTGGATTTTTCCATGAGAGAAGAGTATTTGCTTAGTGTCTTACTGCTAGGTATTCAGCACTTAGAATAATACCTCAAGCAAAGCAGGTACCCAAAATGTACTAAGTGATTAACGTTGCATGCATTATTGGAGTTCCCTGGACAGAATAATAAAATGAAGTTATAGAGACTTCAACCCTTGAATTCATCAAGGCACTGATTGAAATGATGAAAAGGTAAGTTAAGCATGGTGTACGTATTCTCTGAGAATCTGATCAAGATTAACCTAGCCTGTACCTAGAAGGAGCCCTCAATATGTAGTTGACACGCATTTAAGTCTGATGAAATGAAGTTTTCTCCATGTGGTCTACAGAGAGCTATTGGGAACAAGGGAGGGAATACAGGGTAACTGCCAATGTGGTAGTCAGATCTCCCTCTCTGACAAACTGGTTGTGAAAACAAAAGGTCACTCTAGACAAACCCTCATAAGTAAAATGGAAGACTTCTTTATAAATCAACCCACAGTTTGAAATGAAGGCAGTCTGGCTGCTGCTCCACTTCTCACTTGCTTTTAACAACCATATTGAATTCCAACATGGTAGAAAGAGCCAAAATGCAGTAGAGAAAGAAGAAAAAAATGAAGTCATCCTACCAGACACCAAGTCATAGTACAAACATATTTGCCACATGAATTACATTGTATAAGAGTAGAAATAACGGGGCTGGGATGTGGCCTAGTGGTAGAGTGCTTGCCTAGCATGCAGGAAGCCCTGGGTTCGATTCCTTAGCACCACATACACAGAAAACTCCAGAAGTGGTGCTGTGGCTCAAGAGGCAGAGTGATAGCCTGGAGCAAAAAGAAGCCAGGGACAGTGCCTGGGACAAGCCCCAGGACTGGCAAAACAAAGAGTAGAAATAGCTAGGGCAGGTCCACATGGAAATACAGGTGTTAGATATGTGGAATATTTAAATAGGGAGAAAAGGATGATGTCCTTTCTGTGGGGAAAAAAATCTAAGTACATTAAAGATCTTAATGGAAAAGCACAACTTTGAAAAGAATTATATTAATTAATGAAAGGTTAACCGGTAGTATTAGTAAAACCTCAAAATACAAACACTTATGCCAGTTGCCAGTAGCTCATGCCTTTGTATTTGAAGGATACGTTAACTGGGTATAGAATTTCAGATTGACAGGTTTCTCTCTCTCTCTCTTTCTCTCTCCCTCTCTCTCTCTCACACACATACATACACATACACACACACACCATCTTTAAACTACTACTTTTTAAAATGTTCCATTTGCTTCTCCCCTGCATTCTGTCCAATGAGAAATCCACCACCACACTTAACTCTCCTACCTGTAATGTGTCTTTCTCTTATGCTGCTTTTCAGTGTTTATCTCTAGTTTTAAGTAAATGGTCATTACTTCTCTTGCTGTTTGCTTGTTTTTTGTGATTGGAGTTTGTTGTGCTCTCCAATCTATGGGTTTAAAGAGTTACGCCTAGGAATTTTCTAGACAAGAAAAAATATATTTTTCTGTCCATTTCTCTATTTACATGCATATTAGAATGCTCAAATTCTTTCCAAAGATCACTGATTATCTGTTCACTGAACATAATCTTCTCATTGTGTTTATTTTGGATTTCTATTGCTGTATCTCCAAACTGACTTCTTTTGCAACATCTACTCTCTTGTTAGTCACGTCCAGTGTACTTATCGCAAATACTACCATTTTCCATGCTAGAAGTTAAATTTGTGGTGATTCATTTGTCTTCCAGGAATAATTCAAATTTTGAACATATGGAACACGGTAAGAACAACTGTTTCAATTCTCTTTTTGTCTGCTCATTCTAACATCTGTTTGAGGCCTGTATCTGTCAGTTCTGATGGATTGACTTGTCTCCTCATTATGAGTCATGTTTTTAGCTTTTCTTCATGCTTAGTAATTCTTGACTGGAGGCCAAATGTCATCAATTTGACCTTGTTGAGTTGAATATTTTTTGCAAATGCTCTTGAGCTTTGTTTGGTGATAGTCAAGTTACTTAGAAACAGTTTGTTCCTTTCAACTCCTGCTTTTAAATCTTGCTAGACAAGTCTGGAGCAATGTGTCATGAAGGGCTAATTATCCTCCATTACTGAGACATGAACCCTCCGGATGCTCTCTGTAATTTAGAAGCATTTTGACTGCCTGACAGAGACAGGTATTTTCCCTGAAGTCCTAGGTGGGAGTCTGCTACTCATCCTTTCTGATGCCACTGACTTCCATTGTCTAGTATCCACTGTCATGCAAGCTGCTCTTTCGTATATTTTGTCCAGTTTGTTTTAATATTCTAAGGTGGAAGCATAAATCCAGCCCTGAACTCCATATTGGCTGGAAGTGGAGGTGACAGCATTTGTAAGAGATCAAAACTATCTGAAAAATGCAGGTTGATTCTGATGCGAGTTTATCCATTTGGATTTAAGAGTGGAAGTGCTGAATGGCAATGCTTCTTTTAAAGAAGACTGTGAAAGGCCTTTCTCCAAAATTAGTAACACATCTGTAATGGCATTATGTTTCTTTAGCCTTGTATTTTTACCTTCTGTATCACAGGATTGCTCAAATAACACTCAGACCTGAGAGGCTATTGTGACTGTCATTTGGGGCCAGTCATCTACTACTGTGATCACTGTCAGCAGAAGAGCAGGCAGGAATCCCACACTGACAGTTTTCCCAGTTTCTTTCTTCTGCACTCTCTGATAGAGGAAAAGACCCTGACACCAAGTATTCAAAAAGCTTGTATATAGTTGTACCTCTGATTCCTTTCAAAAGACCCGAGGCTTGGAAATAAAAGTTATTAGGGTATGAATTATCATAACCTGGAAAGGGTGAATATAAAGAACATGATATTCTTGGAGTTGGGCAAGGGAGGAAAGAAGTCATTAAAAACAGTCCCTTAGAAACCCTTAGAAAAGTGCTCAAGAGTATCAACAACCACAAAAAAAGAACATGGATGATCACTGTCTTTATCTTACAATAGAAAAGGATTGAGAGAATTATGTCATCTGCGAAGTAAGTCTCTACCATAGGAAACTTACAAGCTGAATCATCAGATTCCATTTTCTTTTACATTTCTTCTGACAAGTCATTGAGATTTCCCAGGAATTGTGTGGCCTATATGAGGAACTTACTGATTGCCCCATTCAGAATGTGCCAAGAGCATTCAGCAGTTAGACAAAATAGAGGGCCACATTTAACTATCCATGAGGGGGTTAGATTCAGCTTAGCAAATTTTAACCTTATTTAAATGGGTTAGCCAAGCAGTAACTCCTACCCTCACACCTTTGATAAACTAGCAGCCTCACATACAGCTGCTTGTGCCATCAGTGGACAATTGACAATGCCCTGAGGTCTGCATACATTTTTGGGTTTTCACAGCTGGAAAGTGTTTGCTGCTATTCACATCTTTTCCTGCCCCAAACATCATCAGTGATAAAGTTTTGTTTAAAAAAATCTGCACTCAACACACTGCCAACTTACAAATACCCTTCGCAAACCAGTATAAGCAAGAAATGTAAATGCTTTGATCACACCGAAGTTTTGACAAAGCATAGAAGACTATAGGGCAAACATAAGCATAACTTTGGCAGCCATTAGCACTCTGGTTTCCTTTAAGCAATTCACTTACTACTATTCTCATTTCTGCAGGTTCTGCGGGACTAATTCTACTTCCAAATGCAAGAGTAGGCTCAAAGTGGCCAAAGTATGTTAGCGATTAATGTAGGAAAAGACGAGCCCACGTAAAAGTCAATGAAAGAGGCATTTGCAGGGAGATATATTAAGAACCCTTTCTTTCCCCTGGGTGTGTGTTTATGAGCAGAAGACAGTACTTCAGTGAACAGCTAGAGCCAAATCACCATGATTAGAGACACAGGAGCTAGAGATATATGGGACCAATTTGAGGAGCTTCAGGATGAAGCCAATGCAGGGAAGGTAACAACCCTATAGCTAGCCATCTCAGGTCTTCTGTTATTTTGGATAAATCTATTCTGTTTGATTAAGGAACCTTATTTGTTCTATAATGGGTAAAAGAAAACTTTCCATGTGACACATTAGCTAAAACAACCAGTCCTACCCACCCTAGTGGTAGTGGCTCACACCTGTAATCCTAGCTACTCAGGAGGCTGAGATCTGAGGATGGTGGTTCAAAGCCACCTGGGGGCATAAAAATCCATGAGAGGGGCTGGGAATATGGCCTAGTGGCTCCTACACATGGAGCTCTTGGTTTCGATTCCCCAGCACCGCATATATGGAAAACGGCCAGAAGGGGCGCTGTGGCTCAGGTGGCAGAGTGCTAGCCTTGAGCAGGAAGAAGCCAGGGACAGTGCTCAGGCCCTGAGTCCAAGGCCCAAGACTGGACAAAAAAAAAAAAAAAAAAGAAAAAGAAAAAAGAAAAAGAAAAATCCATGAGACTCTTATGTTCAATTAACCATCAGAAAACCAGAAGTAGAGCTGTGACTCATAGTGGTAGAGCAGAGTGTTCGCATTCAGCAGAAAAGTTCAGGAACAATGCCCAAGCCCTATGACGAAGCCCTATCACAGACCAAAACAGAAACAGACTCACCCTACCTCTCTTCCCACACTTGATAGTAGCTACTGTATTACACATCCATTTATAATTCAGTAAGGGGATTGATCAATTTGAGAATGTTCTAACAAATAAATACCAACTTGTGTTGAAACAGTCCTATCTAAGCAAGGGAAAAGGTCAAAACTAAACAAGAAGGTCCATAGTGGGAATGCAAATATATTCTCGTAGAAAAAGGCACTGTGTATTCATGTTAGCATAAGTCTTAAGGTTGTGACTAGTTGTGTGAGAAGCCCTGGGTTCAATTCCCAGTATTACTCTTCCATTACATACACATAAAAGATTTTATGCTATAGAGAAATCATTATTCAAGCAGCTAAGTAAGAATAAAGGAGGAAAACATTTCATTTTTAAAAATCAGAATTGGTAAAAAAAAAAAATCAGTATCCATTTCATTATAAAACACTCCTTTCACCAATAAAATAAATTGAATAAAATTGATTTTCTCATGTTCTTCCAAGCCCTGACCCTAGCTAGCTTCTGAAATCAGATGACCTTGGGCAGTAGTATGGCCTTTGACTCTTGTTCTTTACTCATTATTTCCCCAACAAGGTAAAAGTTAGTCACTGTTTTAAATTCCAACTTCAGAAGTTCAGGATTTATAAGAAAAAAATATGCCATCCACTCCCATGCTCTGTGTGGTCTTTTGAATGTTTGCTCATCTCCTGGATGGGTCAGGAAGTGGGGAGAGATAATTTCTCCGGCTAGGTGGCTTTGCCTTCCCCTTATCTTAGGACTCAGCCTCCGGTCTGATGGTGTCAAAATGTCACATTCGCAGATAATATGCTTGGACAAATAGCACTTTGTGTGAGCAAAATATATCTGATGCTGTTTATTGTACATCTTACAGAAGTACCATTTACTGATAAATTTCACTTTATAGGCAATGCTGGACCAAATAAACACCCTCATCACTTGTAGGTTAACATACAATTTAAGATACACAATAAGCACTATTCTTGTTTGGTGCCTTTTGTAAAAAAAACTAAAACAGGGTGGAATTTGAAACGAGCCCTTTGATGATGGAGAGGAGAGTAGATTTGTAATAGTGTTTGAGGTTTTGAGATGAAGAAGGATGGCATTCTACAAAATACTGAATAGGAAGGTAAGCTTGGTGAACTTCAAGTAAATGATGGAGCTGAATAAAATATCATAGCTTGCCTTGGAAACATACAATAGGGCTCCATCTCACCCTGTGCTGCCACACGTCACCAAGAGTGCAGATGCTATTGTCTAAGAGCATTGAGTGTGATCCCGCTTGTTTGGAGGGCATTGTTATTGGTGTCCCACAAGCTGAATCTGAACTGTATCTTTTATGCAAATAAAAAAGGCTTAGTATTTTTTAAGCAAGAAATTGACTCAAAGCTATCATAATACTGCAATTAGAAACTACGTACTTAGACATCACTAGCACGTAATTTTGAGGTTAAAAAAACGTGCCACTTTGTGCTAGAAATAAGGATCATAAAACAATAGTGTCACATTTTAAAATTCACAAGAACTGATTGTTTATAATTTTAAAAATGAACAGATGATAAAGATCTGGGGAATTTAAAAAATGATTGCGACTGTTTCCTATCAATATTTGATTTTCATTCTGATATGTCGGAAGGCAGTAGAGACCTTTGCTAATATTTGGCTATTTGAGTAACAATGCTAAGGAAACACTTGGCTAATCACATCTGTTACATTAATCAAATCATTCTGTGATATTTTATTTAGCCTATTAACTACATCTTCATTGTATAATTGCCCAGAATAAAATCCACCTCATACTAATATCATAAAGGCACTTCTTTCACCGAGTCTTAATTGCTAAAACTTCAAAGCTCAGAGACTTATCTATTTTCAGACTACCACTGAAAAATACCTGATCGCTCTCTTAACTAAGGAAATCACCTGTCAAAATGCTGTGCTTAACTAGATTAGCTAGGAAGGAAGGAATTTTTGTAGCATGGAATCAAAAAAAAATGATTAAGTTTTTTTCCTTTATATGCAGAAATGGAATCCTTTGACAAAGAATAGAGACTTGGGGGAAAGTTTTAACAGTATTACATGTGAGTATAGAATAACTTCCACTTTGCCATCTAAGTTAGCTAGTAAAATATAAATTTTTCCATGTGGGCTTGTTTAGTGAGAGGAAGGAGTAGAATGGAGGAAAGGAGAAAGACAAGAATAGGTATTTTATTCAGAAGACCCAGGAGTCAACCAACAGAAAATCTTTCAACAAAAACATTTCATAGTTGGAGCTATTTTAATTGTAACCCAGGAGACACAGTTTCAACAGACAGAACATAAACAACCTTTACCCTTTCATCCTTAACAAACATTAAACTATAAAATGTGAGACGCTATTTTTCTCTTACCCTTTCCTTTCTTTTTCTCTTCTCTCTTGGCCCCCCTTCCACAACTATCAGGGAACAATTCAATCCCAAATACACATCTACCCCCTTGCCTTCAAAGTACTTCAAGTCTCACCGAGTTGTAAAAATATACAAATCTTAATTCTTAAAAAAATCACTGCCTTACATATATAACTGTAATCCCTCTGTACATTACTTTGACAGTATAAAAATAATTTAACAAATCATTTCCTCCCAATATTAGATACTGAAATTGGCTATTTCCAATTTGCCACCGCTGAAAACAAAAGCTCTCAAATATTTGATCTTCCACTCACTGACTACTTAGTAAAAATAATACTATCTGTGAGTACTTGTAGGTAATAGAATTGCTTTGGGAAAAACTTAGTTCTTTTGAGTTCCTAGAAGTCACACATCAAGAGAAAACAATGCGTTTGACAGACATATTACATGTTCATTGTTCTTAGCACCTGTTGTAGCCATGTATTTTTGCTAGCCTGGTAAAGAACAAAGATCACAGCCACATCTAGAGTTAAGGCATATGGAATCAGCACTCTCCTCCTGAGTTGTAAGAAATGTCGACTCCTGCCTGTATATGGGAATTGAGCAAGAGGACTAGAATTTTGCCTGAAGAGATCATGACTTCATCAATCTAGAATCCGATTTGGGCACTGGGATTCCATTAACCATCTTAGGGTTTCTCATGTGCAGCCAAGGTTGAGATGCATGCAAGGGACAGCAATCACTCCATAACACAGCTATTTGTCCAAATTATCAACCCTCAGGACACAAGTCGTTAACATAGCTCCACCCTTGGCCTCTCAACCCTTCAGCTAGCATTGTACATCTTTCCTCCACAAATGTAGACACATCTATGGCCTCACCTCTTCATAATATCCCTCCTTCCATAATATTCCCAGGAAACTAAAGCAGCCAACCAACCATTCCTGTCCTATCTCCTGATGACTTTCAAAAGCAACAGAAGTATATGTGTAATAAAAAAAAAACACATTAGTAACTAGGGCAGAGCTCTGCCTGCGGCTCAGCCTCAGTGCGCTTTCATCGATGTAAGACAGAAGTTTCCGTGACACTTCCGCGTGGAGTCGTGGGAGCAAGGGTGTCCCACACTATCTGGGGGTGTTGGTCATTACAAGATTTCCCACACCATGACAGCTGGTGGGAAGCTTTGTAGAGAAAGAGGTCTTGGACTCCCCAGCAATTATTTGTTGTATAACTCTAGGAGCAATTCTCCCTAACTATATCCTCATAACCTGACTTATATAGTTATACCAGGAGGTTCCAATTCCAAAACAATATTTTTTTTAAATATGATATGAGAATTATAGTAGATACGATGGGAGGCTGATACTGGATAAGCATTCAATCATATCCAACCTGAAACATAATTGTTAATTTTTACTCAAAATAATGTTCAATTGCATTTAGCTTCTCTTGGTGTAAGGGCTGAGGAATTTCCACAGATGTGGAAAGTGAAATACAAAAGATAAATGGCTGGCAAAAGAAGGCACAGCCAGGGGAAATTGAAGCCCAACTGGAGCCTAATTCTTATGGCTTCCAGTGAATCAGTATTT
The DNA here is from genome assembly GCF_023159225.1 of Perognathus longimembris pacificus. NCBI lineage: Eukaryota > Metazoa > Chordata > Mammalia > Rodentia > Heteromyidae > Perognathus > Perognathus longimembris. The sequence goes on from NC_063163.1 coordinate 110,389,642, forward strand.
GTGTCATTGCATTCTGATTATTTTCTTTAATCATTTCTTTTCATTACTAGAAATGAAATGGCATGAGGGTAATTTTAGTTTAACCAAGGCTCCATGGAAACTGTTGAATTAGTTACATGTCATTGCCAAAGGAATAGGTCAAGGGAAAGGAAGTCATTTCTCAATGGTTAAATTCTTGTAACATTTTACATAATAACAAAGTTGTACCAGAGATGCACAACACCAAAGTCTCATAACCAGGTATGACTGCTACAGGTGCTAGCCAAGATGAGAACTTAGAAAATAAAACTAACGTATATAAGGTGCTAGCCAAGATGAGAACTTAGAAAATAAAACTAACGAGTATAAGGTGCTAGACAAGATGAGAACTTAGAAAATAAAACTAACATGTATAAGCTGTGGTCTTTAGTGACAGTAATGTGTCAATAAGGGCTCATTAATTGTAACAATTTTACCAGGCTAGCCTTCAGATAGAACTAGGAAAAAGTGCAAATGGAGTCTGCCGGTTCCCTATCTTACTAATCATTCTGAAGACTTAAAGATATTCTAAAACATTTTTTCTACAAATGTAAAACTAGATGTTCTACATTAACACAAAGGACATCACTTACTGAAAAACACTTGGAATGATACACTTTGAATGATAAAACATTTTGTAAGTCAAGCCTAGAAAGAAAAAAGATCCATGTTTTCCCCCTTATATGTGGAAGCTAGATTTAGCTTATAAACTTTTAAGTAAATTCATTGGGTGGTTTGCAAGTATGTACTAATGTATTAACTGAAATATGGTCGATTCAAGGGAGAACTCAAATAACGTAATGCCTTAGAAAGGCAGAGTTCAGGAAATGGGTACATGGAAAGGGAAAGACAAAGAGGAAGAGGGGGAGAATGCAGTTAGGAATCCAATAACAGCCTATAAAATTAAGAAGAGTGAGGGAAGGGGAGGGAGGGATGAGAATGTTGGAAGGGGTGCCATGGACTAAGATGCATTGTATTCATAAACTACTTTGCTAAATGGCAATTCCTTTGTACAAGTACAAAAAGATAATTTTTAAGAGAGAGAAACGGTGTTTTACCTATACAAATCCAGGCAGTGGTAGCTTGCTCAATTGATTTTGATATGTAATAAAAAGGACTGAATATAACAGGACAAATAGTTTACAAACATTGGAGAGAAATGAATCAAATTAGCAATGAGCATTCCTTTGGTACATAGCCATCCTTTCAGTTGTCAGTCCTTACAAGCATTTCTGTCATTTGGACATTAGGTGGCGCTCATGCTCATCACACGGAGCAGGTTGGCTCCGTACTATTAGTGATAGGTCAACTGGACAAGCGGGGAAGATGTGACTCCCCAATATTTTTGAAGAGAAAATTGGGAAAACAAAATCAACCCCCTAAGAAGACTAAGATACTTTGGGTGGGGTAGCCTGTTTCAAAATACTAACAAAACTGGAAATAGTCACTGGGCAAGATTCACATATCCCAAGAGGTCCAGTTGGTGGGCTTCAAGATCCTGAGGTCATGGGAAACGATGTGCGTGTAGGTGGTAGCTTTTCAAAGGAGTCATCAATCAACACTCCGGACTGAGAGTCATCACTCTTATTTTCTTAAAGTTCTAGAACTTTTCAGTATCTGCATCTATCAAGGTATTTCACCTTTAGTAGACAATGGTAACATGCTGATTGAAAGAATAAATAAATGGAGGAGTACAATGTATGAATGAAAGGAATTTCCATACTAGGCCCCAATCCCATCTCTCCTTGAAATACATTCAGCATTATGATTCTTTTTAACCACAGGTGGCATTCAATATTCAATGTTTGCAAGCGAAGAATAAGTAACAACTTTTAACTAAGAGTAAATACCTCTTAAATCAGTTTTGTGTAACTAATCCTAATTCAGCTTGCCATATTATTCTGATAAATGATAAAGGAATGTCAACCTAGACCTTATAAAGTTATATGTTCATATGGTCCAAAAGCCTGGCTAAAAATTGGAAAAATAAAACCAATGGCTACAAAAAGAAAAAGAGTACTGTGGATTCAAATAACTACTCTAAACTCAACTGTCCTTTTAAACAACCATTTTGTGGTGCTCTTGCTATGAAACAATAATTGATTCTGGAGAATCAATTTTTTTCCATGGACTATAATAAATCTTCGGTTTTACAAGGCTCTTCTTTTTACCTACCCTTTACAAAAGAGCTCTGGAGTTGAAATGCAAGATTTTGTAGTATTTATTTGTGAGTAGCAAGTTATTGATCTCACCCACGAAAATAAAAGAAAATGAGAAGCAACTTTCTTTTCTTCCAAAGGGGAATTGCTAAATGAAGAACCCACACAAAGTAGTCATCAAGGAATCATTTGTGTGTTTTTATGGAGTGGTGGTATATACAAATTCATTGTAACGAATTCCTGTGCACACAGAATTCTCTCCAAATACTTAGGACTGAGTTGTTTTGTGCTGACTCTATTCCTCCCTCCCATAACATTCAGAAATCTTTACTTTTATCCAAATGAAAATTCTTATCAATGGAGAAGTTCCTCAGTATGTTTGTCTACCTGTGTATGACATTCTAGGACCATCAGAGAGACAGTAGTTACTTTGACCAATCCGTAAGTCACCTGCAGGTCCCCAAACACTTCAAGTTGTTTGACTCCAGGAATCTTCCTTGTGACCAATTACTGCTCTCACTGTCTCCCCTTTTGCTGGTTAGTCCTCGCTCTAACCTCCAGAGACCCAGCCAAACCATTATCTCTCTTCTCTCCTCTCTCCTCATCTCTAGATGGATAGATTCTCACCTTTCAGACCATTGCTTAGACATCGCTTCCCCTGGGAAGCCTCTCCTCAGAAATGTAGGCATCCCTGGCATGACCTGCATTCACCATTCCTCTTCTGCCATCTATACGTCATGTATTTGTTTTTCCCATGACCTGTCTCCTCTGCTTAGTTCCGAACTCTGGGGACGCGAGGGTAGCATCTGTCTGACTCATTCGTTTCCCATACTTTTCAGACACTTCCTGGCCAAAAGGCAGGGGGGCTCCACAGTTCAATATGAACTCAAGCCACTTCGTTATAAACCTTGGAATAGAAATGAGGCTCTCTAAAGCCACTTGAAATGCATTTTGCATGCTTTAACTAGTTTCTCCTCCTTAAAAAGACAAGGGGAGGGCTGGGAATATGGCCTAGTGGTAAGAGCGCTTGCCTTGTATACATGAAGCCCTGGGTTCGATTCCCCAGCACCACATATATAGAAAACGGCCAGAAGTGGTGCTGTGGCTCAAGTGGCAGAGTGCTAGCCTTGAGCAAAAGGAAGCCAGGGACAGTGCTCAGGCCCTGAGTTCAAGGCCCAGGACTGGCCACAAAAAAAAAAAGGCAAGGGGAGAGACCTTCCTAAAGCATGTATTAAGGAATCATTTTCCAGAAACTTGTAGAAAGTATTTTTGTGTTCTCCTTTACTCTAGTGTTTCTGTCAAGTCAAAAGGTCAACAGTAACCCTTGGATGAATGACACAAGGTAACTCAGGGTTAGGTTTGTGCCTCTATCCAAGTCATAGTACTTGTTGCCTGCAAGTGTCTACAGCTTTGGCTTGGGCCTTGCAAAACCAGACACGGGGAACCAGGAACACAGCAGAAGGAAGGCGGGCCAGCTTCAGGAACACAGCTTGGAACACAGCTTTGATAAGGTGTGAGGTGTATGGCAGAAGACTCGGCCCTCACAGCAATTCATTCCTCAGACCCAGAAAGGAGTCCTCGCTCCTCAACTTAACATGAAGGAGCTGTTAGGAACTTTCGTCCGCCTGGGTTTTAGTTTTCTGTGGCCATATAGCCACACCTATCCTCTAGTTTGCTTATTCTGATCTCTTTACCTTGTCCATACCCATCTCACAGGATCCTGGCGATCCGACTGTGGGCTGTCTTGCTGTGGACTCGGCTCAACCAAGTTTGGTCACCAGGCTTTCATATTCTTCCCTTGCTGAGGAGTCTTGGTTCAAATTGTGATTGGAAAGACCACTAGTAGTTTAATCCTGGTCTACATACATATGTTATACATATATGTCTCTCTATATAGATATGTATGTACACACACATAAAAAAATACATATGTTTTTGACCTGGCCTTAAGTGAATCGTTGTTGCTTTCTGAGCTTTATCATCTCCATTTACACATTATAGTTCTGAGGATAACTCATTATTCCCCTAATTATCCCTAGCATTCAAATGAATACTGACAACTTGCCACACGCTTTGATAAGGCTCCGTCATATATTATCTCATTTAATTGCATTATTTTGTTGAATAGATAATCTGGCACCAAAGCCTGCTCTCTTGGATTCTTAGATCCATTGTCTCTGAGTGCAGAAACAGCTTAGAAAGCTGCTGTTTATTAATAGAAGACTCCAACAATTGGTATTTTTCCTAAGAAGTACAGTTTTCACAACACAAAATTATATTACAAATGTTTGCCTTACAGGTATTGCAGAAATAATTTTAAGTAATCTTTGATTTTAGCAGAATACTGTTCATATCTCTCAGACTTACCGTCTTACTGAATTAGTCACTAAATTTTAACTAATATACGTACTTGAAAGCTGATATAGTCTCATACGTATAGAAAGAATATATCCTAAAATTACAATTCCTTTAGACAGTTTGTCCTAACATCCATTCCTACAAGTTGTTTTAATGAGCAAGAATGGTACTATCAACACAAGAGGGAAGCAATGGCAGGGTATCATTTTATAGTCTAGAGTATCACATTTCAACATGCAATTATGTTTTGTCACAATATTAGTAAAGTGAATGTTCCCTTCAATAATAGTAATGACTCACATATTTTAAATCAAAGAGCCATGGTAAAACGGTATTTTATGAGACGAAAAGGTAGTGATAGACATACACATGTTTGATTAGATCCCTGAATCTCTGGTAACTACCAAAATAAGGCAGGAGTCCTCTGTTTTCTTCTTGCTTTTGGTACACCTATTCACAGATGAGAGTGTACTCAGGAGCACACAGGGGCCAGGCTCAGTGGCTCATGCCTGTAATCCTGGCTACTCAGAAGGCTGAGATCTGAGGATGGCGATTCAAAGCCATCTCCAGCAAACCGAAAGTAGAGCTGTGGCTTGAAGTGATGCTGGGGCTCAAAGAGGTAGAGTGCTACCCTTGGGTAAAGAGCTCAGGGACACAGCAGCCCCACTTTTGGGTATCTATCCAAAAGACCACAAACAAAATCACACTAAAGCCACCAGCACAACAACATTCATCGCAGCACAATCTGTCATAGCTAGAATCTGGAACCAACCCAGACGCCCCTCAGTAGACAAATGGATCAGGAAAATGTGGTACATATACACAATAGAATTTTATGCCTCTATCAGAAAGAATGACATTGCCCCATTTGTAAGGAAATGGAAGGACTTGGAAAAAAATTATACTAAGTGAAGTGAGCCAGAACCAAAGAAACAAGGACTCTATGGTCTCCCTCATAGGGAATAATTAGCACAGGTTTAGGTTAGTCACAGCAGAGGATCACAAGAGCCCAATAGCGAAACCCTTATGAACACATAAGATGATGCTAAGTGAAATGAACTCCATGTTATGGAAACGATTGTTATATCAGTGTTGTAACTACTTTCAACATGCTATGTGTAACTGTAGCTTCTATTATTGATGATCTTCTTGTATCCGCTTCCTGTGGTTGTACCTACACTATCTCTGTATCTTATCTGAGTATATTGGAAACTGTGTATATTGGTATTAGAACTAGGAAATTGAAAGAGAATACCAAAATCGAGAGACACAGGGTAAAAAAGACAAACAACTACAAAAGCAATACTTGCAAAACTGTTTGGTGTAAATGAACTGAACAATTCATGGGGGGGAAGGGAAAAGGGGAGAGGGGAGGGAGGAATGAGGGACAAGGTAATAAACAGTACAAGAAATGTATCCAATGCCTACCGTATGAAACTGTAACCTTTCTGTACATCAGTTTGATAATAAAATTTTTTTTAAAAAAATAAATAAAAAAACAAAACAAAAAAGAGCTCAGGGACAGAGCCCAGGCCCAAATTCAAGTCCCACAACCAACAAATAAAGAGGACACAGAAAGTTTGTTTATCCAAACATTCCAAGTGTAGGTCAACAAGTATTATATACACAAATGGACATGTTCAGTTGAAACCCCCTTGTACAACTATTTGATTTAATCAGTGTAGAGTAGTCAATTCTCAAGGCCATCAAGAGCATGGAGTTAACTACACCTAGTATCTTGCTTACTGTCTTCATCCCACCCCCTTTCATTGTGCCTCCCATATACAAAGCAAATCAATAAATATGTAAGTACCAAGCATGCAATCAGAATTTAAATCGTGTATTCACAAACCATATTTTTTTCTTTTAGAACATTAGATGAGATACAGGGCACAGAAAGGTCTTAGAGTTGATGTTGGCCTAGAAAGACAATAGGCTAAAAGTTTTTTAGAGACACCTATAAGGTGGGATTGCAGCGAACGATTGGAGAGATAGGTGGATGACAAATGGATAGCAGATTAGATAGATAAAAGATAACAGAAAGAATGTTATAAGGGAGGATGACCCTAACTCTGGCTTAGTGTGTGAGATATTCTTGGTTAAAATAGAGGCCAAAAGGGGCTGGGGATATAGCCTAGTGGCAAGAGTGCCTGCCTCGGATACACGAGGCCCTAGGTTCAATTCCCCAGCACCACATATACAGAAAACGGCCAGAAGTGGCGCTGTGGCTCAAGTGGCGGAGTGCTAGCCTTGAGCGGGAAGAAGCCAGGGACAGTGCTCAGGCCCTGAGTCCAAGGCCCAGGACTGGCCAAAAAAAAAAAAAAAAAATAGAGGCCAAAGGAGAAAGGACAGGTTCTTTTTGGGTCGGCTGGAGGTAGGAGACAAGTTCATGTAAAGGAGCATTAAATTTGAATTGGAGACCTTTAAGGTGGTTGTAGAAGTCATGACTAAGGCACATTTAGCAAAAGGTGTGTATTCAACATGGAGGAAAAGAAACTCCCAGGGATTCATTTGGGACATGTATAGTTAAGAGACTCATAAAATAAAAATCCAGACCAAGAGTCTGAAGTTTTAGAGTAGGCATGTCAGGATTATAAGTCAGAGGAAATGTAACTGAGTGTGGGAACAACCAAGAAAGAAATTCATGAGAGTCAAGTGATGAAGCATGGAGCCATAGAAAGATCTCGAAATTCACAAGGCTGTAAAGGTTGAAGTCATTTCCACAGTGGATCTTCAGTGAGGTCAGGAGAAAGGGCGCTGGGGAGAATAACCTTGTTATTTGGAGAATGAAGTCAAGAGCCAATGCTGAGAACAGGAAAACAAGTCCAAGAGTTGTCCTATCTTGAGGGTCTCTGAGCCAAGCTGCCTGCCTGGAAGATAGAATCCAGCCATTGGCATTTTTCCACATCAGTAAGAAGAGAACATGCAGAGCATGGTCGAAGCCTCTCAGTGAGATGACCTTAATCTCTGGATCTTGGAAGAAAACCACAGTCATGCTTCATTTCTGAAACCTCTGGAGAATTTGCAGTCTGCTAAACACAACCTTAAGGTCACATTTTTAAATTATTCCTTTGCCCCCAGTCACTGGAAAAGAATTCAAAAAGGAAAAAAATAACTATATATATATATATATATACACACATATATACATATATATATATACATATATATACTTTTGGGGGAAATGCCATAGGTTTTAAATAAAATAAACCAAAGGGCTATCAACATATTTTGAGAAAGGAGACTTAAAAATCACTTAGGAAGTATGCAGATCATTTCTCTTATCAAGTCTCTTACGGGCTTTCCTTCTCCACTCCTGTGGTTCGTATCTTACTTGAGGCTCTTATTCTCCTACATGGACTATCATAGTAATATCATAACTTTTCTATCTTATCTCTAGTCTATTTCTCTTGCAAATTTCCAGTGCTCAGCTCTGGTTCTTTCAAAAACATACACCTGAACAGGTGACTTCCTCAATGAGACGCTCCAGAGAGCTGTAAGTTCCTTCTGAATAGTTCCAGAAAACTCTAAGTTCCTTCTGCATCTGACTCTAGATGCAAGGAAAACAGTCTTAATGGCCTGCCTTCTCACCTGACGCCTCCACCTTTATCACTGTACCTGAACAGTACCATGGGCCCCTGCTGTTCTCTACATTTCCTGAATAGTTCACATGTCTGAGTTTTTACACCTGCTATTCCATCTGCTTGAACCACTCCCCTGCTTTCATTACCTGATTTCCTACTCAACCTGTTCATCTTCAATATACCCCCTATTTTCTCTCAGTCATGGCCTCCCTGACTTCCTGTCCTCTTTCCTCCATCCCTTCAGTGGGCAGAGTTTATCATCTCATCTTCTCGGTCATCCTGGCTTATCGCACATTCTTTCTCAGCATATAAAAATTACAGTAGAGATCTTGAAATTCTATTGCAAAGTGAAATGGACATATCAAAATGAACAACTAAATATGTGGGGGGGGGGGAAACATCATATTCTTACTTTCCCTGTCTCATCCATCTGCTACAAAATCACATGTTACAATTTAGTTTCTGAGGGAAAAATCACATAGGGAATGGAAGCCTCACATTTGGAGTGCTCACAGGCAATTGTAATCTAAGATTATTTGTCACATTTTTCTCTCAACACCGTAACACTTTCTGTAACACTTGCTTCTCAGAGAAGCAACTTCTAGGCCACCAAAAATATTTCTAATCAAGTTTGCCAAAAAAAAAAAAAAACTTTCCCATTTTTCCCCATTAGCACACTTTAAATCCCTCCCTGCAAACCTCTCGTGGTAAAGTGCCTAGCCTTACATTAAGGATTTTAAGTTTTAAAACTTAACTTTTTGTGTGGTGTGCTTTGAATGTTGATAGACATAAATGGGGGGTTCGGACAAAGTGATACAGTCTATTTATTATGAGATGTAGTCAGAATATTTGGAAGTCATTGTTTCAAGCAACACAAGTGAGCTAAGCATGTTTTATGCACATGAACGCATACGATATTGACAGGGAGCAGTAAAGAATATGTTCTCCAGATGGTTAAACATGGGCCAAATCAGTACTCTCTCTTTGTACCTTTCCAGAGAGACTTACAGTTACACCTCCTTAATGGAAAAAAGAATTTTTTTATTCCTGATTTGTATTAAAATGTGTTGAACTTTTGAGACTAGGTCATGATAGTAGCTGTTTAGTAGACTGAAGACTTAAAAGACTGGTTCTGAGAGCTCAAGGGGTGTAGAGGATGGGCCACGCTTTCCTCATGTCTGAGTGGAGTAGTGGAGTGGCAAGAACATAAAAGCCCAGGGGCAGGGCCCAGGCCCAGAGTTCAAACCCCAGGATTGGGAAAGAAAGAAAATGAGGAAAGAAAGAGAGAGAGACAGAGACAGAGACAGAGACAGAGACAGAGAGACAGAGAAGGAAGGAAAGAAGGAAGGAAGGAAGGAAGGAAGGAAGGAAGGAAGGAAGGAAGGAAGGAAGGAAGGAAGGAAGGGGAAGGGAAGGGAGGGAAGGAAGGAAGGAAGGAAGGAAGGAAGGGAAGGAAGGAAGGAAGGAAGGAAGGAAGGAAGGAAGGAAGGAAGGAAGGAAGGAAGGAACGAAGGAAGGAAGGAAGGAAGGGAAGGAAGGAAGGAAGGAAGGAAGGAAGGAAGGAACGAAGGAAGGAACGAAGGGAAGGAAGGAAAGGAAGGAGAGAGGAAGGGGGAGAGAGAAGGAGAGAGGAGAAAGGAAGGGAGAACTGGAGAAATGGAAGGGAAAGAGAGGGAGGGAGAGAGGGAGGGAGATGAATCTACAAACCTTTATTCCAAATATATTCCTCTATCTCTTAGAGACTGAAATATTTAGCCATATATACCCTGTAGATTATAACTGGTCAGTCACAATGCATGAATGTGGATAGGGAAAAATAAACTTCGTAATTATTTTCTATCCTCCCTCATCTAGAAAATGCATCTGAGTTCCCATTTTGCCTGTAAAACAGGCAAAAGGAAAAGGACCATTTAGTAGCAAGTAATATTTAAAAGCCTGTTTCAAATGTGCTTCCAACATTTTCACCTCCTGAAAACCAGAAAGCAGGGATATCACTATCCCCAGAGAAAACTCACAGGAAATAAAGACTCACACAAGTTCACAGACCCAGCAATTACCAGAGAAAGACCTAAAACCCGAGTCTTTGCACTCTAAATCCTTTGCCCTGTGATTACAGTGACCTGTTTTGACACTTGAGAGACAACAGGACAGCCCAAGTTAAAGGTAGAGTTTGTTTACTTCACATCTTTGTCCTTGGCCTGCCTTGGTCCTAAGGATATAATAAGACTATGCTATAAATCTGAGGGTATTGCTCTAACCCATCTTTTGCTCATAAACTCTCTTTTGTACAATAGAGGGAAAAATACTGTATTTTGGAGAATGTAAAATCCCATCAATTGCAAAAGGCGTGAGTATTTCTTGTACAACTACGGAAACCCATCCAATCAATTTAAATCATGACAATGCCTTCACCTTGCCTGTAATTTCCTTCAACGATTGCTAAAACACTTCTTTTACACTTACCTATAGTTTACTATGTTCATTCTGTGCACACACACGCACATACACACACACACAAAAGATGAGAAATATACTAACTTAAGATGAGCTTTAAAAAAATGTTCTTCCTAAAGTCCCTCATTGTTAGATTCTAATTATTTTAACTTGTTGCTTGAATTGGAGATGTTAGCAGCCATCGTTTTCTACCTATGTTTCCAGTGGCAAGAGGTGTTCCTTTCAAAGGTTCCACTCTTCAGAATGCTTTGAGTTTGGAGCATTTGAAATGTTACCAGAAGATGAGCAAAAGTATGATTCCAACAAAAAATAAACCCCGTAGCCTTTGCTTCAAATAATCCTTGTTTGTAGATTTTAAACATCTAGGGTTGGGGTTGGGAATATGGCCTAGTGGCAAGAGTGCTTGCCTCGTATACATAAAGCCTTGGGTTCGATTCCTCAACACCACATATATAGAAAATGGCCAGAAGTGGTGCTGTGGCTCAAGTGGTAGAGTGCTAACCACATCTAGGGTTGAAGTTGTCCACATGTGTCACTGGGAATATGAAATCTTTGCAGATGTGGACAGCAATAACCTGCTTCGGGAAGGCACAAGGCAGCTCTCAGGCATCGCCAAGGTTCAGCGATACTCATCAAACAGGGGACAAACATGTGTTCTAGAACTGCTGAAATCACCTACCCGCCTCATATTGTCTTTTAACTTTCCCTTTAAGAACAACAGTGGGATATGTGTATTCAGACACCTGTCAAGTTCCTTCCTGGGAATCAACCAAATTAAGATAGAGAAAAACAATGTGCAAAATTAGCTGAGAGTGAACAAAATTCGTTAGAACATGACAGTCGCGATGTATTTTCTACTACTTCTCGTTTTCTGTGAAATGCCCAGCTTGTACTACCTGCACATAAGGAAACAGAAACTCAGAAAGAGAAAGCAATTTGCTCTCAACAGAAAGACAGCTCCTGCCAGAGCCCAGATTCCAACCTGAGCCAGCATCTTCCTTCCTCCTGCTCTCTTTGGAGTTTCTTACCGTCTTTATTCTTTTTGAAAACTGATTTTTCCTCCTAGTTTTTTCATCTGTTCTTCCTTCATCTTTGGTTCTTTTTGTTGGTTTGTTTTCTCATTCAACTATGCATTACAGTAAACAATGGGATATCTTAATTGTCAGAGGACAATTTCTGTTGTCTTGCCATTCCTGGGGGTGTCTGGCAAGCAACAGCTTCCTTTCTCGTTCAAGAGCCACACCAGTGTTTACCTCCCTATAGGCAAAACTTGAGGAGGTGCCTATGTGATCTGCCCAAAGTAGCTCATTTCTACACCATCAAGGACAAGTCCCCCCTCTTGGAGGAGGGACTTCCTATATTCCACCAATGAGAAGGGGTTTTCTGTATACACGCACTCCAAGGGACTTCCTTGCTGCAAATAAGCACGGGAATAGAAACAAGTGCTATTGAGGGGAGCCACTGGTAAGGAGCTTGAAATAATTTCCTGGCAGATTTTTATTTGCCATGGCTAGCCACAGGGCCATGATATGATTAAATATTTGAGGAGTCTGCTCTCATCACGCTATGACATTGCTTTCTTGTCTAGCTAAATGATATTTCTTTCGTGTCTAGTTGAACAACCCCAGAGGTGGCCCCTCCTGCTTCCACTCTTTCGCCCTTTGGTGCAGTGTTGGCCAGTGGAAATTCAACGTAGGCTCCAGAGGTAATCCCCATATGTGATTTAAAATTTTTCTAGTAGACATGTGAAAAAATAAAGCATGATGGAAATTAATTGAATCACATTCTACTTAACCTAATGCAAGCAAATAAGTGATCAACTCAAATGGCACTAAATTAACCATTATGAATGACTTTGGAAATCATTCTTTTTGCAAAGTCTTTGGAATGTGGTGTGTATTTTGCATGCTTAGCACGTATCCATTCAGACTCGCCATATCTGATGTACTGCAAAGCTCATGTGGACAATGTGGCTCTGAGGGGGACGGACAATGAAGCGCCTCAATGGGCAGAGAAGCTTACATTTATGTTGAATGGAGAACATGGTGTATAACAGATTAGGGAGGTGGGATGGTACTGTAAAGCATGGGAGAAGAAGATAAGGAAAAGTGGATAATACTAAAAAATGGGGCTTCCAATGAATTGGTTCTGGTTCTCTGTAAGTACAAACCAAATGTGATTGGAAAAAGAAAGTCTGAAGGACCAGAATAAGGTAATATATTTTACACCATGGTCAAAATGATTGTAGAAAAAACAAATGTAATGTTTTTAAAATGAAAATGGGGTGCTTTGACTGGCACCAATTATGTAGGGCTATTTGGGAAAAGGTTTACAATGGTGATAATAATATAGGACAAATACATATAACCTTTCCTTATTTTACAGACATGTAAAATAGCCATGAACAGGATAGATTTTTTTGCTGTTCAATAAAATGGCATAATCAAATGCAATGAATTCCTTCAGTACTTAGTCTAGATAATTGCTGCATGAATTTGATTAACATGCATTTCTACTTAATGCATATAGTGAAAGAGACAAACACTAAATGAAGTTATGACATGTGAACATGTAGCAAGGCTACCCATTTTTCTACTCTCACTTTCAGATCTATCATTTGATGAAAAGAAACGACTCTGCTATACCTACTTAGTATTGCTTACCTACCAATTACCACCTTTCAACTGCATGCCACTTAAGGCATTTTATCACAGTTGACATTGTTACCGAAACACAGTAGCAAAATCAAATAAGGCAGGGAAAGAGTGGGCATAAAAATTAATAAGGGCCAGAAGAGGCACATGGAATTATCAACAAATGAATTTTCAACAGGTGAAGAGTTTTAGGATATTTTGAACATGTTTCAGGAAGATACAATTTTGATATTATTTTGATATTTGTTCATGTGTTTTCTTTCTTTAGGCTTGAATAGTAAGTCACAGTATATATATTGAGCTGTAATAGGTTCCCCCTTACTGCCATAGTGTCATACTGCTGAATTGCTACCACCCAGACTAGAATCCTGGGAGTAGTACTATATCTAATCAACCTAGTCCTTCCTTCTCTTCCTTCCTTCCATCCTTCCTTCCTTCCTTCCTTCCTTTTCTTGTCCTCTCTCTCTCTCTCTCTCTCTCTCTCTCTCTCTCTCTCTCTCTCTCTGCCCCCTCCCCATTTCCTTTTTTTTTTTTTGTCAGTACTGGGGATTGAACTCAGGGCCTCATGTTGGCTAGCCACTGACCATTTGAGCTACACTGCCTGCTCACTTTTACATTGGATATTTTCAAGGTTGGTTTTCAGTTTTTGCTCAGGCCAGCCCAGGCTATGACCTAGATACTCCTCCTTAAACTCCCTTGTCTCAGTGGCATGGCAGAACTGTGTACCACCATTGGTTGAGATGGACTCCCATGAACTTTTTATGTCCAGGCTGGCCTTGAACCACGATCTCCTGGCCTTTACCTTCCAAGTCGCTAGGATCACTGAACTTGAATCACTGAACTCAGTTCAAATCAGTTTAATTGAATTAGGCTCATATATATTTTTGTAGCCTTCTCCATTCCTCACTTCAACAGCATTTTGGTTCAGGCTTTTCTCAGCTTGTATAAGCCTTCAAGAGCTCCTACAATAGCCTACTAAAGAAAACTCTTCTCAGTCTTATCCCTTCAAATGTATGAACCTCAAAGCTACCATAGTGGTTCCTTTCCTGCTTGGAGAGAGTCATGCTCATTAGCATGACCCTGCAGACTCCCATAATGTGGCTTCTGCCCATCCTTGACTTATTTGTCACCTGATTACTCTCTATCCTCTGTCGTTCACATGCTTTGCATATGCTAACTATGTACTAGTTTTGCTGTATTATGTATTTAGGTATGTCAGTGTGATGACTACCTCACTCATTGAGGTAAAAATCATCATTCATCATAAAAAAAACATTTTGCATTACTTGCATGATACAATTCACACCAGAACCTTAGCAGGAGACCTAAGATAGTGTTTCACACATAAGCAGCATCTGGTAAATGAATGTCTAAGTGAACTACACTTACAAACATCCCCAAGTTTAGATAAAATTCAGAGTTTAACACAATAGTAAGAAAACTTACCTTCTGTTCGATCCCTACTTTAAGAATCCAACCCAATCTCAAACATGAGTCATGTTCAATTTAGAATCTAGGTCACAAATCAACTACCAAGCAGCTCACAGTTGTGCAGCATACATCATCAGGCAGTGAGGAACATGCCCATCCACCATCTATGGCCACACTAGAGAGAAGCAATGGCGTTTGCCATCAGTGAGAATCGCAAAGAGTTCTGGGAATGCGGAGGCAGAGGTGTGAAGAAAGCCTGTGGAAAATGTCCCTGGTAGTAAATGCCTTTCTGTGTGTTCATCAAAATGAATGTGTTTTGATAAATTCCAGAATTTAACTTTCATTTTGCCTTACACAAATGTCCTCATTTGTACCCTTTGGACCTTGCATTTGCATAGATCTTTTTGGAAGACAAGTAAGGAAGCAAGAAGGTCTCCTTGCCATGTCTTACTGAATTTGCTTTAGGAGCTGCTCAAAGGGCGATGGAAATACTGTATGTGCGAAAAGAAAGCTTGCAATATGTGTTTTTTTCTTAGACAACGTCTCATTATGTCATTCAGGGTGACCTAGAGCTCACAAGTCTCAGTGTTAAACTCTCAGTCCTCTTTCCTGAGCCGTGTCAGTGCTGGGACTACAGGAGCAAGCTCACATTTCATTGTTGTTGTTGTTGTCATTACTGTAAAGGTAAGATATTTCTTAAAATCTGAAAACAGTGATGTCCCATCATAGAATGAGGGTGGAATTGTGATGGAAGCAGAACTAAGTTTAAGGTTTATGTAAAAGCACCTAATTATGTATTTCATTAAAAACTATAATGCAAACTGGGGCACTGGTGGCTCCTGCCTATAATCCTACCTACTCAGAAAACTGAAAATCATTTTCATGCCAGCCTTGGCAATACACCTTGCAAGACTGTGTCTCAAAAATAACCAGAAAAAAAGTAGGGGTATAGGTATGGCTAAAGGGGCAGAGGGCAGCCTAACAAGCTCAAAATCCCAAATACCAGGACTGCCCAAAATAAATAACTTCAAACAGTCATCTTTTGGTGAGTACTTCTGTTTTTAAAATGGATAAAGATTATCTTCTCTTTGTCTTACCCTGCTATTTCCTTAGGTGTCACTACTTGAATAATTTCTAAAAGGCTAACCAAGTATTTTTATTTCTTAAGTTCCTGATTATACTTCCTTGTGTAAAATTAGTAAGTGTTATCAAAATCATGGCGAATGATTAAGGAAAAAGGTAGAAGTGAGTTGATTTAAGCCAGGTGTTGATGGCTCATGCCTACAATCCTAAATTATTTAAAAGGCCAAGATCTAAGGATTACTGTTCGAAGTCAGGCTGGGCAGGAAAGTCTATGAGACTCTTATTGTCAATAAACTACCAAAAATTTGGGAAATGATGCTGTGGCTCAAGTAGTAGAGTCCTAGCCTTGGGCAAAATAAGCTCAAGGACAGCACCCAGTCCCTAAATTCAAGCCCTAGGACTGGCACACACACACAAAACTTAGTTAATTTAAAAAAGAAACAAATCAAATTCACCATGAGTTAGTGGATAAACTAAAAGGAAAGGCAGGATTGAAGGAGGGTCTTTCCAAACCCCACAGTGATTCTTGAGTAATTCTTATTACACATGTAAAAAAAAACCTGAAAAGTATTTTTTTATCTAGTCAGTTCTCCCTTCTTTGAAAAAAACAGTGATTTATTAGCCATTTTAGTATACCCCTGCGTATTTTCCCCTCATTAAATTGCACCCCATATTTAAATAATAAAGTCCTATCAAATATTTATTTTAATTACCATTTGCTGCCACACAGTAGTGCTTCTGAGAATTGAGGTTTTAATATTCAAATCCTTTTCCTGGCACAGCATAAACACTAATCAGTGTTTATCCCATAGCAACGGGAGCTAAGGAATACATCCCTCTTCGTTCCTCGCCCATCGATACGGATAATAAATAGTCACTAACCGTATGCCGCGGATTCCTAATACGTAGCCTCAACAGTTCACAGAATGAACCACACCGCGGCCCGCATCTCCATGGCCACCATGATACCTTGCATTCGCATAAGCTATCTAGAGTTCTTCAAGCATGAATGAGCCTCATAAATGTGGTGGCCAACACTGTAGCTTCAGTTTATCCCCTTTTATTATTAGACCTTTGTGTCTTTTCTATTCTTTCATTAGGAGTCACTGTCAGCCTATGTTAAAAGAAACAAAAAAGGTAATGAATTTTATCTTCATGATGACTGATAGACCAGGACAAGAAGAAAAGTGATTTCTCTTGGGCTAACGCTTTAGGCACTGCCTGGTAAAGTAAAAGCCATGACTCTTTCTGACATGTGTATTGCCATAGGTGGCTGCAAACGTCACTTCATTTTTCTGAGTGGTAGTGATTTATGAAATGAAGCCAGTGAGGTATTCTCTAGAAGGTTGGTAAAAGGATCAGAAAAATAATTCCTGTACATACTCTGTCATGATTCTGGGCCCCAAATCGATTCTCAATAAGCTGCCAATACTGGCATGGTAGAGTAATGGTGGCAGGCTAGAGACTGGAGCAACAGTGGGAGTTTGCCAATAGGACATGAAGCTCTGGGCGCAATCTCTAGCACTGCCCCCCCCCAAATGAGGATAATATTTAGATAAATAAAAGCAGAATGTACTTTAGAATAACCAACATGCATATCTAGAACCTCTCATTCTCCTTCAAGTAAGTGGAGTCTTTTTTTTAACTTTTCAAGTACCAAATTCTATGTAGTGTCAACACCAGTTCAGAAACAGCTGAATGAAATATAACAGGACAGTTTGCTCTTTGTGGTCTCGTAGGCACACCAACTGAATCAAAGAGCAAGAATCAAAATATTGATTGTGTTTTATAGATATCATGGTGTGTGTGTGTGTGTGTGTGTCTGTGTCTGTGTTTGTGTCTGTGTCTGTGCGTGTGTGAACACAGGTCCTGGAGCCTGAACTCAGGGCATTGAGCTGTGCTTTTGCTTTATTTTTTGTTGTTCTTTTTGTCTCAAGGCTGGTACTCTACCACTTGAGCCACAGCTCCACTTCTGGCTTTTTGGTGATTAACTGGAGATAAAGAGTCTCACAGACTTTCCCGCCTAGGCTGGCTTTGATCAGTTATCCTCAGATCTCAGCCTCCCAAGTAATTAAGACTATAGAAGTAAGCCACAAGGACCCATGGGCTATGACATTTTTGATGATCACATAATCATAGCCAAATGACATGATTGTGTGTTTTATGATCAATATCAATGAGGTTGATATTGGTGTTACAATATAGAAATTATTGACACGAGGGAAAGTCTGTTGTTTCAAGACATGAAAGAGCATTCCAGGGAAGATGTAGAGTTGATTGAGCATGACAGAAGGCGGCATATCCGGCCACTGGGAAGGAATAAAATGGAACTCTGATCTGAAAGTCATTTTTCCACACTGAATTTGTGCTGACAACCTCAAAACCTCAAGGATCAAAAAATACTTTATGAAATAAGGAATACGGACACTCCTGGATTTAAAATAATAAAATTTCTTAACATTGAGACTTTTCTGATGCTTTCTAATGGTAGTATGTTTTGCGCCTCTTCCCATAGGGGCTGTGCTCTCCAGGCCCGTCCTTCCACAGGTCGCCCGCTAACAACACGTGCATTAGAAAATCCCTCCTAACAGAAACAGCTAATGGCGGAAAAGAGGAGCACTCATGGTACTGTTGCAAACAGCTGTGTTCCCAGCTGGGGTAACCAACTGCAGATGGCAAAAGACAGAAGACTTTCTGAATTTTTGCACTCCCTTCTACCCATGCCTTCTGATTTTTTTCTCCTCCAGAAATAGGAAGATGATAGTCAGGTACAATTAGGATTTTATGAGAACTTGATTTGTGACGTGGTGTGTGTGTGTGTGTGTGTGTGTGTGTGTGTGTGTGTGTGCGCGCGCGTGCAGTCATGGTGGAATTCTCACACATGAAGTTACAACTGACAGGAAGGTTGCTCTTCCTTTCCTATTCACCTTCTCTTGATCTTTAACAGTGCCTTTTTTTTTTTTTTTTTTTTTGCCAGTCCTGGGGCTTGGGACTCAGGGCCTGTGCAATGTCCCTGGCTTCTTTTTGCTCAAAGCCAGTGTAATATGGAGGTCAGATCTGGCCAGCGAAAGAGGGCAGAAGCTGACTCCATCTCCACTATTTCCCCAGCCCTCCTGCTCAGAGGCCCAGGAAGATTCCCTCTCCCTGTAAAAAATAGTACAGGCCAGCTCAGGCGCCTTACGCCATGCCACATGTTCGAGTCTTGTGTCTCTGTCCCCATGGCATCCCAGTTCAGCTCTCCATTGGAGCTGACTTGGTTTGTTGGTACTTGGAAATCCTCCAGAAGTAAGTCTCTGTGCCACTGTCCTATTCTGTGTTATATGTTTTTCTGAAACCTGGAACCGGTCCATCCGGAACTTACCCAATAAATTCATATATTTACTTGAGACTGTCTCTGAATAGTGGACTCTTGGAGGGATGGGGGGTTCCCCCGCCTCGCCCCCATGCCATTGCAGCGAGCACTCTACTACTTGAGCCACAGCACCACTTCCGGCTTTTTCTGTTTATGTGATGCTGAGCAATCAAACCCAGGGCTTCCTGCACGTTAACCAAGTACTCTACCACTAAGCCACATTCCCAGTCCCTAACAGTGCCCTTTATGAAACATGTATGATGTCAGCAATGCCAGTAGATCTCCCAGTAATGACATTGTTAAACACAACAGCTGACAGTAGAAAGCAACAGGGAAATCTCATAGACACTTGGTGGTATTTCCCAAATCCTGAAGCTCTCATTTCCTCCAAAGAAAATGAAGAGGCAGGAAAGAAGGAAGTCATTCTATCTAAAGAGAAAACACCAACCGATGGTGAGGATAAGGTGGGTGGATGAGTTATTATGATATACTTTTGGAGCATAAAAATTTACAGGTCACGTTCTTCTTAAAGGTAATGACGATCACGGGGCTCTGTGCTTAGGAGACTAAAAGCTCTTCCTTGATGAATGGAGCAAAGAAGCATCAGAATGGCAAGTGTCAAAACAGCTGGCCTGAAACAAACTTCAGATGCAAAACGATCCTGAGGTCATGCAGGAACCTGGCTTGGTCTACAAGGTGGTACAGCCCATGTTTATGTGCTGGACATGTATAGATGAGGACAGCCCATGTGTGTGGACACGCATGTCTGTGTGCTGGACATGTGTATCATGTGTAAAGATGAGGACATAGCAAACAGAGCACCTAAGGTAAAGGCAGGAGACACACAGCACTTCATTATTCAGCCCTTCTGTGTTTTCACTCCATTTGTTCTTTTAGGGAGCTGGATGTACTTTATCCATTTATAGACTCTGAAACACAGATAAAATAGAGTACCAGGGAACATAAACCCAGGCAACCTAGATTTCTAATTCCAAAGAATTCATTGTAATTTTTTTCTTCTTAACTGACATTTATGGTAGGCCCTTTCTTTCTCAAAATTTTCACTGGACATGGCCCAGGGCCACATGGTTTTAATTATATTAGTATGCTATCCTTTACCTTCTTAGGTAAATTAATTTCATTATTTCTCATCCACTGTTTTCCAAATCATGGGTTTGAGAATTACTTTAGGGAGTTATGAACAGCATTGTTTAATTAAATAGAACAGAATGGGCTACCAGCACAGTATGGAACAGAAAATATCAAGATTGCACTGCCCAAAGTAAGCTTATTATTTCATTAATGTTTGCCCTAGGACCTGATTTATAATTGACTTACTGTAGTTCACAAGAATAATATTTGAAATCTGTTAGGTGCCCCCCATCTCTCTCCCTCTCCCTCTATCTCCATTTCCCCCTTCCTGGCTGTCATGAGGTAAGCAACCCTGCTCTAACATACCAGTATTTGCCAGTGAGAAGAAACTGACTAGCAGAAGTGGCAGAAGCGGCGGAAGGAGCGGCAGAAGCGGCGGACGGAGCGGCAGAGAACCCGAGCAGCAGCAGTTTCACTCACCAGGGTAGACAAGTGGTGTGAAGGTGGATGTGGATGTGGAGGCCAGCAATGGTATTAGTGAAAAGTACCGGGTGGCTACTCGCAGCAGTTCGGTTCGCAGAAAAAGGGCCGTCAGGACTGGGCATACTCCCAGAAAAAGGAGAAAAATAGATGAGAATTCCGCCTGTCCTGACTCTTAAGCCCTTCCCCAGTCACGGCACCATATATGTTAGGTTTTTTAAAGTAGGTAGCCGGTAAAGGAGAATGCCACGCGGTATTCAGGCAGGAGAGAACGTTTATTACCGAACTGCTGGCGTGTGGCCAAGATGATCCATGGCCGGAGAGAAGGGAGAGAGAGAGAGAGAGACCCCCACCCAGCCCTGCTTTATTTAGGGCAGGGGCAAGGGGTGTGGCCAGGTGGATTAGGAGGTGACCTCAGGGAAAGGGGAGGTAACTGCCTCCAGGTCTGCAGGTTACCCAGGTAACTGGGTGGAGACTTAATGAGGTGGGGGCATCTGCATGTAGCCCTCAGGGAGAGGACCAGACATTTCTCAAAAGAAATTGTCTCAGATGGCCAATGGATACAGGGGAAAACATGGTTTTACCAGGTGGTGCCTCAGTCTCAAAACTGGGTACACACTCCAAGGAACTGAAGTCAATGTGTTAAAGGAAATTGTGCTCTCCCAGAACCACTGTTCACAATGCCAAGAGAATATCCATCTCCCTCCACTTTTCCTTGATGCTTCTCTAATGCTCTAAGTCCACCAAAGGAAGTTCTGACAGCCTAGAAAATGGGAGGACTTCCTCTCCCTCTAAGCTAATTGGAGACAGAGCCAGGAGATCCATGTTCTTCCTCTTTCCCTAGACACATGCTTAGAGGAACCCCAGGACAATCAGATCCACCATGCCCATGGGGACATGACCTTGAAAATGCCAACATCACCGTCCTTTCCTCCTCCCCTTCTCTATCTCAGCCCTGACTCTTGCTCCTCATTCTGGTATTACCCTCCAAGACCTTGTCTCAGACTATTGAAAACTCACACTATACTCCCATGTGAACATCTAGCACTAAATATAGCAGAAAGAACTAAAAAAAAAAAAAAAAGCACAAAGTTCTATCATTGTAAGTATCCACAAATAACCAAGTGAAAATTTTAAAAGCAAAGTGACTGCTGAAATAGAACAACACAGTATCAATGAAAACTGCATAAAAATATAGAAAAACCCTGCCTACCTGAGATGAATTATGAAGTAATATGAGTGTATGCCAAAGGAAAAGGACATATTTGATTTATACCATTCACCCCACCACCCAGGCATTTCCCCCACTGTCATGGGTTTATCACCATAATCAATGTAGAAACTTTTTCTATAGTTTATATTTTAAATCATTCTCTAGTCAGAAATGTGGTTCACTTTTTTCCCTATCTATTTCTTCCTTTTTCCCCCAGGAAATCTTTTCAAGGTGCCCTTGAATTCTGAGAATAGAAACACACTTGATGAATCCTACGTGTCAATCAAGCTGACAGCTATAAAATAAAATCCATCTCTCTGCTAAAGGATAACTTTTAAGGATAAATTTTCAGCTCAGCAATTTAATCATATGAGGGCTCCTTAAATGAGAAGATGATGCCTGGTTAATTCTCTCTATGTGCCTTTGCATATTAATGGACATGTCTTCCTGTTAAGGATGCTCTCTAAAGAGGTTCTTGTTGCTGTGTAAAAATATATGACTAAACCCAACTGTTGGTGCTGTTCTGACTTTTCTACATTTTACTGAAAGAAAGGGTACTCATAACTATTCTCATAATTAATCAATTGCAGAAATAGCTCATTCTTCAACCTTTGGTAACCTCAGTGAAATATGCCGGTAATTCTCTAAATTCAAGAAAATAGAAAGAGTATCCTCTGGATTTCTTTACTCTTGTCAGCTCAGGTGATAAAGGACGTACTTAGAACTAGAGGTGGTCTGTTTAATTAAAGCCAGCTTATGAACACTCCACTGAAGTGTTACTCTCATGTGGTGACTGTCAGGCAGACAGTAATAAATTCTCCTTTCTCTTCTTGCAACTTGGTTTTCTTTCGTTTTCTTCCCCCTCTCCCCCCACCCCCCATGATTCTGAGGCTTCAGCTTAAGGTCTGGGTGCTGTCCCTGAGCTCTTTGGCTCAAGCTTAGCACTCTGCCACTTTGAACCATAGTGCCACTTCATTGTTCTGGTGGTTAGTTGGAGATAAGAGTCTCATGGACTTTCCTGCCTGAGCGGGCTTTGAACTGTGATCCTTAGAAGTCAGCCTTCTGATTAGATAGGATTATAGGCATGAGCCACCAGAGCACAGCTAATGACTTGGTTTTCTGTATGTCTGACCACTGACATGAATTACACTACATATACTATACTAAGCAAAACTATTCCTATAGTATTTCCATACTATATTGTTACCATACCATATTATAGAGTCTTGAGCTAGATGCTGGGAAAGTTTTTCTGTATTTTTTTTAAATAAAGCCCTATCTTTTAAACTTAAAATATAAAGTCAAGAGTATCACATTCCCAAATGGGAAGTACCATCATGCACTTATAAAATTAGATTACAGAACAAGTTGTAATATTCAGTCATCAGTGTGGTACAAGGTGGAATCTTGATAAAACACATTCTACACATTGAAGGATCATCTTGGTAAAACATTGTAGGTGGAAAAGCAATGTATGGAAATGTGAGTAACAAATGAATGAGGGCATCTGTTTTCCCACTTAGCCAATCAGCATTTAGCACTAGTGCATCAGGTGTCATAGAATTCACAAATATGAATATATTGTGTGTACCCTAATATACAAAGATGCACCAGATGGAGTGTTCACAAGTGTTCTTGACACCTAAGATTTTACATAATTTACCTACAAAGTATAACATGTTAAATATCAATAGTAAACTGTGATTAAAAATTATGGATTTTCTAAAGGACTATTTAACTGCTATATGAAACTGAATATGACTGTGGAGGATGATTTCATAGGATTTGAACTGGGTTAAAAGAGATAGAAGAAGGGCTTGGAATATGACCTAGTGGCAAGAGTGCTTGCCTCCTACATATGAATCTCTCGTTTGATTCCCCAGCACCACATATATGGAAAACGGCCAGAAGGGGTGCTGTGGCTCAGGTGGCAGAGTGCTAGCCTTGAGCAGGAAGAAGCCAGGGAAGGTGCTCAGGCCCTGAGTCCAAGGCCCAGGACTGGCAAAAAAAAAAAAAAGAGATAGAAGAAGGAAGCAAACAAAGCAAAACAAAATAAAACACAAAAGGAAAATATAATAATGAACAAAACAGGGTGACCCAAACCAAGCAGAAATCAACATGCAGAGTGACAATTAGCCTGGCATATTTAATGCCAAAATATTAGGGTAAAGATTTAGTTGGAAATACATAGGGTTATATTAGTACCTTGGCAACAGAAGTGATTAGGGGTTGGTCCTCATTTCACAGGCAATGGATAGGGGACAGCGGGGCTAGGTTTTGTCGCTGATGTTTGATATTATTTAGAGAAGGAGCATATGAAAGAGTCCAGAAAGGCAAGTTTTTTTTTTCTGGAAGAAAATTACAATTTTATATTAATCAACAAGAAAATTATGTTAGCACAAGTGAGATCTTTAAAAGGAGAGAGATGAAAGTAGGAAAGGGAAAGCCATTTGAAAAGATCAATGTTGGAAGGGATGTGTAAAGAAATATTTAGATTATTCAGATTGATTATCTGCTATCATTCATTACATTAGAGAAGAGAGGGGCTACTGAAACTAAAAGTAGCAACATTAAGAGATAAGCAGACAGTGAAAAATATTTGCAACCCTCACATCTAGAGAAAAGAAAAGAAAAAAAAATGGGACCATGGCAGAACTAGGACCCAGTTGATTTCAAAAGCTGCATGCATTCTTAATGGATATTTAACTACCATGATTATGTAATTTTCTCCAATAGCACACATCAGTCGTACAGCAATAATTTTCTACTTAGGTAGTCTGACATGATGGATGATTTTTAAAAAGAGTATAAACTAAGAGTCCAGACAGGAACAGTGCTGAGATGGGAGATTATGGCATTTAGGCTAGATCAGACAGGAGTTAGATTGTGCTCTTGCCCACCCCGGCCCCCAAATTCCTCTGCTGAAAGCCCAATCTGTAGTCTATGACTGCAACCTTCTCTGTAAAGGTCATTGATAGTTTGAATATGAAATGTCCTCCATGGGCTCAAGTGTTCAAGGCTTGGTCTGGATACCAAGGTGCTGGTACTATCTGGGGCAGTTCTAGAACCTTCTTTGAGAATCTACTTAGAAGAAATAGGTCACTGTGGGATGGACACTTGCGGTATCTTTTTTCCTAGCCCCTTCATGCCTACTCTGCTTCCTGGCTGCCATGAGTTGAACAGCTCTTCTCCACCACCCATTCTCACAGCCCTATCAATACCTTGATCCAGATTCCCAGCTTCTTCTGCCACCGTGAGACAATAAACATCTGCTGTTTGAAGTTGCTAAGGCAGTGAGACTTTGTGATGGCATCTGTAACAAACTAATGCAGAAGGGAAAACCAGAGAGAGACAGAGAGAGATGCAAAACCTAAGAACAGAGAAAGCTGTGGACATTGCAGTGATCAGTAAGAATGATGGAGTAGGAAGTGGCAGAAAAAAAAGGGGTAGTGGCCAAGAAAAAAACACTCAGAATTGAGAATCTACAGCCAGAACAGTTTGAAGGATGGGTTCAGGACTGGATATGGGATTTCTGAAGTAAGCTGCCCACCAAGGAAGGGCAAGACCATGCTAAAAAATAAACATCACTTATAGGAACATGACTGTTATATTGACACATTTTTTCTCTTATCACATGTGAATAGTATTTCTAACTTGATATAGGGGTAAAATACATAAACTATCTTACACTGATTAATTCTATGACATACATGAAGATGCCAATATGAGAAACAATGAAAAATAGTTCTACCTGAAGAGACACTACAATTTTTCCAATTCCTACAATTTCTATAAATGAATATATTTTAAGAGAAGAAAAAGATGTTGGGGGATTCAGAACATACCTGCTTGTTAGTTCCACCTCCTCCCCAAACACACAGATGTTTTAAAGACCACAGAAAACTGGCCTAGCACAGCCATAGGAACGCTAAAAGTTAAAAGGAGAAGAAACCTATTTGGCATGTGTGGCCAAATTATATGTGAACAATTGCCTGCAGGGAGAAAGTCTTATGGAAGGAAGATATGGAGAATCAGGTGGCAGGAGGAGAAGGAGGGATAGAGAAGCAGAAATTAACCATTTTAAAAAGAACTTAAATGAAACTGTAAATGTGGTCGCATACTCCAAGGTAAAAATTGACTATCTGCCATAGATTTGTGCAATTTTTTTCTATCTTTTTATATAATAACCTCAAAAACATCCTTACCCATTGCCATTGCTTCTTTCACAAATGAACAGTGTGACCCCACAAAAAAAATGATTACAAAGTTATTTCTCCTTCTACCAGCTGGCTTTATCTTCTTCATTAGCTTCCTTTATAACTTTCCAACATTCAGATCCCCTTGGTATCCAGTTACATATTATACATTGAAAAATTTGCTTCCAAGTATGGTTTATTGCATATATAATGAAGGGAGTTGTCTTCTAAATTTTCCAACTTTTAAAATCTTAATAATTAATAAATGCTGGCCATTCACAATGGATTTCCCCCGAATTCCTATATGATATCCTTTGTAAAGCATCTTTACTTCTGTTCTGGTTGAATCGATCTCTAAGAAAAAACACAAGGGGCAGCAGAACATGCTTTGTAAAGCTGACAGCGTGCTACTGCTTGATTGGACAGCAGTGGCAGACAAATGTATTTGGCTCTAGAATCCAGGAGGAGTTGTCCAGCTCAACAATGCAACCAAGCTAGCTAGATAGTTTGCCTGGGGAAATCTTCTAGAATCAAAATGCCAACCTACCAGAACACACTAATAACTTTTCCAAGTTAAAATAGGCATTCGTCATTTTAGAGCAGATACTTAAAAAGAGATGAACTGTCCCTCAAGCATCAACTTTGGAAGGGAAGTTTTGCCAGCATTGCTTATGATAGATACATACTTAGACTTCTGATAGGCCATATATTTAAGTGTGTAATGGTTCTTGTTTCCCTGGGGTCTATGTGTGCTTTAATCATAAAATAAGCATAACATTTGGCTATATCTTTCTATAGTAACATATTCTCCATACTCGTGGAGTTAGTTCCACTTTCTTTTATTATACTTTAGGTAGGAAAACTATATGTCTTGAGTGTTGAAGGTGAAAACAAGATAAGTCTAGTGTGTTCAAGAGGACATGAATCTGAATATGCAAAGTTGAAAAAAAAAAAAGGAAAACTTGAGGAAAAGAATAGCAGGCAGACAAAGAGCTCCAAAAACTGACATGAACACTGTAAGTCAGTCATTTACAAGTACAGGGCATGGCAAATGTTCCAATGTGAAGAATATTGATCACAAAGCAAAGGGTTGGAGAAAAGAAGATATAACAGCCATCAATGGCACAACAACAAAGTGGCATCCTCTACTTTTTCCTAGTACTTGCAAATTGAATACAGTTGTATTGAGACAACCAATCCAGCATGTTCTTGCTATTTTATCAAATAATTCTTGGCTAAGAAAAGTTAAGTTTGGGATATCTGGACCCCCCCCCCCGCCGACTCCCATCAAAGGAATATGAAGACTAAGTATAGAAATGTACCAGTGCTGAAGAATGATCAAGAAAAGTTTATTTTGTGAGATAACTGTCATTAGGTCAATGTAAGCATTTGAGGTGTGTTGTCTATATAGTATAAAGTGGTTCTAATGTTTACATTACATTGCTATGAAACTTAATGGGTGTCAACTCATTCCCATTTACGCTTTACAGTGAGTATTTATGACTCTTTCATTAGTAGCTTACTAATTTCTACTACTGATATCTTATGGATACCAAAGTTTAGCCAGTAAAATCTTTCACCCTGTGCAATTATAGGCACTATCTACTGTCTACTCCTTTTTGAATAGATAGGTAAAAGCTTGTGATGTACTTCATTTTAAAATTATGAGTTATTTTTATTATTGAACTCTATAAAAATGGTTCATGATGCTACCAACAATTTTGATATTATAGATACAATATTAAACTTAATAATGTAATGGTATCTTATTAAATATATTAATAACATTGGATTATTAGCTACATTTAAATAATAAAGTGAATATACAGAGTCAAGAGTCAAGCACTGGTAACTCATGCATGTAATCCTAGCTACTCAAGAAGCTGAAATCTGAGGATCATGGTTCAAAGTCAGCCTGGGCAGGAAAGTCTGTAAGACTCTTAACTCCAATTAGCCACCAAAAAAAAATTTTAAAAAAGTGGAATTGGAGCTGTGGCTCAAAGTGATAGAGCTGTAGCCATAAGCAACAGAACTCAGAGAAAGCACCCAGGCCCTGGATCCAAGCCCCACAATTGATCATTTAAAAAAAGAATATATAACTATAATTAATTTTATGCACACACTTAGATAATGTGAGAAAATATGAAAACTATAGGGTTAAAACGGGGGGAAAAGCTCTTTTTCCTAAATTGATCAGTATGGACAATTATGCTCATTTATTCACAACAATGTTGGTTTTCATGAGTAGAATTTAGCTGATCCATGGAAAAATGACCATCACTTTTCTGTTTAATTGAGAAAGGAAATGAGCCGGATAGGTGCTAAAGATGGAGAAGGGCTCAAGATTCAAGCAAACAGATCCGTGGGGATGGGCAATAACCAAGGGGAGCAGAGAACAACATGCCCACACATGTGCAGCAACACTAGTTGAAGCACAAGCAACAAAACTGTTTCTTTCCTCAGGATTTGTACTTGTAAGAAAGATGCAAGAGCACTATTGAAACAAACAAACACAGGTGCCAGCTTAACTGACCAAGCTTGTAGACGAATTCATTCAAGCAAACAAGTAGAATGGTATCTTCAAATTGGGAAATCTTGGTGAGTGATTCAATTTTTTTTTTTTTTACTGAATGGATGTCAGTGACCAGATGTTTTGCTATTATGTAGGCCGAGTTTTGTTTCAAGAGCTGGGAAAACAAGGCAGATTAGTATCTGGCACAAATGCTGTCTGATCTGCGACACAGAGAAATTCAATGGAGGCTTGGTGGCTGACTGATAAAACTATGTGACACTATATTGCACTTCCAGTTGGTGGGTTTGACTATTACAAATAAAAAAGTAGTCTTAGAGGAATTAATATGTAAAAACCATCAACTAATACCATTTACAGATATATGTTCAAGATAATATATTTGTCTTTTATATTGTCTTGTGATTTTTAATATTACTGTTTTCCTGGGGGGAGAGGAGATTTCATATTGCCACAAAAAGATCATGTCTTCCTTTACTTATTTTTATTTTTATTTATTTATTTATTTTTTTTTTGGCCAGTCCTGGGCCTTGGACTCAGGGCCTGAGCACTGTCCCTGGCTTCTTCCCGCTCAAGGCTAGCACTCTGCCACTTGAGCCACAGCGCCGCTTCTGGCTGTTTTCTGTATATGTGGTGCTGGGGAATCGAACCCAGGGCCTCATGTATCCGAGGCAGGCACGCTTGCCACTAGGCCATATCCCCAGCCCCCTTTACTTATTTTTTGGTAGTACTAGTTTTTGAACTCAGAACTTCACACTCTCAAGTGGCTGGCATACTGCCACTTGAACCTTGCCTCCAGCCCTGCTTTATACTGGTAATTTGGGAAACATGGTATCAGATCTGTCTGAGCTGCTCTCTAACTGTGATCCTATGGATCTCAGGCTCACGAGTAGCTAGGATTACAAGTAACAGCCACTGGCACCTGCTCATAGCTTCTATTTTTATAAGCAGTTAATACTACAGAAGTTTATATTCAATATCATTCTCAAATGTTTCAGGGGCTGGGAATATGACTTAGTGGTACAGTGCTTGCCTGCATGCATGAAGCCCTGGGTTTGATTCCTCAGCACCAGAAAAGACAGAAGTGGTGCCGTGGCTTGAGAGGTAGAGTGCTAGCCTTAGAAGAGAAGCCAGGAACAGTGCTCAGGCCCTGACTCCAAACCCCAGGACTGGCAAAAAAAAAAAAAAAAAAAAAAAAAAAAAGTTTCACCAGAGTCTTGGAAGTTCCGCAGACCTACCAATTTTTGACTCCTTAGATTAAATACATACATAAGCCTCTTCCTGATGTCAACATATTCATGTACAATTGCAGTCAAGTTTGCCTCAAATTAGAAAGCCTTAAGGACACCACACTGCAATTTACCAGAAACATGAAGAACAACACTCTTCAAAGGAAGATTAAAATTAGCATAGTGACCAAATGCAGGATCCTATTTTCTAGTTGTATGACAAGAGGTAGAAGCTAATGGTTAGGAGTATATATTTTTAAGAGCAAACAGATTGGACTCTCAATGTGGAATCAATTCTTATTTCATCTTTACCCTTATTTCACAGTAAGTCCTGCTGCCTCTTGGTTTTTCTCAGTTATGTATCCAATTCATGGTCCACGATTGGTGTAAGACGTGTGGTATTATGCATAAACAAACATGGGAATGGGCCTACAATATAGAGAGAGAGATGCAAATACATTAGCTCTCAACATGTGTAGGAAACACTTGTGTAAGGATGTAGAAAGGAAAAGAGAGATAGATGCCATACAGTCTCCTGCTTGGCATCGGGCCTGGTCACTGTAACCAGTGAATAAGTGAGGCCTCTAAGTAGATACTGGTAATAATTTGGCAAATTTGGGATCCTGGAAAATTGGAAACTTTTTGTTGTTGTTGTTCTTTTCAAGTAGATACAACTTGGCACAAACTCAGCTCTCGGATTGACGAGCTATATAATCTTGCTGAAATTATGCAAACGTTCTGAATTATAAATTATTTAAATGTAAAATAAATCTTAATGAAACCCATTTTTCAGGGTTTGAGGAGGGAGATGAAAAGCGTTCCGAGTATATAGCACACTTGGTCTAAGTCTGATATCTAAAAGAAATGTAATATGTATTTTACCTTTGATTTCACACATATTCTTGGAAGTTCCTTTATTTTCTCATTTTTGAAATACTTCAAATCTACATACAAAAATACTCTGAAAAATAGTTTTGATGTAATTTAAATGATAATAAATATAGTTGGTTTCCAATTCTACTTCTTTTAAAAATGTACCAAATATAGCCAGGTGCCCGGGCTCACACCTAAAATCCTTGCCACTTAGGAGGCTGAGATCTGAAGAAATGCATCTTGAAGCTGACCCAGGAAAGAAAAATCTACAATACGCCATCTCCATAACCAGAAAAACACCAGACTAGGAGCGTGCACCAGCCATAAGTGAGAAAGCCATGTGAGATCAAGAGGCCCTGAGTTCAAGTTCTGGTTCCAGCACACATACACACACATACACACACACACACACACACACACACACACACACACACACACACACACACCATAGAAAATCTACAGACACCAAAATAATGTAGATCTGAACATAAACAGCACTCTGTTGAATATTTTCTCCACAAAGAACGTAAAAGTCTGCCAAATCTTTTTAAAAGGCCTAACAACAGCTTTCAACATGAGAACAGAAATAGTATTGGGAGAATGTGTGTCTGTCTCCAATTTTCCAAGTTCATTGTCGATTCCATAGGTTGTAATTCTTAGCTGTTCACAGGCACATCTAGTTTGCTTATCCCTCGCTTCCCTAATACTTAACCAACTGTTTAGAAAACAGTCA
The DNA here is from genome assembly GCF_023159225.1 of Perognathus longimembris pacificus. NCBI lineage: Eukaryota > Metazoa > Chordata > Mammalia > Rodentia > Heteromyidae > Perognathus > Perognathus longimembris. The sequence continues at coordinate 110,421,081 of NC_063163.1, forward strand.
GTATTCTACAAGCACTTGTGGAACAAATGAGTAAGTCACTCTTGGCAAGACTCTGATCAGCTTCATGGGGAAACATGCTTCATCTGAGTTAAAACAGCTAGCTTCTGCCAAAATATCCTTTCCTCCTTTGGTAGGCCCGTGGACACTCCAGACCTGTGTTCCTATGGACTCCGTTTCGTGATTGAACAGTCATTGGGATAGCAACCAAGCCCCGAGTTCAAGTCCTATAAATATAGGACAAAAAAAAAAAAAAAACTCCCTCTTTTCTTCAATTTCAACAGGTCTCCGACTAGGAACTATTTGCATGCATTTCAGACATTGTTTTCAAAATTACCATATTTTCCCACAGCCAGCTCTGAATTAATTCAGTGTTACTAAAAATTTTTTTTTTTCGGTCCTGGAGCTTGAACTCAAGGTCTGGATGCTGTCCCAGGGATGTTTTTCTTTGTTTTCTCAAGGCTAGCACTCTACCACTTGAGTCACAGCTCCACTTCTGGCATTTGGGGAGATGAGATTCTCACAGACTTCTGCTCAGACTGGCTTCAAACTGTGATCCTCAGATTTCAGACCCCTGAGTAACTAGGATTACAGGTGTGAGCCGCAAGCACCCAGCCTAAATTTTTGTTTCTGGTTTAACCTTTGAACAAACACATTAAAGGCAAGTGATAAAGTAGAATCATTTCTTAGACTTGAATCTACATGTAAATTTAATCTGGTAACACAAGGTGACAATTTCAGGAGCAGTTAAGAACCAATACAAATACACAGACATTGATTCAGCCATTAAGAAAATGCTGAGGTTGCTAGGAGACCATATTCCAAATAAGGAACAATGTAGTGGTGACCAAACCATTACCCTAGGCCTGACTTGACATCAATGCGAAGCTGAAGAGACTTTCTGAAGTACTTGGGACACTGAATTATTACTAATACCTTTGCCACTCTGATTTGAGAGTTGCCTATCAAGGGTATGAAAATCCATCTTCAGGAGAACACAAAATCAAGGTGAGTTCATAACAGTGAGGGGGTTTGCAGCACTAACAGCCTTTTCCTTATATTTAGGATAAATTTATACCTTTGGTACAATGCCTTAATGATGTCACAATATTTAACAAACTTTAATTTTTCAAAGCACCTACATCTCAAGTCCATACTTTGTATTTTTATGTGTTTTTATATTTATAAAGACATGATAGATATGAAATGTAGAACTGGTTCATTGGTATGTTTTAGGGAATTTTTTTTTGGGGGGGGTGGCAATCCTGGTGTCTGAACTCAGGACCTGAGCATTGTCCTTGAGCATTTTTGCCCAAGGCTAGTATTCTACCCTTCGAGCCACAGCTCTACACCTAGCTTTGTTATTTGTAATTAATTGGAGATAAGAGTCTCTTGGGCTTTCCTGCCCAGGCTGGCTTTGAACTGCAATCCTCAGATCTCAGCCTCCTGAGTAGATAAGATGACAGGCGTGAGCCACCACCAGCACCTGCCGGTTTTAAGGGATTTTGATTATCTTCTGTATGCTAGTCTTTTAGGGATTACTTTATATTTTGTAATTCAAGTTACCTCAAAAAAATTTTAAACTCTTCTTTGGGACAAAATGTGCTATTTCAAGAAATAATACCAAATATAAAACTAAAACCTAAGTCAACAGTGTGGTAAGAGTGTACATCATGCACTACTGTCTTAAATCACATATATATGTATATATACACATATATATACATACATATCATTGTAAGATTAAGATACTAATGTTAGCATATTGCATAATAGGTTTAAAAGAGACTGTGTTACACTGGCAGTGAATGATAAAAGGTCTCTTTTCAGTAAGGCTGAAGAAAGAGACCATATTCTAAAGATAATGTTTCTAACCTTTCAAAATAGGTTGGCAAAATCCTACCCCTTTAGGAACAAGCAGTGGTCAACGGAGAGCCTTATTCTTTACATAACTTCAGTTAAATAAAAAAATCAGGAACTGCCTACATGCTCAAAGGCTGCAGAATAGCATTCCACATGAAAACCAACTAAAAATGAATAACATGACTCACAATTAGTTCAACTTAGAGCACTGTTGCAGACCTCCTGGCCAACACAGTCCCTGGAGACAGGTTAAATAAATGTAATAGACTATAGCTTCCTTAAAACTATTTACTAAAACGATAGTATTATCAATGATTTAAACCATGTCCCTCCCCACTAAAGAATATAATTCTCACCAAGCATATGTGTCTCATGCCTGTAATCCTAGCTATTCATGAGGATGTGATCTGAGGATCACAGTTTGAAGCCACCCTCTGGCAGGCAAGTCCCTGAAACTCGTATCTCTAATAAATGACCAAGAAAGCCAGAAGTTGAGCTGTCACTCAAATGGTAGAGCACTAGTCTTAAGAAAAAGAAGCTCAGGGACAGTACCCAGGCCCTGAGTCCAAACCCCAAGACTAGCACACACACCAAAAGAAAAAAGAAAAACAAAAGCAAAGAAAAAGATTGAGAGTCTATGGCTCTGTAATACTGAAATTACTCATTACTAAAGATAAAAGCTAAAGGAGGCCAGCAGTGGAGTTCTGTTGACACACACTGCAGAGGCAATGTACTGCATTAAAACATTACACTGACATCTTAAGGGATAATGTTCTGTCTAATAAACTCATCCGTGGAGCCTTCTTCCAGGTAAGTAACTCTATGACTAAAATGAATACTTGGTTCCATGTCTATAGCAAACAGAATACGATGCAGTCATTATATTCAAAGAATAACCTATGGAATCGCATAAATACTGTACTTTTAAATATGTAGTTCTTGTACTGCAATCTACAATAAATGATAAACAGTGGGAAATAGAGAAAAATAACTGCACAACACAATTTATTGTCTCCCAGACTCACCTGGCCAGTGATTGCAATTTTCAAAATAATGATATTTTCCTCATGTAAGTGAATCTGATCAAAAAATTATTTTGAAGCTGGGCACCAGTGGCTCACACCTGCAATCGTAGCTACTCAGGAAGCTGAGATCTGAGGATTGCAATTTGAAGCCTGACATGGCAGGAAAGTGTGAGATTCTCATCTCCAATTAACAACCGAAAGGCCAGAACTGGAGGTGTAGCTCAAGTCGTAGAATATTAGCCTCGAGCCAAAAAGCTCAGGGACCGTGCCCAGGCCCTAAGTTCAAGCCCAGGTCCAGCACACGTGCACACACACATGCGCAGGCATGCACACACACACACACACACACACACACACGGATCATTTGGATGGAAGACCTCTCATGCTCTTAAAAGGAACATCTAAAATGAATTTAAATTTCCTAATGACTAAAACTGTGAAAAATCTAACTTAATGAAGCACTAAAAGCAACAGGAAAATTGACTTTGTGCATTTTTTCAAATTTTTATTATCAAACTGATGTACAGAGAGGTAGACTTTGTGCATTTTAGCATGCTTTCATTTTATATCTACAGTGAATAGTGATGTTTAAAAAGTATTTTCTTCCTTTTCAAAGAGGAGATGACAACAATACTTCCCCTGTAATAATTCCTGTAGAGTTATTGTAAGAAAGACTTCAACAATGCACAACATGAAAGCATTTCACACAGTGGCCGGCTTGCATGCTGCTATGTGTTTCAGTAGATGTCACTTATTTATTCCACAGTAGACAACTTACTCACAAATAGGTGATTCTGTCCTTTCTACTTAAAGACAGCTTTATCTGTGACTTCAGTTGACCACAGACATAAATGTGAAAGTGAATCATTAGTAATTACCCTCCTATGAAAAAAATAGACATCACTTTGAACTTCCATGTCTAGCCATAGAAAGTCTCCTAACAAGGCAATGAAAAATTATGGCACCAAGATTTGAGGTACACTGACTTGGAAATGGATAAGCAGTACATATTTGGGGATCAGAGGCCTTTATGAGCATCATCCTACTATAGAAGTGACCAGAAAGCACTTTAGAGAGCACGGCAGGAGCAAGGTGAACAGTGAAATCCAAAAAGTGCCAAGGGGAGGCCTTAGTAAATCCTCCTTATTTTCAGACAACACCCCAAAAGGTACTATCATAGACATAAAGGTGACATAAAAACCCAGGAATAAGCCAGGTGCCAGTGGTCACACCTGTAATCCTAGCTACTCAGGAGGGTGAGACCTGAGGATTGTGGTCGGAAGCCAGCCCAGGCAGAAAAGTCCTGAGCCTCTTATTTCCAATTAACCACTCAAAAACCAGAAGTGGTGCTGTGACTCAAAGTGGTAGAGCACTAACCTGGAGCAAAAAGAGGCTCATGGACAACACCAGGTCCTGAGTTCAAGCCCCACAACCACCTCCCCCTGCCCCAAGAAAAAAACAGGAATAAATCTGAAATAGAATGTCTTCTGAGAACCCCAAACCAGATTTTCATCATCTGGTCCTTGACTGGCAAGACCTCTACCTTCTGCCCATAGCACACACAGCATTTCTCTGCAGGAGTGTAGCATCAACCTAAAATCAATATGATTTCTTATAATGTTGTATATACAATATCTAGCACTGAGATAAAAATGGGAATTACACATACAGAGGATAGGTAACATGGTTAAAAATCAAGCAAAGGAATAGATAATGTCATGGACCACAGGGCTGTAGAGAAAAGATTTTTATCAAATAGTCTATAATTTCTGTAGATCATACATGATCAAGGATATAAAATAAAAAATGACACATGGAACTGTTAACAGTAAGTAGGAAGTGAGTGAATTTAACAAATGATTTTTATGGTGAATGGAAGACTAGAGAATTAAAAGAATGATCTGTAAACAGTACACCAAATAAAGTTCTATGAGTGTAAAGGATGCCAGCAACTCAAACAAGTGTAATATAGCCTAACTCTTGTTAAACTCTCAGTGAACAAATATTTTACATATATTTCTTGTTAAAATAGACATATACATATTTCTAGTGCCAAATAAACTCACTATACAAAACAGATTTGTTAAAAAACAAAAACACACACATTCAACCACAATATTCATGACTAATATGACACATCATCTCTGTATGTTATTGCCACAGTGGAATAGTCATTTACTAAATCTGTAATAAGATACAATGCATTCCCTGGGAGATTAAAAGCAAATGAAAATGTGTCTGATGTATAAATATGAGACACTTAATGTGGCTCCATATCTTAACAGTGTATAAATGTACCACCTATGTTATTCTTCATATCCCCTTAAAGTTTCTCTCCTTCGATGCAGGATTTAGATACAGAGAATTTCAAGGAAGTATGCACACTTCAAGATGAAAAGAGTAGGGCTGGGGATATGGCCTAGTGGCAAGAGTGCCTGCCTCATATACATGAGGCCCTGGGTTCGATTACCCAGCACCACATATACAGAAAATGGCCACGAGTGGCACTATGGCTCAAGTGGCAGAGTGCTAGCCTTGAGAAAAAAGAAGCCAGGGACAGTGCTCAGGCCCAGAGTCCAAGCCCCAGGACTGGCAAGATAAACAGAAAGCCCACAGACTGGGAGAAGATCTTTACCGGACATTCAACAGACAAAGGCCTCATCTCTAAAATATATGCAGAACTAAAACAATTGCCTTTTTCCAAAACAAAACCGCAAAGAACCAATAGCCCCCTCATCAAGTGGGTTAAAGACTTACAAAGAGACTTCTCTGATGAGGAAATGAGAATGGCCAAGAGACATATGAAAAAATGCTCTACATCACTGGCCATAAAAGAAATGCAAATCAAAACAACATTGAGATTCCATCTCACCCCAGTAAGAATGTCATATATCAAGAAAACTAACAATCACAGTTGTTGGAGGGGATGTGGCCAAAAGGGAACCCTACTTCATTGCTGGTGGGAATGTAAACTGGTTCAGCCACTCTGGCAAGCAGTATGGAGACTCCTCAGAAGGCTAAATGTAGAACTCCCCTATGAACCAGCAACCCCACTTTTGGGTATTTATCCAAAAAACCACAAACAAAATCACAGTAAAGCCACCAGCACAACAATGTTCATTGCAGCGCAATTTGTCATAGCGAGAATCTGGAACCAACCCAGATGCCCCTCCGTAGACGAATGGATCAGGAAAATGTGGTACATATACACAATGGAATTTTATGCCTCTATCAGAAAGAATGACATTGCCCCATTTGTAAGGAAATGGAAGGACTTGGAAAAAATTAAACTAAGTGAAGTGAGCCAGACCCAAAGAAACATGGACTCTATGGTCTCCCTTATTGGGAATAATTAGCACAGGATTAGGCAAGCCACAGCAGAGGATCACAAGAGCCCAATAGCAATACCCTTATGATCACATAAGATGATGCTAAGTGAAATGACCTCCATTTTATGGAAATGATTGTTATATCACAGTTGTAACTACTTTCAACATCCCATGTGTATCTGTAGTTTATACTGTTCATGATGTTCTTGTATCACCTTCTTGGATTGTATCTACACTATCTCTGTAATCTTGTCTGAGTATATTGGAAACCGTGTATACTGGTACTAGAATTAGGAAATTGAGAGGGAATACCAAAATTGAGAGACAAAGGGTAATTTAAGAGAAACAACAAAAGCAATACTTGCAAAACTGTATGGTGTAAGTGAACTGAACACCTCAGGGGGGGAAGGGGGAGGGTGGAGGGGGGTATGAGGGACAAGGTAACAAACAGTACAAGAAATGTATCCAATGCCGAACGTATGAAACTGTAACCTCTCTGTACATCAGTTTTACAATAAAAACTTTAAAAAGAAGAAAAGAGTATAAAGAAACCCATTAGTACTGTTCAATAAAGGGGAGTTAGTAGAAAATAAGAAGTAACCAAGGGAATATACTTTATCAAAGTATATCATACATATGCATGAAAATATTACTGAGAAACTCCTCTGTAAAATTCTATGCATCAATAAAAATAGAAAAAAGAACTTAAAAATATAAAGGTACCAATTAGAATTTTACAAACAAATAATTACCAAAGAATTATAGAAAATTAACTTATCAAATAATTAGCTCTTCTAACTACGATCTGAAACTGAAATCCCATGAGGTTAATTAAATACCACAATATTTGCCAAGAGTAAAATCCCTCCAAATTTTGAAATATAATTAGATTTCTTTTGCAAATAGCAACAACTATTTAAAAATTAATTGGGAGAATAATAATCGTTTCATAATCTCAAAAAAATCCTATAAGCTCATTAGAAGCAGTTGAGGTTTAAGGAACATTTTAGTGTATTACAAATCCATGTAAATTGTACATTAATATTCTTGCTTGTAAGCTAGGAAGTTAGAACAAAAAATAATCCTAGCATTTCCCTGATTTGCAGTTGAGATTGTTAAACACATTAGTATTACAACATGATTACACATTGTATTTGAATTCTACTTTACATTCTCCTTATTATTGCCTCATCATATAAGATGTACTGTTCCTTGAATTGCTGAAGGAATTTGGAATTTTGGTGTATACGCAATGAAAATTTGTGAAAACATTTAAAAAATTAAAAACCCTGAAGCCGGGAATTAAAACTTAGATTTTTAGATACATTCATTATTCTTCAAAATCCTTAAATAGAGAAAATGTCACTTGCTTTTGTAACATATCCTTAATTATATTTTCTAGTGAATCCTCAAGCCAGTTTCCTTTTCCGTGAACATTTTGTAAAAGAATGAAGCAGAAACAGTAAGAAATATTTGTTATTTTAATCAAAGTGTGGTTAAAGACTAGCATCAGTTCAACTCTTAAGCACTAAAACTTCAGCAGAAATATCTTTGCAAGATTAGCCTTATAAGATTAAAAAGCACAAAGTCATACAATTTTCTAGTGAAATCACAATATAGCTAGCTCATGAAAGGAAGAATAGAAATCCAATTTTACTCTTTTGACTATTTCTTCCTCTAGGGAAAACTAAAAATGTATGGCTGTAATAGCAGAATTTCCATATTTTCATCCAGAAGAATATGCCTCAACTGTGAACAAATTATTACCTTTTTCAAGGCAGCCCTAATTAAAACCACTGTGGACTAATTTTTCTTAATTTATTGCATCATTAGACCACATTGATGTATGCTTTCTAGATATTGTCTAACACTATTACCTGAGAGTCATTAAAGAATATCATTTGCTTCAGTGTTTATAGGCTAAAGATGTATACAGTCCCTGGTAACTATTAAATGGAAAAGCATAATTTAAAAAACATATCAGTTTTATAACTGATGAGTTAAAGACATTAAAAATCACTTCCAATCAGTTATAATGGACTCATGTGACTCCCAATGACTCCCAATTTCCAGAGGTCTATAAAACCATACAAAATGATCTGTTTGTCAAAATCTGAAAGTTTGATTTTAAAAGGGTTTTTGGTACAATTATTGCAGCTTAAATAGCTTCTATATTGGACAGCATAAAACTTATCTAATTTGAGGCAAGAGAATCAACTTCCCACATAATGAACTTATTGCAATGCCCAAGCATTTCATAATGGAAGATTCTCTGTGTGTTCAGAAATGTTCTCAAAGCACCAAGCCAGAGGGCATTTTAAAATAAATCAATATGCCACAAAGAATCCCAAACCATGCAAATACTATAAATCAGTAATGAAGCTAAAATTATTAAGGTGGTTTTATTATTTTTAATTCTCTCTCTTCAATCTGATTAAATCTATGTGGACATTTCCTCTTCTGATTTAATAAGACGATCTGATTCATGAGACAGAGCTCATGTTTCATTTCACAAATGAAAATATTGATGAACACTGGAAATAAAAAGCATGATTTTCTGGTTCTGGTAATTTAAGTTTGTTTGACAATGTTGCAATCAATTTTTAATATTTTAACTCCTAGCAGGTAAAATACAAAATAAAGAAAACAATCCCAAACAAGAAGACTTTCCAGGTGTAGGCTGTATGATTTAAGAAGTGACACTTGTTTAGTTGGGTGCAGTCTGCAAAAGGCATTCCTGTAGATTTTGTTTACTTGGTGGTGTGTGAATTGCCATTCATATATTTCACTATTTCAGTAATTATGCCCTGAGGGAACTTAATCTAAATTTTTCTTTTTGACGCTCCATCTTTTGCTATTTTCATCACTAGCAAAAGTAGACAGGGAACTACTTTTTGAGATTTGTGAAATATGAACGCATTACAGACACATGAATAAAAGAGGAGTAAAATGATCCATATTGGGCTGGATTTGTTTCCCTTTACACTTTTTCCAAATGGATTTTTAAACCAATTTTGCCCTTTTGAACTTGGAAGTAAATGGAACCCAACTATAGAATTCTTCAATGATGACTTCATGTTTTTGACCTTCAATCCGCATGAGGTCAGTAGCTGATGTTAAGTTTTGTAGCTGAATGCTGTGCTGAGAAAAGTAAATACATTGGGTGGGTTACAATTACGTGCAAATATATTGACTGAAATATGGTAGACTCAAGGAAGAACTCAAATAGTATAATTCCTTAGAAAGGCAAAGGTAGCAGTTTAGCAATAGAAAACACCAAGAAGCAGGTACTGAAAAGGAGTGGGGCAGGGCTTAGGGGGAAGAGGTGGACGAGTGAAGAGAAGAGGGGAAATGCAGACAAGAATCCCATGTATAGGGCTGGGGATATAGCCTAGTGGCAAGAGTGCCTGCCTCGGATACACGAGGCCCTAGGTTCGATTCCCCAGCCACACATATACAGAAAACGGCCAGAAGTGGCGCTGTGGCTCAAGTGGCAGAGTGCTAGCCTTGAGCGGGAAGAAGCCAGGGACAGTGCTCAGGCCCTGAGTCCAAGGCCCAGGACTGGCCAAAAAAAAAAAAAAAAAAAAAAGAATCCCATGTATAGTCTACAAAATTAAAAGGAGTGAGAGACGGTATGGATTGGAGAGGGGTGGATGAGAATGTTCAAAGGGGTGACATGAAGATGCTCTGTATTCACAAACTGCTTTGTTAAGTGGCAACTCCTTTGTACAACTACTTAAAGATAATAAAACACTGAAAAAAATAAAATACATTATATCTTATTATATTGTGTATCATGGTGTATCTACTTAGCAGTTGAGAGACTTATCTCCAGTAGAAACTATTGTGAAAAATACCATTATGATAATCTTGTGTGTGCTTTAGCACCTCGCTGGAGAAAACACCAGCAGAGAAACTACTGGACTCCAGGTAGGTAAAAGGGATTTCCAAAAGGGAGTTATAGAGGAAGGAGAAAAACAGAGGACAAATAAAATTGGAACCCACTCTGTCTATGTATAAGGCATCTTACAGAGAGGCAGTGTGCAATAATATATACACCTGCAAAGTCCCATGGTGAACTACCTTTGTACAATTAATATACACTGAAAAAATGAATGCCAGGAAAGCAAAACAGACTTGGTTTGGAAGGGAAGTAACCGATGGTCTTGCGAGGGAGGGCCAATGGAGAAGGTGAAGGAGAGGGAATATGGCGAAAATTCTGTATAGGCTTGTATGCAAAGAGAATGATGGGATCTGCTGATGTTGTTTTAGGAAGGGGAGAGGAGAATAGGGAGAGTGGGGGCCAGGATACATTGGGTCAGGGAACCTAGTATGTATGCATGGGAATAAAACAATTAAACCCCCTTGGGAACCTCATAACAGTTAACCAGCAATTGTTAAGGAAAAAGCAAATCCCTAGTGTTCTTCAGCAGTGGCGTTGGTAGATATTGAGAGGTTTGCCAAACTACTAGCAGTAGGCAGAAACCCTGTGTCATAATGTTTATTGCTTGTAGTGATCTGATTACTGAGGAGGAAAATGACACAATGACAACTTTGGTTGTATGTGCTGGAAACAACCTTCTGCTAGTTTTGGGCTGATGACTGTCTTTTGATGCTCTTTCACACAGCAGAAGAGCTTTCATTTCAATGTAGCAAAATGTATACTACTTTACAATTTACAAATTTGGGGCTTAGTCCACCCTACATAAAGATGTACTGATGATAGAAGTTTACTGATTACCCATAAGTATATGCATACACACATTAATTTACCATTAGTAAACTCACTGACCGCAGTAGCTATTTGGCTTTTCACTGTCAAAACCAGCTAGGATTGATGTATGTATTGATTTACAAAGTAGAGAAGCAATAAAATAAATAAATAAAATTTTAAAAACTCAATTTATTTTCCACATGGAAAGACAATTGTCTCACCCACCATTTCTTGAAACATCTACCCTTCCCACACTGCCCCAAAAGTGACTTTTCCATTTGCCAAGTGTTTTTCTCTAATGTACTGCAGCCTCCTCTCAGATGCCATTAGAGTTGAAGTCCGTTGACTTACCTCTTCTAGGATCCTTTAGCATGATAGTGTCAGATGGCTGGTTTGTGTCTCTGTACAGTTACAGGACAGCAATTGCTTTTGTGCATTCCTTCTGTGTCCCCATCTAGAACCCCATAAATGTATGTTATGATCCCCACAGGTGTTCGCACTGTTTTCAAAATCTCCCAAGTGTCCCTGAGCTCCAAGTTCTGCCACAGGAAATTATTGCAAAACTCAGGTCCCAAGCTTCATAAGCAACTTGTAGGCCTAGAAATTCGGTACAGAAAGCTGCCTTCTGCATCCCTTTCCTGTGTTGGACCACATCCCACTTTTCTTTTTCCTAGATTTAGGGGTTGTTCCAGGTTGTTCTCTGTTCATTCTGAAGCACCTGATTTATCTGCACTTGGGAATGACCGTGATACAAAGAAAGGTACACTGAAGACTCTCCCAGATTGCTGAGAGACTTACCTGAATAGGTCTTCCATCAGGAGTGAGCACCTCTTCTGAAAGCTCCATCATCTTCAAGGCCATCAGCGCAATGGGCTTGGCATGGCACAGGCTTTTCCTATGAAGTCCCGCAGCGACACAGTACGCATCACCTATTGTCTCCACCTGCAACAACCAGACAGACCAAAGGCAAACTTAGGATAATCAGTCGGGGGTGGGGAGGAGGAAAGGAAGGAAATGATCAGTTATCTGCAATCAGGAAGGTTGCTGAAAACAATTCAGGAAAACATCAATAAATTCAGCAATTAGATAACTGAGTATAATCACAGCAGAGCTAGGAGACAGCCACAATCCAACACTGACATCTCACTCCAGGCCCTTCATGATCACCGTAGATGATCACTGAAATTGGGAATAACTGGAATAGAAACTAATTTTATCCCTTCAAAAAGATACTTGTCTGTATTTTTCCAAGACAATTTTCAAACAATGTCCTTTATAAGAGCCACCTTCTCATCTTCTTCAGACTTTCTATAATTCTGTCTCTGTTCCCACTTCCCAAATGTTCCACGTGTTTACCAGCATCTGTAACTGCTTGTCAGGTCTGTGCTTCCTTAGGAATTATAATACCTAGAATTCCGTGTGTGTGTGTGTGTGTGTTTTATTTTAAGCAACATATTTAATATACTACATGGTATTTTTATTATTTTTTTATATCCTATCTATCATGTAGAAAATTAAAATGTAAATAGGTTGAGAAATATAGCCGATTGATTCCGAGAAATATTCTTTATAATCTTACTCATGGAAAATTACATGTGACTATCATTTTAAATATATGCAGATAGGCACATATATTTATAAATGAAGATGAAAGTATATACTTACCTGTGTATCTCATTTTGAGTGATTATTAATGTGTCTCTGTTAAACTGTAAAGTTGTATATCAAACTTCACTTCCTCTAGGAAGCTGTCCCTTATTTTATAATAAACTGGCAGTCTGTCATTTTTTTCATGTGAGCTGAAAGTTATCATACATTATGAGGAGAATATAATTATTCTTTTTCTTTTTTGTAGGGTGGTGGAGGAAAGAAGGACCCTGTGCTTCTGGTTTTAGCAAGAGGGATATTTTCTATTATAAATTATCTAGATGGCCTTTATGACATTCTTGACAGTGCTGTATAGTTAAAAGTATGTTACTTTGTGCAAATGTCTGTATCTGAATTCTTTTATCCAAAATCAGAGATTAAAATTTGTGTATTCATACTCGCTGCCATTTAATGTGCCAAGCATTTCACATGTGTTATTCCTCACCCTCAATGGAAGAAAAGTATTAATTATATTTGGAGATGAGAAATTGCATTGCAAAAACCTATCTATAACCATCACCATGCAATTAAATAGTTCGCAGGCACTGTTCTTTCCTGGCTCTTACCAAAGTTCATTGTCAGTATTCGTACAACATGGTAATTACTATTTTTATATATTTAAAATATCCAAGATTAAACATTCACCTCCTCAAATATCCAAATCATAAAAGATTGACCCAACTTATTTTCAGAGGAAAAAATTCTCTAATGATCCACCGTAGGTAAGGAGGTATAATCCTCACTAGTTCTGATATTCAATACATGATAAATATTATATTAAATACTAGATTCCAATTCCAGCATCTCTTTTTCTGTGAAGTCATCAATGGTCTTTTCATTAGTTCTTAGTAAAAGAACTAATTTCTTCTCCATTTTATATCTACCATTTATATCTAACTGGTAAATTTACCAGAGACTATAATGAATGTGCAGCCATGAATAATCAGTATCTATCACCAGCTAAGATGAGAGGTCTTTTTCAACTATACATTCTTGGTATATGTATTCTATATTGTTGGTCTAAAGCATGGTTGTTAATAAATACCTACCATCATAATAACTGTCAAACATGTTAACCCTGTTAACAATTATCATTCATTCTGGTATTTTACTATCATTGCTGATTTTTTTTCTTTTTTACTATTTTGACTATATTTTACTATTCATTTCATGAGCACTATCAAGATGTTTGTGTCATATAAAACTAAATAGGAAGAGCTGCCTCAATGACTCAAAGATATTTTCTCATAAACGTATCAAGAGTTACAAAGTATTCTACTAAGATTCAACAGTGATAATTCCATTTCATGTGAATGCATTCTAACATTAATAGTTACTAAAGAAATGAACCTGAAAATTCTTGGTAATATCGGTAAATTGCATACATTAGAGTGATATGGTGTTGATTTATTTTGTATGTATATAACACACTCATATAAAGATATATTCATTATAATATATAAAATTTAGCATATAAATATGGAAAATTTGTAGATATTTCTATATAAATAACTACATATAAATAATATTTATATATTTGGTATATAAATATTCCAAGTGCATATATATAAATATATATATATTATCTTGGTGAAACACTATTGCCTTTGGACTGGGGCATGGCTCAAATATTAGAGTACCTGGCTAGCAAGTATGAAGCTCTGAGTTCAAACCAGTAGCATGAACACACATGCGCACACACACACACACACACACACACACACACACACGCACGCAAAACCAACAACACCTGCAGCTTTCCATGAACACTCCAGTTTTCTCACATCTCCCTTCATTGAAGATATGTCTAGCAGAAATATATGTGGAAAGTTTAGTGGCTCCCACTGGAAATAATTAAGTTTACTTTGCTTCGTGAAGAGCAAGAATTACATAACAATCCTACTTGCTCTTGAGGTTATGAGTTAAACCTAAGCCAAACAAATAGATACAGTAAAGAGACTACACACAAAAAAAATCTTTTTAAAAACATTGGCTGTGTTCTGAATTCTTTATAATTGTCTCAGTATTTTTATAGAGTATTTTATAGAGTATTAGACGCAACAGACACCATCTAAACGATGATCTCCAACCAGTTCTGGAATGACACTAGATAAAAATAAAAATGGCTAATCAGCTCAGTAAGGAGGGGTGAGAATGAGAAAGGATTGATGCTTCTTGCAGATGTCAGCACAAACTCACATCCGTTTCCTAACACAGAAGAGATGTACACAAGGAAAATATCTGCCATGTATGGCCTACATAGTCCTATAGCTGCTTTAATAAGACGTTATAGGGTTAGCCTATCTTGCCATGTCTTTCTTCAAACATTTATAAGCAAATTGATAAACATTGATCCGGAAATAATGGCGGTAAAAATAAATTTCTTAGACATAGGCATTCTTTTATAAACTTCAGTTCAGTTTTAAGTCAAATCAAAGCATTCATTTTCAGTCCCTAATAGAATCACATTCCTCACTGTTTTTCTTCCTCGTTTCTAGTTAAGGCTCCAAGAAATATCTGGGATGGGATGTTTCTATACCAGGACTCAGCCCTCAAATTTTCTCAAGTTTTCAATTTCCCTATTTCTAGATGAATAATTATCTTGCTTTTTATTTTCTCAGAAGTGAGGGAGAATCTATAGCTTACTCATACCACTGTGATAGGAAATTTTCTGTCACTGATACAGAACAAAGCATGTCAAGTGTGTGTGTGCATGTGTGTGTGTGCGTGTTTATACTCTCCCACACTAGATACATAACTTTATTTTTCAATTACTTTCTTCTTTTAGTGATACTAGGGTTTGGGCTCAGGGCTTTCTACCACTTGAGTTGTGTTCTCAGTCCTCTTTGTTTTCCTTTAGTTTATTTTAGTGTTTCAATTTTGTTTCTGCTCAGTGCTAAGCTGAGACTATAACTCTTCTACATTTGGTTCCCAAGGAGCTGGGATTACAGATATGCATCACAAGACCTGGCCTAGATATTTATGTTTATTTCCCTGCATCCTAGCATGGTATTAGGATGCCTAAAACAATTTTACTAAATGCTTGAAACTGCATCCAGCTATGACATTTAGCGATTGGTGATGCCTGAAGTCCACTAGGCAAGGGTTTCAAATGCAAAACTCAGGACCAAATGCATAAGAGTCACCCCTAGGGTACTTGTTACAACTTAGGTCCTTCAGGGTGCTGGTAGCTCATGCTTGTAATCCCAGATACTCAAGAGAATAGGGATTCAAAGTCGGGGGGGGGGGGCAGGAAAGTCCATGAAACTGCTGTCTCCAAGTAGCCACCAAAAGAAGCCAGAAATGGAACTGTGACTCAAGTGGTAGAGCACTAGCCTTGAGTGACAAAGCTAAGGGAAAGCACTTGGGCTCTGAGTTCAAGTCCCAGTACTGGTTGCATGTATACACACACACACACACACACACACACACACACACACACACACACAGAGTTTTCATGGCCCACCTGACTTTACAAAATCAAAATCTAGATGTAAGCCCCAGTATCTTCATTTTCACAAACTGCTGGGTATATTTTATATTAAGAATTCTGGCATATGATAGGAATTTAAAATAATAAAAATATTCACCCAGGTGATCACTGTTATAAATGAGCCAGTGGGCTTTTAGAAAGGAGAAGCCCATTCCTTCCTCAATCCCACCCACCTACTCAGATATACTCATTCTCTCTCTCTTCCCACCCATCCATACTACTAATAAAACTTTTCCAGAACCTTAGACTCTACCTCCAAGCCCAAAGATGTGTGTATGCACACATGTGCAAATATGCCACACATGTTCACATACATGTATATGCACAAACATGCACATGTCATGTGCTCAGATATGCATGCACATGCATACCCCATACTTTACACACACACACACACACATACACGCACACGCACACACACACACCCCTGGTGCTGAAAATGGACAATATGTACTGGAGCAAGATCACATTCAGTGATCTCAACAGAGCTGCTGAGTTCTGTGAAATGGATCCAAATGAACACAGCATGTAATGACTTAGCAATTCACAGGGAAACAATTTTCACTAAGGATTTACTGATAAAACTACCTCCAAAACATCCCTTTGCTGTTTCAAAAAAAAAATAGTCTGTCTACATACACTCATTCTGGTGGATGTTTCTGACCCAAATACTGCTTTTAAGGCTGTCTGTACAGTGCTGAGCTTCTTTAGCCCTGGAAACAAGGCCATGGATATAAATAGAGCAGCAAGCTGGCCTGGGAGTGACTCCCAAATGAGGGGGAAAAAAGGATTCCAAGCGATTTCCAACCAAAGAAAGCTCCTTTCCGGATAAAACTCTCAGTAGCTGTATCAGTGTAAATTCCAGATACAGCACAGGAATCTCAATTATTTAGGAAATACTGGTGCCAGGCCCTAGGCCATTAATCACCAAGGTTATTAAATACTGAGGCATGTTAGCAAAGAAAAATAAATTGAAAAATCCAGTCCATTTTTTAAATTTTAATTTTAAACACTCAAGTTAGATGTAGGCAAATCAGGATTTTTGGCTTTTTTTCTGATATAAAGTCCTGTAAACACCTTTAAAAATAAGGCTCCAATTTTTCCAGTTCATCCATCACTATCACCAAATATTATTCCATGTTCCAGTCAAAAGGAACAACTCAATATTCTTGGCAAACTTTCTGTATCTTCTACAACTCTGCCTACATTTAATTCTCTTGCTGTATTTCTCAGTCCTCACACACTCACCCTCTACAAAATAAATATTAGGAGTTTATTATTTTTTTTAAGAAAAGTTTTCTGCAGATTTGTAACACACATTGAAACCAGTCCTCAGAATGTTGAAGGTCTACTCTATTTTCCACAAACACCTAAGGAATGTTCAAGATGTTAACTGAGGCCTCAAGGTGAATAGTGTAGTCCAAGCAAGGAGCACACAAGTGAAAACAACTCATTAAGAATTTGGTTTTAGGGCTGGGGATATAGCCTAGTGGCAAGAGTGCCTGCCTCGGATACACGAGGCCCTAGGTTCGATTCCCCAGCACCACATATACAGAAAACGGCCAGAAGCGGCGCTGTGGCTCAAGTGGCAGAGTGCTAACCTTGAGCGGGAAGAAGCCAGGGACAGTGCTCAGGCCCTGAGTCCAAGGCCCAGGACTGGCCAAAAAAAAAAGAAAAGAAAAAAAAAAAGAATTTGGTTTTAATCCATGTGCTAGGTGGTTCACATCTATAATCCTAGCTACTCAGGAAGCCAAGATCTGAGGACCCCAGTTTGGAGCCAGCCTGGGCAGGAAAGTCCATGAGACTCTTCTTAACTCCAATTAAGTCCCCAAAATCTAGAAGTGGAGCTGTAGTTCAAGTGGTAGAGCACTAGCCTTGACCAAAAAAGCTTAGGTCCAACATCCAGGCCCTGAGTTCAAGTACCAGGAGTAGTATGGGGCGAAAAAATATTCTTAAAAGAAGACAATATAGGGGCTGGGAATATGGCCTAGTGGCCCTGGGTTCGATTCCTCAGCACCACATATATAGAAAATGGCCAGAAGTGGCACTGTGGCTCAAGTGGCAGAGTGCTAGCCTTGAGCAAAAAGAAGCCAGGGACAGTGCTCAGTCCCTGAGTTCAAGGCCCAGGACTGGGGGGAGAGGAGAGGAAGAAGACAATATAGTCTCCACCAATTTTAACATTCTAATATTTTCGACAGCTATGGAATGACAACCTATTATCCTCTCAGATAAAGTATAGTTTTAGAAAATTAAGACAAATTCTTAAAAGAGGAGGACATGCTTCCAACGTCATTCTGATGGCCAATAAAGTATGATATCAAAGCCAGATTAGGATATTACAAGAAAATGAAATTACAGGTCAGTGTCCCTAATGAGCAGAAATGAAACACCCTCAGTAAAATACAAACAAAGCAAATAACACACTTAAAGGAGCACATACCATAATCAAGTGGAACTTGTCCCTAGGATGAAAAGATCTGAGATGTTTAATATATTCAACCCACTAATATAATTTGCTGCATTCGCAGAATGAAAGACATTTTAAAAATCAAAACCTATAGCTGGGCACCGGTGGCTCATGCTTGTAATCCTACTCAGGAGGCTGAGATCTGAGAATTGTGGTTTGAAGCCAGCCATGAGATTTTTATCTCCAATTAACCACCAAAAAAGCCAGAAGTAGAGATGTGGCTCACATGGTAAAGTACTAGCCTTGATCAAAGTGAAGCTCAAGAACAATCCCCAGGCCCTGAGTTCAAGCCCCAGGACCTGGCATAACAAACAAACAATATATGATTCTATCAATAGTTGCAGAAAAGACATTTGACACATTTAACAAAGTTCATCATCTTTTTTATATTAAAAAAAACATCTTAGCAACAAATGAGGTATGGAATGAATATATCTTAACACAAAGGTTACTAATGTTATACATCATCTTTGTCTCTATGTAGTCTTTTTCTCTCTTTGGGTAACAATAAACTACATAAAAAATTAAGTTCTAAGTTCAAACTCTTTGTTACTAGCCATTTAGTATGAGAAACTAGCATTCAATCTGTGTGCATTTTGTACTTTAAGTTTTACTGCCAATTATTTCAACCTTACAAAAAACATCACTTGATAACCGTAGCTTTGTTCCATAATCATTATCCCTAAGTAACTGCTTTGACCACTGAACAGTTAGAAGGGAATTTCTGATAAGTCTTATAATGTGAATAAGTTGTGTGTCTAACAAGGATTAATGCATGGCAGGAAGCTATTCCTTCTTTTCCTCATTCTTACTTCTGTTGGTCTGTTTCTCTCTCTCCCCCTCTCTTCTCCTCCCCTCCCCTCCCTTCCCATCCCCTCCCTTTCTCTCCCTCCCCTCCCCTCCCTCCTCCTCCTTCTTCTCTTTCTTCTTCTTCTTCTTCTTCTTCTTCTTCTTCTTCTTCTTCTTCTTCTTCTTCTTCTTCTTCTTCTTCTTTTTCTTCTTCCTCCTCCTCCTCCTCTCCTCTTCTCTCTCTCTCTCTCGTCTGTCTGATTGTCTTTCAGTCTTTCGGGGGACTACCTTTAAATCCTAACAACCTAAACAAATGAAGCTAATTGAGAAGTGTTTTATCTATTTTGGGTAAACATTGGATACATGTTTGTGTGCCTTCACACATATGATCAACTAAGCTAAGCATACTTCATGCACATATGTACATAATATACACCTATACTGACACCACACACATATACACACTTCATAGAAACCCAGATACACCTGTTTGATAAACAATAGCCAGGACCTATTCTAATCATTTTATATAAACCTTATTTCACTGCTTTATTTATAGCTGAAGAAAACAAGGCAGAGAGTTTAAATGAAGTGATTTAAAAGTAGGAAGATAAAAAATTGCAAGTAGTATATTTAAGACATCACTGACATTGTTCAGTTGAACTGAAAAAAATAAAGGGAATGAAGAGAAGATGATGCTTCTAGCATCTGCCCCTTCTTTATCTCCAACATAAGTGCTTGCCAAAGGCAATAATAATAATAATAATAATGAGGCAAAATCCCCTTCTATACTTTATTTTGAAACTGACAATATAATCCGCTTAGTAGAAAAGATCTCAAAACAGAATGCTTATCTGTTGCTTTCACCTTGTGTCCCAAAGCACACAAATTACTTCTTTTCCACTGATTAAAATTGTGCTAAAAATATATGCTAATTTTTATTACATTGGGTTGGCCTGTAGGCAAGTTATGCCCCCTTATTGAGAGCACAAGTTCCCAATGTTTATCAAATGAGAGAATGAATGAAATCAGTAATTACATTTTTACTTCAGAAATTTCTTCTTTTCTAAGGTACTGGGAGGCACTTCATTTTCAATCAAATTGTATTCATAAAACTTCTTTGTTCAATGGCAACTCCTCTGTACAGCAGCTTAAAGATAATAATAAAAGAAAAATTGCAGCAAAAGAAAATGTCATGATGTTGATGGAGGTCACAGATAAGAACTAGTAGAAACCCTTCATTGTGATCAATTTCTGAAGTATTTGTCCTGGTCATTAAAACAGAAAATATGTAAATCTTGGTGGAAGAGGGGGCGGGGGAGAGCCAGTTACTCTTTCCTAAATGGAACTGGCTTTAGTGCTGGAAAGTAGAATAAAATACTATATATGTATTGATAAAAGACAAACCATAACTTAAGTACTTTGAAAAACTCTCCGTTTTATGATAGCACAAAACAAGAGGAAAAGGGCGGCACTTCATTGTATACATTTTTTTTCTGCAAATTCCCAGTTCATGCTGAAGTGAGTCTTGAGCTTTTGGAAGGAGGGAGGCGGGACAAAGGTCCAGTGAGCAGACAGCTTCAGTAGCTCCATACTATCCAGTGTCAAGACAAATCAAATTTCCCAAGGCATAGAGTTTTATCACCTTGGAAGTTCCTGTAGAAAATGTCTGCTTTCATCTTTTGCCAAGAAGGTTAAAAAGATGAAGGCTTAAGCCTGTTATAGCTCTTTATGCAGTACGCAAATGCAAGTGCTCCCAGGATAACTGTGCAAAGCCTCTTGGGTCTTTCCCAGGAAAGTACACAGTAACTTGCCTGGCTCTCAGTTTCCAGAATGTGCTAAGGTTTGTTTGAACGTGTCTTTCATAACTCAGGCATTGAAAACGTGATCCTTAGTACAACAATGTCAGAAGACATTGGGAAAGGGAAGTTTGGGGCTGGCAAGGGTTCCACTCTTACGGATGGATCCATATCACATGAAGAAAGCCTGTAGGAGTGGGTTTGCCTTCCTTTCAGCTTCCCGCCAAGTGAGGATGCAGACCTAAGGCCATGGTTCTCCCAGCCCCCACATCTGTACGTCATAAACGTCCCCAGCTCCAGTAGTGTGGTTAGCAGATACATAGTAAGACAGAGCATATAGACTTTCTTCCTACAAAGTAGGTAAGGAATTGCCTAGCTAATCGGAGGCTATAGTAATAAAATAGAATAAGGTACTTTCATTCTTGAATTGTAATATATTCAGCCTTAATGGTTTTCAGAACCCCATCACATACACAGTGTATACTTTCTAACAGTGGAAAGAATTTTATCACTAAAAGAACTTTTCAGACTCTCATAAGAAAGTGATTTTGAAGGGCTGGGAATATGGCCTAGTGGCAAGAGAGCTTGCCTCGTATACATGAAGCCCTGGGTTTGATTCTCCAGCACCACATATCTAGAAAACGGCCAGAAGAGGCGCTGTGGCTCAAGTGGCAGAGTGCTAGCCTTGAGCAAAAAGAAGCCAGGGACAGTGCTCAGGCTGTGAGTCCATGCCCCAGGACTGGCCAAAAAAAAAAAAAAAAAAAAAAAAAAGAAAGTGATTTTGAAAGATTATGTAAAATTGTATTCAGGGTTGTTGTTGTTTTTGTCTTTGTTGTTGTTGTTTTTTACTTTTGTGCCAGTCCAGTACTTGAATTCTGGGCCCTGTCCCTGAGATTCTTTTTGCTCAAGGCTAATGCTCTACCACTTGAGCCAAAGCTCTACTTCTGGCTTGGTGGTGGTGGTGGTGGTAGTTAATTGAGGATAAGAGTTTCATTGACTTTCCTGCCTGGTCTGGCTACAAACTATAATCCTCAAATCTCAGCCTCCTGAGTAGCTAGGATTACAGGCGTGAGCCACCTGTGCTCAGCTTCAGTCTCATTCTCCTCATGTGCTCTTCATTGCGTGCACCTGAAATCACTGGTTCCCCTCTTGTACTCAGTAGACAATGGCTACCTAGGAGGAATGAAGGGAAAATGTTCTATCTGCTTTTTGACCCACAGGAAAGGTGCAAGGGAAAAGCTCATGTTCTTAAAGATGCAATATAGTGTTGCAAACTTCTGGACTATGATCATTCTTCTTGTCTCAAACCCTGGTCTGTGGATTTAAATAGGAGATCCCAAAATGTTTTCAAAAGCAAATCTTTTTCTATATC
The DNA here is from genome assembly GCF_023159225.1 of Perognathus longimembris pacificus. Taxonomy (NCBI): domain Eukaryota; kingdom Metazoa; phylum Chordata; class Mammalia; order Rodentia; family Heteromyidae; genus Perognathus; species Perognathus longimembris. The sequence goes on from NC_063163.1 coordinate 110,443,576, forward strand.
GTTCTCATTTAACAGTATAAACTTCAGGCTAAATAAAACCCACCAACCTATCAACCAACCAGACAAACAAAAGCACCCTGACATTTTTCCCTACAAGAAATTAACAAGGATAATCTATGAGTTAGAAGTTGTTGGCTCCAGGGCTTGCTATAATAATGCCTCAAGGCTGGTGGAAGTTTAAAAGTACTGGAAAAATTCAAGCTAATTTCCTCACTCTTCTGAGAATGACTCAATGGGGTATCTATCTTGCTTTAAAAAATCAGTCATTTGGCTAACTGTACTATAAATTATACCGTGATAAAGCTAAAGGTAATTTATACAAATTCTTATTTCATATAGAAATGGAAATCCTTCGTCCATCTTCCACAATGAATGCTTGCCACTCAGAAAAGACTCAACTAGCCAGGCACTGGGGGCTCACACCTGTAATTCTAGCTACTCAGGAGGCTGAGATCTGAGGATCAAGGTTCAAAGCTAGCCAGGGCAGGGAATTCCATGAGATGCTTCTCTCTAATGAACCACCCAAATCTGGAAGTAGAGCTGTGGCTCAAAGTGAGAGAGCACTAGCCTTGAGCAAAAAGATCAGGGACAGTGCCCAGGCCTTAAGTTCAAGCTCCCCAACTGATGAGAGAGAGAAACAGAGAGAGAGACAGACAGACAGACAGACAGACAGACAGACAGATAGACAGAGACAGACAGAGACAGACAGAGAGACAGAGAGAGACAGAGAGACAGAGAGATAGCGACAGAGAGAGAGAGAGGAGGCTCAACTAAAATAGTAATTATGTGTTTACTAAACACATAATTCTTTTACTAAAATAGTAAGTATGTGTTCTATCTATGAGAGAATTCCTTTCTCCAAGAAGATACAACTTCTGTAGCATAATATGAAACCTACAAAGTAAAATGAGCTCTTTCCAAATCTGATTTTGTGTTAATCATACTATAGAAAGCAGCAGGTCTACACAGATCAGTAAAGAAGAAAACTTAAACACCTACAGTTCACAATTTATATGAAAGGTGATTACTATCCTTCATATTTAAAAAAAAAGCCACTTACTCTAACACTGTTTAATCCATATGAAATTTCACGTAAACTTGCAGTTACTTATTAGGTAGCTCTGGGAATAAATTACTCAATATATTGCTATGACTTTAACAAGAAATGAATAGTTTGCTACATCATCAAATCAATAAATGCTGGTCGTTACCCATTTTGAAAGGTTTGTTTTTCCTTTTTTCACATTTTATATTAATATTAACTACTTGTACAAGGTGGGGGGATTATTTTGACATGTATGTACATAGTGTACCTTGGTCAAACTCACCCCTCCTTCACTCTCCCCTTCCCGAACCAATCTCGATAAGCTTCAATGTTCCATTTTTACACATGCACATCAAGTAGGTTGATTACTTTCATGCTCCTTTGCCCTTCCACAAGTCTCCATACTCTGGGCAGAATGTGTTACCATTCCTGATGTCCATGTGTTTTCAGTATATGTTAATTACTCAACGGGTTTCCCGGGCTTATGCTCGTTTTCCCCATCTTTCATACCCTATTATTCAATAGTATTCAGTGATGCCACCCTGCCATCTCCACTCACAGATGCCATGTGTGTTGGTACTGTTCACTCCCTAGCATCCTCTTTCTTTACTATGTAACTTGAAAAAGATTAAGGTATTTCCTTTGAAAAAATCATCAGTCATTCAGGCAGCAGCCAGAAAGACCTACATCTATTCATTTAGAACTAAAGGGATCTCAGTTAATGGGTGGTGGTGTAGACAACTGTGTGTAACCATGGTTTAACCAATAAAGCCATGCATATTTTAGTGTATTTCCTTTTAACTCTCAACATGAAATTTGTCATTGACATGGGAGATGCATTCTCTAAGCAAGATGTTTGGCTCAACGGTGCCTAGGATGACTGTAAGTTTAATTTTTAATAGTAATACATTTAGAGAACTATGTACAAAGGTGTTTTTTTTCTTATTGAGAAATATAACAATTCACGGCATCCTTTGTGGGTTCTATAAACTGACTCATAGTGCAAGTTTACTCACTCATAAAGCAGCCAATCCTACATACTGTAGAGACATTTCTGAATTAAAGATACTTAGGGCATTTGCTCTGAAGTTTAAGCTACAAGCATATCCTTACAACTTACTGGAGATGACAATTTTCTCTGAAGCAGGGTTCATGTACCGGCAACTAAACCCCCATTACCTTGTAAATATCCAGAAATCCACACTGGTGGTCAAATCTGGTGTAGAGTTCGTTCAGCATGCTGATCACCTGCATGGGTGTACACTGAGCACAGATGGCGGTGAAACCAACTATGTCGGAAAAGAGCATGGTGACATCATCAAACTTCCGGGCCTGCACCTGCTGCCCTTGCCACAGCTGCTGGGCTACATCACCAGGGAAGATGGAGTACAGCAGATCCACCGTCTTCTTTTTCTCTTCTTCCAGTGCCTGGTGAGTTCTTTCTAAAGTGGCCTTCAATTTATCCATCCTCTTCTTCAAGCCGTCTTGAGCTTTTGCTTGCTCACCCACCAAGATGACATCTCGGGTAGCATCATGAATAGGGATGTCTGAGAGATGCAGGCCTCGGCCCATGAGCTCATCCAGCTTGTCCACACATGGGGAGCCCAAAAACAAAATGGAATTTGATTCGGGGACATGGATCATCTGCCCCTTGATTTCCATCACCTGTGAAATCGACATGGAATTCCTGTCAGTGCTCATCCCAAAGAAAGTTGCACAATAACAACAACAATAACAATTGATTTGATGAACAAGCAATGCTTTGTTAACTCTACTGACTTACTCTGTTCGTACAAATAAGCTTTAATCTGATACACCATCAGGGTATACAGCATGGTTTAGCACAGAGACACAATTGCTGTGCCTGTCCTTCAGCCAAGTTCTAAAGATTATAGTGAAAAAAGAAATGAAATCAGTGAAAAAGGAGACAGGAAAACAGGTTTTCTTCAGGATGGAAGTACTCCCAGGTACATGATAGAAGCGACTTCTGGAGCAATTCCAAACCTTTCTGTTTGCTTAATAATATTAGAATTAAGATAAATCCATCTGGCAAAATAACTACATTTAACTGTTATTAAAATAATCCTCCTTTCGAATAATAAATCCAGGAGATTCAGCTGAAGCACAATAATTGTTTGGCTTTATGTAAGTCATTTTTTAATCAGTCCTAGTCCAGGGAAAAAGTAGCCGTTATTGCACTGACTAGCTTAGCAGACAATTCAACTTTTCTAACGCTTTAAAAAAAATAACCCACATTTCAACAAAACAAATACTAGAAAACTGGCACTTAAAGGTGGGAAGGTCAAAGGGAAGTGGGGTAAAGGAATGAAGTGGGAGAGAATGCACTCATAAAAGTCAATCCATATCCTAAGAAATTGTCCTAGGAAAATTGAGGGGAAGGGTGGGGATTAGGAGAGATGGGGAGAGAATGATGAAAGGGGCAATATCGATCAAAATATACTATACGTATAAAACTGACATGATAATGGCAAACCCTCTGTACAATGACTTAGAGATCATGAAAAGATAACTTAAAACATACAAGTAAAGTGAAACTGTTACAATCTCACAAATAATAAAAATCAGGTGTCTTTTAATGGGTACTGTCAGAAAAATAGCATGTTCATAAAGTAATTTCACACACACATTCAAATTAGGATAGTTAAATAAGATTTTTTAAAATCTGAGTACTAATCATTTATTCTATGACCTTTCCCTGCAGAAGAGAAACTGAAAGAAAGTATGACTGACTCTGTGGCTTGGACAATATATCAGTGGGCAGGGAGGAAAGGAGTGTGGTGTAGGGCAAGACTAACCAACTATGGTTATTTGGGCTGGACTTGCCTTTCAGCACACATGGCTGGCTAGGAAGCTGGCTGTAATTACAGGGAAGAAACAGGTTAAGAGCAGCCTAAGGAGGCTAGGACATCGTGTCAACTATGTCACTTGCACTGCCACCCAGCAGGTGCTCAGGGCATTCGTTTCCCTTTATGTTTTCATAGCATGACATCGCTAGGCTGTTGGTGGACCAGGAAGAACAGCAAAGATGGAGGGGGGGGTGCTTTTAAAATCTACAAACACATCCCATCTTGTTCACGCATACCATTTACCAAGATCTTATTTATATAAGGAAATAAAAAAAATATTGAATCCTCACGAAATGATTACTTTGGAACGTTTCTGCCAGAGTTCAGTATTTCAGTCTTAGCACGCTCAACATCGATTCACTGAAGTATATACTGGATGTTTTCTATTTACTTGTTCTATGTGATAGGGATGACCAGATAAAATGTGGTTCCCCATTTCGAAGTCACAAAAACAAATCTGCCCAGGCCAGACAACAGAGCGCAGAAGACCTCAATTTCCCACGTAAGGTGGACTCACAAAGGACAGCAGGCTGCGGTCTAAGTCCTAAAGACATAACTGTTCTAGAAAGTGCTTTGGGATTGTCTTTATACATGCCTTCATGGAAGGGCTGTAGTTAATAACACATACTTTCTCATTGTTAGATTATTAGGATATTAAAGGCAGAATAAAGAAGAACATGTAATCTATACTCCTATCATTAAAAATAATAAAGATTTTTCATAAAAAAAGGACAAAACATTTTTATAAGCTTGTGGCAATCCTCAAAATAAGAACCACTTAGGATGATGGATTAAAACCTTCTATTCCCTCTCCTTCCCCCCTCTCTTCTTCTCTCCTTAATTTTTCCCCCTCCCTTTGCTTCTTCTTCCCTCCCTTCCTCTCCCTCACTCCCTCTCTCTCCTCACATTTCTTTCCAATTATTTTCTTTTCTCTTCTCCACTTCACTTCCTTTTTCCTTTCTCTCCTTTGCCCTTTGTACGTCTGTTTTATTTCCCTTCTCCTTCCTTTTGGAGTTTATCTGTCCTTCCTTCCTATTTCTCTTTGTTTCCCTCCCCCATACTAACGCATGTATTCCACTGTCCATCTTTCTCCCCACTGGCTCTTTTCTTTTTAGACATCTTTTCTTTGTGCTTACTGACTTCCACATTTCCTATCACAAAAGGGCCTTTCTCCTTTGCTTCTCTCTATTTAAAATATGGAATCACTGCGTTTGTATAGTGTATGTCCATAAATGATTACATATGTAATTTGTTACATGTAATAAAATTTGAGTATCTTCAATATACAAGGAAGCTTTTATTGTTGCATCCAAAATTTAACACAGAGCTGGTTACCACTGACTCACATCTATAATCCTAGCTACTCAGGAGGCTGAGATCTGAGGATTGTGGCTCAAAGCCAGCCAGGACAGGAAAGTCCATGAGTCTCTTATCTCCAATTAACTACCAGAAAGCCTGGAGAGGTGCTATGGTTAAAGTGGTAGAGTGCTAGCCTTGGGAGGAAATGTTCAGAGATAGCACTCAGGCCCTGAGTTCAAGAAGAGCAACCAAGGGGCTGGGAATATGGCCTAGTGGCAAAAGCGCTTGTCTCATATACATGAAGCCCTGGGTTCGATTCCCCAGCACCACATATATAGAAAATGGACAGAAGTGGCGCTGTGGCTCAAGTGGCAGAGTGCTAGCCTTGAGCAAAAAAAAAAAGAAGCCAGGGACAGTGCTCAGGCCCTGAGTCCAAGGTCCAGGACTGGCAAAAAAAAAAAAAAAAAAAAGAGCAACCAACAAAAAATGTTTAAGACAGCCAGGAGCTGGTGATTCATGACTGTAATCCTAGCTACTCAGGAAACTGAGATCTAAGAATCACAGTTCAAAGCCAGCTGGAGCAGGAATGTCCATGATACTCTTAAATGCCCCAAAGCCAGAAGTAGTGCTGTGGCTCAAGTGGTAGGGTACTCGTCTGGAGAAAAATAGCATAAGGACAGTCCAGGTCTTGCAAAAAAAAAAAGAAGAAGAAGAAGAAGAAAGGTTTAAGACAATAATGATGTTCTTCATTAATATGTAGCTGTTATTTGATTTTTTGACATCTCTTCAGAGTTCACAGACTCGAGGAGGAAAAATAATATTCATCATCTAAGCTAGAGAAAAGAGAGAGAAAGAAAAGGTAAAATAAATAACTTCTTTTAAATATATTTTTCACTGGTACCTTTTTTTTCCTTATCTTGTAATGGGCATATTCACCTGGAGCATTTGTATTTCTCTCATATATGCATTATGATTGTAATCAGAATATAATCTAAATCATTTTTCTTGAATACTTTTTGTTTTACTACAATTATAAACTAAATCCACATGATTTACATTTATTACCTTAGCAATGTGGGAAACTATGATAGGACCTACATATTTTTATAGGGAAGAAACAGAATTGTGGAGCACTGCATAATATGAAAATCTTTCTAAGGTCTTATTACATGCTAAATTATAATAAAGTTTAAATGGAATAACACAAAATGTGTAAGAAATATAATATCCTAAGACCTATCATATTTCCAAAACTAGCAAACATAATAAAGGGGATTAATTAATTCTAGATTTCAGTAAAGAGTTAAAAGTCATACTATTAGAACCTGTCAGGCTCTGCTAAGCCACTTGCTTTATTTCTATATTTCTGTCTAAAAGTATCTGAAATGAGAATTTTTACTACCTCTCGCAATAATTAGAAGGTGAGTATGTATCTTATAATTGCAAATATTGTACATTTAATGTTTTTGTGTTGGTTTGGGACAATGAGTCTTTCGATATAATTCTACAAGTACAGGCAATAAAAGCAAAAGTATGCAAATGGGATTACACCCACAAAATTATCAACAGAATAAAGAGCTAAGCTATAGACTTGTGTACACAGCAAGAAACCTGAACAAGCTCATTTCTAAATTCTAGCCCAGGGACCAGTGGATAGGGTTAGAGAAGCTCTTCATAACTCTCTTCCAGATTAGTCTAATTATATTGTCGTTCTCATTAATATATGCCCTATAGGCTGATGTCTAGGCTTAAACTAAATTTCAATCTATTGTTCCTAAATCTAAAACTTTGCTTACAGAACTAATCTGCAAGTGGCTTTCTGCTCATTCAACATTAATCTACGTGAATTACAACTTGGTATCCATTTTTCTCCCTTTGAAATTAAGACTGCATGTATAGCTTACATTCCCCTCTCTTTCAAAAGCTTTCAAGTTACACTGTAAAGAATCTAAATGTTTTCTTAGATCGGAATGTTCCCAAGTCATGTATAAATTAGCATATGATTTGATAAGATACTGTGGGGATAAACTCACTTAAAATCATAATCTCTGGAGCAAAAATAAAAAAACAAAACATAAATTTGAGACTTCATTCTCTTCTGCTTTTTCCCTTAAAATGTAATCTGATTTAATTTTTCCATAACTGAGTCAATAGGAGTCAATCTAAGAATGGAGAGTGAAAAACCTTACGCTATGCATCCAAGTTCCAGTAACACAGAGTCACGACCAGAACACAGGTGTGAGCACCTTGAGCAAATCCACTAACACTAAAAACCATCTGAAAACATTGTGTGTGTGTGTGTGTGTGTGTGTAAATGTATTATGGAAAGCCCTCAGGAAAACACTATTGCACCTTGTATGAAGACTCTGCCTTGTATAGAATGTTTAACTCTTTTCCTTCTCATGAGAAACAGATGGCATAGCCAAACAGCGACTCCACAGCTTTAAAACGAGAACCATAAAGTAGCAAGAAATCAGTAGACTACTATCCCAGGATATTGGTAGGCCATTATCCTGCGCCTATATTTATATAATTTGTGTGTATAATGTATGTATAAATATATGTATAAAATTTGTATAAGTATATGCAGTATATAATTATATATATATGTATATATATATATAATTTGTACAACACTGCTGAGCTTAAAATAGGTAAGGAAAAAATATCAAAATGGCCTAAACAAAACCAAAAGCCAAACCCTTGACCTAAAATCTTAACTGTAGGCTGTAATTGCCAACTCTGGGTAAGTGAGCTTGAGGGTAAGACATGGCATTGCATTAGCAGCCCAGAGGGGCAGCAGAACCTGAGATTCCTGGACTCAACTCTGGGCCTGGGAAGCACTAATGCAGCCATACATCTTCAATGCCCCCGAAGATCTCTGCGGATACACCTGACCCTTCTCTACGTGGAATACAGCCCTAATTTATGCTCTAGGGTTTTCCTCAGAAAGAAATAAAGTCAAATCATCAAACAGTCACCAAATATTATATATATGATTGTACATTGCATATATATGTAGATAAAATTCACATGTTCATTTATATATTAATGGATAAAATGTGAAAGCAAGAAAAATCTCAGAAGCATTTTGAGAGGACTAAATAACCTGGAAATTAAATACATTGTATATTTGTTTCCATAATGATATATCCATATCTAAGTTTCACTAATAATTGACAAACCAAACCATAAAATAAAACAAAATCCACTTAATAAGCAACCAGAATCCATGAGCAATTCACCTAATCTACCGTAAGCCATGTGTTATCATAGACTTTTATCAAAACCAGAATCTGTTACAGGAAAAAATGTTCCTATCTTCTTCATGCTTTAGGGTATGTCTGTTCTATAAACCATTTAAAATGAGCTACCAAATCCATTAAGCTTGAACACTGGCTAAGAAATCATTCCTTCAAACACATCCATCTACCTAAAAGCTAAGATATTTCCCTCTCATATGCACCAATAATATTGATAATCAGGAGAGAAAAGGCATTTTTGATTGTAATCCTCTTCTTTTCTCTATTAATACCCATCAAGGCTATCATAAAGGAGAAAGAGACACTCAGAAGAATAAGAATGTGGAGGAACAGATGATTGACAGGATCACCAGTACTTCTGACAGTGTTCCTGTGATGTATTTTGACAATAAATTTTCTATGAAGTGATAGTGTCTGAATAAATGCTTCTAACTCAAGAGGCATTCTGTGTCTTTGCCAGTTGGCTACAATTCAGAGAAATACATATTGGCCAGGAGTTACCATTTCCAGAAAGGCAAAAATAACTGTATTGTTCTAAAAGCATCAATAAGCCCAGCAAAAGAAAATGAATAAAGAACATATCCAGATCAGCTAAGTGCATGCACTGTATTTCTTAAGTGTCAATATAATTAGATGGTGCTTTCTGCATTACATATCGGCAATAATCAATTTTAAATGGTTCTGTCTTTAAAGACAGTGACTAAAGAGCACTGCTATTAACTTCCTTACAAAGATGTTTCTTACTTTGATAGTCAGCAAAACCTGACAGGAAATAAGAACAGTTGCTTTCTTATACAACAGTAAAAATTTAAAACAAAAAACTTGGAGAAAGTTTTGAAGAAAAGAAAAAGAATGCCTTTCTGTGCTGATGTTTCAGAAAAATTCCAGGAGTAGACGATAAAGCTTTAGTCCAAAAACTGATCGCCATTGGAGTGAGTGGCTCATACTTGGGATGCTTTAACATTTCAACAACTTTAGGGTAAAGACCTTTTTGGAGGATGCTTCAAGGGCAGCCATCATATAAAGAATTCAAGATCGTCATTGTTTGTATTTCTTATTTGGCTGGCATTACTTCTCCTCTGTATTCTGGAATCTGTGGGCATAAGTAGTTTTAGCTTCAGGCATGTATTTAAATTTCCACTTTCCTATGGACATGAAAACCCAGGCCTTATAATCTCACACCCTGTTTATATACTGTTGTTTTCCTGAAAACATAATAGAGGAAGAGAAAACATCTCCAAAGGATTTATTTTCATCGTTTTTTAGATAGTGCATGTACTTTCAGATTAGGAATATGTAAAAAAAAAATAACCCAGGAAATAGTTATTGTCTGAAAAATTTAATAGAAAAGGTTGTCCATATTTATTCATGTTGATCTTCAATTTGGCTATTCTCTATAGAGATTAAAATTGAAAACTTACTCTGATCCGAAGCTCTGACAACATTAATTCTGTATTTTTTCTCGGCTATCTGTCTGTGACTCACTACTTTTTGATTACTATTCCTTCAAAATATTTACAGTGTGCTTCTTGTATCTCATCACCAGTATTTACAGGCTCAAAATTACCTGTTGTGTTTTGTTTTGTTTTGTTTTGGGGGGTTGTTTTCTTTAGGCCTTGTGGTCAAAGCAGAAAAACGTGAAAACCAAGACTGTATACTCTTCTGATCTTTTCCAAGATCATTGCTATGTCAGGCATATTTTCAATAAACCATGTTTTGCTTAATGTCTCCCTAGGCAACAAAGGCTGTAATTTCCTTATACGAATGGGTCTAATAGGATTGCAGTGAAAGGGCTCATTGTGCTACAAAGGATTGGCTGAGGACCTGATGGAGAATAGGGTATTATCTCTCGCTCATATCACAAAACACTGCTGCTGGTGATTCTCTCAAATAAGTCAACTTCATTGCATCATTGTTCAAGTTACCTTTCAGATAAACACAGGGGGAGGGGTAGGGGGTGGGGGGAGGGAGTAACCCATAGGTAGAAAGGAATGACAAATCCATGCTATCCACAGGTAAACCTTGCCCCATGCTGTTTTCATTCACTTATTAGAATTACCACTCTCAATCCCCAGACATTCAAAATGTATTCATCTTTGTTTTGTTTTTTATGCGTGCTAAGTACATGTTCTACCCCTAAGCTATAACTGTAGCTCCTTCCTTTTCTGCAGAAGAAATATATATTTATATAACAATATGTATATAGTTTAAACTTCAGTATACAGTTTTTATTTTTATTTATTTTATTTATGTGGTACTGAGGAATCAAACCCAGGGCCTCATGCATGCTAGGCAAGCACTCGATCACAAAGCCACAGTCTCCGCCTTATTATGTATATTATGTACAGCATTTATTGGGTACCGTATGGTTTTTGTGTATTTCTTTGTGGTACTAGGGAACAAACCAAGGGCCTCACTAGGTAATGTTCTGCCTTTGAACTCCACCCCAATATCATACATAATGTTTCACTGTCAGTGAAGTGGGGCAGGGCTTAAAGAGCACATTACACCAGAGAAAACTAGACTAACCTGGGCCAGGGGTGTGTTGTTAATATAGAAAGGCTAGGTGCAGTAAAAGGGCCTGTGAGGGGCTTTTTATATAATGTCTTGTTTAATCCTTGAAGTAATTCAAGGTGAATAATGGTATCCTGTCTTTATAGAGGAAGGTAACTGCTCAAGGGTACACATCATTTATAGGAAAGTTACACTTTAAACCTAGATGTAAAAGCCCATGCTCTTTCTATAATTCGAAGAAATAACTGAATCTCACAAAAAGGGATATCTCTCTCATGGTCTTGGATGGAGGTCCCTATTGGCTTTCTTCATAAGTTACGTTGCTCTTGATTTTGATATCGGATAAGGAATGGTAGAGGATGAATTGGGATTTGGGGCCATATTCTTCTAGCTCCCATAGTCAGAAAATTCCATCTTTGAAAATGGAATTGCCTCTTCTTCCCTAAACATTCTCATCTCTGGCTGTGCATTCAAGTCACCTAGAGATGATGCTTTACAATACTTGCAATCAGAATCCACCATGATGAAGTAATTAGAAAAGAGGTTAAGTTATATTTCATGGAAACAATGTTCTCTTTCTGTGTAAAGCAATGCCCCCCCAAAAAAAAATCCTGAGAGAGATTTTTAAAATATCATTTTCCTATATTAATTAATGTCTAAGTCATTAAGGTATGAGATTTATCATTTATACCGACTTTAATATTGGAAGTGGGTGTTTCTTCTTATTTTAAGAGAGAGAAACATACCCAATGCTTAAGCTCTATGGGTAAATTATTTTTGCTTTCCATTAAGATCATTTTTGCACTCTTCCCATTTCTCTCCTGTAGTTGAAGAAGCTGAAGAGGAAGCTGTCGTAGGTACACTTTGTATTCCTGTTGTTCATAGGAATATCTATCCATCCTTGCTATACTTTTCTCTTATTGCAATGCACTAGACAGGAAAAAGTGAAGGCCCAGGAAATTCAGGGCAGCTAGAGAGCCTTTTCAATGAGTTCACAGTGGTGCCTAAGAAGAGCAGGGTAGCGGCTGGGAATGTGGCTTAGCGGTAGAGCACTTGCCTAGAGTGCATGAAGCCCTGGGTTTGATTCCTCAGTACCACATAAACAGAAAAAAATGGAAGAGGTGCTGTGATTCAAGTGGTAGAGCGCTAGCCTTGAGCAAAAGAAGCTCAGGGACAGAGCCCAGAGCCTGAGTTCAAGCTCTGGAACTGACACACACACTCACACAAAAGAGCAGGGTAAAATTAGGAAATCACCATATACCCCTTGGGTCCATAATAATATAATCATTGATCCAGGTAAGGCTCACAGATGATTCTAAACACATTCAATGAAAGGTATGGGAGAATACAGTCTCTCCACCTCATCCATGTCATCAACCTAGTGATCTCTTACTAGTTACTAAATAAAAGTTCCCTTTTTCATGAAGAGATAAGCAGCCAACCTCTCATAAAACAAGTGATCTAAACTAATCTGAAGAAAAGTCTAAAATATGTCCCTTGCTATGATACAATAAGAAGTCTAAAACCGCACCTGTGCAGTGTTCTTCAAAACACACAAAAATACAAACATTCAACATGAAAAAATAAACCAAAAAAAATCAGATTGCAGATTTGTGAATAGGAAACAAGAAGTCATTTTGAATAAAAGATGAGAAAGAAACCTGAAAACTAAATGCAATACTTAACCACATTCTAGCAAAGATAAGCTACAAATACAATGCTGGGGATGTTGGTTTTTACCAGTTAATGTCCATCCCTTCCTCCTCTCCAGCTAACCAGAAGCATCTAACAATCTATTTCTTGTTGCCAGATATTTACTTCTTCTGGAAATTTCATACAAATGGAGTCTAATAATCATATTTTCACCTACATGTTTCAGATCATTTTAAAGCTTAAGTCTACTTTGTACTTGGAGTTCATTTTTATTTATGATATAAATCAGGAGTCCAGGTTTACAGCCTGTTGTCTTCACACTATGCATGCTTTCTTTTCTGAACTATCTTGATACACTTTTCAAAAATCAAGTGACAATAAATGTAAGAATTTATTCCAGATCTCAGTTTTCCCATTGATTTATGTCTGTGGCCTCGAATATTGTGGCTTCCCAAAAAAATCTTGGAGTTAAAAATTGCTAGGCTTTCACACTTAAAGAATGTTTGGGTGCCTTGAATTCCATACAAATTTTAGGACAAGTTTGTAATGTTTTTTAGATGAAAAAGCAGCTAGAATATTGGTTGAAAGTATAGAGACTGTAGATCATGTGGGCTAGTGTTAACAATATTAGTGTTCACAATAGTAGGTCTTGAAATCCATAAATCGAGTGGAAAAAAACATAGAAAAGCAAAAACAAAAAAAATTTACAACTAAAAGATAAAAAGATACTTAACTTCTCCAATAATACTTTGTAGTTCTTTTGAGAACAACTCTTGAACTTCGTTGGCTCATTTTTTCCAGTTTTTTGTTTTGTTTTGATACTACTAAAAATGGAATTAAGTTTTCCTTTTTGCTTTATCTCAGGTAATGTATAGAAATGGAGTGCAATTTATATTTGGTACTGTGGTCTTTTTTTCCATTTGTCTGTCTTTATTTTTTTATATTCTTTAAATACTTGGACACAGGGGTTTGAATTCAACATATCAATATATATGTCAATACATTTCTCCCCTTCTTCCATCTGTCTCCACCCCATCCATCTCAAATTTCTAGTTTCATTTTCACGTGTTACATTAACTATTATGACTGCATTCACCCACCTCTTTGCATCTGTCTGTATTCCCCCTCACTTAATGATATAGAGATCGTCTATTCTTCAAAATTCATAAAGCTGTTTATTAATTGTATTTTTGCAGTCTGTAAGCTTTTTCCAGCACAGAATATCATTTCAACTGAGAACAGTGTGTTATCCTCCTTTTCCAATGTGAATGACATTTGTACACATTCCCTATAAAAATGCCCTAGCAAAACTATCTAGTTCAATGACAAATGCAGGCAAGCAAGCTTGTATTTTCCCCCAAATTAGATGGAAAGCATTTCAGTCCTGTGAAGTACTCATTTATCATTTTATTAATTATTAATTCACTTTTAATTATTTGCTATTATTAATTTATTATTCATTCACTATTAATTACCATAGGAGTTACCATATTAATTACCATATGAGACTGTGAGTTTATGCAAGATTCAACGTACTCAGTTGAGAAAGTCACCTTTCTGTTTCTAATTTGTCAAAAGTTTTGTCATAAAAAAGTGTCTGAATGTCAACTGCCTTTTTCTGTATCGGCAGACAATATTATGGATTTTTTTTCCTTATTGCATTAATACTATGTATTGGTTGGTTTGGCAATGGTGAAAGAAACCTAGTACTCTGGGGCAAACACCTGCCATTTGATTAGCTGAGAATTTTGCACCGTTATTTCTGAAACTGTATGGTCTTTGTTCCGGTATCAGGGTAAAACTAGCCATAAAGACATTTTGAAAGTTTTTCAGTTCTATTTTTTCACTAAAGCTCCTGAAGGCTGGTTTGAATTCTTCTTCAAATGTTTGTAGACTTTACCAGTAAATCTTGAACACTTGTTTGTTTCACTGTCATTTTATATAATACAATCACAGAAAGAATCATAAAAAAAAAAAACACTGAAGAACTGGGTGGTTTTTCTCTTACTGATTCTGCAACTAAGAAGCTATACAACTTTTGACAATTTCCTTGTCTGTAATCTAAAGGTAGAAACACCAGGTCTATCTATTTTCAAGGATTCATTTTTAAGATTAAGAAAAATGATCGATATAAAAGGCTTTCCACAATGAGAAAGTACCATCCTTCTTTTTCCTAATACATTTATTATTTCTTGGCTATACCATAAAAAATTCTCCCAGCGGAGTGTCAAAATATCCATTAAGTGTGTGAGAAACAAGCCTGGCATATTAGTCTTCATCCCCAGGGTAAAATCACATAACTCACAGGGTGTACTGTGTGAAATACCCACAGCAATGACGCCTACAGCAGCGTGCACCAAGCTCCTCTTTCTTCTAAATCCTGCAGCAGCCAAAAGAAAACACTTAGAGTGCTGTCCATTCCCCTACTTGGTGATTCCCTTGTCTTTAGGGGAATTCAACCATGGCTGGGGACAGGCATTCATTTAAACTAAGCAGTTTAGAATCGTACCTGTAGTGCTATTCACTGCGAAGGAAACAAAAGACAATTTTCAAATAGATGGCATGTTTCCCCTAAAATGGACCACTTCCTGCCAAAGAATTACCTAAATGAGCTACTACATATGCATCTCTATCCCTGAATGTAGCATTAAGCTGGTTAACTTACTTATTTCTCTTACCTTGAGAATAAAGTTAGGCTCTGTCTTAGCTAGAACTACTGTAAGATAATGTTATAACCTTTTATATTCTGGAGGCTTGGAAGGCAATCGTCAGGATGACAGCAGGGGTAAGCTGTTGGGAAGGACTTTCTTCCAAATTTGATTCGATTTTACTTTTTTACTGTAAAGGTGAGGCACGCAGGGATTATGGTGATGCGGGTAAGGTCGTGAATACATTTCTTTTTGAACAGTGTCATCATCTTCTTCATTCTCACCCATCTCCCACCCCTGACTTAACCCCGCCTCCCTGTAAGTCATAAAGTTCACTTCCAACAGAGTGTCTGGTGATTATTAAAGAAGAAAGCCTGAAGACACTTTATTCAAGTCATCTATTTTCACAAAGTATCATGGAGATAGAGGGAATGCCATACACTTAGAAAGTAGACATTTAAATTGACAAAGTAGGGCTGGAGGCATGGCTCAAGTAGCAGAATATCTGACTACCAAGTCATTAGAGGCTCCAAGTTCAAACCCCAGCACCACCAATACATGTGTGAGCCTCCTTCTGTAATCATTCTTTAAGGAACGACTATTCACTGTTAACAATAATTTGACTTATTGTGGACATAAAGTTAATGAATGAATTCAGATATGAAAGGTAGATTACTGTGATTGTCAATGTTCTTATCTAAAATTAGATTGTTAGACATCTAATTGTGAACAAAGGTTTTTCTAAATTGATAGCTTTAAACTATAAATCTTGTATTATTACTTTTATTTTTAATTTATTTGTTTGGAGTTTTTCTCATGAAATTTCCTAACATTAAACTTTTTTAACCAATGTAAAGTAATGTTTCATACTCCACTGAGTCCATCACTCGTGTTAATTTGTTCTGCTGAATATTATACATATATTAGTCCTATCCTATTAAGAAATAAATTACAGCAAAGAACATAGTGCCAATAAAATCTACAATGGATTTGATTAATGACTAACTCCATAAAAGTTTATGAGGCATCTTTCAGGCAAAAGTCATAATCATAAGATTCGATTCCTCAGATTCTTGATCTCAAGAAAGTTGCACTTAAAAACTAAAATGGGGCTGGAGATGTGGCTTAGTGGTAGAGTGCTTGCCTAGCATATATGAAGCCCTGGGTTCGATTCCTCAGCATAACATAAACAGAAAAAGCCGGAAGTAACACTGTTTCTCAAGAGGTAGAGTGCTAGCCTTGAGCAAGAGAAGCTCAGGGACAGTGCTTGGGTCCTGAGTTCAAGCCCCAGGACTGGCAAATAAATAAATAATAAATAAAACTAAAATAAAAGTTGAGTGCCAATGGCTCATGCTTAGTGTCCTAGCCACTCAGTAGGCTGAGCTCTGAGGATCCCAGCTGGAAACCATTAGGCAAGAAACACTGTGAGATTCTTATCTCCCATTTGCCCACTCAAAAGCCAAAAATGGAGCTGTTGCTCAAGTGGTAGTACACTAGCCTTGAGCAAAAAAATCTAAAATTCTGAGTTCAAGGTCCAGGACCAACACACACACACACACACACACACACACACACACACACACACACACAGTCCTAAGATTTTATGGAAAATAATGATAATAGTAATGATCCTAAGTAGAAAGTTGATAACCTGGCACTATAAGGAAAAGTTTCTCCTGATTCAGTACAAATAAATGAAATAATATACATTTAAATTAGTTATGACAGCATCTAAGAAGTAGAAGATACCATTACTCATGCGATGAACTACTGAAGTTGATGTTTAAAGAACCAAACTGTACTTCAACTTTAACGTTATGGATTGAAAGAGTGATTATATATCCACACTGCTCTGCTATTTCACATAGAGTCTCCTGATCATAAAAGTCTCAAAATTCAGGGTAATATTAGAACATTGGTTTTTAATAGCATAATAATGCTTCCAGAGAATAAACATGAGCTGTTTTTAGTATTTACTTCTATTTCATAGATTAAACCTATGCTCAAATATATACATGTATTTATATATGTGTGTATAGATATTTATACACATATATATTTATGTCAGCTGTCTCCCTATGAGCCTTAATCCTTCCCACAGCACTGGGCTCCATATACAACTTAACCTCTGTCAGCCAAGAATGTCACAACTCTAGCTAACAAGTTGCAGGCAAGCTCTTAGAATAAATGCATTCCCAAATGCTGAAAGCAGATATACATGTAAAAGAATAGCAATTAAAATTAGAACTTCCTCATCAGATATTGTATCACTTAAGCTTAAAATATAGTAATTGCCATTTTTTCCCTTCAACAAACAAGCTATTAAAAATGAAATGCTCAAAATCAAATATGGAAAAATTACCCAAGTATTTTTTAATCCTGTTCTCTCTCATTTCCCTGTTTTATTCCCTTAACAACACTTACCATTATCTAAAATTAGCTTTTATTCTACTTTTAAAAATTGAGGTATAATTTGCACGTAGTAAAAAAAAAATCATTTGCAGTGTGCAGAAAAGCATGTCTCCATACGAAATTATATGTGACATAACAAAACTGACAAACTCATAATGAAGAGAAAAGAAAAAAAAAAAAGCAAGTGTTAGGACAGCTGTTTGCCTTTCCTTCTTGATAAGCTCTCTACAAAAATCTGTATTTAAGGACAAAAGAAAGGAAATTGGGAAGGTAAGCGCTGGATCCTCCTCCTTTGATGATGATGATGATGATGATGATGATGATGATGATGATGATGATGATGATGATAATGCTACCTTCATCATTCCGGCCATTCCAGAGGCATCAGGCTCTCTCTGGATAGCTCTCAAATGTCATGTAACTTTTCATAAAGAAATAGCTGCTCCTTTTGTGTGTTTCCTTAAGGAATCCAGAGATGTGTGTGTGCACACATGTGTGTATGTGTGCGTGTGCATACACATGGGCCAATCTTAGAGCTTGAACTGAGGATCTAAGCACTGTCCCTGAGCTTGTGTGCTCAAGGCTAGCACTCTACCACTTGAGCCACAGCTTCTGGCTTTTTCATAGTTAAGATAAACATCTCACGTATTTTCCCACCTGAGCTGATCTTGAACTGTGATCCTCATATCTCTCAGCCTTCTGAGTAGCCAGGATTACAGGCATGAGCCTTTCAAGGGATATTTAACGCTTGTGTTTGAACTTCAGGAATATCTAGAGATGGGAGTGACAATTGCTTTCTCCCTCTGGCAACAAATGTACCACCACTTTGCTAGATTTTGGAGATGCTACTCAAACCAGCTAGTTGAGGCAAGAATTTCTCTGGGTTTGGATGAAAGACAAGAGAGAGATGGAGAAAACTTGTCAACTGCCCTGCTCACAGATCTCTGGTTTGACTTCAGATGTATTAGGACAAGAAATCCAGGAAGGAGAATTTACACTGCTTCTATACTTTCAAGTTCTTAAAGAAGGGTGTCTTTGGGAATCTAAAAGCTATGTTTCTTAAAGCAAGGGGTAGAGAAATCTGCAGGTATGGGACATTCGGGAATCTCCTGAGGTCCAGCAATCAAGGTGGTTCTGACTGTTTATGGCTATAGTTACCTACTCAACATGCCTCAAAGCCAAGTAGTTGTGACAGCATTATAAAACTCTTCTCAATTCCTTTTTTGCTAACTAATTTTAATATGGAAATACCATGTCCCAATTATTTCTGTAATGCCACTTATAAGTAAAACTTGGGCAGTCTGCCTTCTTCAAAGAATGAGGAGACCAGTATTGACATAAAATTTCAATAAATCAAGAAAGAGAAATAGACACAGCATCTATATCACTTTGCAAAGAATTGCCTCTTGGTTACATAACTTACTGAAAAAAAATGTTTTAAGAAAATTACTATGGAAAACATCTCAGCATGTGGTAGTACAATGTAATCTTCAAATCTTTGTTAAAATCTCATTTATTGGACTGGGAATGTGGCTGAGTGATACAGTACTTGCCTGGCATGTATGAAACCCTGGGTTCAATTTCTGGGTACTGCATAAACACAAAACTCTGGAAGTGGCACTGTGGCTCAAGTGGTAGAGGGCTAGTTTTGAGCAAAAAGAAGCTCAGACACAGGGCCCAGACCCCTAGTTCAAGCCTCAGGATTGGCAAAATATGTGTGTGTATGTAATTTATTGGACACCATGCATTTAATAAAATCTTCGAAGATATTTCTAGAAAAAGTATCTCTGTATTCCTTATAAACACCCTAAGACTTTTTAAAAATTTTATCACTACTGAAATATGAGTATGATACACACTAGTAATAAATTGAATCCAGATATGGGGTTGACTCTATAATTCCATAAACAAAAAATAGAAGAGTTGGGTTTCACGGCCCCCACAACAGTAATGAAAGTCATTCCTAAAAATAAAACCAAAAACTTTTATTGATAGTGCCTTTAGAACACGCTGTTTTCAGAGAGTTTCATGGCTCATCAAGTTATTGGGAGGCCAGGGTTACTCCCTCTGCTGAGATTCAAGGTGAAGAAACGGAGGGAAAAATCGGAGACTTGGGGCCAAATTTCCGAGAAGATTCTCAGAGGGCCCTGGAGCCTAACTGTGGGCTATAGGTGTTGTATAGTAGGCTCGGCTCTTGACTGGAAGTGACAGATGTATCACTAAATAAAATCTAGGTGAATCATGAAGAAAATACACTGGATAATAACCCATGTAGGAAAGGCTTCGGTGTTAATCATCATCTGAGCCAGTGTTAAAATCATATCTCCAAGACTAAGACTATTTTCTAACCAGCCTCAATTTCCTCTGCATGGCCTGCAAGGTTAGGGGACCTCTCTCTACAGGTGACTCTTGGCAGATCCATATTCAAGTTTTACTACTTTATCCACACCGGCACAGAGTGGTACCTCATCCTCAGAAGTTCTACCACCAGTCCCCCTTGACTGGAGTCATGTTGTAAGACAAATATAGAGAAGTCATTGCTCTGATTCTGATTACCCATTAAGAGTAGAGGTGGAGAGCTCACGCCTGGCATCCTAGCTACTCAAGCGGCTGACATCTGATTATCTTGATTCAAAATGAGGCTGGGGAAGGAAAGTCTGTAAGACTCTTTATCTCCAAATGAACTATCAAAACAGCCAGAAGTGGATCTGTAGTTCAAGTGGTAGAGAGCTAGCTTTGAGCAAAAAGAAGCTCAGGCACAGTACCAAGACCTGAGTTCAAGCCACAGGACTGCCAAAGAAAAGAAAGAGAGAGGGAAGGAAGGAAGGAAGGAAGGAAGGAAGGAAGGAAGGAAGGAAGGAAGGAAGGAAGGAAGGAAGGAAGGAAGGAAAAAAAGAATAAAATAACAAAAAAAGAATAGAGGTAGAGAAAGGGCAAAATCTGTGGAAAGGATGGGATAACTTTTTTCCAGTGGCACAAAGCATAGATGCTACTAGATAAGCAAGAGAGAGAGAGAGAGAGAGAGAGAGAGAGATTATAAATATAGTCCTTTCCCTTTAGGAACCAACCACATCTAATGTGGCTCTTCACACTAATGTTCAAGATAATTAGGACTTTGTGGCCTTGGGACAATCCAAAAGCCACATTGCAGGTGACATTCCACTATAATTAGCAAGCTGAATCTTTTTCATCCAATTAACTATTGACCCGAAAGCATTAAAAGCTCCAGGTAGCATGTGTTTAAAGTAAATATTCAAACTGACATAAGTATCTTCCACCTAGGGGGGGAAATGACTAACCTCACAAAGATTAGAATTAATGAAGAAAATGTATAACAATGTCAAAAGAAGTCATTTATCATTCCTAACATAAAGTTACTTTCATAGAAACAAGATTTCTTTAACTGAGAAAAAGGAGAGGCCCTTGAATAAAAACAGCCACTGAAATAGAAATATTAATTGAGATGAAGAGAAGTGAATGAGGAAGTAAAGAAAAATACTGACAACTAGAGTCAAATACTTGCTTCAGAAAACTAACAGGAAGGCAGACACTGTGGCCCACACCTGAAATCCTACCTAATCAGGAGGCTGAGATCTGAGGATCCCAGTTCAAAGCCAGGCAGTCAAATCCAAGAGACTCATCTCCAATTAACCAGCAAAGTTCTGGGAGTGAAAGTTATGGCTTAAGGAATAGAAATGCCAGCCTAGAACAAAAAGGCTATGCAAGAGCATGAGACTCTGAACGAAAGCCCAGTACTAGCACCAAAAATAGAAGAAAGGAAAGAAAAGGGAAGGGAAAGGGAAAAGGGAAGAGAGAGGGAAGGAAAGGAAAAAGAAAAGGGAAGGCTATGAGAGCCATGAAAGACAACAGTGCTTGTGGTTCAAAATCAGATATAATATGAACTTACTGACCTATGAAAAGTTTCATAGTTGCAATTCCAATCCAAGCATTAATCTCCCCATATACACTATGTCTAACAATATATATACATATATATATATATATATACATACACACATAGAGAGAGAGAACTAGGAAAGGTACCACATGAAAAATTACCCTTGTCAGTCTTGCTGCCTTCAAACTTCTTCACTAGGCTGCCCAACAAATCCTATAGATTAATCCCTTAGAAATAATATTTTTACAATACTGACCACTTCTTTAAAACCTGGTAGGGTCCCTGGTGTTAGTTACATCCAGTCTAAATCTCCTGTCCTGGATTTCAAAGTGTTTTATAACTTACACCTGCCTTGACAATCAATTCCACTTTCCATACTCCTTAACAGGTTCTTTATATGTCATTTTCTTCGCTTCCTATGCAGCTACACTTCTGGTGATGATTTCTACCTCCAGAACTTTCCTCACAACAATTTTCCATGGTGGGATAAATAATAATGGTCCCCAAAAGACCCCCGTGTACTATCAGAATCTTTGAATTGTTATCTGGCATGGTAAGGTGATTTTGTGCAATCAAATAATATCATGAGATGAGGACATTATTCAAAATTATCTAATTGGAACCAGGCAATTGTAAGAAGGAAACTCTGTTTCTCAGGGTTCATTTTGAGATATAGAAAAGGACTACAAGCCAAGGGAAGGAAGCAACCTCTAAATAATTGCAAAGAAGTGTATTTTTCCCTTAGAGACTGTTTGGTCTTTAGGAAAAGAAAGCTGTCCTACTTAAACTCCCAAGCCTTAATTATGACAACACCCCTCCCCCATCTCATTTCAGACTCAGATAGTCAGAGCTGTAAGATAATAAATGCGTGTCGTTTTTAAAATACTTGGTTGTGAAAATGAAACAAAAGCAATAAGAAACTATTAAAGTCACCAACTACCTCCGATAAATATTATTAATATCCACTA
This sequence comes from Perognathus longimembris pacificus, assembly GCF_023159225.1. Classification (NCBI taxonomy): domain Eukaryota; kingdom Metazoa; phylum Chordata; class Mammalia; order Rodentia; family Heteromyidae; genus Perognathus; species Perognathus longimembris. Next base: position 110,466,143 of record NC_063163.1, read on the forward strand.
AACTTTTCCTTATAATGGACAAGTTCCTTACCAAGGGTTTCACGGAAAAGATTCTCCTTTTCATTTTTTTTAATGTGTTATCTCAAGTAGAACTCTAAACCTTTTGAGAGAAGGGATCACTGAGCTAATAAAGGTTCACATTCTCACTTGTGGACAAAATGTGCTTTTCTATTTGTGTATAACATTCAATAAGGAAATGGTTCATACTAGGCAATCAGTTAGTAACCATGGGACTTAGTAAAAAGACAACCCACAGTCTTCATTCTGTGGAACAATATCTTGGGAGGGATAAAACATATATGCAACAACAAAGTCAATGAAAATCCAGAACAGGCTAAGTTACAGAGTCAACCAAGAAAAGCTTAAAGAGTTTAGGTAATCAGGTTGCTGGGGAATTCAAAAAAAAACCTTACGGAAGAAATAGACACATTGACCTGCTTTAGCCTTATTTTGTCTATTTTGTCTCTATTTTGTTGACACCAGTCCTTCCTTTTTTTCCCTTCCTTTACATTAATCATACTTCTTGAATTATTTTCTGGTGTTTTCATTGATTTGAGGATTACCTCCTTAAGAGAGAAATCCTGATGGATCACCCTGAAATGCCTCTGTCTCTCTTTGTATTCTTTATCCTTTACCATGATCTATAGTTCAGTGTCTAGTGAAAGATTTCACTAGCATACTCGAACTCTTTCATTATAGAAAACTATTATCCTTCCAATGAAACATACTGGAAACATTTGAGGAACCTTGGTGTTGAGCTCCTGTCTGTGCTCATGAACGTGCATCTATACTACCAATCGACCTAATTTTAAATGTTGATCTGAGCCAAGCACTACTGGCTCATGCCTATAATCTTAGCTATTCAGGAGGCTGAGATCTGAGAATCACAGTTCAAAGGCAGCCAGGGAAGAAAAGTTTGCGAGACGCTTATCACCAATGAACCACGAGAAAACTGGAAGTGGTGCCATGGCTCAAAGTGGTAGAGCACTAGCCTTGAGTAAAGAGCTAAAGAACAGCACCCAGGCCCCCAAGATCAAGGCCCACAATCAAATAAATAAACAAATAATCGTTGATCTGCTACAGCTAAATTGTATAATAACCAAAACCCACAATCGGATTAATTTTATACATTATCTGAACTTCCTTCTTCAAAATGTACTAGAGCTTTCATTCAGGTGTCCAACAAATTGGGAAGGACAGATTAAACAATATTTAGCACAGGGCCTTTGCTATGCTAAAGTACCTTGTGATTGAGAATCCATAGGAGACCAGAGGAACCATTCTTTCAGAAGTTACTTTGCAAATGTTCGTTTCATTGTTGTGATGTGTTTTGTTTTGTTCAGATTGCATTCTTATGAACGATTTTTGCAGTGCCAATTTGGACAACATCAGAAAATCCTGAGGCCACTGAAATTTTAGGTTTAGTGCTTTTTAGCTCTTTCTTTAACTAGCTGTTCAACTAAGGCTTCTGGATTGTAGTAACTCCCCATTGTTTAATTGAAGGGGATAAATTAGATTATCTCTGAGGTTTCTTCCGGCTCTAACCTTCCATGATTCTATTTCCCCGAATTAAACCTAATTGTCCAGTGGTTTGGACTGTGATCAGACATGGACAACTTTCACTTCCAATTCTACTTGATTCTAGAAAAGACACTTTCCTTTTAGAAAGTTAGAAGACTCACAGAACTTTGCATACATTTGCATACAGGGTCAATGGCAGATACATTAGCTATTCCACAAAGGTTGAAAGGATGAATGTATCACAAAACAGTCTCATTATTAGTTGTAGAATTGAAATCATGCTCGATAGATGGGTACACCTTAGAAAGCCTGACTTCATGAATTAGCGTGTTTTTAATTGACTTACAGGGAGCCTATTAAAACTCAGAGTGGTTTTATACTTCAGTTGAATCCACAGAACTAGCAACCAAGTACCTTATAGTGTTGATTCCTCATTCAACATTATTACAAATTCCAGGCACCCATGGTTCACGCCTGTAATCCTAGCTACTCAGGAGACTGAAATCTGAGGATCAGGGTTTGGAGCCAGCTGAGGCAGGAGTCCATGAGATACTTAACTCCAATTAATCACCAGAAAGCTGGAAGTGGAGCTGTAGCTCAAGTGGTAGAATACTAGCCTTGAGCAAAATAGCTGAGGGACAGTCCCCAGGTCCTGAGTTCAATCTCCAGGACACATACATACATACACACACACACACACACACACACACACACACACACACACACACACACACACACACCTCAAAAATTACTTGTAGTAAAGAACAATAATGGATATCAAATAGTCCATCATCCACCTAAGAAATAGAATGTTGCCAGGACAGGGGCCCCTGCAATCTTCCTTCTCACCCCAGAGGTAATCCCAAGACAATGCAATAGTAACTAAAACAATAAAATCCACAAAATGCAACTAATTCTAGAAGATTGTCCTCAATAATTTCATATATCGATTTTATTGTTCTAAATGTTCTCTGCATGAATACATTTCATATGACTAGATTCTGGAAATGTTAATCACTGATTAAGGATATGATACATATCATTATATAATTCATATGGAAATGAGAAGAGGAAGGCACAAATGTCATCACAATATGTGAGAAGAGTTCTAGCAATGGCAATGAGCTTAGCTGGATGATTAACTTGCCCACTACTAGAAATCCTACCAAACCAATTAATCACCTTTCTTCCCTTTCCCCTTTTCCTTCTTTTTCTTCCTTCCTTCTTCCTTCCTTTCTTCCTTCCTTCTCTCCTTTTCCCTCTTTTCCTTCCTTCCCTTCTATTTTTTCATCTTAAAAATATTTTGTTGCCAAACTAAGGAAATGAAAATCAACTCAGCCTTTCACACTCCATTTCAGTCTATAATATCTAAAAGTGGGAAGTGTAGAGACTCAGGGTCAAAGTAGCCCAAGTTTTTAATCTAAGGTTATTGCCAAATAACCATGCTAATGAGAAAACACTGGGAGAAAGGATGGAGCTTACATGGTTCCAAATAGAATTCTGCACATATATATAATTATTCAGATAGTTGCCAACTGTGTGCTTCACCTTTCTCCAATAGGTCCAGTTCCCAAAATGTGCTTGGATGAATTTAATAAAGTCAAGATTTATCACAGGCTGCTGGAAACTGGGGTGAGAGGTGAAAGGGAAGAAAGAGGAAAACACTGTTGGAACCAGCATTAAATTATTGTTTCCCAATGGTGAGAGTAAGATGAATGTGCATCATAGGATTTTAAATGTCGAGTGCACAGGGACACAAAGCTCTCCCCTGAGACTGTACAAATCTAATATACCAGAAAAGTCTCAGGACTGGAGAGCTGGCTATGGATATTTTGTCATACCTAATAGTACCTACCATTTTCTCACTATTGTTTCACAGAAAACTCCACATGTCAAAAACTCTGTACTCATTGTCATGAAAATTTGCCCCCCCTCGAATAAAATTTGTCCTCCAAGGGGGAAATCAATGATATACTAAGGAATGAAAGAGTATAAGACTGTAATCAACTTGGGCTTTTGGTTAGAGATATAACATTAAGATTTTACCAGCACTGACCCCCCGCCCCAGTTATAATACAAAGCCATGTTGTAAATCTCACAATTTCTTAGTTTCACAATCCTTTATACAGTCATTCCAATTCTCATTAGTGAATCACAGGAAAACTCACTGAGAGTCACCATCTAGTTAATTAGCAAATTTTTCAGGACCTCTCTGTCATCTTCCTGTTTGTAATGAGCCTGTGTTTAAAGAAAAATGGTTATCTGTCTGTGATGATCCATACTGAAGACACCCAGATAAAGTTAATTATTGCTACGACAAATAGAGCAACACTTCATAGCCATTTATGTCCATTCTGTCCGGTGCCTACAATGCATCTGTTAAGGCTGAACCATCAGAAGACATTCCCATATCCTACTTTGGAATCCTAACAATGTGAAATGCACCTTTCTTCTTTATCCTTATATTCAAATCAGACAACCAGTAAGCAGACTTCTGGATATATTATTCTCCAGATGCACAGCCTGTACAGATCACATTTTCATGTGAAATTTATGTCTATCTAAAACACTTATTGACTAAAGAAAGAAAATCCCTCTGTGTACTTAGTATGTAACAAACACTGACTGTATTCGATGCTGGGGATTCAGTTGTGATTAAAGCACCATGACTTTTTTTTACATTCAGAAGAGCTGAATGATGGTATGGGACAGATGTTCACAGAAGATTCTACTACTCAAGATTTGGGAAAGGCTTCACTTATATGAGTAAGGATGAAATTTAGATGTAGATAAGTAATTGGAGATACCAGGTTAAGATTCAACAGAAGAATTTTTTTTCCAGACAGAAAGCATCATGCACACTTGCTGGGATTGAGAAGGCAGTTTCTTCCATTCTTATATAGTTCCCTATATGTTTGTTCAGTAATCAATCCATTAGGACTCCTAATAGGAGTCCTACAGGAGACACGATGTTCAACTCAATGATCCATGCAAGTACCTGGTGGTCATAGATTCTTGGCTTCGTTTGCCACACTGACCTTTTCTTCTCTCCACTTCCGTGACCTGACTGTAGATACGTATGTATCATCCATACATCTCAACATCTCACTGCCATCTTTCCCATTCATAAAAGACAACCCCTCCAACTGTCCCTTGTGCTCTAACATGGTACTTAAGCCTCCAGTCCTTAGGCACCATGTTCCTCCACCATCACCAAATTCCCACCTACAGCTCCTCTTTCCCTCTGTAACCAACAGGACCTCATGCCAATCACTTCAGTTATTCTCAGTTGTACCATTCATCCCTACACTTCTATCCTCATGCTGAGCTACCAACACCCAGCCAAGTGATTATATCTGGTTCTAATTAATTATCTGTGTACAATGCCAGAGGAAATGGAAGATTATGACAGAAATGAAGATGATTAGGCAAGTGACAGATGTCAAAACTAATAATTTTTCCTAAGATATACAATGGTTTTATACTGAAGAAACACCATGGAATTAGGTCTCTCCAATCAGAAATAATTCCCTTCTTACAGTCCCCATTATCCAACTCAAAGTTGTCAAATGGGGTGACTTACAATAGTATTTTAATATTTGTTCAGTAAAATCAGAATCCTATCTAATTCTTTCTCAGCTCTGGAACTTATTACTGTGAGCAATTCTGGATAAATCACTTCAAAACTTATCTGAGAAAATCTCTCTCTGAAACAAAGGGCAATAACAACAACAACAAAAAAGAATAGGTGTCTAGCTACTGTGTTTCACATATTAAGTTGTCTAAAAATGTCCAAGAGATGCTGAAAACTTAAAATCATTCCGAATAAGCCACATGTCCTTCTTTCAAAGGCTTACAAAGAGAATCTCATCACCATAGCTGCCAAAAAGACAGCACAATTGTTTTGATTTCCCTTGCTTTCTAACTTCATTTTAGGGCTATGTTTTTTTCCCCTTGAGAGCCAACTGGTATTTGGGCCACAATACCTGTATTGAATTAATAAGTATCCAATGTTTCATTTGTGGTGGTTGGATGGCAAGGTGACTGGAATTAGGATTTTTATTTTGTACCAAAAGAATAATTGGATGGTGAGACAAAGGGCAAAGAGTGAACCAATGCAGCAGCGATACTCACACTATATGATGGAAATGAACTTTACAATGTGGGGTGGGGGGAATGGTGGGGAGGAAAAGTGGGAGAAAAATGAGGGAGGGGGTAAAAATGTTATGTAACTGTAACCCCTCTGTACATCACCTTCACAATAAAATAAAATAAATTTAAAGGACAAAGGGATAGTTAGAAAAGTTCATTGCTTGGTGTTATATTCTCTGTAATCATCAGAGGTGAGGGAACAACTAATTTCCTTGCCAATTAGATATCTTAATGCACCTTCCTACTTTCCCCCATCTTGTATTTAGAACAACTATTTTGGGCTGGGAATATGTCCTAGTGGCAAGAGTGCTTGCCTCATATACATGAGGCCCTGGGTTCGATTCCTCAGCACCACATATACAGAAAATGGCCAGAAGTGGCGCTGTGGCTCAAGTGGCAGTGTTCTAGCCTTGAGCAAAAAAGAAGCCAGGGGCAGTGCTCAGGCCCTGAGTTCACAGCCTAGGACTGGCCAAAAAAATAAAAAGATAGAACAACTATTTTTCTGAGGAAAATTAGGGCCACATTGCACATAGAGAAGCAATAAGAAAAGCCTTTTGCAAAGGCTCAAGTGTGGAAGGTCATAGTTCAATCTAGCACTAACCATTTTTCCAAACTTTCAAAATTATCAACCCAGTAAGTTATTTTTCATGATAGTATACATTTCATCAAACTCGGGTGCTATGAATTTGTTTTCATTACCATGCCTCTAGGCTTCCATTTTCTATCCTTTACTCTTGTTGATAATGAAACTCATTGACCCATATTCCCAAGAATAAAACATCCTTGAACTCAACCTCAGATGACAATTACATATTTCCTAGATGATGAGACATAACATTTTTTCATGTCACTATTTTTGGTTTTTCCAAGCTGAGTACTGTATGTTTATCAGTGACCCCTAACATCATGTAGATGTATAAAAAAATCAGATCAACACTCAAATGACACAAAATAATTAACATAGGCACGGTAGTACACTACTGTAATCCAAGAACTGGTAGAGATCTGCCCCAGCTAAGGTAGGAAAACACAAGTTCCAGGACAGCTGAAACTATACAGTGAGTTTAATGGCCAGTAGGGGCTAGAAAGCAAGACTGTCTGTAAGTGCATGCATACATATGTACGTATGTACATACATACATACATACATACATACATACATACATACATACATACATACATACATACAAACTTGGGCACAATAGCATCTCATTAACTTCTACAGAGTCTAGACTCTTGGCTTTAATCTCAGGTGTGTCCAAAGCCAGCCCCTTAGCTCAAGCATTCCAAACTCCATCGCTATGTCTCACAATTCCCTTTTCTAGCAACAAAAGAAATTTCATACTAGTAAATTTGACATATGACCTTTGAAACATGAAAATGTTTGGAGCAAATGTGACTTTTTTACATCTTTTTTGCAATAGTTTTATTATTGTCTTTAAGTTGATGTACAGAGGAGTTACCATTTAAAAAAGCAGTTTGTGAGTATAATATATATTGATCTATGTCACCCCTTTCATCACTGTTACCCATCTCTCCCCTACCTGCCCCTTCCTTCACGCTTCTTAATTTTGTAGGATATACATTGGATTCTTGGCAGAATTTTCCCCCTCTTCTCCTCTTCATTTGTTCACTCCTTGCCCCTTGACCCCACTTCACCCCTTTCAAGAACCCAATTCCTGGAGTTTTATTTTGCTGAATTACACTATTTGAGATCTCCCTTGAATCTACAGGTATTTCAGTTAATCCATTTGTACACACTTGCATACCACCCAATGTGTTTACTTATGAGTTTGTAAACTAGATCTAGCTTCCACATATAAGGGGAAACATGGATCCTTTGTCTTTCTGGGCCTGACTTACCTTCACTTACATACTTTATTCCAGGTCTTTCTATTTCTTTACAAATGGTACAATACCTTTCTTTGAGCATGTTAGATGCAAATTATATCTCAAAAATATATTAAAATTACATCTCAATAAGCATTTTTAAAATGTGCTGGAAATATGTAAATGAGGCTTCTAAACTAAGGGTGTTTTGTTTTAATGAGAAAGCATTAAAAATATCATTTTTAAACTGCCAAACCAAAAGCAGTGGAATGAGAGATTGCAAAGATAACAACCTATACAATACAAACTGAGTTGTTCAAAATATGTATTTTTTAAAGCACAATAAACTACTATATTACATCATGGGAAAGAATATAGTAAAAGATAAATGTGGCAATGTCCTACATGTAGAAAATTTTGTAGCAGCCCAAAGCACGCTGTTTCCATGGAGCGATAAATAGAAGCAGTGTGGGTGAGCGCCTTGCATCATACATTAATTCAGACATAATTACAGGACTTGGGCTTTGCCTGTAAATGCCCAAACAACAGTGACGAAAGAAAATTCAAGTAACCAGCTGGCGAGTCTAGCCTGTATGAATCTTAATTTCCTCAATACATACACTGAAATAAAGTACTTATTCTCATTTTGTTAAATAGAAAATAATTGGAAGTATTACTAACAAATCCTTTGTGGATAATCTTGTAGAAGTTCACCCCCCACCCAAAAAAAAGAAATGATGTATTAAGTTATGCATATGAATAACATGGGTTTGAGGAGGCAGATTCTGAAATGCATACATTGGTAGGTTAAGAAGCTAGGATGGTTGGGCACCAGTGGCTTACACCTATAATCCCAGCTACTCAGGAGCCTGAGATCTGAGGATTGCCCTTTGAAGCCAGCCCAGGCAAATAAATCCCCATGAGACTATTTACCTCCAATTAACCACTCAAATACCAGAAGAGGCATCAAGGCTCCAGTGATAGAATGCTAGCCTTGAGCACAAAGAGGCTCAGGGACAGCACCCAGGCCCTGAGTTCAAGCCCCACAACTGACCAAAAAAAACCAGCAGCTAGGATGTATGCAGTCTGTTGATGTATAATGTCTGTTACCTACTGAGATGTCTTAACAACCAAATATACTTGTTAATATGTAAGCTATAATTGCACAGCCCAATGTACCAAAGAAGCAAATAATAAAATATTTATACTTGAATAAACCCATAATATCTGTAATACTGAAAATGATTCTTGGTTATTGCCAGTGATAAGCTTCCTCTTGAATAATTTCTGAGAATATTTTCTATATACCTAGTTTTTTTTTCTTACACCATTCCTACATAAATGCTAGTACAGCTTAGGAAACATGTAAGAAGCTTACATTTAAAACTTAACCAATAAAAGATTAAAACAATTAAGGATTAGAATAAACAATGTTAAGTTACAATTTTCTTTCTTTCTTTCTTTCTTTTATCCTGTCCTGGGGCTTGAACTCAGGGCCTGAGCATTGTCCCTGGCTTCTTTTTGCTCAAGGCTAGCACTCTACCACTTAAGCCACAGCACCACTTCTGGCATTTTCTATATATGTGATGCTAAGAAATCGAACCCAAGACTTCATGTATGCAAGGCAAACACTCTATCACAAGGCCATATTCTCAGCCCCTTAAGTAATAATTTTCTAGGAAGCTATTACAGTTCTTTTGAAAGAGGAAAGTAGAAATTTTAGCATTAAAAAAAAATGAAGCAAGGCACTTATGGCTCACACCTGTAATCCTAGCTACTCAAGAGGCTGAGATCTGAGGATTGTGGTTCAAATCCAGCCCAGGCAAAAAAAAAAGTCAATGAGAGTCTTATCTCCAATTAACCACCCCCAAACCAGAAGTAGAGCTGTGACTTAAAGTGGTATAGCACTGGCTTTGAGCACAAAAGCTCAGGAACAGCACCCAAGCCCTGAGTTCAAGGGGGAGGGAAGGGAAGAGAAAGAAAAGGAAGGGAGAAAAGGAAAGGGAAGGGAAAAGAATAGGAAAGGGAAGGGAAGAGGAAAGGAAAAAGAAAAGGGAAATTAAATGAAATGAAAGAAATGGAAAAGGAGAGGGAGGAGGGAAAAAAAGAAAACGAATACCCCTAATGCCATGGAATTTAAAAACAAAAAGGAAAGTTGCAGTTTCAAGATGAACCAGAAGAACCATCTGAAAAAGGAACCACACATCCCTCTTCCCCTTGGATAGAATAGTCTAGTCTTTGTGCACTTAACAATGTGGTGCTCAAACCACACAAGCATTTTGTATCAACTCTGTCATCCTAACGTTATTAGCACAAAATCAAGGGAGCTATGTTTGAGTATTCAACAAGGCTTGAGAGCAATTGTATAGACAATTTTATCCGAGGGTGATATAGACTTTGGAATTTCAGAGAATCATGAAGGTCAGAGCTGGCTTCATAATAATTGTAAGACATCATGTGCCTTTTCCCTGAATTGACATTTTCACCAATGGTGCAAAAGTGAATCAAACTGCTACCACATTAGCACAAATGCAGGTAATCATCCACAAACACACCCCAAGTTCAACATTACCAGTTCCTTAGCCACATGAAAGTATATCTCTTGGGTTTGAGTCAAAGTCCTGCAAGGATGACTAAGATGAAAGAATTCTAACCCACTTTCTAGCGTATATGTCCAGTGATTTATTCTGTGCTCCAACTCGGATTCATTGTTAGAGTCTAAACTTCTGAAGGATAAATAAAATAAAACAAAATAAAACCATAAAGAATTAACTAGATGTGACCAAAGTATATAATACTAAAAAAAAAAAAGTTATCACATACTTTGAAATGATTTGGGGGAAAACACCACTTTGTGAAGCTTTTCACATACAATTTCATTCTTCTATTCTTTAATGCCGCTTGGCCCATTCCAATTTTCTCACTTCGATTGCCCTACCTCTCTATCTTGTTTCAATCTAACTTTGCCCCTGACTGAACTTCCTCTAGAGAAACAATGACAAGGAATGTCTTTGTATTACATTTCAGCTTTATATGTCCCTTTACAGATTACATTGCGGTAAGTCATAGAAGCAAGGTTACTTACCAATAACCCTACGGGATTTCACTTGGAGTCTAACCTATTCCAGTTCACCCCATCAAAGGAGTGTCCATTTCCTGTAACTTTTGCTCATTTCATTTTGATTTAATCAGCAAACTTCCTTTTCAGACACAGCCATGAAATCTTCGGTGGGAATTCATTTTCAAACTGCCAGTCTTCAAACCCTGGTTTGATCTAAAGCTCCTCACTCAAAGGAAAACCAGGTGATTATAACTTTGCTAACTAGTTTTAAAACTGATAACCACTAAAAGATGTTGTTTCTTTTTAAAGAAAAGCACAGAATATCTATTTCCATTTAAGTGGAGCAAAAGGAGACTGTCAAGGATAGAGAAGGTACAACATGGCACAAGGACTTCTGTGAAGTATGTTATTATCTCCCTTCTAATTTACCATCAAATTTACCACAGTATGGTCACAATTGGATAAAATTGTCTGCAATTGCTCTCAAGCCTTCTTGTAAGAACACTCAAGCCATAGCACCCCTAATTCTGAGCTAATAATATAAAAATGACACAGCTGATATAAAATATTTTCTTAGAAAAATAAGACTCATTTTCCCAATCTGGCTTCTAAGCCATTATTCAATCACAAACTGTGGGTAAATAAAGCAAATTGAAGTCATCAGAATCACATTCTGCTTTCACTGAACAGAAAACGAAGTCTCTCACAGCTATCATACTTTAAACCTAAGAGTCTTTCCTAAGTAACCAAACTTATTTAATAGCTGATATAAAGTAAGAGCTAGTGATAACCATAGGTGTTACAAAGTAAACAAACTACAGACATTTGACCATTCCACATTGGGCCTACACCCTCTTCCTAGCAAAGCAGACAGAGCAGAATATACACAGGAGTTTATCTGCATCTTACTCCAAACCTCAAATTGTTCAACATGCATTTTTCCTATTTTCCACCCCTTTAATGTCAATGGTCATTTAATTCCTATGTTACTTCATAGATCTTTATGTTAAATAAATGTTTAGAATACATACATGTTATCAGTAAGCATATATATTTCAGTAGTTCATGAGCCCTTTAGAAATGAGCAAAACTACTTGTTGAGAAGCTCTTTAAAAATCAGTTTCAAGGATGTCTTGGCACATGTCCTTGATTCCAGCCTGAGGCAGAAGGATTTTGAGTTGCTGGCCAGCCTAGGCTACATAGAAAGAGGAAGGAGGGAAGGAAGGAAACCTGAAAGGGAAGGAGGAGGTAGAGGAAAGGGGAAGGGGAAGAGGACAAAATAAAATAGGAGGGACCGGGTGCCAGTGGCTTATGTCTATAATCCTAGGTACTCCAGTGGCTGAGATCTGAGGATCTTGATTTGAAACCAGCTCAAACAGAAAACTCCACAAAATTCTTATCTCCAATTAACCACCAAAAAGCCACAAGTGGAGCTGTGACTCAAGTGGTAGAGTGCTAGCCTTAAGCAAAAAAGCTCAAGGACAGTGCCCAAGCCATGAGCTCATGCCCCAGGACCAGCACAAGAAAAGGGAAGCGGGGAGGGGAGTAAAACAAGGAAGAAAAGGGAAGGGAAGGGGAAGGAAGGGAGGAAAGGAGTGGAGAGGAAAGGAAAATAAGACAGGGAGGTGTAGGAAAAGAAACTGAAAGTCTGTTTTAAACTTCTCCAGGAATTTTGACATGAAAAGCTTTACGTTGAGCGAATAATAAATATCTAGCTATTGATTTGCCTAGTATGTTTCAGGCACTGAAGTAGGAGGTAAAAAAATTTAAACTTTGCCTTATATCTATCACCAAATCCATAGCTTATTAAAGTCTAAAATCTACTGTGAATGTAATATGTGAAATCCGAACATAAAAACCCCCAAACAGATGAGAAAAACCTGATTGCTATGACATAGCCTCCTGAAGTGAGAAAAAAAAAGGATGCCAATTAATAGGAATAATTAAATGCAATTATCTAATTTTCTAGGTGACTCAACTCTTGAACAATGTTAGCAATCCCATTTTACATTTCAGAAACCTAGCTTACAATATGTCTTTGATGACCTAATTGAATTGGGCTGCAAAATAATTTCATATCCTGTCAGAAAAGACAGGAAGTGATGCACAAAGCTGAAACGAGAATGCAAGGCTCTGAGGTGGCTAGAAAAGGTAGTTTGTGTTTTCGTGAGGAGTCAGCCAATGTGGAAAGATACGACCAAGGGCTCATTTACTTTATTTAATGCCTAAACACCCTAGGACAAAAATAGATGGTTATAAAATTATTTCTAAGGGAAAGCTGACTCATAAGCCTGTCTTCCAGCACATTAATTAATGTTACCATCATTCTAATGGCAGATTTAGTGTCTTGGTCCTCAAAGGTTACAGTAACTACGTATCAAAGCCTGGGGTGACTTACTAGATGGAGGCTCCTTTTCTCCTGTCTCTCACGCAGTGTTACAGTGTTAGCATCCATAGGATTTGGTGAAGCCTTGTGTGTGGACTTGTAGCTACTGGCTTCTCATTCTGAAGTTTCTGCCTCTTCTGAGGGCACCAGTTCCATTGGATTGTCTCTACCTAAATCTCCTATCTCCAATATAGTCACACTGGAGGTTTGAGCTTCAACATACAGATGGGGGGGGTGACACAATTCTGCCACTTAAGAGAAACTAGGACACCTAGGCCACAAACCTGATTCCCTCTTTCCTGGCCCCCTCCAAAAATAAAGTTCAAGTAAACCAATACCCATTTCCCTGTAACTGTTCTATGGTAGCTAAGATGCCATTTTACTGTTATGTAAATAAATCTACCCACACAATGGCAAGAAGATGCAGATAGGGTTTTAAATCCTCTTAGCAGAGGGCTATCACTAAAAATTATGTAATTGAAATTGTGGTAATGATATAAGAGGCACAAAGAAAGTACTTTCCCTGAATAGGCAGCAACTCCTTGCTACCCTCCCCACGTGTCCAGAGGGTCATTAAAGGCAGGGGACATGCTGGCCATTCCTGATTCCATTCTGCATAGGTCTCCTCTGCTCTGAGCCATGCTCAAGGCAGTCACCTTGCAAATAAGAGTGGAATCCAAGAATGACAGAGACTGAAAAACAACATCCTGTGACCAGAGTTGAAAATGCCCTTCATACCAGCACCTTTCTGAGAGAGACCAGGCACAACCTGATTTTCCTTTTGGGATTATGATGAAAATCAATCAGACCACACCTGTGGCCAAGAGCATGGATGATAACGCTCATCTCTCACCCTCTGCCCCTGCTCTTCCTCTGCTTAAACCTGACTCACGTTGGCACTCCAAAGACGAAGTGCTTGCTTTTTACTCTTTGTGTGGAAAAAGAAATCTTTCTCCACCCTCCATCACCACTTTTCCCTTTTGTCATATTGTCTCCAGTGACTAGACTTGACAATGTAGAAACCCTAGAGGTGAGGCTCTGACTTCAAATTGCACTTGCAACTGGGAACGTTTATTAAGATGATCACACAATGACATACCAGGAGCCCAATAACCACCTGTTAATTTCTGTACAACAAACATAGTATATATAATCCAAACTAGGACACTAAAAACATCATCAGATAGATAGCAGGCAAAGCAGGGTAGAGATCCTTCTCAACGTCTCCAGAGGGAAGGAAATAATGGCATTAATTACCAAGTCTAGTCCTTAGCACTTAAGCATGCACTGAACACAAGAGCTCAATTGTCCTCAAACTCATATATTCAGTACAATCTTAACCAATATTCTCACTGGCTGTTTCAATGAACTCAAAAAACTCAGAGACAGGGCTGGGGATATAGCCTAGTGGCAAGAGTGCCTGCCTCGGATACACGAGGCCCTAGGTTCGATTCCCCAGCACCACATGTACAGAAAACGGCCAGAAGCGGCGCTGTGGCTCAAGTGGCAGAGTGCTAGCCTTGAGCGGGAAGAAGCCAGGGACAGTGCTCAGGCCCTGAGTCCAAGGCCCAGGACTGGCCAAAAAAAAAAAAAAAAAAACTCAGAGACAGATTTATAGAGAAAAGAGAGAGCCACACACCACTAAATAATGTAAGCAGATAGATATAATAAGATAGATACAATAACATTTATTTTAAAATCCATATGCTATATATTTCACAAGGACATAACCATACATCAACCAGGAAAGTGAGTAGAGAATGTGGAATGAGAGCGGATGAGAAACGAGAGAAAAAATAACCAAATGAATGAAGGAACAGGGGCTTCACGTAGAGATGGGGTTGTCCAGTATTTTAAACTTAGAATATGAGGACTATCATTAAATCAACCCTCCAATTTAGAGTTGTTTTTAAAATAAAAGAATCAAGTCAGATTTCTTTGTGACAAAATAAAATAATGTGCTTTTCAATGTGATCTTTTTTGATTAAAGCATTTTAATTCCTTTCTCTCATCAGCTGTTCCTGCTGAGATCTGTATTTAGTTTTGTTGTAGGTTGTGCTAATCCTGGGGCTTGAACTCAGGGCCTGGGAGCTGTCCCTCGGCATATTTGCTCAAGAATAGTGCTTTACCACTTGAGCCATAACTCCACTTCCAGCTTTTTGGTGGTTAATTGGAGATAAAGAGTTTCATGGACCTTCCTGCCTGGGCTGACATCAAACCACAATCCTCAGATGGGAGTCTCCTGAGTAGCTAGGATGACAAGCATGATCACTGACATACAGCTCATATTTACTTTTATAAGCTTCCTTACCCTTTTTTACTTGTGTGAGGTGGGTTGTATTTTAGTTTTTTGGCTCATGAATTTTGTTTGTCATGGAAAACGTAAAAGTGGAATATTAATATATTTCAGTTTCATTCTGAAATGTCAGGAATTTTTCAAAAACTATTAAGATAGACTAGAGCTTTTTCTTTGTGAATAGAAACTGGAAGCCACAGTGACTCATGTGGGTTTAAGGGTAAAAAAATCTAAGAAGATGAAGAATGTTCCATAGATACTTGGAAACATCCAACAGTACAAAACATTCTGAAGGACATAGAGTTAAGCCACAAACGAGACTTCCATTTTCCCCTTCGACATGGAAAGAGCACAGCAATTCTCCCTCCATTTTTCCAACATGTAAAAGGACAACTAACAAAGCTAACAATGTCCCTTCATCAAGAAACATAAGCCAGGGATAGGGATATGGCCTAGTGGCAAGAGAGCTTGCCTCATATACGTGAGGCCCTGGGTTCAATTCCCCAGTACCACATATACAGAAAATGGCCAGAAGTGGCGCTGTGGCTCAAGTGGCAGAGTGCTAGCCTTGAGCAAAAGGAAGCCAGGGGCAGTGCTCAGGTCCTGAGTCCAAGGCCCAGGACTGGCAAAAAAAGAAAAAAAAGTAAGCCAGAAGACAATACATTGAATCATATTTCCATTCATTTCTTAATTGCCAATCTAGAATTCCATATCCTGCAAAAGTTAAGGGGAAATACTTTCCCAGACAAATAAGAGTGAAGAAATTCATTGCTAACATAGCTGCAGGGGAGAATGATCAAAATCCTCCCAGGTAAAGAAAGAGAAATCAGATAGGTCAAAAGTTTGGATCTGTATGAAGAAAGAGATTTGTTTTTTATTTTTGTGTTTTTTGCCAGTCCTGGGGCTTAGACTCAGGGCCTGAGCACTGTCCCTGGCTTCTTTTTGCTCAAGCTATCACTCTGCCATTTGAGCCACAGCACCACTTCTAGCCATTTTCTGTATATATGGTGCTGGGGAGTTGAACCCAGGGCTTCATGTATACAAGGCAAGCACTCTTGCCACTAGGCCATATATATCCCCAGTCCCAAAGAAAGAGATTTGAAGAAAAAAGTGAAAAACCAAAAATTCACTTTTTCTCATTCTTAATGTTATAGTAAATAGTTGCTCAACATAACAATCTAATGGTTTATGGTGACAATATATAGATCCTAGAATATGGATGAGGAAAATAAATGAGAGCTCTGTTGTAAGGGATGGGGAGTGGGGAACTGGTCAAACAGTTTTTACCCTACGTGCACAGCACTGTGGTGCCGTGTGAAAGTGGACTTAGAGATTGGTTGCAAACATACATGGCAAAATCTGGAATAGCCACTAACCATGAAAGTTCATGCAGTTAGCAGGAGGCTGGTGGCTGCCTATAATCCTAGCTACTCAGGAGGTTGAGATCTTAGGATCCTGGTTGGAAGCCAGCCCAGGCAGGAAAGTCTAAGATTCTTATCTCCACTAAAACTACTGAAAAAAAAGCCAGATTGGAGCTGTGCCTCAAATAGTAGAGAGTAGGGAGCTAGCCTTGAGAAAAAGCAGCTCAGGGACTATGCATAGGCCCGAGTTCAAGCCCCAGGACCAAAACCAGCAAAAAAAAAAAAGTGCATGCAACAAATGACTTATCTATCAAGAGATGAAAAACAAAAATGAAGAGGGCTGGGGATATGGTCTAGTGGCAAGACTGTTTGCTTCGTATACATGAAGCCCTGGGTTCAATTCCCCAGCACCACATATACAGAAAATGGCCAGAAGTGGCGCTGTGGCTCAAGTGGCAGAGTGCTAGCCTTGAGCAAAAAGAAGCCAGGGACAGTGCTCAGGCCCTGAGTCCAAGGCCCAGGACTGCCCCCCCACCCCCAAAAAAAGATGTGCCCAGAATCTTGCTTATTTGGAAGGTTTAATGTCAATGACAGATAAGGTAAAGCGTTTATTGAAGCAGCTGGAATATAGCTCAGTGGTAGTAGGTAGAACATGTGTAGCATGCAAAACGCCAGGGGTTCCATCCTTACCACCAAACACAAACGATGAAAATGTAGTTGGATAACAATGAAGGAAATAAAGTAACTTGTGCATTCAAGTAACCACAAAGGCAAGAATCATCAAAAGATTTCTACAGATCATCTGAAAAGGAAGGCGCTGGTTTCAACCCCGTTCCAACAGGTGACAAATCACTATACCTGACTTTCAAGACTTCATAATATTCATATGCTCTGAAGGTCACACTGGTTTGTTGGAAATGAACTTGAGCAGGGCAAGGCTGTCCCGGCTCGATGAAACACAGCCTTTCAGTACCTGACCTGAAACGGAAGATCTTCTACAACACTCCATTGTGGTTTTTTTCTGTCACAGTTACTGCCTCTCTCTTAAATGCATATATTTATCTAGGGGAAGCAGCTATGTAAAAGACAAGGCACAATGCTCTCAGATCAACACACAATCCTGTGACCCTGTCTCTAAAAACAACTTCCTAAACACTTAACTACAAGAAGCATTTCTGTGACTAAAGCTGAAAAGGCAGAAGATTTATTGGGCAACCAAGCCAAAGGCATAATGTGCTTGTGGGTTAAACATTCCATTTGGACTGTTTTGAAAATCATAAATCACAGCAGCTGTTACCTCAATCCTATTTATTACCAGTTTTAGTAGTACAGGGGGGAAAAGATTTAACAATACTAACAATATCATGTTTGCAAAATGATAAGTGTCTATACATCATATTCATGTTAGGACTTACTGACGCTAATCCACATTGATATTGGTGTTCCACCAGTGCATTAATAGTGAGTTATTGCAGGCAGCCCTGGGCTGGGATCACCATGTAAGGGAAGAATTTCATCTATGATGAAGAGGGTAACGGGGAGGAAACTGGACAGAATTCAGTGTATATACCACAGAATGAACAAAAATAAGGGATGGGTCAAATGGGAAGTAAAAATGTTGGAGGGACGACACAGATCACAATGCATTGTATACATAAATCGCAATGAAACAATCAATACATAACCTAAAAAAATAAGAAAAGTGAGGGAAGGGGTGGGGTGTGAGGGTTGGATGAGAATATCGAAAAGGATGACATTGATCGAGATGCACTGTATTCATAAACTTCTCTGTTGAAGGGCAAGTCCTTTGTACAACTAAAGATAAAATTATCTTTAATATCATCTACGCTCCTGCTTCAACAAAGAGCGCCCCTCAAACTAGTAAAATTTCAACTGGAGTAAAATGCAATTTTCAAGCATGCATGTCTGAATATTCTATATCTATTTTTAGATAAGAGTGGTATACTAAAATTTATATCAAAGAAGGACAAGGAATGAATTAGTATAGCAAGGCCCTGTCATGCCTTTATCTATTGCAAAGTAAGCAGACTCAGTTCAGCCCAGATAAATCTGAGTTACAGTTACCCTGGCAAGAAAACCTGGCTTAAGCCTACTCTTTTGTAGAGTTAAATAAAACACATAAACACTTATAGAAAGAAAACATTATGAAAAATGCTGACTTCTCCAGCCAGAAATTGCAGATCTGAAAAGCAACCATTTCCAAATTGAGTTTAAAGATACCTAATGAAGATCTACTGTGTAATTACACTAACTGGTTAAAAAAAAAGATATAAAGCAAAAAAATAAATAGTCAAGATTTATCTTCATGGTATATCTTAATAAAGACAAAAAAAAAGCAATAAAGAAATAGATTGGCCAGGCACCAGTGGCTCATGCCTGTAATCCATCTTAGCTGCTCAAGGCAGAAAAGTTTATGAGACTTTTCTCTAATTAACAACCAAAAAGCCAGACCTGGAGCTATGACTCAAATGGTAAAATGCTAGCCTTGGGCATGAAATTACTGAACCACTGAGGAGGCACAAGGATAGCCCTTGGTGAGAGCAGAGGAGAATTGATGGCAGAGTGCCCTCCCTGCTCACACACCTGGAGCAAATCCACCTGCAGATCACCCACCTTTCCGGGAGGCCCATTGTGGCAGGGCCCTTAGACGCAATGGCACTCAATGGAAGTACAGCTTCAGCTCCACCCACTTCCGTTCTCTGTTAATGGAAATCCTGGCAAAAATTCCTCCACTCGTAGTGAGTCCTTTATTAGATAGAGCACTTGCCATTTGTCCAATGTGCCTTCTCCTTAATTTTGTTCTTAAAATATTTTTCCTCAACATAGTATTCTTGTGGAACCCACTCTTAAACAAACATGTAACTTTATTTATGTGTAAGAAGATGCCACAATGCCAATTTTTTAAATTTTAATTGTACTTCCTTGTCACTAATATCAGCTATATATAAACATACACAAATATATGCAAATCTCTTTCAACCTCTCTCTCTTTCTCTCTGTCACACACACACACACACACACACACACACACACACACACATCAATGCCACATTCATTTCAAATGCCTGGGGAAAAGGAAATTTTATATTTACAGAAAATAAAAATTCTGTGACAAAACCTGTGAACCTTGCAGATCACTTATTAAATGAAGAACCAAAGAAAGGAAAGACTGTTGTGCAAAATCTTCTAATAACAAGTTTAAAGCAAAAGATTTCCACCACTTTTGATGATCCTCTGTAGTCAATGAACTATAATGTAGTTAGTTACTGGCTTGAACATAGATAGTAAAGAGCACTTCAAATCACCAATGGTAAAAAGCCAATGAAATCATGACTTGGCATGCAACTTCAAAATGCATACTTTTAAGATTCTGATATTTAATCTAAACTTCATATTATCCAAGATATACAGCTGAATCACTGTCACCTGAGTGTATAGTTTCTTATGGTTACTATATATATTTATTATCTATTAATTGAACTAACTATCAACAGTTATAGAAGAAACTGGAAGACATTCTCTCTGTCCAAGGAATTACTTTTGTCCAATCTTGTTACTGGACAAAAGAAAATGCTAGATATAAGCATAGTATATAGTCATAAATTGGTAAAAGGGTACACATTTTTAGAAAGAATAAGTTTTTGCAACCTAACATATACAATGCTTTTTATAGGTTTTATGCTCATGCCTATGCTTTTTTTTTTTTTTTTTTTTTTTGGCCAGTCCTGGGGCTTGGACTCAGGGCCTGAGCACTGTCCCTGGCTTCTTTTTGCTCAAGGCTAGCACTCTGCCACTTGAGCCACAGCACCACTTCTGGCCATTTTCTGTATATGTGGTGCTGGGGAATCGAACCCAGGGCCTCATGTATTTGAGGCAGGCACTCTTGCCACTAGGCCATATCCCCAGCCCCATGCCTATGCTTTTGATTTAGGCATTCACAACAACATGTAGATTATATCCTTCCTTTTGTATAAAAATAATTTAAGAAGCAATAAAGAGAAACGCTCCTAATGGTTTTTGTTTGGCTTTAGGGGAGACAAATTCTAATATTAACAATTATACTTGGTCAGGACCAAGCTTAATCCTGAAAATGTTCAACGTTTTAAGATTGAGGAAAATCTTCCAGAATCAATTTAATGATCCACTTCTGGGGAAAGAGTAAAACATAACAAATGAATAAAATGGAAACAAAAGTTCCAAAATATTTTGTTGATTTATGACAACTGATTAATGCTTGTTGAGTTTTTTGTGAATGTGAGTTTCAAAATCAGATTGATTCTTCAAATCTAAATTAATAACTTGCAAAGCTGAAAGGAACCAATTATAAGCAGCTAAGAATCTAGTGTTTTGCAAATACTTTCAAAACCCATGTCTATATTTTTATCCACATGCCATATACTCTATAATTTATGAATTAAAATAAAGGAAAGATAAGGGGCTGGGAATCTAGCCTAGTGGTAGAGTGCTTGCCTAGCATGCATGAAGCCCTGGGTTTAATTCCTCAGTACTACATAAAAAAAGCTGGAAGTAGCACTGTGGTGCAAATAGTAGAGTGCTAGCCTTGAGCAATAAGAAGCCAGGGACAGTGCTCAGGCCCTGAGTTCAAGCACCAGGACTGGCAAAAATAAATAAATAAACAAACAAACAAACAAACAAACAAATAAATAAATAAAGGAAAAATAATGAATGAAAATATACTCTAAGAATGTGTATAACTTTTTTTTTTTTTTTTGTCAGTTGCAGGGCTTGAAGTTGAGAGTTCCTGAGTTCTTTTTCTGTACCACTTTGAGCCAGTTTCAATTTTCTTGTGGTTAGTTGGAGAGAAGAGTCACTTGGACTTTCCTGCCTGGGCTGGCTTCGAAACATGATTGTCATATCTCAGCCTCCTGAGTAGCTAGAATTACAGACGGGAATCACTATTGCCCTATTTCAAATGATTTTTATTATTGTTTCTTTTCCCTTGTCTTGACTCTTTAAAGCCTCTCTAAAATGCTAAGAGTAGGGAAGGGTCAAGGAGGGGAGGGTGTGTGTGTGTGTGTGTGTGTAAGTCAAAGGGAAAAGAAAGGGAAGAAGGAGTAAGAAGGACAGAGGGAGCAATATACTACTTCTAGTTAATAGTATTTCAGAATCTCATTCTCAGGAAATATACTTTAATCTTTTCCAGAGCTTCTCATTTCTACTTTCAGTTCAGTGAGCTTATATACTCAATCCAGTATTTTTTCTTATCTATTATGAACTCTAACATAATATAATCATTTTCTACCAAGATTTCTATCATTTCCATTTCTCCAACCAACCACCCTTGCTAGAAAGAAAAAAAAATATGCCCAGAGAACTGCTCAATTTCCATAATTTCTTACATGTGTTCTAAAAGATAAAATTTTCAGCAAAGCCAAGTGAAAAATGTTTATCATATGCTCTGATTTCAGATGAATTTCCAATAAACTGTCAACTAACATCTTGAAAACTAAGCTACCTACACACAGTTTACCTTGATGCTAGCTTAACAATTTCTGCTAGGAAAACAGTCATCACATATTGTAGCCATATGGTTGAGTATATGTTCCCATCAAACCATAACTGTCATTTATCTCTGCTTAAGTGCACCAATAATGCTTTCATGTTTTGATTAACCATTTTATCCAGACAGATACTTCTGTGTTAATCTTAGGGCTGATTTCCAAAACAAACTTTATTAACCATTCATTAGTGAGATTATGCATAGGAATGTGATATTTATTACATTTCCTATTTCAATTTACTAGCTACAAAGTACATGTCAAAAAATGTACCAGAAAATGTTCTGGAATCTTATTCTCTACTGTTCTTTCCTTTGAGTCACTCTTGCCATGATTCTTGCCTTTTTCCAAACTTATCCACACTTCATTGTAATCACTACCTTAAATTTCAATTAGATAAGGGCGCTTAGCAGCAGTCAGCTGGGTGTACTTGGCATCTTTAAAAGTGTGTTCCATGACTTCCTGGGAGACCATCCTCTGATCGTGAATCATGGTGCAAAGATTGCGCTCCATCTGTCAGCCCCAGTCATCTGTAAGGGCTTGCTTGCTAGAGTAAGTTAAGTAGCTTAAGCTTAAGAAGCTCGTGATGTTGCCCTATAATATGACCCAGGCAAGCCACTCTGTGACATAGACCCCAAAGCAGGGTGAATCAGTGTTCAAGAAACTTGCCTACACACACATATGTACCACCACTCTGTCCACAATAGACAAACCATAGACCTAGTCAAAGTGCCCCGCAGCCAATGAATGCATATAGAAAACAGAATACTATGCAGCCATTTTTTTTTAAAAGTACGATGTCATTTGTAGGAAAGTAGCTAATGTTGGAGATAATTCTGTTGAGTGAGATACACCAAGTTCAAAAAGCCAAATCGCACGTTTTCTCTCATTTGTGTAATACATACCTAAAATGATGATGATGGTATAAAAAATAATAAAGGGACATGAATGTAAAAGAGAGACTGTCTAGAAAGAGATCAGGAGGGTAAGGGGAAGAGAGTAGTGAGTTTGTCCACATTGCACTGTGAGTGTGTGTGGAAATATCACAGCCAAACCCCTTTTACTATCAATATACAGGGATCCAAAAATAAAACAATTTAAAACGAAGCTCATGTCACTTACAAGAAATGATGATAATGGGTCATATTGTCCATTGTTACACTCCTGGGTGACCTTCCAGACTGACAGACAGACCCACCTCCCTGGAATGAGGCTGGAGTTGAGTTAATCAGCTTGCAATATGTTTTATTTCTAGCCTTAGGAATGAATGCAAAGGTCATTAAATCACATTCTCCCAATTTAAAATTTCCAGTACATCCACGTTAATTATTTAAACCTCGTTGAAAGTATAAACATGATTGCTATTTGGGGGTAATTTTAATCTATTCAAAGAAACTGGGTTATTTCTACTGATGTAAACATTTCCAATTGTTTACCATTTGGATCTTCTAATCACAAATGAAGCTCACATAGCCATTAAACAAACCCTGCGAGCTGTTTCTTGCTAAGAGTGGTTTAAGTAAGCAGCAGAATACTAAATTTTAAGTCTGAAAAAATAATACTCAGTTCTAAATAAAGTCATCTGCAATAAAACTTTTCTTTAAAAAGTTAATCTATAATGAGTTTCCTTTATTTAGACTCCTTATTAAAAACCACTCTCAAACAATGATACTTCAGTGCTCCTTCGATGACAAAAGCAATTACATTCTAGTCAAAAGACTGATGAAGCCTCTGGGGTTTTTTTTTCCCTGAAATTTTATTATATTCTGAAACCTGGCATAAGCTTCACTGTGACTTTTATATATATATTTGATTGCCAATTAAACACATGCAGTATGCCCTAAAGTCATCAAAAAAAAATATGAGTTTGTAAGATGAATTGCCATGCACTCTGCCCTTCTCAGTCCATACGCAATGCAAAGTAACCGTGTGACCTCCTGGGAAAAGCCAGGAGCAGGCCATGGAAGTCACCTATTTTTAAAACTTGTTTATGGATTTCTCATCATTATTTCCATGTTCACCGAATTCAATTTCCCATATCCTGAAATGCTCCATGACCAGCATGATTTCTACTCCTACTGGACCTGACTAGAAAAATCCTTCAGATATTTCCACATTTCCAGCCAACTAGAACATTGACCATGTCCTTCCTCATATTCCCAGGGATCTAGGCCAAAAAGACAAGCCTCAAGACAAACTGTGCTCCACCAAAAGAAAAAATAAAGCTTCCAAGATGATAAAAGGAATAAAACAATTCTGATGAAAACCTACTCCTCTTCTGTTGAGACTATGCCTCCCAGAAAGCATTACCGATCTCTTTCTTAACTCAATGTCATCAAACCAAATCTCCTCTTCCTCAACAAAGAACCAATGATTCATTCTTTTGCAATCCCATACATAACATTCATACTTCCATCTCCTTGTGTGTCAAATGAACATAAAGATTTAACCTTACTGGAAAGATTGCACAAGATCGTACATATGAACTAATTATTCCAATGTATTGCTCATTGTAAGCAATGGATAGACAGAGACCAAGCAAATAAGCAAACAGACAGCCCTCTACCATTATAGTAGTCAGTGACCACAGTGAATTTTAGGCTCTGCCTTTCGCCATGGTGAAATAACGGAAGGCTAAGTTATCACTCAATCCTTACTATCTATCACAACACAGAGGCTCGTGCAAAGTGGGAGGGGGGAGGGGTCTCAGGAATTGAATTTATCGGGAAGTTTTGTCTACCCAGAACACTGTCAAGTGCACATCCCCTTGACCTAAGTAAGCACTAACCATACAAATGTGGAATGGTGCTGAAAGAAAAATCTGAGGTGAAATTGGAGGTAAAGATCACGAATGAAATACTTCCCCAGATTTATAGAGTTCACAAACTTAAGAGACCCACAATGTAATAAAAGAAAGCACAAACACATAACATACACACACACACACACACACACACACACACACACACACCAAGGAAATGAATGTAAAGCAGTCCCTTGAGAGCTGTGCATATTTCTTATACTCACATCTACTCTTAGCATGTTTATAATGAAGGGAATAGCCAACACAGAGCCATGCATTGAACCCTGAATACACACAGGACGCAAGGGCCAAAAAATAAGGGAAAATGGGCAACAAGGGGCTTGAGGTTAAAAACAAAACAAAACAAAACTCTCTAGTGCTCATTAAAGAAACATGCTAGAAAAATAACGATGAAGAAATATAGTAAGATCAACCTGCTTATGTAATGAGCAGTGATTCCAACTGGACTCATAACCATAAATGAGGACTCATTAGAAAATTGTACCATTAGGATCTTATTGTAATTCTATTTCTGTCTTTTATGCCAGGCAGATTATAGTGGTAATTTAGAGAAATATCACTTAAGAAATCAAATTATTTAATGTTAGCTGTGGAAGTTTAACTATGACTACTTATTAATGAATAAATAACTGTACCTAATGCAGTCCTCTGCGATGAAGTAATGCCTTTCAAATGCTAGCAAGTGTATTCTCAAACTGTGGCCTTAGAAAATGAACAATGAATTTCAAAATCATGTCATCATTCCCGGGACGCTGCTGTATGCCAGGCAATGACTAAACATCAGGAATGAAATAATGAACAAAATTTGACATATATCAATAAAACATGAGAAATTAACTCAGAAAACTCTGTCGCCTACCACAATATAAATAAAAGTAAATACAATTTTTCATTTCTCTTACTATGTCTCCCACAAGGGAGATTCTTGGTCTCTTTTATTGTTGTTGTTTTCATGCACTTTTAAAAAATTATCTTTAAGTAGTTGTACAGAGGAGTTGCCACTTAACAAAGCGGTTTATGAATGCAATGTGGGTTTTTGCTTTTGTTTACTTTTATTATAAAGTTGATATACAGAGGGTAAGGAATGAATACATCAAACATTGTTACCCTCTCCCTCCTTTTCTCCCACTTTCCCTCCCCTACCTCCCCCCTGCAGCTGTAAAGTGAGTATCACTGTTGCATTTGGTTCACCCTTTGTCCTTTGTCTCACCATTTTGTGATTCCCTTTCCCTTCCCCAAATCACAAAGAATAACATCCCCCCTCCCATTCCTAAGGAAATGGAAATACATGGAAAAAATCATATTAAGTGAAGTGAGCCAGACCCAAAGGAACATAGGCTCCATAGTTTCCCTCATTTGTACTAATTAGTTTATGTCTAGGATAGTCCTAGAAGAGGATCACAACAGCTCAATAGCTACATACATATGACCATATAAAATAGTGCTAATCAAAATGAACTCCAAGGTATGAAAACAAGAGGACATTTTTGTTATAATGTACTATACAATGTTATTTGTTTTTCTTTCATTTTTTTTCCCTTTGGTTTATCCCCTGTTGACACTGCTTTTGATTTGGGTAACCTATGTCATGTATATACAATATTCTCACTAATCCCTCCCCTACCCTGCCCTCCCTTCAGTCTTAATTTTGTAGGTGATACAATGGATTCTTGGCTACACTCTCCCTCTTTTCCTCTTCATTTGTTCACCCCTTTTCTCCTTAACTCCACCCACCCCTTTCAAGTACCCGCTTCCTGGTGTTTTATTTTGCTGAACTATGACTTTGCCTTTTTTAAGGAATTACATGATTTGTGTTCCCCCTTGAATAACCTAAAATCCAAAAATATACAGAGAATTTTTAAAAATTAAATCCTCAGCTGAGGGCCAGTGGCTCACACCTATAATCCAAGCTACTCAGGAGGCTGAGATCTGAGGATTGCGGTTCAAAGCCAGCCAAGCGCAGGAAAGTCCATGAGACTCTTATCTGCAATTAACTGTTCAAAAACAGGAAGTGGAGCTGATGTCCCAAGTGGTAGAGGGCTAGGGTTGAGCAAAAGAGCTCAGGGACAGTGCCTAGGCCCTAAGTTCAAGCCCCACAACCAAAAAAAACAAATTAAATCCCGCCCCCCCGCAAATCTCATGAACCCAATTAATAAATGGGTCTATGAGCTAAAGAGTGTCTTCTCAGACAAAAAAGTAAAAATGGCCAATAGACACATGAAGAAATGTTCAAAATCTCTGTTCATAAAGGAAATGCAAATCAAAACCTTGAGATTCCACATCACCCAGGTAAATACAATTTAAATGTAGTGAGTCAAGACTTATTAAGGGGAAAAGACAAGAAAAATAAGGAAATACTCAAGGTAATGTTATTCACAAACTAATTTTTTTAAAAAAAGACCTTTTAGAAGCTTATGAGAGTATTTTTCCTCCTTCAAGAATCTGGCCTGGCTGAGATTTTAGAGAACAGTTCATACCAGAGGCACTTAATCATCTCTTCCCCCTGGAATTATCAAATTAGCAGACAGACATATGCTCTATATTTAGATGGTAGGAAAGCTCACAACACATTTTTTAAATTAAATTACTTTAAATTGTTATACGATAGTAGTGAGAAATAGCTTCATAAGTTGAATATTGGCAACACTCAGATCACTCTGTCTCTTGAAAGAAATGCCTAGGGACACGAAAGAGATAAATCATATATAAATTTTACAAGATAATGTTCTCTGAAAATTAAAATAAAAATGGAAACACATTCTTTACAGTGGCCAGTGATCCTTGCCAGTTAAGAGCTTTTGATTTTTTCAAACAGTATAAAATTATTCATTCTCTTCTGTAACTTAGTAGTGTGGATTCAAGTTCAAAAAGTATCTACCCAAGAATGGAAAAACTGACAGATTGAAATGGAAAATCTGCTAAATACATAATCCCATAAAACCAAGAGAATTACAGGGAAACGAAAAACAGAACCTAAAAATAATTTATTAGATATCATTACTTTTTCTAGATTGGGGGATAGCAGCTCTAACTATACAAAATTTCATTTCCTTTAGCATTAATATAGAATGTAAATACTACACATAAAATAGTACATGTTGTATTTTCACCAGATAACACACTCACAGTACAGAAAATACCCCTGAAACTATACAGCACATTGGAATATGATTTTTAAAAATGAAAAAGGAGTTTCCATAATTAAGTAAAGAATAGGATGAGCAGA
Source organism: Perognathus longimembris pacificus (assembly GCF_023159225.1). Classification (NCBI taxonomy): domain Eukaryota; kingdom Metazoa; phylum Chordata; class Mammalia; order Rodentia; family Heteromyidae; genus Perognathus; species Perognathus longimembris. The sequence continues at coordinate 110,494,340 of NC_063163.1, forward strand.
ATTAATAATTACCTAGGAAATGTGTCAGTGTAGCATAAAACTCAAAGTGAAATGCAAGAATTTCCTTTGTAACTCTTGTTTCTGGGACTTCTAGGATAAAATCTATATTTGTTGAATTCATAATGACATAGAGAAATACAGAAATGTAAACTGCTATAACTCATAATGTGAGTTCTCCATAAGCAAGTATGGAAAGAGCAATGCTCTCATACATTTCATTTATAGAGGAAGGATTTCTGAAGCTAGTGTTGAATGTTCAATATGTAGTCACTTATGCACCCAGATTACTGAAACAAATATCAAGCTTTTGAATGAGATTTGCACATGCTCATAAGAATTCTTTTTTTTCCCGTGTGGTTGTCTCCAGTGTTTATTGCTATTAATACAAAATGTTGCAATATCTGTCTTGATATGACATATTCTTCATAAGAATTCTTAATAGTAACCATCAATAACATTATAAGTGAGTTTGTACTGACAAGAACTTTTTCAAAGAGCAAGAATGATCAACTTTGTTCTTCCACTTGTGTCCACAGATAGGGTCAGATATTTTTTATACCCAAGAACCTCCATGATAAATACGCACTGTCTTAGTAAGTGAAAATGAAAGAGGCATAAAATTCCATTGTGTATATGTACCACATTTTCCTGATCCATTCGTCTACTGAGGGGCATCTGGGTTGGTTCCATATTCTAGCTATGACAAATTGTGCTGCAATGAACATTGTTGTGCTGGTGGCTTTAGTGTGTTCTTGTTTGAGGTCTTTTGGGTAGATGCCCAAAAGTGGGGCTGCTGAGTCATAGGGGAGCTCTATGTTTAGCCTTCTGAGGAATCTCCATACCGCTTGCTATGTCTCTATCAGAAAGAATGACATTGCCCCATTTGTAAGGAAATGGAAGGACTTGGAAAAAGTTATACTAAGTGAAGTGAGCCAGACCCAAAGAAACATGGACTCTATGGTCTCCCTCATAGGGCATAATTAGCACAGGTTTAGGCAAGTCACAGCAGAGGATCACAACAGCCCAATAGTTATACCCTATGAACACATAAGATGATGCTAAGTTAAATGAACTTCATGTTATGGAAACAATTGTTATATTACTGTTGTAACTCCTTTCAATGTGCTATGTGTAACCGTAGCTTCTATTGTTGATGATCCTCTTGTATCCCCTTCCTGTGGTTGTACCTGCACTATCTCTGTATCTTATCTGAGTACATTGGAAACCGTGTATACTGGTATTAGAACTAGGAAACTGAAAAGGAATACCAAAATCGAGAGACACGGGGTAAAAAAGACAAACGACTGCAAAAGCAATACTTGCAAAACTGTTGGTGTAAATGAACTGAACAACTCATGGGGGGAAAGGGAAAAGGGGAGAGGGAAGGGAGGAATGAGGGAGGAGGTAACACACAGTACAAGAAATGTATCCAATGCCTAACGTATGAAACTGTAACCTCTCTGTACATCAGTTTGACAATAAAAAATTTTTTAAAAGATAGCAATAAATGCAAAAAAAAAGGAAATGAAAGACTGTTTTGTGTTTCAAGCACAAATAATTTGATTCATTTCAGAAAAACCAAGTGTGATGAACTACACTCATTATGTTGTAGAAAAAGGAAAATTCCATGGCTCTGGGTCCTAAAGTTAAATAAGTTTTAAAGACAACTTTTACTATACTTAACTACTCATGATAGATCTCTAATCTAGTCCATAAGACTCCATCTCAACCAATGGCTGGGCACCAAAGCCATGACCCGACCCTGCTATCCCAGCGATGGGGAAACACAAAGCCTGGGTGCACTTGCTTGTCATCCCCAAGGCCATGTGGGAGCACAAATAGGAAGATCACAGTCCAGATTATCCTAGGCATTAACCTCGGCTGTATCTTGAAAAGAACAAGGCCAAAACCAAAATGTTGGAGGCAGAGTTGGAGGAGAGAGCCCTGCTTTGTAAAAGTGAGCCCATAATTCAATCCCCACTACATCCCTTCCCTACAAAAAGAATACAAGGAGCAGCAAATCTATAATTGGAAACAAAAAAAGCCAAAAAATAAGGATGCATATATTCTAATTCAAATTATATGTAATACTAACTATATCACATATATTAAATACATTATATACATGGAATGATATAATGCTGTACAAATGAGAAGCATCACCTCGTTCTTGGAAAACTTGGCAACTTCTTTAAAAATCTACACATATACTTTTTCTATGATACCATAGTTCCTCTCCCAAGAGAATATGTCTAAGAGAAATGGAAAATTAAATTTTCCCTGCAAAACACTTGCATGTGAAGATTTCCTCGACCATTACTCACAACAATCAATATCTGAAAATAATTCAACCTATGCAGTGAAATAGTATGATAGTATGAAAATGAACGATGGATACATGCTTACAACATAGAAAACTTCTAAACTATGCCAACATAAGAGAATAGCAACAAAAATCAAACAAACATACTCTTCTATTTAAAAGAAAGGTTGACAAATGACAATAGGCCATTGGTTAGGGTAGAATCAGATATTAGATAGACCAGAAATGTTGACAGGCAACTTTTTAGAGAGCTAAAATTTTCTACAATTGCACTGTTGTGATGACTGTTCAATCACATGTCATTTGTATCTATTAAAACTCACTTCCTTATATAATTATAAAAATGTTCACATGAATTAAGACTGAAGAGGCAGACAGCATGTTCAAAACAGCAGTTCGATTTTTTTTTCAGTTCACTGAAGACTTAAAACTACTGCCTGATGGGGCTGGGAATATGGCCTAGTGGTAAAGTGCTCGCCTCGTACACATGAAGTCCTGGGTTCGACTTCTCAGCACCACATATATAGATAAAGCTAGAAGTGGCCTATGGCTCAAGTGGGAGAGTGCTAGCCTTGAGAAAAAAAAACCACTTCTGCCTGAAATTAAATTCTTCCAGCTTAAAAACAAGGGAACAACCAGGCACCAGTGCCTCATGCCTATAATCCTAGCTACTCAGGAGGCTGAGATATGAGGACCTCTGTTCAAAGCCAGTGTGGGCAGGAAAGTCCATAAGACTCTTATCTCTAATTAACTACCAGAAAACCAGAAGTGGCCCTGTGGTTCAAAGTGATAGAGTGCTAGCCTTGAGCAAAAAAAACTCAGGGACAGTGCCCAGGCCCTGAGTTCAAGCCTTATGACTGACAATAAATTTTAAAAATTTTAAATAATTTTTAAAAACAAGAGAGCAAATTAATAAAGGATTCCTCATGACTTTTTTTTAACCTAAAGAGACTCATTTTTCCCCCTCAGAACCTTTAAGACTAGAATCCAATAATATCTGATTTCTGCTAGGAGGCACATTGTTAAGTACAGAGCTGAAAACCTTTCTTGCTGACAAAATGAAAACATGATGAAAAATGCACTTTAAACATAAGGATATTGTTAGAAATATGTAATTCACCATGGAATCTTTTGATTAGATCCTCCATACAAAATATAGCAATTATTCATAACAGCATTATAAACTGATTTTTGACATGATCGCCATTATCAATATCTGTTTCAAAATCTCCATTTTTCTAATCTACTTTAGAAGTGAGTTGAAAATAAGGGGGTCTAGAGAAAATTAAGCCCACCAGAAATTCAAATTAAAGGATAGCATTTGTACTTACTTAAATCCACATAAGTTTGAACAAAGTTATATGTGATAATCTGCTAATGCATAGGTTCAAGACTTCAGGTCAAGTTGTCCATCACTAAAACTACAGTTCAATACTTAAAATTTTCTAATAAAATATCATGATGTCAACAGGGAAAGACATGCTTAGATTTTCCCAAATTAAAGTTTAAGTTAAAACGTATTTCTTTTTTTATTATTGTCTTATAGTAGCTGTGCAAAGGAGTTGCCATTTAACAAAGCAGTTTATGAATGCAGTATATCTTGATCCATGTCAAAATATATTCTTGACAGCAAATGAACACAAAAGGCCTTTGTAAATACAGGTAATAAAACCTTAGTCCCACACGTTCCTGAACCTGAAAGACAGACAACAGATTTTAAAATAGGGATAGTTTGTAAATAGGAAAGTTGAACCCCACAGAGGTCCTGGCCAATCTGTGACAGATAGTCTTACTAATATTTATTGAGGATACTAAAAGAGCCCAAATTTTATTTTATGAATGTGCTAAAGAACATTAATAATATCAGAAGCAGAAGTAGCAGTGAGGAATATATATCCAGCACTTAATGTTGGTGCTGAAGACATTAAGAATTTTCTCTAGATTATCATTTTATTATTCACAGCTTTCTCAGGTCAGCAGCCTCGACTGTCAGAGATTTACTGTACGTCAGTCTTGAGAATAAGATGAGTTCTTCCTGGTAGCTAAGCCGCAGCCCCTGCCTCTCCTTGAAAATTAATCTGAGTAGAATGAATTACAGGAATGACAGAAGGCTTTCTGATTAAATGACCTCATAGGAAGGTGTGTGTGTTAAATATAACTTGGTAAGGACCACAAATATGATTAGTTAGATTTCCTAATTTCCAGGTGGAGAAATCTGATGCTAAGAGATGAATGGGGAGTAACTAAAATCAGAACGGATAGAGACTGCTCTCTACCAGTTTGCTGACACTTTTCCCCACACATCATGACTGTACCTTGCACACTCTGCATAAACAGGGATTATACCATGTTACACACACACACACACACACACACACACACACACACACACACACACACACACACTGAGGCCCAGGCTTACATAGCTGTTAACCTCACATCTGTTCATTGACCACAACAGATTTCTTCTCAGATCGACCACAGTGAACTTAAGTAGACCAAAAGATCTACATAGGAAACTTCCAAATTCTCCTAACACTGTTAGATTTAAATGACATGAAAGAAGATCACAGCACAAATTAGAGTGGACTTCTAATCAAGTTTTTAACCACTGGTGCATCTGATTTTCTTTAATAATAACTCGTCTATAACTAATGATGCCTGGCAAGGAAAGATGATGAGAAGAAAATGGAATTTAAGGAGAGATGAAAACCTGGGTGAGGGGAGAGCAGGGAGAAAACAGTGACTATGAGGGCATGAATGAGCACCTGAAGAAGATGAAGAAGAAACCAAGTGATGAGATGAACACCTGGCCAAACCATCTAGAAGCTGCTCTACTCACTTCAACACTGTTGAGTGGAAGCCTGTTGTGGTCACTGCATCATATGTTTCCATGTGGCAGCTTGATGACTGGAGGGCTACCTTTCCATGTTTCTAGCCATTACACCAGAAGCAAGATAGAAATTACAGCTAGGTGCAGGTTGCTCAGGCCTGTAACCCTAGCTACTCAGGAGGCTGAGATCTGAGGATCACAGTTCAAAGCCAGCCTGGGCAGGAAAGTCCATGAGACTCTTATCTTCAATTAACTATCAACAAGCTGGAAGTGGAGCTGTGGCTCAAGTGGTAGAGTGCTAGCCTTGATTAAAAGAGCTCAGGATAGTGTCCAGGTCCCGAGTTCAACCCCCTTAATCAACAAAAAGAAACGAAAAGGATGGAAATTATTCGAGTTCTGGGATGCTGGCTGTCACCAAGATACTCATGAGTCCATTCTATTTCTAGTCATAGACAACCCACAAATGACAACACAAAAGGATCATGGCTTACTAAAAGTATTTTCACTTCCAGTGACCACTGATTCTTTTTTTTTTTTTATGACATAGTAGTGATTCACTGGTGTTTGGGTGCCTAGTCAAACAATTGATGAAAATCAAGCCCTATAGATAATTTAAAGTAGTACTTTCTTACCAAGGACAACTACAGAATTATACTTCAGGTAACACGTAGTTCTATCTTAACGAGTTTCACTATGATGAGGAAATACTACATATCAGGGTCCCACATATCAACAAGGACCTAATTTTAATCCTGATTTTCTTTTTGTTCTCTGTATGTTAAGAATGATGACATACTAACTCAAAAATGCAATTCATCTGGTTAAGACTCCATGCCATTACTGATGATAGTTTTCACTTGGAGCTATGGAATCTTCCCAAAGGTCCTACATTGGCAAGCTCAGTTAGGTAAGAAAGAAAGTAGATATAAAGATGAGCAGATAACTATCCTTTATTCTAGGTAAAAAATACTGCCTTATCTTTAAACTGCCACAAACATGTTTAAATGATAATTGTATCTTCTCAATGAGCACAGTTCCTTATTATTGGAACTGGCAGGGGGCCTTGACATTTGAGTCACCATTTCATTATGTCTATTTCTTACCCTGGTATACAAATTAAATAGAAATACAAGCCAAATGAAATAGAGAGGGGAAAAAAATCGGAAGAAGTAACTTCAAATTGAATTGATTTTTCTCAAAGCTATAAAATAAATGAAGCAATTAACATTGGTTATAATACATCCTGGTTCCAAGCATATTGTCAAAAATACTAACTTCCATTCTAAGGACCAAAGATGCTTCAAATCCTCCTAGCTGAATATTAAACTTAAAAACTGACAGCTTTAATACTTTCCAAAGTAAAGAAGTAGAGCAATTCCAATTTTAAAACCACCACAAAGAGACACTGAAACACAGACTGATCAAGCTTCTTCCATTCTGAAAGGATTCAAAATAAGAATTATTAGATATACAGATATATATAGATATATAGAGATATAATTTACATATTAAAGATTTTATGTAAAAACACCTTCAGGTAGCTTGAATTTATAAATATATAAGTGAACACTTTGAGGTAGAATGCAAGGGTACCCAAAGGCATTCACCAAAATATGGTGGGCTCAGGAGAGAACTCAAGTGGTAGAATTTCTTAGAAAGACTAAGTCATAGCCCAAGAAAAGAAACACCAGGTAACCAGTACCTGAAAAGTAGGGAGTGGAGTCAAGAAGAGAGAAGCAGACAAGTAAAGAAGAAGGCAATGTGGGGAGGGGAGAATGCAATCATAAAAGTCCGTGTATATCCTCAAAATTAAGAAATTTGAAGGAAGGAGTAGGGTTATGAGGGCTGGGTAGAACAATGAAGGGAGAAACCTTGATCAAGAGGTATTGTATTGGGCTGGGAAGATGGCCTAGTGGCAAGAGTGCTTGCCTTGTATACATGAAGCCCTGGGTTCGATTCCTCAGCACCACATACATAGAAAAGGCCATAAGTGGCGCTGTGGCTCAAGTGGCAGAGTGCTAGCCTTGAGCAAAAAAAAAAAAAAAAAAAGAGGCCAGGGACAGTGCTCAGGCCCTGAGTCCAAGCCCAGGACTGGCAAAAAAAAAAAAAAGAGGTATTGTATTCATAAACTATTTTGTTGAATGGCAACTCCATTGTACAACTATTTGAAGGTAATAAAAATATTTTTTAAAGTCTTCATGCGATTAAACAGGCATAATTGATTCAGACTAGAATCTAGAATGTCTAAATATACCAAATTGGAATCCAGATCTGTCCTTAAGTAATGTCAAATTATTACACCTATATGATAAAAATATTATTGAATTAACTTTCCAAATTTCTTCATCCCATCATACTGATTAAAACTGCACCATCCTAAACTCTCTCAAATAATTTGTTTATCCTAGTAACGATCAAAATGATAAAAGTTGATGGATGATAAAACCAATACTATACAAAATACTCGGAAAATCTTCATTGAGCTCTTCAATATTTCTACAATTCTGCCCTTAGTAAATAGCAACCCTCTCATTTCCAATAATTCCCCCCCAAAAAAGCTTGGAAACAAGATGAGGACGCTAAGATAACTTGATTTACCTCTACAGAAAATGTTGGGAAGCCATGTTATTAGAAACTGATTGTCCGTTCAGATGCCTATTCTGAAAATTAACAGTGTATTTCTTTTATAATCACTGACACTCTACTACCAAGGGTAAAAAAAAATGCTTATAGTGGATTTTTCCTTACATTTCATTATTTGTATTAGCATTGACATTTTAAAATATCCTATTTGTAGGAGAAAACTTGAGCTTAAATTTGACTATTTTAGGATTGCTTTCCGAAGGCACTTTCTCATTGATGATATATGACTTAGAACTCACATCTCCCACCTGGAATTCAAGGAAATCCACAATAAAAATACCTAGTATTCATTGCATTCACCCAGCAGTGAAGTGAAGTGCTAAGAAGGACAGGAATTCCTATTTCAATACTAGAATAAAATAATAACAGAAATCTTGAAATCATGCATTTCCAGCTTCTGGACCTTTCCTTATTTGATATATTAACACAAATATAGGATGCAGCGTGTATGTTGCTGCATTGTGAAATTGGAAAGATACCCTATTTTTAACCTATATTTATTGACGGATAAAGCAGCAAAGCCTCATGGGCTGAGATCATTTTCATCATCCACAGTGGAAATATCCGTGAGCTGATAATATGAGACTTTTGAGTTGAGTCCTATTGTGTCTTGTAATTGCTATGGCTAGTATTAATAAATGTCCTCTTTTATGTACTGAAATAAATTAATGAATGAGGGGGGCATTATGCAAATGACTGGGAATGGGGCCAAATCTTTTACATACATCCAGGGACCGGTAATCTCCTAAATGGCACTTAAAGCTCTCTTGCTCTAAATTACAAGGATCCGCCAGCATGTCATTTATGGAAATCATGATCCATCCGACTGTTTTTTTTCCCCCCTCACCCGTCTCCAGTGTAGGGCCACGCACTGTACTTACCTTGTCTTTATTTTCCGTGCTAGACGCCTCGGGCTTGGTCCTAATCACGAATGGGGTGGACAGCCGCAGGAGGACTCTCTCGAAGGTGGCATTGATCTTTGGGGAGACGATCTCAAAGCAGTCCTGGAACTTGAGCACTTTGTGGGTGTCGCATCGGAGCTGCTTGCGCAGGCCTTCCCCAAGCTGAAGGACGGACATGGTGGGGTCCACCATCAAGTGGAAGGGGAAGGCTCTGCAGAAGGTGTTGATGCTGACTCTCAGGTCGCCGGGCACGCGGGACGTGCCCTGGGGAAGGTTCTTGGGGATGTTGGTGTTCTCGCCGACTTTGATGAGGAACGTCAGGCAGCTGCAGTTGCCCGGGTTGGAGGCCTCGGAGCACAGTTTCTCGGTGGCCGCCTGTTCCACTTCCACATCCAGACGGTAGATCTTCTTCCCGGCCGCCTTGATCATCCCCAGCATGGCAAAGCCCACGACGTGGTGGGGATGGAAGTAGTGGAGCATCAGAGTTCCTTCGGGGAGCTCTTTGCACAGGAAAGAGGGCGATTCCATGGTGGCTTGTTTCCCAAAGGAAGTTCTAATGTGCTCCAACAGCGCGTCGAAGCCGTTAAAGAAGTCCTGCAAGGTGCCACCCACGGCGCGAAGGACCCGCTCGTTCTCGTCAAAGCAGATCTTAAAGAACTCCTCGCCAAACCTCTCTTGGAGTTCCTCGAACTTCAAACCTAAAGAGAAATGGCAAAGCAGATGTCAGGGGAGCAGAATCTGAATAATTGGAATTTCTAGCTGGTAAAAAAAGAAAAAAAAAGTGCTTATCACTGAGTACCAGGAGCTCACTCTTGTAATCCTAGCTACTCAGGAGGCTGAGATCTGAGGATCATGGTTCAAAGCCAGCCTAGGCAGGGAAATCCATGAGACTTATCTCCCAAGTAACCACCAGTAAACTGGAAGTGGTGCTGTGCCTCAAAGTGGTAGAGAGCTAGCCCACGTTGCAAAAGAGCTCAGAAACAGTGCTCTGAGTCCAAGCCCCACAACTGACACAACAAACAAACAAAGGCTCATCAAAAGAGACAGTCAGTGTGTGAAACAAAAGAGATACTACCCTCAGTCCTCAGGCCCACAAATTTCCCACAGAGGTCAATTCATTCATTTAGAAGCTGAGAAAGTAAACTTTAATTTGCCTTTTGAATGCTCCTAAGGCATTAATGAGAAAGAACATATTGGTTTGTTTGCTTTTAAACCGATTGTGTTAGATCAGATCTACATCTGTGGCAAAATTGAGAGATGCTCCAGATGTTTCCCAACATGCTCTCCCCTCCCCCCCTTAAGATTCCCTGTTAACCACCTTGCTTACTCTACACAAACAATTGTGTCAGCTTGACAAAGAAGGTCTTAAAAATCAACATGAAGGCCAGATGCTGGTGACTCACACCTGTAATCCTAGCTACCCAGGAACTAAGATCTGGGATCATGGTTTAAAACCATCCTGGGCAGGAAAGTCCCTGAGACTCTTATCTCCAATAAAACTACTGAAAACATTAGAAGCAGTGTCTCAAGTGGTAGAGCCCATAACCTTGAGCAAAAAAAGCTCAGGGACAGCGCTCAGGCCCTGAGTTCAAACTCTAGGACTGACTGACTCACACACACATACACAACCAAAGTGAATAATAAAATAAAGAGAAAAATCTAACAGAAAAAGAGTCCCTTTATAAAGGAATATATCACACTGGTTTTGGTTTCACAGATCTGATGCTCAGATGCTAGTGAGAACATCACCAAGAGAGATGCACACATTGCCTCACTTCTGACATTGCCATGTTACAAGACTGCCCTTCAACAAATGCTGTGCCTGCTCACAATACCACAACCAGAGTTGAGGAGAAGAGCACCTGCCTGCCCAGCCAGCTCTCTAGCATGAAGAGAAAGCAAATCAGAGGATATTCACTGCAGCTCTAAGTGCTCTGCTGTAACTGCTGTCAGGATTACAGAGCCAACACATTACTATTTTTTCCACTGGCTTAACTTTATTTTTGTTTTAATTTGAGACTATCAACTTCTCTTAAAACCCTCATTTCAACCAGGCTCCAGTGGCTCACACCTGTAATCCTAGCTTCTCAGGAGGTTGAGATCTGAGGATCACAGTTCAAAGGCAGCCCAAGCAGGAAAATCTGTGAGATTCTTATTTCCAATTAATCACCAGAAAACCCGAATTGGTGCTGTGGCTCAAGTGGTAGAGCGCTAGCCTTGAGCTGAAGAGCTCTGGTATAGCTCCCAGGACCAGAGTTCAAGCCCCACAACAGACAAAAAAAAAAATCCTCATTTATTATGGCTTATAAAACCATGACCTCCTGATTTGATTATGTTGGAAATTCATCAACACATTTTCTCCAACGAAACTTTTTATGCTAAATCCTCACATTCCCTTAAGTTAAAAAAAATCTAATACATACTTGATACCTACATTTAATGACAGTACTCTCTCCAAGCAGGAAACTTTCTGATTATGAAATTCTTCCCTCAAACTAAATCCAGAATCCATATTCCTACAACCTGTTTTTCCCAAATACCACTGGAAATATTCTGTGGACTGCTTCTAAATGTTGAAGACTTGATCTTCCAAAGAACTTAGGTTCTACAAGCAATAAAAGAGAAAAAGGGTTACTTCTCAACTGGCATTTCCCTTAACAATGAAAATGGCCTTGCAGTTAATTTGTAATACAGACATAAAAACAGTCCAGCAAGCTCAGGTTCTGCTTTCAATGCCAGAATCTCAAAAAAGCACCTCCCCCCCAAAAAAATAATAATAACCAGTAAGTAAATATGCCAGAGGCTACAGAATAAAAACTACTGTGGTACGAAATCGTATCCATAAGAAATCCTTGCTGCTCTAAAAGGCACTATTCTACTTTAAGGTACAATAACTGTTCATTTTTAAATGATGTCACTAGAGCATACTAGGAGGTTAAAATATTACATTTATCACTGAATAAAACTGAATATTGTGAGGATAATACTCTATACACAGTGGTCTCATATACATTGCAATGTCGAATTAACTGAGAAAGGTTTTTCTTTCCACTATTGCTAAAGTGCACATCTGAAAAGAAGAAAAGGAGTTTTAGGGCTTGGAAAAATTTAAAGTTTCTGCAAATATACTACCAAGTCAATAGCCAAGGCTTCCATTTTAAACCTCATCTCAAAAGTCAGAAAGCACAGGTAAAGTCATTCAGTGCAAACAACTGCTCAGTTCTCAACTATGGTTGGCGCAAATCCCCCACCTTGCAGTAAATCACCTGCAACATACAGACAATGCTCATCTCCTCAAATCGCAAGATGCTATGACAGCTTGATATGTGGGTCTATAAGAATACATTCCCTCAAGAAGCAGACTTTAGCATAAACCACTCTCATTAATGTGGAAGCTGAAAATCAGAATTTTTATTTATTTATTTATTTATTGCCAGGCCTGGGGCTTGGGATTCAGGACCTGAGCACTGTCCCTGGCTTCTTTTTGCTCAAGGCTAGCACTCTACCTCTTGAGCCACAGCACTACTTCTGCCTTTTTCTGTTTCTGTGGTGCTAAGGAATTGAACCCAGGGTTTTATATACGCTAGGCAGTACTCTACTGCTAAGCCACATTCCCAGCCAAAAGTCAGAATTTTAAAATCACCTCCTTGCGAAGGCAAATGCCCAAAATGTTGGTGTCCTGTGTCCCTAAAGGAAATAGAACCCCTTTCTTAGGTACATTTTATCATTTATTTCAGGGTACAGATGTGCCACATTTAAAGACATCAAGTTAAAAAGGTGTGTCTTTTTTCCTCTCATGGGCTCTCCCTATTGGTCATACATTGCCTGTGATGGGGCTAAAACAGAGGAGCACAAACAGATGTGCAAGAACCCAATAAGGAAGAGAAGAGCACCACAGCAGATGAACTGTAATGGAGGCCAGGTGAAGGAGTGAAGTGGGAGGGCCCAGCCTGGCCAGGAAACGGCAGGTCCTCGGAGTGGATAATGAATGGGCCAGTAGAAGTAGGGGAAATGTAGTACATGGACCAGCATTGTAGAAGTTGGACATGGAACTGCCAAAGCCAAAGGGAACTCCAACTGGGAGATGAAAGAGACTGCCAGCTTATCCCAGTAAGAATGGCAAGAACTGTTGCACAGTATGCTAAATAGCTTATGGACCCCATCCTTGAGCTGCTTTTGAAATTCTTGAATAGGTATTTTTAGTGTCTTCCTTATACAGGTGAAGAATGTTTTTTTTTAAAAAGTGTACACATTCACACAACTACACCTAGCAGAGACAGGCATCAGGGAAAGTCTGTCTAGAAGTAACCTTTGTATAATAAGTACAGTATCAAACAAGCAAAGTTTCCATTCAGGGAGGAAACATGCATGTCTTGCTCATAGTTATATCATCGGCCTGGGTCAATGTGTATTGACTAATAAATTCATAAATCACTGAAATCAATACAGAGGAGTCCCGCAGCAAGCTCAGAAAAGACAAGGGCAGTAAACAGTCAGATATATTTGTTAGTCTTTGGGGGCTGGTGAGCGAGCAATTTCAATGGAGAAGGGAGGCCAGAAGATAGCATGCTGTAAGATATACATGTCTGATAAAGAAACAGAAGCATTGACCTTCAGCTGAATCAGTAGAAGGCTAAAATCACTTCCTTTGTAAAACTTTTCTTTTTTAATCTGACCTCCTTACTTAAAATGGGAAATGTTGCCTTCATTTGGAAATAAATGAAGAGAGACAGATAAGTTGCTAACCTAGGATCCTTGATCTGGGAGAAGTTCTACAGTAAAACTTTTTTTTTTTTAAGTAATTAGTGGGGCTGGGGATATGGCCTAGTGGTAGTGTGCTTGCTTTGCGTACATGAAGCCCCGGGTTAGATTCCTCAGCACCACATATATAGAAAAAGCCAGAAGTGGTGCTGTGGCTCAAGGGGTAGAGTGCTAGCCTTGAGCAAAAAGAGGCCAAGGACAGTGCTCAGGCCCTGAGTTAAAGCCCCAGAACTGACAAAAACATATATATATATATATATATATATATATATATATATATATATATATATGTTATTAGTATCTTTCTGGGTCTAAGATCATCAATGTGGGGACAAATCAAAATGGGAGGTGACCATCAAATTGTTTAAAACTCAAAGAACTGAATACCTACCATGGAACTTCTGTGAACTGCTATCTCATAGTTACATTTTGAAGCTTTATAAGATTTCATCAACCTGATATTTAAGTGTCATATCACACAAGCACATTGTATCTCAAGTCTACACTGTAAAGATATTTTCATATTTTTAGGAGACAATTATCTTTTCTGAGAAAGTAATTAAATTTAGCAAGATGACCATGTTTTTTATTAACTAAGTTAGAAATCTCAATAGATTTTTGCAAGAATACTATTCTGCCTCCATACCAAATTATAAATCCATCACAAAAGTTAGCATCTGCCTTCCAGAGATTTAAGGATCAATATTATACTTCTCAACAAATACGGAAAGACAAAGACTAAAAAAGAAATCCCACTGGTCCAATTATAACTGCAAAGAAATTGTTTTCTTATCTGCCCTATCAATCTGGTCTCATTGGAGTCTATCAGAGGTGACACAAAACCTTTGCTATTTCACAGAATTTGCTATAGTAACCTAACAATCTCTACCACTTTCAAGGTATTAAGGATTAAAAACAAAACACCTGCTATTACTTTAGAGATACTTATTAGTGGCATCTCAGGCTCCTACAGGAATATAGTATTTTCACACATTTATTTCAAAGTATAGATGAATTTCAATTCATTGTTCTTCATTTAATTCTACAATGTCTTATATACCAAGAAACATTCATATTTTAACAGCCAAGATTTTAATATCTTTGCAATAAGAAAGAATTGTCTACACATAGTTTAAAAAGAAAAGGAAGGATGAGGGAAATTCCCTATAGTATTTATGATTAATTCTTAACTAGAGAGAAGAATTGGTATTACTAGAAGCTCTTTATGTATTTTTGTTACAAAATTATTTGTGATGTTTAAGTTTGCCATGCATAATATTGAAAATCCATCAGGACACGCTCTTAAAAATCCATGGCGTACTCTATCAGAAAGAATGATATTGTTCCATTTGTAAGGAAATGGAAGGACTTGGAAAAAGTTATACTAAGTGAAGTGAGCCAGACCCAAAGAAACATGGACTCTATGGCCTCCCTTATTGGGAATAATTAGTACAGGTTTAGGCAAGCCATAGCAGAGCATCACAAGGCCCAATAGCTATACACTTAGAAACAAATAAGAGGATGCTAAGTAAAATGAACTCCATGTTATGGAAACAAGTGATATATCACAGTTGTAACTACTTTCAACGTCCTATGTGTATGTGTAGTTTCTATTATTGATGATGTTTTGTATCACCTTCCTATGTTTGTACCTATACTATCTCTGTAATCTTATCTGAGTAAACCGTGTTTACTGGTATTGGAAGTAGGAAATTCAGAGGGAATACCAAATTCGAGAGACACAGGGTAAAAAAAGAGAAATAACTACAAAAGCAATACTTGCAAAACTGTTTGGTGTAAGTGAACTGAACACCTGGGGGGGTAGGGAAAGGGGGGGAGGGAGGGGGACATGAGGGACAAGGCAACAAACAGTACAAGAAATGTATCCAATGACCAACGTATGATACTGTAACCTCTCTGTACGTCAGTTTGATAATAAAAATTTGAGGAAAAAAAAAATCCATGGCGTACAGCATGTCATAGCGAGAATCTGGAACCAACCCAGATGCCCCTCAGTAGACAAATGGATCAGGAAAATGTGGTACATATACACAATGGAATTTTATGCCTTTATCAGAAAGAATGACATTGTCCCATTTGTAAGGAAATGGAAGGACTTGAAAGTTATACTAAGTGAAGTGAGCCAGACCCAAAGAAACATGGACTCTGTGGTCTCCCTTATTGGGAATAATTAGTACAGGTTTAGGCAAGTCATAGCAGAGCATCACAAGGCCCAATAGCTATACCCTTATGAACACATAAGATAATGCTAAGTGAAATGAACTCCATGTTATGGAAACAATTGTTATATCACAGTTGTTACTACTTTCAACGTCCCATGTGTATATGTAGCTTCTATTATTGATGATGTTCTTGTATCCCCTTCCTGTGGTTGTACCTACACTATCTCTGTAATCTTATCTGAGTATATTGGAAACCGTGTATACTGGTATTGGATGCAGAAAATTGAAAGGGAATACCAAATTTGAGAGACACAGGGTAAAAAAAGACAAACAACTACAAAAGCAATACCTGCAAAATTGTTTGGTGTAAGTGAACTGAACACCTCGGGGGGGGGGGAGGGAAAGGGGGATGAGGGAGGGGGGATGAGGGACAAGGTAACAAACAGTACAAGAAATGTATCCAATGCCTAATGTATGAAACTGTAACCTCTCTGTACATCAGTTGGCTAATAAAAATTTGAAAAAAAAATCCATGGCATAAAAATGTTAATAATGAGAAATATGGCATCGTAGAGATGGAGTCAATCCTTACCCGACTACTTAAATACTTATTTTCAATAATTATCAACCTCAATTAAGAAGCAGAATAACGTCCAAGCACATTCCAATACTATCAGTTTATCGATACTAACAAAATACCCACAACACTATCCTTTCCTTCAAATCGAAGTGAAGCTGCAGAAGTGAAACAGCAATGCTAAGGACTCTATCCTGTTCACCATCTCTCTATCACTGCCTCAGTGTGGAGATCTGGAGGTCTAAGGGTGAGCCAAATAGAAATAGAGCTATTGAGCTGTCACCTAGCTGGGTGAAAGATAATTTTATCTGTAATTGTGCACGTAACCTAACAACTGTACAAGCAAACAGACATGACATTGGCGCTTATAATAATAAGGGCAGAATGACAGGAGAGAATATAATGGAGCATAATGTAGTCTAATGAACAACAACAAAAAAAACCCACAACAAAGCTTCCTGCATAAAATGACACATCCAAGGACAAATGACACTTAAATAGGCGGCTAACAAGGAACAGGCAGGAAAGGAACCATTCCATACCAACGGAACACACGTGCAAAGATCCTGGAAAAGTAACCATCAAGGGTTTTTCTGTTCGTGGCATTGTACCTTGTAATGGTGAATTTTTTGAATGGATAGATGAAAGAATTAATAAATGGACAGTGTGGGGGACTGATCATATGTCCATATCATGTATTATATATACATAATACATATAATATGTATATAATATACACATAGTCATATATACAATATGTATATAATATAAACATTAACCATATGTAGTAGATATATATCATGTGTGATGGATACATATGTGTAATATAGGTAGGCAGATAATCATATATGCAAATGTGCACTCCTACAGGTATGCATGTGTTATTCTTCCATTCAATGCTTTTTGTATCCTTCAGTCTCTAGCAAGTCTTTTTACTCAAGGTTGACCAAGCTGTGCTAACTGACTTAGTAGCTGTGAGTACTTATTACTTGAATTCTCCCTTTGCCAACAAATACCAGATGCGGGTGCCCAGTACTAAGATGTGAACAGACTGGAGGCAGCAAATGTAAAATCAGGGCTCTGACAGGAGCCCAGCAGCGGCGCAGGGCAGAGAGAAACCACAGCTGTCAGCAAACTACAGAGATGGGCCCCACTGGGCTACCTGCCTCAGCTCAGTCACCACACCTGGCTTGCTTCTGAAATGCAATCTGCCACCTTGTGAAAATGGGAGAGTGGAAATGGCTCCCAGGCATAGCCATCTCCCTGCAGATAAAAGCACTGGTCTTTTATACCTGCTAGTTGCAGAGGAGGAGGAAGGGTGGTTATTATGCAAACAACATGGACTCTGGCTTCTGCCACAGACAGACTGTCCAAACTGAACGCCACTGCAGTAGCAGCCAGGGAGCATAAATTTCATAAGGAAGGAGCCTCACAGGCCTTACTCCATGCTGTTAATCACTGCTGATGCCTCTTTGGTTTTCTTCTGCTTTCTTATTTAATGGCTAAATGATCACTTGCCCTCCTCAATGGCTCCAACCAAGATTTGGGAGCTCTGCCCCTGCCCAGCGGGTACTGAAAGGAACTCACTTTTAGAAGAAAGCTTCTGCTGTAGTGAAGGAAAAAGTTGATGAGAATCTGATTTTGCTTTTTGCAATTTCCCTATTAAAGAGCCCAAATAGGTGCTTTTCTAGAGAAATAGCACCAAGTATTTGTGTGTGTGTGTGTGTGTGTGTGTGTGTGTGTGTGTGTGTGTGTGTGTGTGTGTATGCTGGTACTGGGCTTGAACTTACAGCCTCATACTCTCAGTGCAGCTTTGCAGCTCATGACTGGCATTGGACCACTTTGAGCCAAGTCAGGCACCAGCAATGATACATTACCATGAATCCACAATGGAGCTTATTGCTGCAGCATAACACAGTAGTTCCACACCATTTATAAACAAGCAATTCTGATATCTTTATGCACTCAGAGAATGGCAGCATGGGATTCTGTGTATCTGTTTCGCTTACGAGACAATTTGTGGATACGTCATTTTGCAATCCATCCTTGCAGGAAGCCATTCACCATGCTGGAACTTCACAGGAAACTGGGCCCAAGCTCCATTCAAACACAGCTGTCTTGCCACATAACCATCCTACAATCAGTCTAAGCAGCTTGAGAAGTCTGTTCTTCCTATCCAAAGTATTTCTAGAAACTACCATGCTTCTTTCATCTTCCATTTGAGGCAAAAGCAAGCCCTGTAACTTTGGTCCACTTGTTCGATTTTCTGTGGCAGTTTGAACAAATCTACCTCATACTTTCTTCACACAAGTCCTTTCAAGTTCCTCAGAATCACTCTCATGTTCTCCCTTTATCTTCTCGTTTTATAGTTTCGAAGCACTAATTCGGGATATAATAAAGGTAGCACTAAAGAATTGTTTAAAATAGATAAAGCACAGAAACATTAGGGGGGTGGAGGAAGCCCCATATGGTAAGAGCGATCTGCAAAGAGAGGACAGAGTACACTTCAGAAGGACAAAAAAGTGGGAGAGATACAGCTTATTTCAGATAAAGGCAGCTATCACAAGGAGTCCTGTACTTTATAGTCCGTTGTGTGCATGTGTTTTAACTTGGGGGAACACATATCTGTATTGATTTCTCCTTATTGGAGCACACACTACAAGCTTTTCCAGGACCCTACTGGGCTTCTTTTCCCTGTGCCATCTACATTTTTCTTGCCCAATTCTCAGGCAGGTAGAAGATGCTAGTCTGGTTAAAGAAGCTGTGAAAAGGAGCGTATAGGAAAGACAAGGGACAAGCTACCTTAGGAATGGCTGAAGTTAGCAACCCACTTAAACCAACTACTCATACTTGTTTTTCATCTCAAAGCAGATCTGACAGCTTCAAATTCCACAAAGAAAATGCATGGAAAAACCTAAGATCTGCCTAAGAGAAAGAGGGAAAAAAAACCAATGAATATCTTATTTTAAATTTAGGAGAGAGGATGAAGAAATGTACTAGCACTCTTGTGTTATAAAGGAAACTGCTCATCTGTTTAGTCTCATTTACCTGGTGAAAGGGGTTATTTTCTTATGAATTCTTCCACTTCTGCAACACAATTTTGTTCGTCCTCTCTCTCCTCTCTCCTCTTCTCTCTTCTTCCCTTCTCTCTCTCTCGCTCTCTCTCTCTCTCTCTCTCTCACACACACACACACACACACACATCCATATTTTATTTGCATAGTTAGGTACATAATGCTTACACCCAAACAAGCTTTTCTTTCTTTTTGTGTAAGAAGACAACTAGTTTTAGAGGGAGGGGGTTAGGAGGCAAAGGCTCCATGTTCTTGTCTCAATTGGGGTGACTTGTAGGCTGACACACTTATAGCCATTTAACTTCTCCCTCTGCCCCATCCACATTCTCCCTCTGCTCCATCCTCTCAGGGAAATAGCCTGGGGAAGTCATTCAGGTATAAACCTGTGCTCCTTTTCACACACACACACAAAAAAAAAAAAAGAAAAGAAAAAGAAAAACGATGACTCAGATACCAGGGCTGCAAAACACAAAGGTCATCTAGGCCTTAAAACCTAATAGGTTTTGCCTGGTTGGACTACTGATGCTGAATTGCTGTCTCTAACAGACTTCTTGTCAACCTTAAAAATCTGTTTCCGGGGGAACCAGAGTTCTAACACCATTGTAAGCATTTTCCCCTGCTGAAAGATAATCTCTGTGCATAGTTCTCATGTAAACAGCTGGTTAGCGTCCTCTGAAAAGCAGAGCTGTCGTATTTTAATTGACCATTCCTTGTGGTTGAACTGCTTCATTCTGCCCTGTTTTATATTTGACAACATCAATCAACACTATCAAGTCATTGTCTTATGTGCCATCTTTCTGTTTTGTATTATTTCTCTTTAAAAAAAACTCATATATAAACCATTAATAAGACAAAGATATAAAGGTTGTCTCTGTCTGTGCACACTATGGTTTTCTGTGTTATCATAGCATAAACATATACTTAATAGTAAGACATACCACCAGCATACTAAGGAATTAGGGCAGGTGATTGCCACCCAAAACAGAAGGAATCCTAATCAACTAGAAGAATGTAAGTTAAGACTCTCTCACAAGGACTTGTGCACAAATTTGCAGGAAGGAATGCCAGAAGTAGATTTGGTTGAGGAGCAGGACATGAAAGTGGCCATGACAGACTTTGAAAGCTTGTTCGGCAATTGGAGTGGGGAACCACAGCTAACCTGTGTGTATCTTTGGTGGAGGTGTGGTCCCCCTCCATCTGGGATGGCCATCACCTTCAACCAAGCATCAGCTTCGGGAGAGATGCAAGGGAGGGTGCACGTGGCAAGGTGTACAAGGAGGAGTATAACATGGATTTGGCTGATACCACTGCTGATTGCTGGAATGACACACATTCTGCCATGATACATCCAGTAAGAGACACGGGCAGGTCCTACTCACAGGACATCATCAAATCATTCCTTCTCATTTCCAATAATATCTCACAAAAATCATTTCTCAAATCCAAGTAGTCTCTTTCAAAGCCTCGTGCGCACATCTGGCTCATCCCAACATCTGTGTCCTGCCACTTACATTTTTCTCCCATGGAATGCCCAAAGGAGAGAATCCGCACCGGGGAAAAAGAAGTCACTCTACTTCCTGGCAAGGGGAAGCTGGGAAAAATATCTCATGTACAAGCAGGAGAAGGAAGGAAGCACTACCAGACTTACTTGCATCTCCTAGGTAGACATAAGGCTATCTGACTCAAAAGAGATATAAAACAAAAATGTCTGAATTGTGAGTTCTTCTGCTTCCCATAAATTTTTATCATCCCAGCACTCTAACTCCTAAAGAAAACAAAAGCTTATATGAGAGATCTTTCCTAAGACTCAAAAGCAAACAAAAACGCATTATCCAAAAGGTCAACTGAGTCCAATACTTAACAGGAAAAAGATATTACCAAGTGGCAATATCTTGCATTTGCACACAATGAAACCGAAATGCTTCTTTGCTCTGCTGCAGAAAAAGTCACGATTAAAAGTAGAAAAGTATGCTGGCTTTTTTTCTTCTTAGAGCATTCTCTGCCTTGCCAAAATGTTGTTGCTATTTCCTTTCCAGTTTCCAGAAGGAGGTCAAAGGTCAACATAGTTTATTTGTTTTTTCTAACCCATTAACAGTTGTATGTTTGGCCTGGGTGCCCTAAAAGACAAATAGGTATTTAACATTTTTCCCCACTTTGTGGCTATGGCAACTTTGTACTGAGTGCAAATCTCCTAACATGGACAATCTTATTTTTAGACAACAGGCCTATGATCTCTGCTGTCTGTAGACGACAGTAAAACTCATTATTAGCATCCTTGTGTCACTATGCAGAACTAACCAAGGACTTACATAAAAAGAAATAAAGCCAACCTTAGGCAAATTCCCAGGGGTAAATATCATTTAGTCTACCTCACAAATCCTGTTTTCTAAGATATATACAAAGGGGAGAGGGGAGATAATGATCTGTGATTACTACTGTCATGAGACTACATTTACTTCATATCTAATTAAAACTTTTCTTACCAAAGGGCCAGGATATGAGGTCCCCAGTAAAGTGAAAGCGTATGTGTGGGTCCAATGATTGAAGTGGGAGGAAAGGGAGGTGAGAATGGAGTGGACCTGGGACAACACTTACCTGTGCATATATTAAGCTTGAAATCAATAGACGACTCACTAATACAAATCTCTGAGGTAGGTCCTTAATTTTTAGATCTGGGAGCTGGGAGTAATTTTAACTATCTATATAGTCACCAGTGTCTGTTGCCTTCTAAATAACTCATTTTACCTACCCATTTGTTAGATTTAACCTCTCAATGACGACTTTTCAAGTTGACTCTCTTCAAGTGAAAATTCTATCTAACTAATGATACTCACTGCTGTAAGGAAAGGAACAAAGCGCTGCTGATAAATATAGAAGCACTTTCATAGCGCATGGCAATGCTATCTAATGACTGATGGCAGACTATGAAAAATAATCTACCCTGGTATTTAAAATGTCAGAAAAGCAATCTAAAAAAGAAAAAAAATCAGAATCTGCAAAGGAGAATATGTCAATGATTGATGAGGCTTTTCAAATCACACCAAGTATTGGAGAAGCCTAAAATTACCTAATAGTAAAAAGATTATAAGAAGAAATCCTAGTGTGACTGTCACTATCAGAAAACTTAGACAACAGAGGTAGTCTATGGTGTTATTTTTATTTTATTCTGATGTATGTGTATTTATTATTACACAGCATTTTCTCTTTTTTTTCCCTGAGCTTGAATTTAGGGCCCTGGGCTTCTTTGTGCTCAAGGAGTACCACTTGAGTCATACTACTTCTGGCTTTTTCTGAGTAATTTATTGGAGATAAGCGTCTCATGACTTTCCTGCCTGGGCTGGCTTCGAACCACAATCCTCAGATCTCAGCCTCCTGAGTGGCTAGGATTACAGGCGTGAGGCTCCACATATCACCTGACACTGCATTTTCAAAGCTGAAAAAAATAGTCTAAAACATGGATGAACCAGCTGCTATTCTGATACATTAGAAAAATGGCAGAATCATATTGCACTACTACCTCAATCTCATCTCCATGGTCTGTGTCACTAAATCAAGTCACAGTGAACCACAGAACTTGATGTCTACTAAGTTTTGAACTCTATCAAATGGGATCTGATCCGGACACTGATAATAGACACTAAGAAAAACAAAAGGCACTTAAGTACAAAAGTAGACTACCAAGTTATAAACCTCTTTTGTTATTTTAGTTTTCATTTTCTACAATTTTGTTTGATTCTTTTTTAATTAAGACTAAAACCTCATAGAAACAAAAGTACTTTTGGACTTACAAACTTGTAAGTTTAACTGTATTCAACAATTCTTGGAAATGTCTGTCTTGATATAACATCAGACTTGGAGATAAGTTCCAAGAATTTAATTCCCATATTCCTTTACCAAGTGTACTAATTTGTTTAAAAAAAAAGTCCAATTTATTTTTTTCTCTTTCTCTGTTTTCCTCCTCCTTTCCTTCCTTTCTCTCTTTCCCTTCTCTCTCATTGTACACACACACACACACACACACACACACACACACGTGTGCAGATATACACCCCTTTACCCCTGAATGTATCGGTGCACGTTCAAACAATGCTATCCTCTCATCATCAGTTTATATTCATATTCCATATAATGCCCCCAAAATGCGCAAATTTTCCCCTGGGCCAGGATCCAATAGGATGTCTTGGCACTTGCCTGTCTTTGTCTTCAATCCCCTTCCCCCAGGACAGGTCCTCAGCCTCCCTTTGTCTTTCAAATCCTGTCTCTTGGATGCCTATCTGGCCTGGCCAGCAATCTGCCCTTGCCAACATGATTCAAAAAGATAAACATGGCATTTGACCACTCAATACCCTCAGCCCCTCTGAAAAGAAAGTTGAGCAAGAAATGAGGAAAGGTGCCCTCATAGGAATGAGCTAGGCTCCCCTCATTTTAATCAGCCCCTCTTGGACTTCCTTCTAGCTCCCATTTATAATCACAGAAATGCTTCCACTGGCAGCTTAACACTGGAAAAAGGCATGAAATAAGACCCAAGATTGGTGCAATTCTTTCCAGTGAGAAGGCTCCTAAGTGCGTACCCCAAAATTACTGATTAAAAAATCAACAAACAACACTGAAAGCTTGATAGCAGCAAGATTCCAGAGTGGTGGCCCTTTTTAAAAATAACGAGGTCTGGTTTCACAGCATTTCAGAAAAACACTGGCAGGTGCAAGTCCCAAAGGTCATCTCCTCCTTCAGCCTCTCTAGCGCTTTCCAAACAAAGTAACCCCTGGGTAACATCACTCCGTTCTGACTTTAAATGTGTTAACTTTTTGAAGAAGACGAAACATGTAAACCTTAAACATTTAACCTGAAAGAAACCTTCGAAGCAGAGAAAATGTTAACCAGTGTCCTTTCCCAACTCATGCTCTTCTGGGTTATTTTAGGAGAAAAAAAGCACTCAGCCAGCAGAGATAAACAAATGTTTTATGCATACTATACATACAGACTAAATACATACTAAAATAACAGAACCTCTATCAAGAAATATGTTCAGTCTACCTGATCTGTGACCTATGAACAATGTTCTTTTCTGATGTCACCTCCCCCATCCCATACCTCTCGCGCTAACTCGAACACCCACAGCTCCTTTAATAGCATCCAAACTTGTTGAAACTGAAATAGTCATAACTACATTTCTATTTTAACCCACGATGGCAAAGAAGAGGATGTGATTCTTCATTCTCATTCCTTCTCTCTGTTGCCCTACACCACTTAACACCAAGCACTGGGGCCAAGCAACAAAATTTCTACGGCAAACATAGTGTAGATCCTCGAAAACCCAGTTCATCAAACCATTCAACCATTACACTTTCCAAAAGAATACAAAATGTCATGCTGCGCAGAAATACAAACACATTTTTTACTATCTAATATGAACCAGAAACAGGCATTTCATATTGTAGCTTTAAAAAAAAAAAGGTTTATATTTCTCAGGTGACTAGAATTAGATCATTTCGGTAAGCAAAAGGCAATATGAACCAAATAATGCAATAACTTGAACACTAAAAGCCTTCAGCAGCAAAGGCATTGCTCATAGCTGTCTTTCTTTATATCATCTTTAGAGCAATGGGCTACATTACCAGGACATCAAAATGAGCTAACTAGAAGGCAAGAAGCAGACTATACTGGGTATTCCTAATTTGTAAACTATGGGATAGAAAATAGACACAACCAGTTTTTACACTACTGAAAGAGAAGCATGAACTACTCGGGTGACCCTACACTCAAACTTTAACCTGAAACCCTGAAAAAACTGTTGTGCCAAGCCCTTTTTAGAAAGAGAAACATTTGCTACTGTGTTATTTTCTGATTTAGGACTTCCAGTCTTTTGGATGGTAACCCAAGTATAAGCAGTACATAAGTGAGTAAATAAGCAAACACATTTACGGCCTCTAGGACAACCCAGTATGAGGTTAAGAAGTCGAAGAAAGAGGTCATCGATTTCAATCCTTCAATAGCCTACCAATGCACCCCACAGATGACAAATGGAAACCACAGCCTTGAACCACACGAGACTGAGGGGTTGAGATCACCCAGGATTTGTTGGTAGGAAGAACTTGAGTCTCTCCAGAGGAAAGTATTTTCCATACAGGAAAAAAAAAAAAAAAAAACCCAGGGCAACCACTGTGTGGTAGACACTGTCCCTCACCTGATCTGAAGGTCACGTGACCCTGCTGTCTGAACAGAACCAGCCACTCAGATCTGCCAAAGCCGCCACCTCCACCAGTGCCCCTGGACTCTGATCGGAGTCATGACCAAAAAATAAATAAATAAATAAAGGAAGATCCCCAAAAGAACTGCCAAGGGGTACTTTTTACCGAAAAGCTGTAAGATACCAGGGCATGAAAAACACATAATATCAATACTGCGTTGAATTCAGTGCAGTTCTTACACATTAAGCCCTTCAGGCAGCCCCCCAGGACAGCTCAGTTGTTCTAACTTAAGGCTGTGGAATTCAGTGCCATTTAGAACAGTACTTTTAGCCTTGTTGGAAGCATCCCCCCAAAACTAGAAGATGCCTATTGTTGTCTTCAAGACATACATTCCTCCAGGCCCAGGCAGAGCAGGCAGCTCAGTAGGTGACCTGTTCCAATGACAGTCAAGAAAAGGACCTTGCTGGGGCTGAGAATATGGCCTAGTTGTAAAGTGCTCGCCTCATATACATGAAGCCCTGGGTTCAATTCCTCAGCACCACATATATAGATAAAAGCCAGAAGTGGCACTGTGGCTCAAGTGGTAGAGTGCTAGCCTTGAGCAAAAAGAAGCCAGGGACAGTGCTCAGGCCCTGAGTCCATGCCCCAGGACTGGCAACAAAAACAAAACAAATAAACAAAGAAAGGGACCTTGGAACTGTAGAATCCATCACAAGCTCAGCTTCAACCCAGGGTCTCACAGAAATAACAGGGTATGACTTTAAGAAGCAAGTCAGGTCTTCTCAGCTAAGAGTTAGGGCCAGAGAAATTTGGAAAATAGGAAGCAAAGAGTATTCATGAATGAATACCTGGAAAAGTTTCCCCACCATGCAAATATTTTTGTTACAATGTTGTTATTGTTCTTTAACCTGCAAGAAAATGGCACTCATTTGTAACTTGGGCTCAAAAGTCTTCAACAGAGTTAAAGTTAAGTCACATGAAGACAGGATTGGGTTTACATTTGCATGCTCTTCAAATCTCCCAAGTAGAAAGTAAACCATAGATGTCTTCCCCTTTCCCAGCCTGCTCTCTCATTCTCTGCCAACCGTATACACACATAGTTCAAATACCGAGTATATTAGCGGTACACTGGAGAATTCCTGAGACGTCTTCAACCTCCTCTTTGTTGGAATGGTCGGAATAGGAGCATCTGTTAGAGATATTGTGGAAGTTCTTCTCGGCATCCCTATAACTAAGAAGAAAGTAAAAATCAGCCCATGGAGACAGTGTTGAAAGCATTTCCAAATGCACTCGGACATATAGCAAGCATACATAACCTGTGTGTATCTATGCTTGAAGAGTAAGCACACTTTAAAATGTAGAGTAAGAAAACATAGCTTTCCAAGACCTTGCCTGACATATGTATTTATTTTTGCTGCCATTCCCATTGTCCTCCTATGTAACATGAGCTCTTTTTAATTGACCTGTGAACTAACATATGTATAGTGAGTGCTCAGCATATTTCTTCAAATACAGTTAAGCGGCAGATAATATACCAGTCTAACTTGTTATTGTTCAAAAATATACAGCTCTTTGCTGTAAACAGATGCAAGAGAAGCTAGATATTAGGATTCTGATGAAGTAATTTACAGCCAAAAAAAAAAAAAAAAAAAAAAGAAAACAATCTGACCATGGGAGCCTAAGCAATATAGTCGAAGCTTGTTTCCAAACTAACCAGGTCTCACCCGCTCTTAATTGCACTTCTAACTTCCTATTGAAATCATTTTGGCTTAATTTCTCATGCATTGTCAAAGGAAAAGAGAGAACAGAAGGTTGGCTGTGTAAAACAAACATTGGACACACAATGATAATCAGAGTGGTAGAATTTAATTTCAGATGACTCCAGGAAGCACTATCCCAGACGAACAGGAGGCTGGCAGTCATCCTAATTGTGAGTTTCTTCTTCTTGAAGGTTTTGAGGCCAGGGTCTTGCTACGTAGCCCAGGCTGGCCTGGAACTCACAATCTTCCTTCTTCTGCCTCAGGTGTGCTGAGATTATAGATATGCACCACGCCCATACCCAGTTCCTAACACAATGAAGAGGAAGATTCTGGCTTCACGTTCTTTAAGCTTTATTGGTTAAGTTATCTAATGGATGAGCAAGAGGTTTCGGCCATATTGATTATCATGTGTTTTCCATGGCAGCTTCCTGAAGAAATCCACCTACACTAACCTGTCATGATAGTACATCCGTGTGCCACAGGCCAATAGGAATCATACAATATAAGTGTGAGTAGGGTCATTGAGGTAGGCACTCTGAGGACAAAAATTGATATTGAAAAACAAATCTAAAGCAAAAGTAATTTGCAAGGAGAACTGTCATATGAACTGGCTATGTTCAGCTCCTGATATTAAGCAATTGATTCCTAAATTTTAGACAGCTAACAAAACAAGAGAAAAGAAAGCAAGAGAATAAAGGGGAAGACAATAAATTAAAAACTATAGTGCCTGGGGCTGGGGATATGGCCTAGTGGCAAGAGTGCCTGCCTCGGATACATGAGGCCCTGGGTTCGATTCCCCAGCACCACATGTACAGAAAACGGCCAGAAGTGGTGCTGTGGCTCAAGTGGCAGAGTGCTAGCCTTGAGCAAAAAGAAGCCAGGGACAGTGCTCAGTCCCTGAGTTCAAGGCCCAGGACTGGCCAAAAAAAAAACAAAAAACTATAGTGCCAAAGAATCAGGTGCCAATTAAGAATGCAACTAGCATGGGTTGTAATGGGCACTCCGATAACTACTTTACTTGATTATAAAGCATAATCATAAAGTACACTAATTGTAAAGCATGATTGCATTAATTGTGTCCTTGAGCTTTCATTTAAACTTCACTCTGATCCTGTTGTTATGCCCCACTCTTTTCTGTGTGTGCCAGTCTTGGGGCTTGAACTCAGGGCCTGGACTCTATCCCTCAGCCTTTTGGCTCAAGGCTGGCATCCTACCACTTGAGTCATATCTCTCATTTCAGCTTTTTTCTGGTTAATTGGAGATAAGAATCTCGCAGACTTTCCTGACCAAGCTGGCTTCAAACCATGATCCTCAAATCTCAGCTTCCTGAGTAGCTAAAAGTATAAGCATAAGACATCAACACCCAGCTCCAATCACCAAAGTTAGAAGGCAGCTTGGGCAGAAAAGATCGTGAGACTAACCAGGAAAAAGCTGAGCTAGAGATGTGTTTCAAATAGTAGAACGTCAGGCAACCAAGTAAGCCCAAGCAAGTGTGAGACCTCAATTTCAAACACTGGTACAGTGAAACAAAAACAAAAATTAGCTGTAACTTTTCTTGTCTTTAGTTGAGGGTTGAAGACAGCTATGAAAACAAGACGTCCAGGTCAGCAGCAATGTGCTATCACCATGACCTTGTGTACTGTAAGGTCAATCACACACACAAAGGAAGAGTCTTAAGGATATATGAAAAACAAGGGTAACAAATTAGTGCCATTTATGCCATAAAAAGGGGTCCTTGCTGGGATCTGGTGGCTCACACCTGTTATTCTAGCTACTCAGGAGGCTGAGATATGAGAATCATGGCTCAAAGCCAGCTTAGGCAGGAAAGTCCATGACACTTGTATCTCAAACTACTCAGAAAAAGCCAGAAGCAGCACTGTGGCTCAAGTGGTAGAGTATTAACCTTGAGCAAAAGAAGCTTAGGCACAATGCTCAGGCCCCAAGTTCAAGCCCCAGGAATGGGAAAAAAAAAATGAGGGGGGAAGGGCCCTCCAATACCACAACTATAAATTTTACAACTTCATGAGAGCTGAGAATCTCAGTAGAGATGGAGAGATGGATCACAGAGCATGAATAAATTATTCTAGCACTCTTTTCCCCAATGTAAGTGATCTCTGTGAATATATAAATGAATGAGGTAGTGCATAAATTAAGGAGGAGAATGAATGTTTAAAGATAAAGAAGCGGAAGCAGAGAGAGGTTATCTTACTCTTTAACAAGAGACAGCAGGGACTCCCTCCCAACCCTGTATCTGGGATCCTTGGAGCAGCTGTTCCCTGTGGTCAAGCCCAGGTATCAAGAGACCAAAAAGCCCTAGTGTATTTATAGTACATAGGTTTAAAAGACCAAGAAGCATAGTACACTATAAGAAATAGGATCTGAGGGCAAGTTTAGGGAAAGGAAATGGAGGCTGGGAAAGGCCCATGGTTGAAGGGTAAATTGAGAAAGTGAAAAGGAGAAGGGCTGTAACCAGTCTGTACATCACCTTTATAATAATTTTTTAATTAAAAAAAGAGAAGGGCTAGCTTAGACACTCTGTTACCTGTCCTGACTCAATACAGTCAATACACCTAAAAGATGAACTGCTTTAAGACAGGCCTGAGGCAAAACTCGTCAGAAATAGAAAAACATCAGCTTAGTACCCATGTCACCTCCACTAATAAGACAAATGTTTATCAGCACTTATTCTCCATTGCCTGAAATCCCCTTAACTGTAAAGAAACACATTCCTTATAACTGAGATTTAAAAGCCTTAAATTGTCTTTTCTTCAGAGGAAAAACATGTAAGTGTGAACACCTTTTAGTCGAGGTGTTAGTGACATTAGCTGCTCTCCTTTTTTCAGATTTTAAGGGAACATAAAAAGCAGAGCAATGCAAATAAAAGCAGTGAATGGAGGCTCTGTAAGCCCAGAAAATCAGGCAACACCCCAAAATATGCTCATGGGTCTATCTGGATCCAATAGGACATCAAGATACCTATTTATGATAAAGTCAAATTACCTTCACTCTTTTTGCTGTGCTTGCAATAAACAAAACTAGGAAAGAAGCTTTCAGAGCAAACAAAACAGGAGAACAGGAAAGCTGAGGCAGCCAATAAAAGAGAACTACTTTTTACTAATAGCCAAAAGAATGCTCTGCTAATTATCATAATACAGTCTGGTTATCTATTTCTTTTGGTCATCCACAATAGCACATGTGTTGGTGCTCGCCTGTAACCCCAGCTACTTGGAAGGCGGAGATCAAGAGGATCTCTGTTTAAGGCCAGAGCCTGAGAAAACAGCAAGACCTTCCCTCAGCCAACAAATTTGGTGCGTAGTTTACACCCATAATCCTAGCTACAAAGGAGGCATAGGTAAGAGAGTAGTTTGAGCTAGTTCCAAGGGGAAAAAAAAGCAACACTCTCTCCAAGAAATAAACAATAGCACAAATGGCCTGGGAGTATGGTTCAAGTGGCAAAGCACCCATGTAGCAGACATGAGATCCTGACTTCAAACTCCAGTATTGATAAAAGAAAAAAGAAAAAAAGAGTCCCAACTTTCCTTGAAGATTTAGTTTAGTTCACAGACCAGACTCTTTCATTAGTATTTGAGTTCAATGCAGAAAGAATGTTCATAAGCCCAGAAAATGATTTAACTTGAATGTCCTTCAAGTATTTTGAATGGTAACAAGAAGAAAACATAAGAGCAAACAAGTATACAGTCTTTACCACATATCAGATGGAGAACATTTTTTGCCAAAGGATGTTGAGTGAGTGATGATAGCTAGTATTGGGGTTTATATTACTATGAAAATCTCCCAGATTTATTGAACCTTAAATCCCTCCTACCATTGCCTCCTCATCTGGTGATTTTGAGGGTCTCATTTTGTCAGCAAGCCAGAGGCTCCCAGCCCCTGAAATGGCTCTAAGTGTATTACCTAATGCAATCCACACACCATACTTTTCAAAGTAGCAAACTCAATGCGAGTGATTAAGTTTTATTTTAGAATGTGTGGGGAAAGATTAATTTGACATTTCTTTAGCTCCATTAGGATAAACCGTTCAAAATCACTAATGGTCTCAAACTAAAAGCCATCTCATGAGTTTAAATAGTATGTTTTTGCTAGTACCGCACTCTTGAGAATTGGCATGACAAAGTTTCAAAGCAATTCCCTTTGAAATGACAATTAGCATAATCATCAAGCACTTAAAGTATGTGGCATTGTACTAGGTACTGGAATTATCTTTCCATTGGTTTCCTTCCCTTTAATTTTGCTTAAAAAAACAACTACCAATCATGTTGTATTGCCATAACAAAAACCAAACTCCTGATGTCAGGGGAAGGGACTTACCCTGAGTATAAAATAATTCTTGATGCTATTTCAGGACAAACCAGGATTTGAACCTT
This sequence comes from Perognathus longimembris pacificus, assembly GCF_023159225.1. NCBI lineage: Eukaryota > Metazoa > Chordata > Mammalia > Rodentia > Heteromyidae > Perognathus > Perognathus longimembris. Next base: position 110,525,969 of record NC_063163.1, read on the forward strand.
GATTCCTCACAAAGATAAATGACTACTGTACACAGAAAATACTAACAAGGTGAATTCAAAACTAAAAATGGACTCCGATGTCCATGAATTTAATCTAAATGACTACATTATTCAAGAAAGTAACTTTAGGCTTTTTATGTGTGTGTCCATTCTTTTCTATGAGAGTCAGCACAAAATATTTTCATTGAAATGATCTCATTTAATCATAATATGTAACCCTCCATTGAGTCATAGCCATCATCATCATCACAATCATCATCATTTTACAAAAGAAATAAAGTTACTTGTTGAAAATTCTGTGCACTGGGAGCTGGTAGCTCATGCTTATAAGCCTAGCTACTTAAGAAGCTTGATTTGAAGACCAAGGTTCAAAAACAGCCCTGGCAGGAAAATGTGAGAGACTCATATCTCCAATTCAAAAAAGCAGGAAGTGGGCTGGGAATATGGCCTAGTGGCAAGAGAGCTCGCCTCGTATACATGAAGCCCTGGGTTCGATTCTCCAGCACCACATATCTAGAAAACGGCCAGAAGTGGCGCTGTGGCTCAAGTGGCAGAGTGCTAGCCTTGAGCAAAAAGAAGCCAGGGACAGTGCTCAGGCCCTGAGTCCAAGCCCCAGGACTGGCCAAAAAAAAAAAAAAGCAGGAAGTGGCAGCATGACTCAAGTGGTAGAGTACCAGCCTTGAGTAAAAAACTCCCAGAGTACCAAGGCTTGAGTTTGAGCCCCATGATTGTACACAGAGACATACACACAAAGTTCTAAGCACTGGTAAGATTTTGAATTCCCATCTTTGGACATCAAATCTTACTTCACACTCTATGATAAGCACATGGAGAAATGGGGAGGGGGGAATAAAGAAAAATAGGTAGCACAAGACTCTACCTACATTAATAACAATCCTTGAGGTGTCATTTTAATTGAACTCTACTTAAGGACTACAAACTCCCATTCTTAGCCCCCCCCAACAGTTGAGATCAATAAACTTTATAACCATCATGAGGCAAAATTATGAGATTCAATCTTGAAATTTTAGAGGACCGAAAGCAAAAAGGGATGGAGAAAACACTATCAAAAGAGAATATCACTGGAAAGAATCAAATTCAATAGTGTCTCCTGCCTGTAATCCTAGTTACTCAGCAGGCTGAGACTTGAGAATCACAGTTCAAAGCCAGCCCAGCAAAAAAATCTGTGAGACTCTTTATCTCCAATTAACTACCAAAAAGCCAGAAGCAGAGCTGTGGTTCTAAGTGGTAGAGTACCAGACTTGAGGGAAAAACCTCAGAAACAGTTCAAACCCCAAGTTCAAGACCCAGGACTGGCACTGACATTGCAGGCATTCACATGCATGCATACGCACGCGTGTGCACACACACACACACACACACGACACAAATTCATAAGCCAAAGGGAAGCACTAAGGGACCCCACACTTGGAGAACTCTGCCAATGTGAAAAGGAGACCCCAGGACACCAGAATAACCACATGCTCCCCTACTGTGTTTGAAGAATTCACTTCACTTTGTCCTCATTAACAACCAAAATCCATTTCTACTCACCCAATCACTTGATGCTCATAATACTGCAGTGTCCTCTTGAGAGTCTGCTGGATCGTCTGAGGCTGCAGGATAAAACAAGAATAGAGACAAGAATCAGCAAAACAGTGCCATTCCCATGCTAAACCCCATAGGCAGCCGTGGATCTTCTGAATTCTCTCGTGAGAGTTTTCACCCAGTTTGTGTCAGGCCAGGCACTTTCCCCCAGGGGAACTAATGAAACACTCTGCAATTGGCCCAAACTTTCCCGATGTATAATTTGGCAGGATTTCCTAGCTTTTTAAATTTTTTTTTCATTTTTCTAAAGCAGTGATTAAGCTCAATGAAAGACCCATTGGCTGCCAGGTAGCCTTGAGGAGCAGAGGGCAAGAATGTACAATAGAAACACAGGGGACAGTTCTTCATGACCAGTATGTACAATCTGGGTCAGGTAATGACAGATTGAACTTTTAGGTTTCAGTAAAACTTTCAAGAAGGATCTGACAAACAAAAGTAAATTGAGTTAAAGAAATCAACTTTCTGTTTTTTTGTCTGAGACTAAGATTCAAACTCTTATCTGATGTTGGATGGCACTTGATCACCTGAGCCAAGCCCTAACCCCCTCCTCTTTACAACAGAGTAGGGTTTCAGTCAGATGATCCCGCCCAGCAATGTTAATTGACACCTGAGAGGACCAATAGAGAGATTCGGGTAGGACAGGAAGCAGAGGATCCAGATGCCACAGCCAGCACCTCAAGCAGCAGTCAGCTTCATTTCCTCGGTGTCCAAGAGACTTTTTTCTGGTCTCCTACAGAGGCTTTAAGTGTCTTCAGCACCCCTAACCCCCAAGGGGTCCGCAGAAAGTACCTAAGTAACTCATAACTGACTTGGATAATTCACCCCTTCTCATGACGGTTCAAGATTGCTTTTTAATTCTAGATCAAGAAATGACTTTCAGGGGCTGGGGATATAGCCTAGTGGCAAGAGTGCCTGCCTCGGATACACGAGGCCCTAGGTTCGATTCCCCAGCACCACATATACAGAAAACGGCCAGAAGCGGCGCTGTGGCTCAAGTGGCAGAGTGCTAGCCTTGAGCGGGAAGAAGCCAGGGACAGTGCTCAGGCCCTGAGTCCAAGGCCCAGGACTGGATAGATAGATAGATAGATAGATAGATAGATAGATAGATAGATAGATAGATAAATAAATAAAAAGAAATGACTTTCAGACTTATTCAGGCAGCAGGGCCCAGACTTAGGGGGTTAGACTTAGCCATAAATGAAAGACAAACATCCCAGAACACAGATTTTCACTAAGAACTCATGATAAAAACCGATTTCCCAAGAGCAACAAAGTGAATACTATAAATAATAATTTTTTTAAAAACCTATAGTCCATCCAGTAGGGAAAAGCCATCAAGGATATTCTAAATATTGATTCATTATAACCCAGGAGGAGTTGTAGGGAAATGTGAGTGTAATGCTCATCTTTCAACACTTGAGACAATGCCACAGTTGATGATCTCATGAGCTATGGCTAATTAATGACACAAATGCAGTTCCTCTAAAAAATAAAAATAGAGATGTTCCAGCACTAAGATGTAGTTGATGATGATGAATTCAGAGTCCTAAGTTCTTTAGAGTGACTGTCTTTTTTCCTTGAGCTCAGGGCCTAGCACCCACTAGACAGGCACTCTACTGCCCAGCTCTTTTTATAACATTGATCCTTTTTTTAAAATAGGATCTTATTTTCTACGCAATCATATACCTGGACTATGATAGGCCTATTTCAGATTTGGAATGATAGCTAGGCTAACAGGCATGCTTTACAGCATCTAGCCTTCAGTAGAGAAGGGGGCCTCAAAAACCCATCAGCCACCATCCTCCCATGAGCCACCATGACAGCCGTCAACAGGTGGTAGAAACAGTCATTTTCAAGTCAGAGGAGCTTAAATTAAATCAGGGCTACCCACTGAGATCCATTCTTTGCCACCGCAAAACGGGATCCTTTCATGGTACAAATGGAAGCACTCAGACATATTCCTCCCCTTAGCCAAACCAATCTGCAAGTTAATTATAGGCTGAATCAGACTCCACGTGCTGAAAGGAAAGGGACAGAGCAACTTCCGGCTTTTATTTATGTATGCCTGCTAAAAAGGATGAATGAAATCTCACCCTGGGTACAGCTGTTTCTAGTCATCGGGAGAGACTCAACACAAAGTAAAGAAATAGCAATAGCAACCCAGAACCAAGAAAACAATGAGACCTGCAAAGAAGATGACGTGGGCACAGCAGGTGTGGCACACGAAAAGAATTTGCAACCATCCAACCCCGGGCTGCCCAAGCGGAGTCCTTTCTATCTCTGCCTCCCCTCCCCTAGGATGTGAGCCTCATCCTCGTTTGGCAGTTCCCAAGCTAAGCTAACTAACGACACCACGATGGCAGTGACTAGCCACAGAGCCACCTCCTTCCTATTCGCTCTCCTAACGGGCTTTAGAAAGCAGAAACTAAAATGCACAGGGCCAAGGAAGACCAGAATGACCTTTGTACAAATGTCTTTATTTGCCCCCTATAGGACATTTTCTTTCCAAGACTAGAATTTTCCCAGGCATGGCAAAGCACATGTGTGTAAAAGGAGCAAAGCTCTGTAAAGGAACTTTCTCCTTGTAAGAAGCAATACTTCCATACTCAGGGTTAAATGGGTAGTTTGCAAATACATTTAAAGGAAATGTTCCTCAAGCACAAGCAACTAAACTTGAAGTGGGCACTACATTTATCTAGGTCCTATATCAAACTAAAGCCGAAGGGATGAGGGAGACAAACTCAAGCGCTGGGGCTCACTGAAAAGTATCTCCTGCTGGCCAAGGCTAGCTTCCATAATGCCCATAATATCTGGAGCCTCTGTAATATCTCATCATCATGGGCTCTTTTCAGTTGTCCTAGACTCTTGTCTGATGGCCTGGAACCACAGCTCTCTTAGTGACAGTCATCTTCCATAACCTGAGGGGGTCTCCAATCTAATGAAAAGCATGAAGACCCACACATGGGGCCAAGCCTCCTGCAGGGGTGATTGCTGTCTAGTTCTTCAATCAGCCATTGCTATGGGCTCCCACCAGTAATGCAAGACAATGTAGACGGTGGAGAAAACGAGGGCTCTGAAGCGCCCTAGCTCCTCTATCTGCTCCCTTGACAACACAGCACCTTAGCAGACCCCACTAGAGCACCCCACTCTATAGACAGGTCTCTAGAGGTTCTTGTCCTCAAGAAGGAATTCAGAAAAAGAAAAAAAAAAGCCTGAGGATCAAACCGAGTTCAAAAATCAAGCTCTAGCTGGCCACGAGTGGCTCATACCTATGATCTTTGCTCCTCAGGAGGCTGAGATCTGAGGATGAAGGTTTGAAGCCATCTGGGCAGAAAAGTCTGTGAGACTCTTTTCTCCAATTAACCAGCATAAAGTCAGAAGGAGGTGTTGCTCAAGTGATAGAGCATCAGCCTTGAGCAAAAGAAAAGCTAAGGGTGAATACCCAGGCCCCAAATTCAAGCCTCAGTACTGGCAGATACACACACACACACACACACACACACACACACACACACATATACACACACACAGTGCTATGCAATAGAATTTTTACAAACTAGCTGACCTTAGGCATTGCTGTTAAAAAAATAATTCCTAGCATATACATTGTTTCTTATGTGAATTAACTGAAACTAAAAATACAGTGTTTGCCCAAATATTAAGTGATTATTATGACACTAATAGGCAGAAACCCACCTTTCCTTATGAGTCTCAAAAATCCAGTTGAAGAGCCTAACATTTAGGTAGCAAAACCCATGCAACTAGTCTAATACACAAAACAAAACAAAAAGCCAACAACAGAGCTATACCACTGTTTGTAATGGTAAGTGCACTATTTCTAATAATAAGTCAGTATCAACTCTACTACAAAGAAAAAGAAACAGAAAAACAGCACACAGAGCAGAACCCCCTCCCCCGCCCCCTCTCCACTTCTTTCTCTGTGGAGCTGAGGTGAACATGTGCCCTGTGCACTGACAACTGTTTCACGCCACACGCATGCACGTGCATGCACGGGCACACACACTTGACTCTGCCTCCTGCCTCATCCCAACACCATCTGCTGCGGATATGCAGAGCAGGGACGGTGGGGGGGGCGGTGCTCTACAGGTCTTTGTGAGCCCCCAGAGTCAGCTGCTGCGACCAGCTCCCTCCTGCACACTCCCGGGATCCTATCTCTGGCTCTGCTGGGATGGCTTCATGACTTCGCTGTGTGGATCCCCTGACTTTTCGTAAGCCTGGCATTCAGTCTGTCAAGTCAGCCATGGGGCTAATTGAGAATGGGGATGCTGGTTATAATAGTCATGGAGGAAGCTGGCTTCTCATGGCCACAGGATGGAAGCTTCTGGAACCTTGGGTGTGAGCTCTGGTGAGAGACACAGACGGCTGCTAGTACTTCCCTGCTGTCTCTGTCTGCATGCATCTCTGTGTTGAATTGAGATAATACATGGCTACCATGCATAGCATAGGAGGAAGCAAAGAGAAAGGATAGCTCTCTCTGATTTTTCTTTTTAGGATAATCATAGTAGAATCTGTCTCCCTCCTCATCCTTGTCTCTTAGATCTTCTAGGATAGGCCTATAAAATTATAGGACCACCTATCTCTCCTTCTCTACATTCTTTGTGTCCAAAGAAGGTTCATTAGTCTTCCTTCCTGCCTTCCTTATCCTTTCTTCCTTCCTTTCCTTCCTTCTGTTCTTCCCTCCCTCCCTTTCATTCCTTCCCTCCTTCTTTCCTTCCTTCCTTTCTATCCCTCCTTTCTTTCCTCTCTCCCACCTTCCTACACGCCCTTCCTCCCTTCCTCCCTTCCCTCCTTCCCTCCTTCTTTCCTTCCTTCCTTCCTTCTTTCTCTTCTTTCCTTTCTGCCTGGGCACTGTCCTTGAGAGTGCTTTTTGTTTTGCTCAAGGCTAGCACTCTACCACTTGAGCTATAGCTTCAACAGACTTTCCTGCTCAGACTGGCTTCAAACCCTCATCCTCAGATCTCAGCCGCATGAGTGGTTAAAATTACAGACACGAGCCTGCTCTGTGTCACACAGACATAGTGAACACACTACAAAAAGCCCACCCTGGTGTTGGGCATCCTCATCCTGCTAGATGCCCTGGGCAATCAAGTCCACCTTTTTACATTCTTTGGGTCCCTACTCTCATTTGCTATGTGGAGCCTTTATTGTGACAATAATAAAAGCAGTGATAATTTGAACTTTCTCATTTCTGCTTCGTTATACACACACAGCAGATACAGATTTAGTGCAAACAACGGGTTTGTTTTAAAGAAACATCCATAAATAGCCTTATTGCTTTGCTCATTTAAATATGATACAATTAGGGGCTGGGGATATAGCCTAGTGGCAAGAGTGCCTGCCTCAGATACACGAGGCCCTAGGTTCGATTCCCCAGCACCACATATACAGAAAACGGCCAGAAGCGGCGCTGTGGCTCAAGTGGCAGAATGCTAGCCTTGAGCGGGAAGAAGCCAGGGACAGTGCTCAGGCCCTGAGTCCAAGGCCCAGGACTGGCCAAAAAAAAAAAATATATATATGATACAATTACCTGTCTTCGTCTGAAACTAAACGGTATGAATATACACTGCATACTAATATTCTAAGCCAGTGGTTTTCAACCAGGTCTAGGCAGTACAGTCTAACACTACAAAGCCACCCCCCATTTTCCAGTCCAATTGTCCTGGGGGACCCAGTTGCTTCAAATGTACAGTCAGAATTGAAATGCTTCATTGAGGCATAAACTGAACAAGGCCAATGCTCTCTGCCCTTTTTTGACTGGATCAGTAGTGATCAGAGTAGCTCAGTATTCAAATAGCAAGAGAAAGATAGTACTAAGGCAAGCTTGTTTTTTTTTCTTTTAGCACTACTGGGATTTGAACTCAGGGCCTGACACCACTTGCTAATCAGGCATTCTAAACCTTGAGACAGTGTACTAGCCCCCGAATGTTCACTAATGATTACTAGATTCAGATATAGTCTCATTTAACTGTCATTAGTGGCTTAAAATCAGATGTGAATTTGTTGGATAAATACAGATTTACACTTACATATAATGCTTAAAGCCTCAATATAGAATTTTTTTCTCTATTTGTTAAGCTTATTGTATATTGTACCAGCTTCTTTGGTCTATAAGGTAAGTGCTATTGTTTTGCTTTTTATGGACAAGAAAACAAGAAAACAGACTGAAAAGGCTTAAGGTCCCCATGTCAAAAAGGCAAAAAGAAACAAAGCCAGGATTTGCAACCCAGACAATCTGACTCTAGAATCCAATCCTAACACCTTCAACCTGAACTGCAAAAAATAAACACTTCATGGCTTATATTTGATTGAGCTATTCCCAGTGTACATTTTTACTACATATTGTCCTACTAGATCCTGTACCAATCCTGTGAAATAGGCAGGCCATCATGATCACTATTTGACTGAAAAGGAACCAACCTTGGGCTGGGTCATTACGTAATGGCTCCTGCCTATAATTCTAGCTATTCAGGAGAAGGAGATTGGCAGGAAGAGACTGGAAGTTTGAAGTTAGTCTGAGCAAAACATTCATGAGACTATCTCAGCCAATAAAAATATGGGTGCAGTAGTATGCACCCATGCAGGAAATTTAATAGGAAGATCATGGGACATGCTGTCCTAAGCATAAAACATGAGACTCCCTCCCATGCAGACAATCACAATGCCCTGAGTTCAAACCTCAGTATCACCAAAAAAGAAGGAAGAAGGAGTGGGGAGGGAGAGGGAGGAAAGGAAGAGGGAGAAGGGGAGAGAGAGGGAGAAGGGGAGGGAGAGGGAGAAGGGGGAGAAGAGGAGAAGAGGAGGAGGAAGGAGAAAGGAGGAAGGAGAAACAAGGAGGAGAAGAAGAAACAGAGGAAAAAGATTAAGAGGAAGAAGAGGAGGAGAGGGAACTAAAGTTAGAGAGATGGCATGATCTACTCAAATATTACACATCTAATAAATAAAAAGCAACCCTCTTTAACACAAAGAACATTTCCTCCCCTAGGAAACTGTCTTCAATAAGAAAATACTTTTTAATGTTCACACAAAATTAAAGAACTATGTGTATCTGTTCCTAGAGCAAATATAATAGTCTTTTAAAAATCAATCTCCTGTTAAAAAAAAAGAAGAGAATGAAAAAGATCCTGTAGAAAGGGATACCTTCATTGCACACTGTCTTCCTCTTTCTCAGTTTTCTCTCATCCCCTGGCTTCCTTCTTCCCGTTTTCTGAGTACCCACTGTCTTCATACTGCCTTTTTTGTATATGTGCCAGTCCTGGGGCTTGAACTCAGGGCCTAGGTGATGTTCCTGAGCTTCTCTGCACAAGGCTAGCACTCTACCACTTGAGCCACAGCTCCACTTCTAGGGTTTTTTTTTTTTTGGAGGGGGGGCAGTTAACTGGAGATAATAGTTTCACAGATTTTCCTGCCAGGGCTGGCTTTAAATTACGATCCTCAGATCTCAGCCTCCTGAGTAGTTATGATTATAGGTGTGAGCCACCAGTACCTGGTTTTATACTTTCAATAGGCCAAATCACTACCACAATCTAAACTCCCAAAATAGATACCTCCAAACAATCCATTGCATATTCTCCTTCATTCATCCCTTTGTGCTGATCTCCTTTCCCTCAACAATTCAACCGTCAAGCTTGGAATACTGAGTTCAAATCGCAGTACTGACAAAAGATCCGAAATCACACAATCTCAATCCTCAATCCTTTCTAAGGAAAATGATGGTATGGGTGAGCATCTCTATAACATGTTGACATTCTGAACCTCACCTGTGGAGTTTGGGGAAATAAGCTTAATGACAGAAGAACTTTGAGTATTAACCTAGCCTATGCCAGTCGGATATGACAGCTTATACCTGTAATCATAACTACTCAAGAGGCAGAGATCTGGAGGACTGTACTTCAAGTTCACAATACTCTCATTTCAACCAACAAAAAAAAGCTAGGCATGGTGGCATAGACCTGTCATTGCAACTACATGAAACAGACTGGTCAAAGAATACGTGTGAGACCTATTCAAAAAAAGAACTAGGTCTGGGTGGATGGCTCACGTGGCAAAGCATCTGCCTAGCAAGCACAAGGCCCATCCCCACAAAAAGGCACCCTGTGCAAAATTCCAAAACTTCAAAATAAGAATATCTTCATAATTATGCCTGCAGTCACCAATGGAACAAATGGTCTGACATTGTTAATAAAACAATTCAAAGAAATGTTACTTCAGCCAGGTGCCAGTGGCTCATCCTTGTAATCCTAGCTACTCAGGAGGCAGAGATCCAAAGATGGTGGTTCAAAGCCAGCCAGAGCAGAAAAGTTCCTATGAGACTCTTATCTCCAATCAACCCCTCAAAAGCTGGAAGTGGTGCTATGGCTCAAAAAGTGGTAGAGCCTTGAGCCAAAGAGCTCAGGAACAGTGTCCAGGTCCTGAGTTCAAGCCTCACAAATGAGGAAGGAAGGAATGAAGGAAGGAAAGAAAGAAGGAAGGAAGGAAGGAAGGAAGGAAGGAAGGAAGGAAGGAAGGAAGGAAGGAAGGAAGGAAGGAGGAGGGAGGGAGGGAGGGAGGGAAGAAGGAAGGAAGGAAGGAAGGAAGGAAGGAAGGATGTTACTTCAAATAATCCATTTACTTATTTACTTAAAGAGACATAAGTGTAATAATTACCACTTTTTTCCAAATATCCAGACCTAATGTTCATTTTCCCAGCCTCTAACTAAACTTAAAACATGTAAACCAAAAATAAAGACTTAAAAGTAAATATAGAACTTAGAGTCAGGACCTCTGAATTTCAAGTCCAGCTGTGTTAGTGACCTTTCTATAAAATAAGCCAAAACACTCTTAACCTGGGAGTAAGAAAGTTCCAGGGGGGGTGGGGGTGGGCGGGGGAGTGTTTTCACTTTGCCATCTGGAAAACCCTTGTAGGGGTTTCACAGTCCCAGCAGTGATTGCAAGCCCAGGCTGCAATGTGAAGCACTGAAGCTCCCATCTCCGAGTACTCTTAACCTCACTTTGTGCAAGGATGGAAAACTTTCAGAAAAGCTGGAATGGTATTTTAAGTGACCCACATACACGTTTACTACTAAGCAAAACTTATAGTCCAAAAATGCTAACGCATGCTTGTGGGGTGGGGTGGGGGCTATAAATGTATTACAATATCACTGGACTTCTACTTACAATGGTTGATCCGAGACATCGCCCACCCTCTATTTTCCTGGGGAGGGTGAGTAGACATTTGAACATCTCATGAGAACAGAAGTTGAGAGCTAACATTATACTAACTGACCCACAGGGGGTTCAAACCAATAAACTGTCCGATTAGAGATATACACAAAATAGTGAAAGACTCAGTAGTTACTATCACTGTAATTATTGATTGAAACTGAATATGCTTAATATAGAATCAATATGATAATTAAGTCTTCCTCTACAAAGTGTGTTTTCTGTCCAAGTATTCTCCCTTGTGTGTTGTTTTACGTTAATGCTTTTCGACATTGAATTGCAATATGATACAAGACTCAATACCATCAATACTAATTTAAGCTGAAGACATAGCCCCTTGAAGAGGAATCATTATTGCTGGGTTGTTTATTTTAAAGTCCTTCCCCTACCCTCGAACACAATCACATTCAAGTCACCTAAGAATGCTAGTTACTTTCAAAGAATTCCAGAGAATCATAACACCACCTTTAGTTCTCAAAACATTTCACACAAGCTGAGTCCCGTGACAACTCCCTGAGTCTCAGATTTCATTAACCACATTTCACAGAAACAATAACTGGGAATCAGAGAGAGTACGTTGTTTTTCCTGAGCTACAAGAGATGAATGCAGCACCAGCAGAGGATTTAGGACTGCTGAGCAATTCCGCTCACCACCGACTGCCTCCACGCATAACTTAATACTCTTCGGTGTCCACTGGCAAAAGCTCCCAGTGCTTAAATGAAATTCACCCTTTTTCTTAATCTGTCATATATGAACAAAAGTTATCAAATTGTTTTCCCACAGTTGTAGATGTTGTTTAGACAGCCCTGTTTGTGGCTGCTAGCATTTGAATGGGAAGATTTTAGGAGCTTTACCATTCTACTGCTCATTTTCTCAGGCAATTTAGATCAATTGAGTAGTATTTTTTCTTTTTCTATTTTTGCCAGTTCTGGGGCTCGAACTCAGGGCCTGGGAACTGTCCCTGAGCTTCTTTTGCTCAAGGCTAGCACTCTACCACTTGAGTCACAGCGCCACTTTCAGCTTTTTCTGTGTATGTGGCACTGAGGAATCGAACCCAGATCTTCATGCATGCTAGGGAAGCACTCTACCACTAAGCCACATGCTCAGCCCAACTATGAGATAAGATGGCACTGTTTGGAAACACTTGCTTGGGAGAAAATAAAATGGATCATACTATAACCTAAGGCAGCCAAGGGGACATTGCTTAAGCCTCTGAACCTCACAGATGGCACAGAACTGACTGTGTACGTAGTGAAATAGGAATCAGCATCTGAGCAACACTGTACTAGCCTCCAACAGTGTCTGGAGTGCTCACTGTCAAACACTGGGTCCAACACATCATATCACCTGATCTTCACAGAAACCCCACAGAAGTAGAAGGACTGCTGCCCCAAATTCGTAAGTGGAACAACTAAAATCCAGACGAGCTTAAAACACTCGCCCGAAGTCACTTTGATAGGAACACAATCTAGTCAGAACACAATCTAGTCTGACTGCCTCCAAAAGCCAAGTTCCCAACTGCTTCTAAACTGAAATACATGACTCCATTCTCCCCAATGCACAGAACACAGTTGAAAGGGATTAACTCCTAACTACCCTGTGTGTGGGTTTTGGGATAAACATTTTTCTGACCTGCAATTTCCTGTTTGAAAACATAAGATAAACTTTTCTCATATATATACATGTATATATGTATATATATATATGTATGTGTATATGATATATATGTATATATATCTTACATTTATATATCTTATATTTTAAGGTTATACAAGTAAGGTTATTACCAAGTATGTGTGATTTGGTGCATTTATGCATGCTTCTCTTGAAGGTAAAGCAGTTTAAAAATGTTAAATTGCACTAAACTGAATATAGCTAATGTCTCGGACTGTAGTCAGACAAGTATGCCCAAATCTATTAACTGAAATATGGTAGATTCAGAGAATTCAAATAATGTAATTACTTAGAAAGGCTAATTCACAGTCCATCAAAATAACCAGGTACTGAAAGTGTGGGGTTGGAGTCAACAGGAGTGGAGGGAGATGAAGACAGGAAGTGGGGAAAGAATGCAGTTATAAAATTGAATGCACGCTGGGTGCTGGTGGCTCACACCTGTAATCCTAGCTTCTCAGGAGGATGAGATCAAAGTGCAAAGCAGGAAAGTCCTTGAGACTCTAAACTCCAATTAAGCGCTAAATAAAAGCCAGAAGTGGGGCTGCAGCTCAAGTGGTAGAGTGCTAACCTTGAGCACAAAAGCTCAGGGTCAGTGCCCAGGCCCTAAGAGTTCACGCCCCAGAACCAGCACAGAAAAACAAAAACAACAACAAAATTCAATGCATAGCCTACAAAATTAAGAAAATTGAGGAAAGAGTGGGGTGGGGAAGGATTAAAAAAATACACTGTCTCTACGTAGTCACAGTGAGACCAAAGAAGGATAATCATAGAAGTGGATCACAAAGGCTCAATTGCTGTGTGCGTAGGATCATATAAAATAATATTTTTCAAAATGAACTCCAAGAAATGAAAATAAGAGATCTGTTGTTGTTGTTGTTGTTGTTGCCATTTTTTGCTATCTTTTCCTTTTGTCTTGATTTTTAGCATATTTGTCTTTGGGAGGGTAAAGGGGGGCACAGAAACGGTGACAAAGAGTGACCAAATGCAGCAGTGGTGCTCACTAGACACTATGTGGAAAATGAACTAGACAACTTGTGGGTGGGGATGGGAGGGAGAAACTAGGAGAAAGTAGGGGAAGGGAAGACATTGTTCAAAAAGAAATGTACTCATTACCTGGCTATGTAACTGTTACCTCTCCGTACGTCGCCTTTACAATAACAATAAAATATATTTTTTTAATGGATGAAAGGAATGACACAGATCAAGATGCATTGTATTCATAAACTGCTTTGTTAAATGGCAACTCCTTTGTACAACTACTTAAAGATACTAAAAATATATATATTTTTTAAATTCTTACAGCCATCATCTACGTATTTCCAAGGACTTCTCTACTGTTTTCTGTATTTGGGGAGCTAAAAAGAGTCTAGGAATGAAGGAAGGAAAACTTTTATTTCACAAACAAATGGAAAAACATATCAAACAAGCTGTCAACCCTAAATGCACTAACCTAAATGCTAACTAATGTTTTAAGTTGTGTTACTTTCAGGCATCCAAAGGGGTTTTCAATCCAACCTATCCATTTGTGAGTACAATGCATCTTCATCAATGTCACCAAATGCTAATACGTAAGTGAATGGCGACTCCTCCAATCACTTGCCGGGATGTAAATCTATGCAAAGTGAACCACTGAACCACAGATACAGCTTCTCTTCACATAAGTAAGATGGGGAAAGATACAGAGGGCAACCCACAGGGAAATGAAGAAAGGCACCACTTGTAAAAACAACTCATATTGTTGAGTTTCATCTGAACCCTCTGATGCATTGAAGAGTATGATTTGTAAAGGAAAGGAAAAAATCAAAACAAAGGGGAGTCTGCCTTATCCACAGACCCCGAGCATCAGGGTTCCATGATCTGATCTCCTCTTATCACTCACTGGAAAGCTCCAGAAAGTAGGCTGAAGAATTTGGCACAAAATTCTTTTTGTTTTGATTCTACATAAATTGAAGCAAACTTCTGATTATGACTTGGCACTCGGGCAGTAAGAAATGTGCTGACGGGGAAGACTGAGCAATGAGATGCATTTCACAGCCTTTGCTCAGTGGAAAGAAGAGCACTGTCACTCAGAGGCAGACTGGAAAGCCGGAAGCATTTGGTTTTCACTGGTTTCCAGGACACAGAGAAGAGCGAGACATCAGACTTTCAGTGTCCCGCTGAAATGAGCAGAATTCATGGCCACGCTCTGCAGAGTGGCCTCACCCGGAAAGAAAAGGAGCTCAGGCACTGGTGGTTCATGCCTGTGGTCCTAGCTACTCAGGAGCCTAAGATCTGAGAATTGCAGTTCAAAGCCAGTCTGGGCAAAATAGTCCATGAGACTCTCATTTCCAATTAACCAGCAAAACAACAAACAAACAAACCCTAGAAGTAGCTCAAAGTGGTAGAGCACTAGCCTTGAGCAAAACAAAGCTGGGGGAAAGTGCCCAGGCTCAGAGATTGCGGCCCAGGACTGGCCCATGTGCACACACACAAGAAAAGAAAGGAAAGAAAGAGAACTCAACAATGGTCCACATATACTCTGATATTTACTGACTAGAATCTAATCCATAGGACAGGAAACACACTTAGGAGGCAGATGTTTGGCAGATGAAAGCTACATCATTGGTGTCCATGAGACACTAGATGACCAAATTAAAACAATACGCTTTCCTGGGGTGGAGGGAAGGGGAGGAGAAAAGGGAAAACAAACATACAGGCAGAGTACTGATATCAATGACATTAAAAGTCTTATTGTTTTAATTTAACTGTGAACTAAACATACTTTACCTATCACTCTATTATATGATCATCCTATTATTTTCTCCTTCCTTCTAATAAGGTATCTAATTATGCCAAGACATGCGGATATACAGACGTGCACACGTGTGTGTGATGCATGTAGAGGAAGGCATATACCCTTACACCACTGGCATGATTTTAGTGATTGCCAGGACTTTCTTCATATTTAAAAATCAAAATTCAGGTTATGTCATTGCTCTTCCCAGGCTCTGCAGCCTAAGGGGGAAAGGTGGGCAGTGGCCATGGCTTTTGTTGTTCTGCTCACAGCTGTCTCACCCTTGGGAGCCTGGGGCATACAAACCAACAGTGGGCAGGCAAACTAGGTCAGCCTTGAGGCAGAGTCCCAGTGAAGAAAGAGTCCATTAGCATTTCTAACACAGGACCATCACACAGTCAGAACCGGGAAACCAGGCAGGTACAAGAAAACCCACAGTACATTTGGACTAGCCTCTTCTTAGCAAGTCACAAAGCAGGAGAGGTGTGACAAGGGTGTATACTGAACGGCACTGCATGTCATATATTGAGGTTGTAACTGCTGGTTAGTAATGATATTGAGAAATGGTGGAAAGAACTTTAAAGTAGAAAGAGGCATTAAAATGTAGGTGGTAAGCTGAGCACTGTAGGCTAACACCTGGAATCCTAGCTACTCAGGAGGCTAAGATCTGAGAATTGTGGTTCAAAGCCAGCCAGGGCAATCAAGTCCATGAGACTCTTATCTCCAGAGAACTGGAAGTAGAGCTGTGGCTCAAAGTGATAGAGCGCTAGCCTTGAGCATGAAAGCTCAGGGACAGTGCCTAGACACGGAGTTCTAGCTCCACGACCAACAACAACAACAAAAAATGTAGATACTGATAAATGGCTATGTGAATGCATAGGAAATGTGTGATAAATATATGATAAATGGATATGAAAATGTGACAGATAGGACAGGTGAAAGGAAAGGAAGGACGGGAGGGGAAAAGGAAGGAAGGATTATAGATACAGATAATAGAAACAGGCAGGCAGACAGGCAGATGTCACACACAATGGGGTACCACCCAGCCACAAAGAAGGACAAAACTCTTATCACTTCCAGAATATGGATGGAATGAGATATCTTGAAATAAAGCCCAACTCAGAAAGAGCATCCCATGTTTTCCCTCACTAGGGGGTGGATAGGGGCCCCGAAGGGCGGGGAATAGATGCAATCCATGGAGCAGACCACATAGGGTATACACTGAGAAACATTCTTGACCTCGGACAAGTTAGTATTCCTCTCTGTGCCTCAGTTTCCTCTCCCTTAAGTTGGGCGCCCTAGTAATCCTTGCCCTGTCTACTGATGACATTCCCTGGGTGAATCGGGAAGGATACCAAGGGTTTTTAAAGCAGGTGTCATTTGTGGTTAGCGACTCCTCCCTAGGACAGCTATAGATCCAGCTACCCTTCTCTCACGGGTCTCAGCAGAAAGTTTTTGTTACAGGTCATGTCTCTAGTACCTTGTGATTTCCGTTCAAGCCCCTAAAATAAAATACAGTTGGCAAATGCCCTGGATTTTCCAAACTCCCTTAGATTCCCTGTTGTCATAACTGCATGAAAAAACTTGAAGAGGGCAGACATTCGATTGGAGTTTAGGAGCCTTGGAGGAGCTCTCTCCACCAACACACACACACACACACACACACACACACACACACACACACACACACACCCCGCTATCCACTCCTATACTGGGGTTCACTGGTAAGAAGAAAGCTTTCCAATCATTTGAACATGATCAAGTGTTCAAAATACAAACTGTCACAGTTGGAGGAGGCTCAGAATGCACTTGGAGCCATAAGGTTTTCATTTAGGAAGAGAGGAAAGATGGGTAACACAGACTAAGAAAAATAAACATTCCTACCTTACAACGTTTTCCTCACCCTTAATCCGTAAGAGATCAGAGGTTAAACCAGAATACATACAGTATGTATTCTGTATGTATTCACACACACACACACACACACACACACACACACACACACACACATGGGTGGAGGTGTGGCTGAGTTGGTAGAGCACCAGCCAGTGAGTGAAATCATCAGGCATTATGCTTGAGTCCCAGGCTTGAACAACAACAGAAAGACAGAAAAGGAGGAAGGGAGGGAGCGAGGGAGGGAGGGAGGGAGGGAAGGAGGGAGGGAGGGAGGGAGGGAAGGAGGAAGGGATGGAAGGAGGAAGGGAGAAAGCAATTGTTGACATGAGTTCCTTGAAAAAGTATTGTTTTTGGGCTTGTAGCAAACTTGTAGCAAAATGCTTTTCCCTATTGCATTTTGCTAGAGGAATGTTTAATTTTTATCATAACAGTTGTGGGTGTAACTGATTAGGGTGATGTAGTCTACCTCTATTATAAAAATAATTGGATATCTCTGTCAACTCTACATTAAGATCTAGGTTATTTGTGAGCAGTCAAAAGAGTCAGATGGTAAAAATCACACTGACAGCTTCATTTCCTATCTGATTTCCTCTGGCTTGTCCCACCCTCAACCCAAGAGCTCCAGTAAATAAACTACACAAGGGTGGACAGAACCAACAGGCAAAGTGTCCCGGGACTATGATTCACACTGCTGACCACGGGGAATAAGCGGCAGAAGCAGTTGATTGGCAAAAGAAGGATCTGCCTGAAAAAAGAAAGTTAGATTTAAACTTGGAAAACACCCTTTTGGAAACATTAATTCAGAGCAAAAGGAAAGATTGCTTCCCTCCTCTGAAATGTTATTTATAATGGCAGTAAGTTAAGGCAAGAGGAAAAAGGTAAATAAAAAGCAAGGCTTTATAGCTTGCAAACACTGTTTATTGACCATTGTATCAGGTAGGAACTATAAATCTCTCTTCTCTAGCTCCCACACTACATACGCCTTCATCGCTGTCTCAAGTTTCAAGTGGGAGGATGACGGTCCATAGCTAAGATTCTCTCTTGCTCTCTTGCTCACTTGCTCGTTCTCACTCACTCTGCTCTGCTCTGTTCTGTTCTAATACAATGCAATCTCATTATTGTAACTCTTGGCAAAAAAAAAATACTTTTGGAAGCAGGTCCTTTTGGTAAGAAGGAAAAGACATTTCCATCATTTGTGGCAAATTTTTAAAAAGACACAATGGGGAGTCATGAAGTCTATTCCAGATTTCTAATTCATGTTATTGTTTAATTCACAACCATTCATGGAGTCATTTCTCTTGTGCCCTACCAAATCAACAGTAAGTAGACCCCCCCCCGTTCATTACCTTTAAAATAAATTCAGAAAAAAGCAAAAAATAGATTCAGAGATATAGATAGTTATAGACAAGTATTTCCAATGTGCTACGAAAATAGTCAGGTTTCTTATGTAAAAACTATTAACAAAAACGTAACCTACAAATGTTTCTGTATGGTTTCCTTTCTGGAAAATATATCAACAAACAAGCCTCTTAAGATAAACACAGAGAGAGAGAGAGAGAGATTCGGTAAGCATTCAAAGATGAAGCGAGATATGGTATCACACACTTACAATTCTAGCACCGCAGAGGCTGAGACAGGAGGATTCTGAGTTCAAGTTAGCCTAGGATACATAGCAAAACCCTATCTAAAGAAAAAGAAAAGCAAGCTGGGAGCTAGGTACTGGTGGCTCACCCCTATAATACAATTCTAGTTACTCAGGAAACTGAGATCTGAGGATCATGGTTAAAAGTCAACTTGGGCAGGAAAGTCTATGATGCTTCTACCTCCAATTGATGACAAAACAAAGCAAAACAACAACAGAAACAGAAGTAGAGCTGTGGTTTCAAGTGGTAGAGTACTAGCCTTGGGCAAAAAAAGCTAAGGGACAGTGCCCAGGTTCAAAGTTCCAGCCCAGCACCAGGAACAGCACCAAAAATGAAG
The DNA here is from genome assembly GCF_023159225.1 of Perognathus longimembris pacificus. Classification (NCBI taxonomy): domain Eukaryota; kingdom Metazoa; phylum Chordata; class Mammalia; order Rodentia; family Heteromyidae; genus Perognathus; species Perognathus longimembris. The sequence continues at coordinate 110,545,120 of NC_063163.1, forward strand.
AAAGGAAGGGAGAAGGAGGGAGAAGGAGGGAGGGAGGGAGGGAGGGAGGGAGGGAGGGAGGGAGGGAGGGAGGGAGGGAGGGAGGGAGGGAAACCTAGAAGAAATGTACTCATTACCTTACTTATGTAACTGTAACCCCTCTGTACATCACCTAGACAAAATTAATTTTTTTAATGAACCAGCAAAAGCCAGGCTGGAAGCATTACTCAAGTGGTTGAGCCCCAACCTAGCAAGCCTGAGGCACTGAGAGGAAACCCTAGTACCAGTGGGGGGAAAAAAGAAAGAAAAAGAAAATCAAGACATCACTCATGTATAAATCATACCAATCACATGAGGATGGAGGGAAGAGTGGAATTTAAAGAAAGTTAACCAGAGCAGGAAAAATGAGGAAATTCAATCCATGGCATTAAAATGAGATATTCTTCTCTGTATCCAGATCTATAGAACCCTCTGAATGAAGAAAACAGATTTCCTATTAATGTGACAGTTGCTCCTTAAATCTGCTTTGGAGTAATGTCTGTCTTGAAAGTTCTTGTTTCCCCTTGAGAAGACGCCATCCAAGAAAGAAGGTGAAGAGGCAACCACTCTGAATTTCGTTCTTGAAATCTTTGCAACATATAATCAATCACAAAGAAAACCATTAGGTGGGAAAACTGTAAGCATTCTCCTGGGATAACTGGTTGGGACACCTCAAATTCCTGGCCCAGCAGAAGTTAACCACAAATATTTGTTTCCTGAAATAATGTTGCCCTGTTTTTAAATATACAGATTATGTAGAAAGAACTCACTCTTTCCTGCTACTATATAAAAGTCGATTGGGGCAGCAGATTTTAATATGCATGGAAAATACAACTTTTCTTTTAATTCTACAGATAATTGCATCACTCTTTTTGTTGTGGTTCAAAGATCTAGTGTTCTGACTCACAATACAGTAAAAGTCCAAACATTCAGACCAGACATTTTAAATATATGTAAGATAAAAGAATAAAAGTAACAATACATAGAGTAGCTCTATACCTATAATGCCAGCTAGCTGGGAGGCAGAAATAAGAGGATTGTTGTCCAAGGATAGACTTGGGAAAGATAGCACAAGACCATATCTGAAAAATAAACTAAAGCAAAGGGGAAAAAAGGGCAGAATAGTAGCTCAGGTTATATAGGTACAAAAGTTCTGAATTCAAAGAAAAATACATTTTTAAACATTTGTTTATTCTTTATCTGCACTATGGTTACTATTGTTATTGATTTTACTTTTTAAACACATTTGAATGTATTACTTTATTTAGTTCTTGCATTTCTATGGTACCTTAAAACAAATATATTTACAGTCACTCTAAATTTATTCACTTAATAATACTTATCGACCAACTGCAATGTGGCATAGATACAGAATTTGGCAATATACAAAAAAGACAAAAATTCTTACTTAATGAAATGAAGCAAAATTTGCCCAGAAAAGGGAACAAGAAGACCAAGAAGCTAAATTTGTTTATGCCCATCTTGTTTGGCCTTATTTTACCTTCCATACTTTCCAACTGTACAAACTTTTTCAGTGTAACAATAAAAGCCTATGCCCTTGGCACCTAAAGACATCCATTCGTAACCACCCCACCTGTGTCAAAACAGCACCAAAAAGAGCGCTAAAAGTAAACAAATCACATGGAAAAGATCAAAACAAAGGGTGTGTGTGTGTGTGTGTGAAAGAGAGAGAGACAGAGAGAGAGAGAGAGAGAGAGAGAGAGAGAGAGAGAGAGAGAGAGAGAGAGAGAGAGAGATTTGTGTATATGGGTCTTGGATCTTAAACTCAGGGCCAGAAGTCTGACCCTGAGCTTTTGTGCTCGAGTCTAGTGCTCCCCTTGAGCTGCCCTAGCTCCACTTCTGGTTTCTCAGTGGTTAATGGAAGACAAGAGTCTCAAGGACTTTCCACAAATTACAGGCATGAGCTACTGGCACCCAGTGATAATATTTACTTTAAAAACTAAAAAGAGAATGTGCTACTACAAACAAGAATGAGAAAACACTGCCTTCTACATGGCTTTCAATTTACACACTCCTATCTTCAGAAGAATTTTTTTAATCCCAAGCCTAAAACTACTAATCAAAGTGATCAAAAGTTATGAAAGTAATGGATTGATTATACAAATGAAACAATGTACCTCACCATTGCTTCAGAATTTGTTTTGTGGTGGTTAATTGGAGATAAGAATCTCACAAACTTTCCTGCCTGGGCTGGCTTTGAACCTCAATCCTCAGACCTCTGCTTCCTGAGTAAGTAGGATTACAGGTGTGAGCTACAGGTGCCTGGGTTTATCTGCAGGTTTCACAATTCCATTACAATGAGTCGTTTACTTACTTGGACTTCGCCTCACAGGTCCTCTGCGGTCCTCCCTCCCACTTCTCCTTCTTCTCCCTCCCTCTTCCCTCTCTCCTGCTCTCCTTCCCTGTCTCCTTTTATTGCCAAATGCCTTAAATCAGGGATGTCTGGCATGATAGCCTTTATTTACCCTTCACACATTTCCCCCTTTAAGCCTCATTTAATCGTTTCTATCACAGATGCAAGATGAACACGATTTGTCTGAGAAAACTTATAAGTAGGCTTCAAAGTAACGTTTAATTTTTCTTAATTCTTGTGTAAATATCAACCTCTAAGGTCCCTTCTTACACCAACTCTCCAGCCATCTCCTACCCTACTAGCACAAAGAAAGCGTTTGTCACCTGCAATCTGCTGGAGGTTTTTGTTTCATTTTTGTACATTGATTTGTCCATCACTTCTCCATTCTCTTTTGCTGTTGTTTTGTTTTTCACTCTCTTTCATTCAGAAAGCTTGCTAATTTTTCAAGATAGTATCTATCTCCTGCAACATCATTCATTCTCTTCAACCATGAGCTCTTTTCCCAGCTCTGGTCTCAAATCTTCAGCATTTTATTTCGTGATCTGCTGCACAGGCTATGTGTTGAGTCTGTGCAAAATGTAGAGTCCAGATTGATGCTGGTGGCTTACACCTACCCACTCACCAGCACGTACACGAGTGCGCGTGCACACACACACACACACACACAATGTTAAGGTCAGCTAGATACCAGTGATTCACACCCGCAATTCCAACTACTCCAGATCACAGTTCAGGCAGGAAAGTCCATGAGACTTACTTCCAATTAACCTCCAAAAAAGCCTCAAGTAGATCTGTGGCTCAAGTGGTAGAGTGCAAGCCTTGAGCAAAAAAAGCTCAGGGACAGCACCTAGGCCTTGAGTTCAAACCCCAGGACCAACACACATGCACACACAGGCATATATACACATGCATGCACACACACACACACACACACACGCACGCACGCACACAAAATGTAGTCAAAAATTGTCCCTGCTATTAACAAACTGATGGAGGCCCAGGAAACAGCATTCTTCAGTTATGTCTTCTGTTCTTTGAAGTTTGATAACCAGTAACTTCCATGAAAAACTACTAAACTGTAAGCCTCAAATAGTATCAATTGGAAAGTTCACAAAGTGATATCTCACCATATCTTATAGGAATGTTTAGTCCTTCTCAATTCCCCATACCAGCCCGAACCAATCGCCAGCCTGCAATGCTATTTATTTCCTACTTCCTTGGTCATCAAGGCCTGGAACTTCCAACTCTATGAGGTACTCTGAGCCTACAGGACACAATTCTAGATCTGCAGATCCTGTCCTAAAAATGCTATTTGAGGACCCAGATGATCTCATTTCCATCTTCTAGCAGTATGTTTTTGGCTACAGTAGCCCCCTTGCTGACAAACAGTTCTCTTTCATTTAACAGAGAATTGTGTAGAAAATGTAAGCAACCTGACAGGAGGACTCCTTACATTACCTAAGTTCTTAAACTGTAAATGAGTCACTCACAAAGACCTAGAAGGAAGCTACCACTCCATATTTTCTTTTTCTATACAACTTCACAGAGATGTTGGGGTTTAAACAGCAAGTGTCTGCAATGTTCAAACAGGTGTGCACACCTGAGCATGTCTCTTCCAGTCTGGATGCAAAATCTCCACATTCTGTCTGAAAGAACCAAATATACCATCCAAGATACTAAACATATTTCATACCTGTAATCCTAGCTACTCAGGAGGCTGAGATCTGAGGATCACAGTTCACAGCCAGCCCCGGCAGGAAAGACTGTGAGACTCTTATCTCCAATCTCCAATTAACCACCAAAAAGCTGGCAGTGGAGCTGTAGTTCCAGTGATAGACAGTTAGCCTTGAGCAAAATATTAAAAAAAACAAAAAAGCTCAGGGTAGTGCCTAGACTGGCACAACAAAAATAAAATACTAAACACAAAAGAAAAACAATCTATTTAAATAAAAGCCTTGAATTTTGTTAAATTACTGGTCAGTATTTCAAACAAGAGCACATAAAGAAAATCCAGTCAGTATATAGCCCTTGGTAAATATTCTCCCAGCCTGTGCCATTCAAATTTATGTTTCTTCCTAGATGTGTGCAAAATTCCCCAAAGGGAAATATCATATCTTCTTAGTAGCTCACGATGAGCAGTGTTTATGTCTAGAGATGATGTATTTACCTTGCTATTATGTCCAATAAAATATTTGTTATTTCTTATTTTACTTTGAGTACTATACAATACAGATAATATCAAAGGTGAATAAAAAGAGAAAATAATGGTGCAGGGCTCTAATCTGTAGGCTGAGAATCTATATACAAGTCAGCCTGGGGCAAGAAAATCCAGGACAATCTTACCTCCAGTTAAGCACCAAAAGGGAAAGCCAGAAATTTAAAAAAAAAAAAAAGGCTCGAATGTAGCTCAGTGGCAAAGCACTTGCCTAGCAAATGCAATGTCCTGATTCAGTCCCAAGTACCAAAATAAGAAAAGACCAAAAAAAAAAAAAAAAAGAAGAAAGAAAGAAAGAAGAAGAAAAAGAAAGGAAGAAAGCCAGAAGTGGAGCTTTGGCTCAAGTGATAGAGTATTAGAAAAGCTCAGGAACAAAGCCCAAGACCTGAGTTCAAGTCCCAAGACTGGCGCACACACACACACACACACACACACACACACACACACACACACACAAAGAAAGGCAAGAAAAACAAGGGTAATAGCGAAAAATCTCATACTCCAGGGGACTTCTCAGGAGTCTAAGAATCCTTCATGGTTCACAAGTTACCCACTGAAAAGGAATTCTGTGACATCACCTCTACCCACAAACAACCACCAGAGTCATTTGTCTTTAAAACCAAGGCCTGGCAATTGAGGTGGTAGCCAAAGAACAGAGCAGTACTGTAGCCAAACAGAGATAACAAAGGCCACGATCTTTCTGCCTTGCCCTTCCAGCCCCTGCACAGATTCCTTTAAAAGCAGTCAACGAGGCATGCTTGCAATTCTCAGACAAATGAAATAAGTAGTTTCTCTTTCATCTCATATTTTTTTTCTAATTTAAAATCAATTTATTATGAAATACCTACGCTCTAGGCAATTAAGTATAATGGTCCTTGTGTTATTATAGAATTCGTAAAAGTGGCTTTCAAATTGCTACATCACAGCTTAGTGGAAATGTTTGACTCTGGAACAATTACCCGTGCCTCGGTACCCATGTGAGTCACAACCAGAGAACCAAGAAGGGACTCCAGTTTTAAGATATTTTGTGTGTTTTTTCTAAATAGATTGGCTGATTATGCCAACAAAATGAAGCACTTCTTTATCTTTTGGGGAGGACTTAACATCTCCTAGCCTACTATATGAACTTTTCAAATAAGGTTACAAGCAAGCAAATTATTGAGGAAAAAAATAAAATCATTGGAAATAATATTCAAAGCAGGTTGAAATGAACAGCTCTCACTCTGAACCTGTTATTTGTTGAATTCTGGGAGTTTTACAAAGACTACTCTTTCGCTTTCAGAGAGATAGAGAGGACGGGGATGGGGGGAAATTCTACAAGGTAGTTATAATTCCAAGTTCACAAAAGAGAAAAGCTACAAGCACTGGCAGGTAAGAGGTGGCTTTTCAGGGTCTTTTTCTTTTTTACTTTTCTTTTCTTTTTGACCAGTCATGGGGCTTGAACTCAGGGCCCAAGTACTGTTCCAGAGCCTATTTGTGCTCAAGATTAGCACTATACCACTTGAGCCACAGTACCACTTCTAGCCTTTTCTGAGTAGCTTATTGGAGATAAGAGTCTCACAGACTTTTCTACCCAGGCTGGCTTCGAATCATAATCCTCAGATCTCAGCCTCCTGAGTAGCTAGGATTACAGGTGTGAGCCACCAGTACCTGGCGCTTTTCACTTTTCAGGGTCTTATCCTAAAGAAACAACTCGCAGGTCTATTTAGGCCAAGTCCCCCAAACTTGCTCTTACAATTCTGCCACTTTGTTTCTCTACAATTAGCAATAAGGTACAGGAAAGAAATACACAGCCATGAAATTCTCCTTTCCTATTATGCCATCTAATTTCTACAAATGAGAAAAAATAGTTAACTCTTTGGAATATACTGTATCTAATTTCATAATTCTAGTGAATTTTGTTTCTCGGCACTTTTTAAGTCTCACTGAAGCCCAAACTGAAACCATAGATAAACTACCAAAAATATCCTAACTAGCACACAAATAAATGTTGTATATTTTTCATCATTTCTGCGTTAGCTACAGTCACACTTGCTGAGGATTTTTAAGGAGTTTGCAGATGTCCATGAGCTAATTTTATTTCCCATTGGAAGGGGATAATAACTAGGTATCTTTTGTGTCCTTATGCTGTTGTCTAAGCTTTTTATTAATATAATGTCACTTGAATCTCAATTTCTTTTTATTTCTCCTTTCCTTTTTTTTTTTATAATTTCCTGTGTCCATAAATGAACAAGCTTTCCTCCCTTTATTTGTCTTTGCTCCCATTCATTTACTTCTCTTTCCACATTTCTGCAGCCTCTGAGGGTGTGGAACCCTCCAGCAATGCCACTAGGGACCAGGCTCTGACAAAGACACCTGGCGAGGCCACGCCCCTGGCTGCTTCATTAGCAAACCCAAAGCTGATAGAAAAGGGACTGACCAAACTGCAACTCTCATACAGCAAGAATCCAAACTGGCCCAATAGCTATACCCTTGTGAACACATAAGATGAGGCTAAGTGAAATTAACTCCATGTTATGGAAACAATTGTTATATCACAGTTGTAACTACTTTCAATGTCCCATGTGTATCTGTAGCTTCTATTATTGATGATGTTCTTGTATCACCTTCCAGTGGTTGTACCTACACTATCTCTGTAATCTTATCTGAGTATATTGGAAACCATGTATACTGGTATTGGATGCAGGAAATTGAAAGGGAATACCAAATTTGAGAGACACAGGGTAAAAAAAGACAAACAACTACAAAAGCAATACTTGCAAAACTGTTTGGTGTAAGTGAACTGAACGCCTGGGGGGGTGGAGGGAAAGGGGGAGGAGGGAGGGGGGCATGAGGGACAAGGTAACAAACAGTACAAGAAATGTATCCAATGCCTAATGTATGAAACTGTAACCTCTCTGTACATCAGTTTGATAATAAAATTTTGAAAAAAAAAAAAAAAAGAATGAATCCAAACTGGGCTCCAGCGGATCAGGCCTCTAATCCCAGCTACTCAGGAGTCAGAGATCTTAGGATCACATAGTTCAAAGCTAGCCCAGGGAGGATTAATCAGCAAAAAGCTGAGTCTAGAGTTGTGGCTCAAGTGGTAGAATACTAGCCTTGAGCATAAAAGCTCAAGGACAGTGCCCAGGCCATGAGTTCAAGTTCTAGGACCAACACACACACACACACACACACACACACACACACACACACACACTAGAGTCCAAATAAACGAGCTACTAAATTCTCCCTTGATGTAAAATTCCCAGCTGTTTCTCCATATGTGTTCCTAAGTATTATTTCAAAATAAACAAGGTGATGAGTGGTTTATAACGTCTCCTAGTCAAGTCTTCAAGGTTATTTTTATTATCCTAGCTGTATTTCAGATTCACAGGGAACAAAACCACCCAATGAGGATGACACATAAAACTTCCCCTAGATGTCTCCAAGAAGACTGAAGTCCAAATGCTTCTCCTCAATACAACTTCCTGAAAAGAAGGACTTGAAGTAAGTTCCAGGAGCTCCACGTCTGGGTATGTTGATACTCGGCATGTCTGTTGACAGAGCTCTCTCCCAAACTTACCATACAGCAAATTCTCAACTTCCCTAAATAATCGGACAAATTCAGTAATAACTTGGATGAACCCTACTTCTGAACATAGTCTATTTTCTTGAAAAGTTTAAAAACAACTCATCCATGCCTTATTTTTCTTTCACATGCCATAGGATCATATGCTCCAGAATGATATGTCTTTGTAGAAATGAACAGTAAGGATAACACAGCAAATCAGAAGAGAGCTCACACAGCAGGCCCCAGAGATGCACAAATATTTAGGAAACATTAGCATCAGGTCTTTTGAATTTGGATTGTTTTTTTTTCAATCTCAGAGGTTATTTTAATTTTAAACTTTATTCTTTAAACAATAAAGTATTATCATGAGTTTATTTTTTGGGGGGAGGCACCTGGACTGAGGGCCTGGGCACTGTCCCTAAGCTGTTTTGCTCAAGGCTAGTGCTATACTACTCCAGCCATAGCTCCACTGCCTGTGTGTTTGGTGCTTAATTGGAGATCAAGAGACTTACGGACTTTTCTGCCTGGGCTGGCTTCAAACCACAAACCTCAGATCTCAGTTTCATGAGTCGCTAGGATTACAGGCATGAACCACCAGCGCCAGACAAGTCTTATCATAATTTTTGTATCATCATGCACATCAAAATGCACTCAATGCACTCAAAAATAACTATTAAAATATCCAAAAAAAAATCCCTTCACTTGGAGTATTCCATGGGTAAAATAATGCCTCTAATGACTTGGCAATGTCCTAGTATGTATGAAAAAACCAACTCAGTTTTATTTTGCTACTTGCAAATTGTGCATCCCGAGTGATGAGACATTCCATGGTCCTGAGCAAGCACAGTCTCATCTAGAGGATCCTGTGATGGGATGGTAGAAGGCTCGCTGCACTCAAATCAGCTAGAAACTAACTCCCACTTTAAAATGCTATCCTAGGCAGTCTTTTTAAAATAGCTATTCTAGACAGTTAAAAAAAATGTTCAGCTCTAAAGAAAGAGAATACCTGGGACATATTCCATCTCCCCAAGTGTTTCCAGTTAAGTTTAGAAGCTTGGCAATGCAAAAGAATGGATTCCAATGGAAGTTTCTGAAGCAGTACCTTCTCAGTCAGCTGTGGGGGCCACTCATGATTCAGTCACTGGCTTGAAATGGAACCTCTCTCTGTTTTCTTTGCATCCCTTGGTCTATGGGTAAGAGGTTAGCCGAGGAGAGATTTCCTCAATATGCCTTGGGAGACGAAAGATGCTTTACACTGTGCTGTTCTCGGCATCCACCTAACAGATCTTCTTCAAAGCAGCAAAGACAACATAGATCTGCCACCCTGCTCAACACAATGAACGTTCACAAGTCTTACTCTGAGAATCATTACCTGGACACGTGCTTTTCCTATCAGAGAGATTCAAATTTGACTTTACCAAAAAAAGAAAAAAGAAAAGAAAGCATAAAGTAACTGTCAGAGACAATTCCTCCTTCTCATTCCAGTAGTAAATATTGGGCTCTCCATTTGTTTGCTGCTGCTGCTAAAAGATGTGGAACTGTCAGGCTAAATTGCCATTACAAAGCTACCTTAGGAATTTGTAACTTCTCTGTCCTACCCAAAAAGAAAACTCTACAATTACGAAGATAATTCTCTCCCCACCCCACGCCCCAAAAAACTAACCATCCTCTCAATAGCATCACCATGTTAAAAAAAAAAAAAAAAAAAGAATCTGTTACATGCCGAAGAACATACTGAAGAATCACTTCATTGAACAAATGTTGCTTTAGGTCCTCATACAAACCTACACAGGCACAGTGAACTCAATTCCTCTTAGGAAACATGAGGCTCCACCATTTGCCAAATTAGGTAACTGGCGGGATTACTGCTGCCTGGGGAATATTTTCAGAGAACAGCCAGCCCATTCTGGGGTCTCTTTCTAGGCTGTCAACAGAAACCATGACAGAAAAGTAAATTAAAGACTAAAACACCCAAGAATGAAAAAAGAACTCCAGAGTGGCTTTACTGAGGAAAGGAAGTCATTCTCCACCAATGCCGAGTGCCATGAGGGTCACCTGTAGTATTGCCAGATACAAGAACCCAGGCTCTCAGAATCTTACTCTTGCTCAGGTGCTGCCTGCCACGCAAGAATGGTTCCAAAGTAAGACTTAAGATTAGTCAATGTTCAGATTCACTGTGGGAACTATAGAAAAGTTAAAAAAAAAAAACCCAGGTGTGGAGAGGGGAAAGGCGGCTAGGAGTTCAAGTCCTTGCTTCCACAAGGTCTGAAGCTGAACAAAGATTTAACACTGATTTTCCTTCTCATCCTGACTGTCCGGGAGTGGATTCCTTCACAAGAGAGCTCAGGCAGGCAGGGCAAGATGAGACCCAGAGGTCTAGCTCTCCTGCAAAAGGTAGAGGCCTGCTCAGAACCAGGCCCCAGGGCTGTGAAGGATGGGTAGAGACAGGGGGAAACTGCTGTTCCCCCAGAACTGCTGATCCGCACTCCGACCCCTCCCCCCCCCATCACCAGCACAGGTTTGGAGAAGTCTAGGAAAGCATTTATTCACTTGACACATAGCTGTGAAGAGCTTCCTATAAGGAAGGCATTAAAAAAAAAAAAAAAAAGAGCAACACAAAGTTCTGGAGATTGCCTTGAAGGGGAAGTGAAAGATGAGATAGATGGGGTGTAAGAAGTGTCCCAGAGGTTTTGAAAACCAGGAGCCAGGGCTTCCAAGCGCAGAGAGTAGAACTAGTAAGTGCCCTGTCTCATTTAAATAATAATAAGATAAACTATAAGGCCCAGGGTGCAGAGAAGAAACTACAGGGTTCCCCCTGGGAAGGCCCGGGAGCAAACTCTCTGCCCAGTGGCTTCCTGAAGACTTGAGAAACCGGAAGCAGCCGAGGACACACAGATGGCTGGTGGAATTCAGATGTCAGAGAAGGTCAGGCCAAGAGCAAGAGGGTGTGGGAAATAGGGAGAGGAAGGACTTCCGGGAAGGGGGCTGGAGGGGGGCTCCTTTGGGATGGGGTGAGGACAGACATGAAAGACGTCAAACCCCACTCTAGATCCCAGCGCCTAGGAAAGTTTGGGGGAAAGAAAACAGGTGGCGCGAAGGAGCACTGGGGTGGGAGTCCTGGGTCTGACACTGGGCGCACAGGCTCTGGGATCAGGGGACCTAGAACGGAGTGGGGTGTCTCTCAGTCCTTTGGCAGTGTTCCCGCCGCCGCCACCACCCCCTACCCCATCCGCTTCACCCTCTCTCCCCCTCTGCTCCCCACACCAAGGCCTCCGGGAACCCTGGGCCGCCCCCCAGCGGCGGGGCCCTGCGCGCCCTCCCGGGTCGGCGCGCTCCAACTTTGCGGACCCCTGCGGGGCGCGGGGCGCGGGGCGCGGGGCGCGGGGCCCCTCCGGACGGGCGGGCGGGCGGGCGGGCTCACCGAGGGCGCCGTCAGGCGGCTGATGCTCTCGCCCAGCGAGTCCAGGTTGACCCGCCGGCGGCGCTGCGCCCTCCTGGCCCCGGCGGCGGCGGCGGCGGCGGCGGCGGCGGTGGCGGCGGCGGTGACAGCGGCAGCCGGAGCCGGGGTGATGGCAGCGGCGGCCGCGGTGGTGGCGGCGGCGGCCGTGCGGGGCCCGGGGTGTCCGGGGGGGCTCCGGCTGCCGTTCCAGCAGAGCTTAGCCATGGGGCACTCCCCCTCGTCCTCCGGGCTGGTCTCCAGGTAGTCGGAGCCCAGGGAGCTGAAAGACTCGGATGAAATCTTCCTGCGAGACATGGTGCTGGTGCTGGCGGGGCCGCGGCGGCGGGCGGCGGGCGGCGGGGACGCGGCGCGGGCGACCGCGGCGGTGGCGGGATCAGCGATCGGCGGCGGCGGCGGCCGGGGCCAGCGTTAGGCGAGTCGGGGCCGCGGGGCGCTGCGGGCGCGCACTGCCGGGCGGGAGTCCCCGGGGCCGCGGAGCCCCGCGGACCAGCCGCTCATGGCGGGAAGTTGGGGCCCGAGCTCGGCGGCTGCACCGGGCTGGGCTGGGCTGGGGGCGCCGCCACCGCCGAGGCTGCCGATCGCGTGGCCGGGGGGCCCCCCGCGAGGGTGTGATCACGGGCGGCAGGGACGGACGAATGGGCGGAGGGAGGAGGAGGCTGCGCCCCGACCTGGTGCGCTCGCTCCGAGGCCGGCTAGTGCCGGAGCCGCCTGCGCGCCTCCCGCGCCCCTTCCCCGCTCCCCGCCTCCCTCCTTCTCCTCCCTTTATCCTCCCACCGCCCGCATCACGTGTCCCCACCGCACTCATTGGGAGTCTCTGCCTCGCCTGTCGCCACGTTTCAGGAGCAGCGAGGACACTTGGTGCCGCTGTCCTCGGCGCGCCCTCCTTGGCCACCCCACGAGGAGCGCGCCGCACCTGGCTCCGGCGGGACCCAAGGTCCCCCCACCCCACGCGTCCGTCCCCCGCCCCCGGAGAAAGACAGTGGGGCGCTGGAGGGCGGAGAGGGGCGCAGGGCCCGGCCGGGGAGATCTCCCTCTGCAACCAGCTCCTGGAAGCCTAGCAGCGTCCAGCAGGGGGTTCGTGCCCCCCCCCACCTCACCCCCTGCCTTCCTGGGACTTTATTTAGGAAGTTCGGGGGGCAAAGGGAAAGGCCACGCCATCCAGCCTGACTGTCCCAAGACCTGATGCCCAGGCAGGAAGGGAAGGACAGGGGCCACATGTTGATGTCCATCTTCCTGGAGGACTCCTGGGGGCCACCACCACCCCTTCCCCGAGCAGCAGGGACCGCGGGCGGGGGTGGGGAGTGGGTGGGGGGGGGCTCCGGCGGGCTTCGCCCAGCGGGGCGCGCCGACCTCGGGCTGGGCCCCAGTGCTGGACAGCTCCGCCTGCCACCTGCAGCCGCGCTGGCCCGCGTGCTGGACGGGATGCGAACAGTTCCTCTGTAGACCCAGCCCAAAGCGGGACCCCATCCCCACCCCCGTGTCCCTCTTCCTCGGGGCTCTCCGGGTTAAATCTGGGCGCACTCAAGCAGCTGGCAAAGCTTTGGGGCGTGGGAAGAAAGGATCAGATTCGCCACAGCGCGAGCTCAGCCCTGGTCTGCAGTTTGAGACGGCCGCCTCGGTGCTCACCGCCCTGCGCCTGGCACCCAGGCCTCCAGGAGGCAGCGCCAGCGGAGCCCTGGACTTTGTTCAGCCCTTAGGGCAAGGGACGGGACGAGGCAGAGACCTCGCGAGCCAGACTTGCAGCTCTGATCAGGAACCAAAGCAAAAGAGCATTCATCCCATCCCAGCCCTCCTTCCCTCCCGCCTCCCAGTCCACCCCACTGCCTCCCTCCCCCCTTCCACCTCCCCATCCACACATCTACACACACACACACACACACACACACACACACACACACACCGCCTGTGGAAAGAATTGTGCAATAGTGGACCTTCACTAAGGAGTGATTTGAAGATATTAAAATCAGAAACTGGAACCAAAAGAAAAAAATGCTGAGAATTGGTGATGTATTGTATAATTGGACTTTGAAACTCATCTAATGACCCTAATAATTGAATCGTAGGTTCATAATTTTGCTTTAGATGGAGACTTTTTTCTTTTCATTTCTTCCTTGCTTGGTTTTGGTTTGCTTTTTATTTTTTGTTTGTTTTTGTTTTGTTTTAATGGGGTCTCGCTATGCTATGTTACTCAGACTGGCTCAAGAAACACCCCCTCCCCAGTGTCTCAAATTCCTGGGATTACAAGTGTGCTCACAGCTTCCCTTCTAAACATGTATAATCAAGAGTGTCTTATTGAGAAGATAAATCTTGGCTTTTATGTTTTCTTAAATATTCTCTAAATACAGCTAGAAGAGGAAAAAGGAGGAGAGGGAGGAGGAGGGGGAGGAGGGGGAGGAGGAGGAGGAGGAGGAAGAGGAGGAGGGAAAAGAAAAAGAAAAAGAAATAGAAAACAAGAAAAGTTTGGGTGCTGGTTTTATTTCTCCCAGAATACCAAGGCCAAAGCGTGTTGTTGTTGTTGTTGTTTTTATTTTTTGTTCTTTTTTCCCCCAGAATTGATCCAGGGAAAGGCAAACAGGTTTGAGTGGATTCTTTGTATTTAAAAACAAAAGAAAAAAAAAAGAGTTCCACTGCCCCTACCCCAAGTTTCTTTTGATGCTAAATCTTTGCGATTGTTTATGAAGATACCCATATAAATGTTACTTGATGTTTCCTTTTATGCTTTGGAAAAAATCCACTGAAATTGGTGCAAAAGCATGGCTTATTCCCAGATCCTAAATAGGCAACAAATAGGACAGAATACATACATACATACATACATACATACATACATACATACATACACATACATACATATAAACAATATAATATATACATACATATAAACAATATATATATATATATATATACACGTATATACTATCCTTTCTCAGCCTGCTAAAGAAGTTTCTAACTCCATGGTTTCTCATGTTATCATAGGAAGTTGGGCCTCAGTTTTAAAATACTTATTATCATTAACACTTGGATTGTATGATATATCAGTGATCGAATTTCTCATTTCAGTTAATCCTGTGTGCATTTGTTTATACAAACTACATCTTTTCCCCTCAGTTCTGCTAAAAACCTTCAGTAGCCCATTTGTCTGAATTACAGTGGGTAATATGTTTGATGATTACATTTCTTCCAACTTTGGAGAAACTGTGCTATTCTCAGTGCTTGGTATTGATCACTGAATATGGGTTGCAATTCCTACTTCTCTTCTTTAATAATGATGAGATAATTTTCAAGTTCTTTAGATCATAGAATTTTAGAGCTATCACAAAAGATGCTACCTAATCTCTGCCCTTCACATTATTTCAACTTTCCATTGTTGTCCTCTATACAAAAAAAAAAAACAAAAAAAAAAAAACAGGGTACTTTATTGATAGTGGTACATAAACTTCATGCCAAGCTTAGAGTTGGAAATTGGAACGTGTGTGTGTGTGTGTGTGTGTGTGTGTGTGTGTGTGTGTGTACCAGTCCTGGGCTTGAACTCAGAGCTTAAGCGCTGTCCCTGAACTTCTTGCTCAAGGTTAGTGCTCTATCTAAGCCACGGCTCCACTTTCAGCTTTTTTTGGTGCTTAATTGGAGACGAAACTCTCAAAAACTTTCCTGCCCAGGCTGGCTTCAAACTAGGATCCTCAGATCTCAGCTTCCTGAGTAATTAGCATGAGCCACCAGTGCCCAGCTTTAGAATTGGAACTTTTTACTGTCCACTCCAGCTCTTGTCTTAAAGCCAAATTTACTGGGTACAAAACACTGAGTATCATTTGTTTATAACAGCTGCAGGAGGCCTGGGAGTCTTTCTGCTTAAATGAAAAGTTTACTGCCAGAAAGATCTCTGAACTTATGGGGCATTTCTGACATTGTGTCAACCATTTGGATCAAAGATTCTTAACACTAAATGAAGTGGCCTGACAATTTTCTGGATGAATTACTCTGCCTTTGATCATGATATTCCCACCAATTTTTAAAGTAGAAACAAATGAAGACCTAAACACAGACAGTACATCATCTGCTTTGCTTTCAACAGTTTCCTTTTGTATTTTCATTAAGGAGGAGGGCTCAAAAAGCTCTTGATAGGAAGAGTGCTGTTCTATATTTGAATTAACATTTTTAAACCAAAGCATAACATACTCGACACTTAAAAAAAAAGAAAACACCCTTAAGCTAGAAATGCAATCCAAGTACTTTAAGCAAAGAGTTGGCCACCAAAAAATAAATATTCTGCTCTGATTTTAGGAACAGACAGCTGTAAAACTCATTCCCACCAATCTACCCCTGCTGGGTGTATTGTGTTTCATTGAAGTCCATAAAGCCAGTATTGTGCCGGAAAAGCAGTTCAGAAGTATTAGTCGGTTTATCAGTGATATTATGGGCACCCAAGGACCCACTCAGATTGATCAAGGACTAGAAAATGCATCCTAAGAAAACAGATGTCCTTCCTCCCTCAGAATGGCAACTGAGCTTTACCTTCACACAACATGTTTTTCCTCTCACTACACTGCCGTGTTCCATCTGATGTTCATCTTTTCCTGAGAACTCAAGAAAAATCACCTCTGTCAAATGTGGATAAAAACTACAATCAGTCCTCATTCCCCAAATTCTTTGCATTCAAAGCTCCAAACTCCGTCCTAATTTCTTTTCATCCATCTCAGTCTCCTGCAAGAGAACCTCCAACATCTGCCTCAGCGCTCCTTCCCCTCCAGAACCCCAGAAGAGTTCCTTTCCCCAAATCAAAAGAGGAAGGAAATCTCTCTTTCCCCCAGTCCTTCGCAGATTTATATAAACTTGTCAGCTTACCAGGTGAATGCTTCACTAGGGAAAACTTTTTTCTTTCTACAGCTACCTGGTGAATTCTTAACTAGGGCAAATTTTCCTCAATCCCTAACCTAGAAAACTACACACACACACACACACACACACACACACACACACACACACACACTTCACCTGCAGGTTTGACTCTATGCCCCTGTCACTCAAATGAAGATGAGGTTTGTGCCATATCCCTCTTAAAAGTGATCCCAAGGGCTTTGTCAGTGAATGGCCATGTGCAATGAAGTGGAGAAGCTATAGTCAATTCTTGCCAATTTTTTTCAAGACATAGGAAACACAAAGGATAATACCAAAAATGAGAAGAACCATTTTCTCTGGCAAAATACACAGGGCCGCATGGAAAGCAATGTAATTCCTCATCTGATGATTATAGTGACTCATAAAACTATCTTAAAGGAGACTACTTGCTTGGGGAGAAAAAGAGGAAGAAAGGGTAGTTGGGAGAAGGAGAAAATATAAAGGAGAAAAAAATTCAAGTCAATATATACTTAGGAGAATTTGTATCAGACATACAGTTGGACCAGGAGAGCTTCCTCATTTTGATGCCACCAAATATGTGAGGCTAAAAAAATGACAAACAAGCCCCACAACCAACCCAAAAAAAGTGACAAACAATCTGTCTATTTTGATGTTGCTAGCACAGCCCAACTCTCTGGTAAAGTGGCTTCATATTGAAGTCCATAGGATAGACATTATCTCTCTCTAAAAAAGAGGCCCTACAAACCAAATGCATCAAGTACTAAGATCAATACTATAGCCCTCTACAATTCTCAACCTACTCATTTGCAGACTCACCAAACTAGCCATCTTTAGTATACTTCTGTAGGCTTGGATTATTATTTTAATACTAAATGTAGCTATACTAAAATATTATTGTACCCTTCCTATGTGTGTATTTGTAAGCCACAGTATTAACCTTAGATGTCTAATAGCCATAGTATTTTATAAATAAATGTTTGCTTATGCCCTCACTAGCCTATATTACTTTGCAAATTCTTATTTCCACCTATGCCCTCTTCCAAACCTTTGATCTTCCAAGTTTACTGAAGGAAAAGGAAATTAGCATTTGTTTCAAACCTACTATGTATGTGCCAAATTCTCTTTATTTTCTGGTCCCGCAGCTTGAACTCTGAGGCTAGGCGCTGTCCCTGAGCTTCTTTTGCTCAAGGTGCTCAAGGCAAGCACCCTGCCACTTGAGCCATAGCACCCACCACTTCCAGATTTTTTGAGTAACTTATTGGAGATGAGAGTCTCACAGAGTTTCCTACCCAGGCTGGCTTTGAACTGCAACTCTCAGATCTCAGCCTCTTGAGTAGATAGGATTACAGGCGTGAGCCCCTGGCACCCAGCTCAGATTCTTTTTTTATTGCTTCTTCTTCTTTTTTTTTTAATCTTTACAGTGCCCCAAGAGGGACATTTTTCTCAGTTATGTAGATATGGAAATTCTGATGCAGAAGTTGTAAATATCTTCCTCAATGTCACAGAGTCCATAAATCCAAGTCAGAACTCCCATTCTGATTGCTAAGCCCAGGATTTTATGTTGAAACATATTTCCTGTTTGTCTCCTGTAATTTGTCTTTAATTGAGCTAAAAAGGAGACAAATCTACTGTATTAAAATCATAATGTGATTTCTGCGTGATAAATAAATAGTACATCCGCTAATAACCCATTTGAGTTTCTTTCTGTAATACATTGTCATGAAAAAGCAATAACATATTGTGTAGGGCATGTACATGAAGCATGGATATTTCATAGTTCCTGTCTTATAACTAGCTGTGGGGCCAAAAGCAAGTTCCTTAACTTCTCTAGTGTTTTTGTCTCTAAATGGAAAAGCAGTCAGCCATCTTTACTATCCTCTCACTTTTTGACTTGCTGAGCTATTCATTTTCTTTCTGAAAATAGTTTGCATCTAAAAAAACTTTTTCTTGCACATTATAAAGGTTAGCTCCTTTTTTTTTTCCTTCCCATCACATCCTTCCTGAGAACCCAATTTCTTGGCAAATCCCTTCTTAAACTACCTAAGATCTTCTCTTTATTTGAAACTGCCACGAAAACAAGGTCCTTGGGATTAAGCAGAACAATTTTTAAAAAGGAAATATTTCAGCTCAATCATATTTGGTGACATGCTTACCATTTCCCTGTGTTTTCATAACCTAATTCTTCTGTCTGTTTATTATATTATAGAAAAGAATTATCTCTTTCTGTCTGTAGCTTACTAGGCTTGAAGCTAACAATAACAAGTATGAATTATCAGTTATGGGCCTGATAGTGCATTGCTAATGATAATAGACATTTACCTAAATAGGTTCAGTTTGTAGTAAATATGTGATCTGTTATTCCCTCATTATTTTAGAATAATCTACTTTAAAACCCATTTATGTAAATACTAGAGTTCTTAGAAATACTAACTTCAACAATGAAATGTGCTCTTGTGACTAGATATAAAATAAAAGAACATTAACAAATCATTACTAATAATGATTCAATGATGTTGTACCCTGGAGATAATTGAAACAAATTTATGTTCGAAAGAAGTAAGAAAGAAATGAAAATTGATCTTCATGTTACAATAATTCCTGGCACACGTCTCAAGAATGATATTCAAATGCCTGACATCATCAATGAACAGTTCAAGCCTAGAGAAACACCTCAGTATTCACATAATCCTAACTGGGTGCTGGTGGCTCACACCTGTAATCCTAGCTACACAGAAGGTTGAGATTTGAGGATCAAGATTCAAATCCAGCTGGGGATATGGCCTAGTGGCAAGAGTGCTTGCCTTGTATGCATGAGGCCCTGGGTTCAATTCCCCAGCGCCACATATACAGAAAATGGCCAGAAGGGGCACTGTGGCTCAAGTGGCAGAGTGCTAGCCTTGAGCAAAAAGAAGCCAGGGACAGTGCTCAGGCCCTGAGTCCAAGCCCCAGGACTGGCCAAAAAAAAAAGATTCAAATCCAGGCTGGGTAGAAAGTCCATGAGACTCTTATCTCCAATGCACCAGAAAACCAGAACACTAGTTTTGAGGAAAGAAAACCAAAAGGCTCAGGGACAATAGAAAGGCTCTGAGTTCAAGCCCCATGACCAACAAAAACAAAAAAGAAAAACGTAACCCTAAACCATTTCTCTATCAACAGTAATGAAACTTAAAGCATTGGTGGTTTTACTACAAAACGGACAACTGTCTATATTCAAACAGTGAACTAACAACTGTCTATATTCAAACAGTGAACTAAAGTCAAGTGTTCCATTTTTTTAATTTACTTAATTAGGAGTTGTTCCCAAAGAAGTAATATGTGTAGGCAGTCATTGCCAAAATAAATCAGTTTTTAGTCCTTTTCATCCAGATTCCCCAGGTGACTGTCTCTCTACCTGGTGTGCAGACACTGAGTTAGGTGAATTTCAGCTCCATCTCCTATGAAATCCTGGTATTTCTCACTCAAAGAAGGAAATTCTTAGATTTGATAGACTGTTAGGTTTTCACAAGAATTTTTAACATTACTCAAGGTTCAAACCACCAAGCCAAGAACTGAAATTCTGACAACTGAGTAGTATTTGAAAATAAGAATGAAGTGTTTTTGTTTTTGTTTTTTTAAAAAAAAGGCATTTCATCCTTAAATCACTGTCATCATTGAGTTCTTTTTGCCCATTATCTAAGTGGAACACCGGGACTGCCCTTCTCAGATTGGGCATGGCTATCGCTGTATCTTGCTTCTGTTTGCTTGTTTTTATTTTCTTTTAATCATAGCAATCTCCAAAGCCCAACTTCATCAGTGTTCAGAGTGACTGAGCTACTGTAGCAGGAGCAATTGTTAAAAATAGCTCGTGACCTGGGACAAATGCCCTTCCATTACCAACAGATTCTATGTTCCCACTGTACTCCCTTCCCAAAGGTAAAGTACAGTACCCCCCTGGGAAGCTCCACGCTCACACTGCACCCCAAGACCTGCACTGCAGGGTTTGGGAACTGGAATTCTGCTTGCCCAGCCTTTCTAAAATTCTCCACACACACACAAAAAAATGTTGCCTCTCTTCTTCAACACTAACTCTGAGAAAATACACAAAATCTTACAAATGTCAAATAAAGAAATACGCACTTAAATGCCATTGATGTGCAGAACACTGCATCTCAACATTTGTGACTGATCCTATCATTGGAATTTGTATACAGTTCCCAACCATTCCTTGCTTATAAGCTAAACTTTGAAATCATAACAAGAAACAAATATCTTCCCATAAGAAGAGAGACTAGTAGACTTGTCTGTAATTTATGCAAATCCAGCCACACATCTCGATGATGGCTAAGTTAATTCTTCCATGTGCATTCATCTCAATAATTTGGAAAGACGCATAAAGTATTCTTCAGCATATATTCATGTTACCAAGAGATGATAGTTTAGCAGAACAATATTATGTCATGAAATATTCCTCTAAAAATGTCTTTGGGGTGTGTGTGTGTGTGTGTGTGTGTGTGTGTGTGTGTGTTTAAAAACTGACTCTGAAATCTTATAATTACTCTGTGTTTGGAAAGAAGAAGCAGAGCAAATGTTGGGTTCAGTATTCCTTACAGCTGCTATGTCAAGCAGGAGGAAAAGGTGCTTCCTTGTGTGTTGTTGATAGAGAAACAAATGCATCTGAAGATGGAGGGTCTTGTCCACAGTCCGATGTCATATAGTTAATCACAGATGAGCTATGGTACTGAACAAAATCCCATTTCATAGTTCTATTGTAGGGTGGCTCTAAAACAGACTATGCATGGGGGTGGAGGGGGACAAGTCTAGCTTACTATTGTAGAAAATGTCATTTGACTGGTTTTCTCAGATACAGGAGCCCCTCCCCCCTCCCTTATCCATAATCTTGCTTTCTGGGGTTTTGGTAACCCACCACTAGGGTCCAGAAATAAGCTGTGGAAATTTCTAGACATGAGCAATTTGTAAGATTTCAATCTTGCTTTCGTGTGAGTTACTGTGACAAAACCTAGGGATATCCATCTCCTCCCCCAACCCCGAACCCAAATATCCCTTTGTTCCTAGCTCCATGCTGTATGGCTACAGTGACATCTCCTTAATCACTTGGCAATCCGGGTAGTTATCAAATTAATCACCATGGTTATGGCAGAGCTTCAGTTCTCGTAATGATTTTATTATAAATATTCTGTATGTCTCTGACCTTTGTTCATCTCTGGCTTTGCCTAATTTACAACACTAACTTTTGTCATGGCTATATATGTTTATGATTTTAAAAGACCTATGATATTTAGGACTCAGTACTATCTGAGTATTCACTGGGATCTTAGAACATATAGCTCATGAATACGAGGCACTGATGTGGTAATAACAGGCTTGTGTTAATGCCATTCCACAAACTCATCTTGGCTTAGTTAGTTCTTTCCCTGTTTACCTCAAAACATACTTGAGTTACTGAATGTTTAGTAGTAAGCCAACCACTAGAAATGTCAGAAAGGCAAGATATAGTCCCTAAATCTGAAGAACGTACACCATAACAAGCATAATAAAAAGTTAAATGACCACAGCAAATAGCACCAAAATTTGATTTGATTTCATATGCAAAATCAGTATTATGATATTTTAGAAGAAAACAGGGATAAATTCTACCTTTTTCCTTCTGAAAGAAATGGGGCTTGAATGAGCTTCTGAAGAATGGGTAAAGTCTGAATAGTTAGAAATAAGTAAACTAGACCTGGCAAATGGAAAGGTAAGTGGTATTTAGAAATAATAAGTACCATCCCCAAACTGAACCGATGAATGTGTGGTGATAAGTAATAAGAAATTGAACAAGAAGATAAAGACAAGACTGGGAAAGCCACTTTGGGATTTCTCTGGCAGGCATTCAAAGAAATTATTCTGAATGTTTGACCTGGAAAGTAACATGAAGAATTTTTTTACATAGGTCAAGAAAAGTCATTCATTCTTCTGCATTAGTCCAAAAACATCAGCCAGTGGGGCAGACTACCTCAGTTGTCTAGGAAACCAGGGCACCCCTTTCAAACTAAGGTATATTGCTTCTTTAGGAACACACACACACACACACACACACACACACACACACACACTATGAGCTCACACCAAATCATTACCTAGATCGTGCAAATGTTTGGTTCATTATCCACAAATTATATGGCCATGAATATAAATCCAATCAAAAAAGTACATCACCTCCCTGTCTCATCATTTCTCCACAGTGAATGATTGTTCAAAGCACGCTGATCTTGAGAGAGAGAGAGAGAATAATTTTAAAAATGGAAATCCAGTTGGGCTGGGGATATAGCCTAGTGGCAAGAGTGCCTGCCTCGGATACACGAGGCCCTAGGTTCGATTCCCCAGCACCACATATGCAGAAAACGGCCAGAAGCGGCGCTGTGGCTCAAGTGGCAGAGTGCTAGCCTTGAGCGGGAAGAAGCCAGGGACAGTGCTCAGGCCTGGAGTCCAAGGCCCAGGACTGGCCAAAAAAAATGGAAATCCAAAAGGATCCAGTATGCGGTGTTGTGATCCAGTAAGTGGTATTGTGAAGATCAGTGTTGTCTTGCCAGTAATAAACAGCACTCCTCCTAGAAACTCTTCATTTGGTGCCCTGAGGCACTCTAAAGCAGATTAGTCAAGAAAAAGAAAAAAAAAAAAAAAGCATTTCACCTTCACTCATACCAAACACAAGGTTTTCTTTGGGTCCAACCTCACACATTTCCATTTTCTACCAGTGAAAAATGTTGGGTGTCAACTCCTTCTTGTGATATTAAAGAAGCTGGTGGTCAATCATAATTTGAGGATAAGTTTGTTTGATGAGAACATTTGCGACTTGCTTCAGAAAGTGTGTGTGTGAGAGAGACAGACAGACAGACAGACAGACAGATAGGCAATTGGGAAGGAGAAAGAGAGAGAGAGAAGAGTGAGAAGTATCAAGTTGGATGGAAGACATACTACATGGTAAGCTATAAATATGATCCTAAAACAAAGTAGGGCCAACAGAGAAGAAGAAACAGTCCCTGAAATGACCCTACTGGAATGATGCCAAAGCAATGATGAGGAGAGCTGGCCAGAGGAGCACAGTACCAAGAAGAGCAGCCTAGGCCAACAGCATTCATTCATGAATTAATGAACACTTGAACAAATAGGCTATGTATTCACAAATGGCACGACTGAGCATGTACCCCACTGTGTGTGCAACAGCATTTGGAGGGTAGGAGATTCTCCCCCAGACTTCCCACACCCAGTGTCCATTTTTAGAAGACCATACCCACCATTTTCAGGTTTAAAAGCACCTCCAACTAGCATTCAAATAATTTCTTTGGAGTGTAAATCCGAGAGCTCCATCGACATTATCACAATTAATCACTACAAATGTTTTTTAAAAGATTAGTATTTTGGAAAGCAAGATGACCATAGAGCCACCCAAGAGAACTACTTATCACTGTGAGGTCATCTGATCGCTCCTCCATGCGTCTTGGTGTTCAAAGGATTTCTGTTTGCAGGAGGTTATGTAATGAGCCCTAATAAAATTGTCTCTGAGCTGATGAGGTCATAGTTTTCAGCATCCTTGAGTCCCGATTATTTGAGCAAGTTTTCTTCCCTGTTTCAAAAATGAACACTTTTGCTTTCTTTGTTATTTGCTTCTTGTTGGTAGTTTTCCATTCATAGACACAAAAACCCCACAATACTTATTATTGTTATATAAAAATGACATAATGTAATTTGTACACAATCCAGAGAGATGAAAGGGGAATCACTGTAAGATTCACATAGTGCCAACCTGTGAAGTAATTTATAATATTCTTCATCCACACAAACATTGGTAAAGTTAGCTTGTCATTCAGATTCATCGAGAACAAGAGAAGCGGGTGTTAGATTGCAACAAGGTCCAACATTATGTTTACAAAGAGCCATCTTTTATCCAAGTTCTGGGTCCCTATTTTCTGAGATACAAAGTAGACATGATACTGTTGGGTAACCTGACAATCTGAAAGAAGTTACTGGCCATTTCATGCTTGAATGGCTATGTTTTTAAACAAAACAAAAAAAATCCTCTTCTATCACTAGTTAGTTATGAGAAATTTAAATTGTATGAACAAGGGTCTTTTACATTTTCTCCCTGGGATATTTTCATCTTATCTATATTGAACAAGACAAAAATAGAAAATATTTTCCTGGGAGCAATAAAAACATTTTTTCATTCTTGTAAACACTAATTCCATGATTTTGTGTGTGTGTATATATATATAAAGTAATTTCTTATTAAGACAAAACTCCTCTATATCAAGGGTATAATTCATTTCCTTTTCTTTGGGGGGGGGGTAGAAATTGTTCCCAATCTGATTATTGTCTAAAGACTTGAAGACAATAGCTTTATGCAGAACATACAAAAACTGGCTCCCAGTCTTGTTAAGAAAAAAATTAAAAAAAAAAAAACAGTATCCATTCATCCCTCCATGAAAAACAATGTATTGAATGTTTTGTATCAAGCCAAGCACTACACTAGATACTGAAAAGGGACAGACTAGAAAATACAGATTCTTTTCTTCACCAAAGATCTAGCCATAGAGTTAAAATGACAACCTAGTTGATGTTTAGAGTGGGGCATGTAAGCTACATGCGGCTCCATAGAATATGGCAATGAGAGGAAGACAGACTCTAGATCCCCCAAAGCCTTGCTTGGCTTGTAAGAAGCCATATTGCATCTTAGATCACTTGACTATGCCAGGGATGGGCTTGAGGAGCCGAGATTTTTGTCAAGAAAACCAGCAATCGGCTTGAGTAACCCAAAATAGACATGAAGTAGTGTAGCAGAAAAAGCCAAGCCTCCTGTTTCAATCCCAACTCTCTCACTTAGTAAGTTTGTCCAGGACCTGGCCTCTCGGTGTTTCAATTTCTTTATCTGAGAAGCTGGTATCACGAGGCTTACAAGAATTATATACCACCATCCTATTTTGTGAGTCAAGAAAATGATGATGGAAATACAGGTGGATTAGAGGGGACAGATTAGACAAATACAGGAATTAAATTGGGTACATACAGTAACTGTTTAGTATGGGAAGTGAGAGAGGGGTGAGCTTCAACATTGACCCCGTCTTTCAATTTCGGAGACAATCAGCTGATACAAAGAACACAGCACGAGGAAATGGTCCAGGGAAGTGATAAGGTCTAGTTCTTGTAATTGAATTTGATAGAGGGCCAGACGAAAATGTCTAGCAGACATTTGGATATATGGCTGTTCAAGGCAGAAGAGAGTGCTAGGTAGAAATTACAGATATAAAAATCATCACTGAGTTTTTCATCAAAACTAGAGGGGTAGATAGATAAATAGTGGAGGTGTGGCTCAAGTAATAAAATGCCTAGGGGCTGGGAATATGGCCTAGTGGCAAGAGCGCTTGCCTCGTAGAGTGCCTACCTACCAAGCACAAAGCCCTGAGTTCAAATCCCAGTGCTTCAAAAAAAATGAACATGAAGAAAAGAAAGAAAAGGACTTCCTCTTATGAAATACTACAGAGAAAAATTCCTTTAAATACCATTCTATTCTCCATACACACACATAATCACTACAATGAATTCTCAATGTTCATATAAAAAATGTGAAATCTTAAGCAGTTTTTGACAAGACAAACCATTTTTGTATATATATATATATATGTACATGTAGATATGTATGTATGTATGTATGTATGTATCTTCACTTAAAATACATGAATTTAGACACTTCTTTGTTTTTTGGTTTGTTTGTTTTTGTTTTTTGCCATTCCTGGGGCTTGGACTCAGGGCCTGAGCACTGTCCCTGGCTTCTTTTTGCTCAAGGCTAGCACTCTGCCACTTGAGCCACAGCACCACTTCCAGCTTTTCTATATATGTAGTGCTGAGGAATCAAACACAGGGCTTCATGTATATGAGGTGAGTACTTTACCACTAGGCCAAATTCCCAGCCCCAAATTTAGACACTTCTTTCTGGGCCATTTTTAAATTATTTCAGACTGGATCAGGTTTATTCAGAGGGCATGGCTGTAGACTAAAGTATCTAAGTTACGAAGGTTTGTAAGTTGCTCATTGCTGCAGACTAGTCTCCTCCCTTCAGAAAAGCAAGAGCAAGAGTTAAAATTAGGTAACATGCTCTGATGGACTATAAAAATAGTCTATTTACAAGTGAGCCCCATCTTGTGGTAGGCCTGGAAACTGTGACTAAAGGCTTTCCCTGATCCATTGTGGTTTTGAAACTATAGGCACAAAAACTTGGATAGTGTCTTGGACCCAAAAGAAAGAGGGGTGGAGGGAAAAGGTAGCCAATGAATGCATATCTTCCTACTCCTTAATTCTACAGGGAAGATATTGGGAGTGTGTTATAAAATACTTTGGATTTCTGAGACAAATCACTTTCTGCAACATAGTCCTTTTCAGTGCTAAAGACAGTTTCATCCATGTAACTTTCCTGCTGGGTTTCCAGAGAGCTCAAAAGCTAACTTTGGAAACTCAATAGAAAAAGTGAAACCACTTACAAAAAGATGATTACTCATAGCCGAATGAGAATTACTGAGATTCAACCATACAATAATTTCATTGTAGCAGGTACTCCATTAATATGTGGAACTACTTAGATTTATGTCATAATGGCTTGTGAATTTAAGTATGAAGATAAATATGAATTATAAACGTACTGGAAGTACTTGCTTTGCTACGTCATGATATGATATCATGATACAAAATCCAATAACCCCTTTTGATTTAACTTGAAAAACTCTGTGGCTAAAGTAATGACAAACCTTGAGAAAGTACAAATAAGTCAATGAACTAGGTTTCTGAAACGTCATACACAAATCCTTTGTAAACTGGGTGTGGTTTCCATAATCAACTAAATAGTAATTTATGCAAATATTCCCAGAAGAGGTTTTCATTTCTGCTTCATTGTTAGTCTAAAGAATAACAAGGTATTCAGACTTTAAAAGTTGTCCACTTAATGAAAGACTTGGTGAATAGAAGAACACTAGACTAAGAAGATTCCTTCTTATTTTTCCAGCTTGATACATACAACTTGGATACAGAAGTCCTTTTTTCCACTCATTTTTCATTAAGTAGTTGTACAAAGAGGTTTTAATGCATCTTGATCATTGTCATCCTTTCCATTATTCTCCCCTATCCCTCTGCGGCCACATGCCCTCTAACAGTAGAATTTATTTTTCTTTTCTTTTTTGTTTTGTGCCAGTCCTTGGTCTGGAACTTGGGGCCTAGGCACTATCCCTGAGCTTTTTTTGTTTGTTTGTTTCTCAAGACTACTGCTCTACCACTTGAGCCTCAGCTCTGCTTCTGGCTTTATGGGTGGTTGGTTGGAGCTCAGTCTCATGAGAATTCCTGTCTGGACTAGCTTTGAGCCATGATCCTCAGGTCTCAGCCTCCTAAGTAGCTAGGATTACAGGCGTGAGCCACTGGTGCCCAGCATAGAATTTCTTAAAGCTAGGTAGAGAGGCCATAAAGCTAATGTTACACAGCTACTGATACTGGCTCTCCACAGGATGATAAAATTCTCTCACATTTGGTGTTGCTAAATTTAATCCCTATTAACATTGTTGACAATCATTTGCATAAGCAAATGAATCAATAAGATAAGGGTTTCTTTAAAAAGCACAAAACATTTTAATACATTTCTTCACATGTGTATGTGCGTGGCTGTGTGTGTACACACACTTGTGTGTGTACCTCTGTGTGTGTGCCTGAACGTATACATGTGTACCTGTAAGTTTATTCTCACGATTCTCTAAGTTGGTACAATTTTCACATGCTCAAGAGCCTCGACACGTGTGGACCAGCCCACGGGAGACCTCCGACACACGTGGACCAGCCCACGGGAGACCTCCAACATACATGGGCAAACCCACAAGAGACCTCCATTGGGGTCCACCTGTGACGGTTATGCGGAGTTGGCCCAGGCGTGTCAGAGGTCTCTCGTGGGTTGGCCCATGACTGGAAAACACACGTGAGGGAACTTTCCTAGTCCTTCTCCTGATGATGACAAAAAACATCTTGAAATAATGACAGAATTCTAAGCAATTGCTCTACATCCTAAGAGACAGAGCTGAGCTGTGACACGGACCCCACACACACACACACACACCCCACTTGCAAAATTTCACAGGCTCTCCTGTGGGCTGGTCAACATGTGTTGGAGGTCACGCGTGGGTTCATCCACGCGTGTTAGAGGTCTCCCATGGGTTGGCCCACACGAGTCAGCGGTCTCACATGGGTTGGTCCATGGGCGTCGCGTGTGGGTGGGCCCCCACGTGTGGTTTTTGTTACGCATGGACGGCCCCCACAAGTGGTTTTGACATGAGTGGGCAGGCCCACACATGTTTTGTCATGCGTGGATGGCCCTACACGTGTCTTTGTCACAAGTGGGAAGGTCCACGTGTGCTTTTGTCACGCATGGAAAGGCCCTACGCATGTTTTTGTCATGGGGGTAGGCCCACACGTGTTTTGGTCACACGTGGGTCTGTCCACGTGTGTCAGGGGTCATGCGTGGGTTGGGCCACGACAGGAAAACACACGTGAGGGAACTTTCCTAGTCATTCTCCTGATGATGACAAATAACATCTTAAAATAATGGTAGAATTCCAAGCAATTGCCATGTGTCCTAGGAGATGGAGCTGAGCTGTGACACTGACCCCGCCCCCTTGCAAAATTTCACAGGCTCATGTGAAATGTAGCTTCTTTTGTTGATGATTCTCTTGTATCCCCTTCCTGTGGTTGTCCCCGCTATCACTGTATCTCATCTGAGTACACTGGATACCGCATATAGTGGTATTAGAACTAGGGAAGGGAAAGGGAATATCAAAATCGAGAGACAACGGATAAAAAGACAAACGATTCCAAAAGCAATACTTGTAAAACTATTTGGTGTAAACCAACTGAACAACTCATGGGGGGAGAGAAAAAGGGGGAGGGAGAAGGGGGGAGTGAGGGAGGAGGTAACAAATACTACAAGAAATGTACCCATGTCCTTATGTATGAAACTGTAACCCCTCTGTACATCACTTTGACAATAAATAATTATTTATTTAAAAAAAATTCACAGGCTCTCCCGTGGGCTGGTCGATACGTGTCGGTGGTCTTGTGTGGGTTGGTCCACAGGCATAGCGTGCGGGAGGCCCCCACACGTGTTTTTGTCACGCGTGGACCCTCCACGCAGGCTCCTGTCACAAGTGGGGAGCCCACGCATGGTTTTGTCGCGAGTGGGTAGTCCCACACGTGTTTCTGTCATGCGTGGATGGCCCCACTCATGTTTTTGTCACGTGTGGATGGCCCCACTCACGTTTTTGTCATGCATGGGTCATCCAGGGTTATACAGCATTACAAAATATATTAAATAAACCTTAAAAGGAACACTGTTTATAACGTGAGAACTAGAGCAAAAGAAACAAAAAAAAGCATAGCACAGCCATAATAGCAGCTAGGTTCATACTTACCAGCTGACTCAAGTTTCTCACAGCTCTATGGAACCACACAAGTGCTCCAAGAACTGGTTTTCAGGTTTACAAACAAATTTTACAGACACTGAACAACAAAGACCAACAGCACTTCTGTCACAAAGAAATACAGTGTTATTATTAATGATAGAATGATGTGTAAAACTTTCAGGTAACATCCTATGGGAGGAGGGTGTATGGAATAAAAATGTGTGACAGAGGAGAGAAAAAAATGGTGTTCAATTTCCAAAGACAGAAGAAAAATGTGTCCATTTATTTTGAAATTTGATGATGATCTTCACGTATAATAGGGTACCTTTAAATGATTGATGCTAGTGGCTCATGTCTGTAATTCTAGCTACTCTGGAAGCTGAGATCTAAGGATCAGTGTTCAAAGCCAGCCCCAGCAGAAAAATTTAAGAGACTCCATGTACAATTAACCAGCAAAATAGTTTTTCTGGAGATGTGGCTCAAGTGGTAGAGTAGCAACTGTGAGTTAAAATAGCCAAGGAAGAATGTGAGGCCAGGAGTTCAAGTCCAGGTTAGTGGCATACACAAGCAAAACCCTGATGGAGCCTATGGGTATGGTAAAGCTTTACATTTGAGACTGTTTGTGATGAGATATTTAAATGCTGACTTTAAAATGCAGGAAGAGACAAAATACCAATCAGAAAGGACTATGAACTGGATGTAATCATACAAGAAAATTCCATATGAAAATAATCATGATTAGTAATAAGATCATACGAACATGATACTTGCATATTGATGATTCAAATGTACCCAGACTCCTACCAGACTATGAAACCTTAATAAAATTGGTAGAGCTGTTTTTCCATCACTATGAATAACTACTGGAAAGCATGATTTATGGCTCTAAAAAAATCAACAAAATCCTGACTAGAACTATTTTTATTTCACTATTTTATCAACTGATCACAGCAGATTGTGGCTAGTATCTTTAAGTGAAAGAAGAGGAATTTTACTGCATGCTGTATAGACTGTTTGATGGACATTAGTGTTCAAAACATGATCCACTTGATGGGAAGGGTGAATAAATGAAATTCTTAGTGACTGATTTCAAAGAGCAAAACAAATTCTTTTATACCAACAGTTCTGGCTGAAATATCAGAGTCCTGGCTGAAAGTTACCCCACACACACACACACACACACACAGAACTAGCACCCACATTTCTCTCCAACATACATTCCTATGAAATGAAAGGGATGCTTTGCTGGACAAACAGTAAGCCTTCTAAAATGTAAATGAGGACAAATGTGTGGTTATTTTTAGTCACCAATAAGCCAGTGGCATGTAATTAATTGTACACGGTCATGAGGAGATGCTTTTCCAGTGTAAGAACCTTCTAAGCTCAATGCTTCTGCAGTCAGGGGAGACTGTATCACGTACTCCCATCTGGCACCCACAAAACCAGCCTCACCATCCTTGTATCCTTACAAACGTGACAGATCAACAAAGGAACCAAAACAGACGAGAGACTGGTGGCGCTACCTGCCTGCGGCAATGAAACCTGCTTGGCCAAGAATGCTCAATGCATGTCAGTGAGGTTTCCTAGGCCAGGCCCTCCTGGATAACGCTCTGTCTTTGTGCTTGCCTTTCTCTCCAGCATCAACTTCAACAAGCACCTGCGATCACCATAGGAATGCAACCGCTGCATAGGAACTGACTAGTGAAACACAGTTATGAATGGGCCTGAAGGAGGGACACGTAATTATTCAGAAATGCAGCATTTATTCATGTCATATTTGGGTCAAATTCATTGAAGAATCAGACTAAATAAAGAACTCTGCCCCTGAGCATCTTTGCACAGTGCCAGCTCCGTGCTATGCATAGAAGACTTAAATTCAGTAGCACAGTTAATCCCAGGCCACAAAACCACTTTGAAGACCTACTAAGTACACCGCCATCTTGGTGCCCAGGTACCTACACCGTCAACTCTAAGTCTTGTTATTTCCCTGCCACACTTTTGAGCATGGAGTCAAACTGATTGGACTTTGCTCCCAACAGCCTGTTTGCCTGACAGTTCAAGACACTGAATAGATTCTTTTTTTTTTTTTAAATCAGAGACTGAGCTTGTAGAGGAACTTAGAGGGAATGTTCTCAAGTTCTACCATTTGTGGTCAATAGGAGGGAAAAAAAACTAACAAAACTAACACCATCTCAGCCATCAATGTGTGTGTGTGTGTGTGTGTGTGTGTGTGTGTGTGTGTGTGTGTATGTGTGTGACAGAGAGAGAGAGAGAGAGAGAGAGGGAGGGAGAGAGAGAGAGAGAGCGCACTGGGACTTGAACTTGGGACTATCACTCAAGATTGGAGCTCTACCACTTGAGCTTCACTTGCGGTTTGCTTGGTGGATAATTGGAGCTTTGAGTCTCACAGATTTTCCTAGCTGAGCTGGCTTCAAACCATGCTCCTTAGATCTCAGCCTCCTGAACGGTGCCTCTTATAGGCATGAGCCTCTGCCTCCCGGCTGAAATTTTTCTTCTCACGAGATACCCAGATTCTTTCCCACATCATCACTACATAAAAGACTCAAACAGAGATTAAAAAAAAAAACTCACTGAAATGACCAAGAGGCCTGAGCATACTTTCCTGTGACTTTCCAATTGCCAAGCCATTGACCCCAGGAAGTTTTGCTATTGCCTTCTGTCTGCAGATCAAAGCTGGAAATGACAGCCATGAGAACTGTGTGTGTGTGTGTGTGTGTGTGAGAGAGAGAGAGAGAGAGAGAGAGAGAGAGAGAGAGAGAGAGAGAGATGAGGCGAGATGGTGACTGGCTCAGTGCCAACAAGACTGAGCCCGAGTAAGAATACAGGAAGCTCTGCACATGTGAAAACTGCACGCCCATAAATGCATGAGAATAACCTTCTTAAAAACAGAGATCTTGGTGCCACAAACCTTTTCTCCTTTTTGCACACATGATAGCCTTTCTCATTTCTCTCCACCCCCACTTCCTTCTTCAATCACAGCAAATGATTCCCTTTTTTTTTTCATTTATGATTCCCATTTTTTTCCCAGCAATTTTTGTATCATTTGTCTAATAGATCCTTCGCCAATCTGAATGGCCTGCTCCAAATTGCCAATATATTTCTTTTAAACCGTGATTGGATATTTAGTAAAACTTGGCATTTCTCTTATCCAACAATAAAATAATAGCTTCCATTTGGGGCATGCACCCGTCACTATATTAAATAGTTTCGAAAAACTATCTCTTACAACGTTCATTTAATCATTATTATTTCTATGGGTAAAGGAGAGACTGATATGCAAGAGGCCTGAGATCTTTGAGCAAATTGGCCTTGAAGAGCCACAAGTTCTTGAAGAGCCACTCAGTTCTCTCTGACTCCAAAGCTAGAATGTCATGCAGACAAATCAATTCCAGTAAAATATATCATGGACATGGTATGGCAGAGTGCATTTCTTTGATTCTAAGAAACAGTTTTCTCTATTTGAAAAAAGTTGTTAGAGTCAGAATCATAGCAAAGGTTTGGCTAGGTTAGGCAGGGTGGTGGTCCTGAGGAATAGTTCCTTCACTACCGGATCTCTTGGTAATACATACATACATCATCATAATTTCTCTGCTTAGAGCCCCATTTGGGTGTCTCACAGCACTCTGGTGAAAATGCAAGCTCCTGACCCCCAAGACGACGCCAGGTCCAACCTGCCTTCTTTGTACACCTCACCCGCTACTCTCCAACCTGCTCCTGTCCCATCCACTCCATCCAGCACCTCTGGACTCCCAGCTCAGCCCTGCATATGGGAAGTTTGCTCGCGTGGCCAGCCCTCGTCCTTGCTGCCCTCAGGGACTCTTGTAGCCTGTGGCATACCGCAATCAAGTCTTCACCCAAATTGTGTGTGTGTGTGTGTGTGTGTGTGTGTGTGTGTGTGTATACACACATATGGTGCCAGTACTGAGGCTTGAACACAGAGCCTGGTTACTGTCCCTTAGGTTTTTTGCTCAAGGATAGCACTCTGTCACTTAAGCCACAACTCCACTCCTGGCATTTTTGGTGATTAAATGGAGAAAAGAGTCTCATGGACTTTTCCTGCCCTGCCTGGATTTGAACTATGATCCTCATATCTCAGCCTCCTGAATAATGGGGAGTACAAGTGTGAGCCTGGCCCAAATACATTCTTATTCAGATCTCTTTATCTATCCCGACCATACATAATAGCAGCCCGTTTTTCCGGTATCAATGAACATCTCTTTACCTTGTGCAAATTTTGATAGCGGTCATCACCACAGGAAGATGTATTGTGTCACACTGCACGTGAGAACACATAGGTGCTTGTGTAGCATTTGCAGCTTGCATCTCCCACTAGCCACACATCCTATGTCCTACCAGTCATGGCCACAGTGTCTCCAGCTCTGGAACAGCGCTCAGAACACAAGTAGAACTAATCAAATACAGTTTAAATAAATGTATGCACTTGCTGATACTTAGTACTGGAAAAACTGATTTTGGTAGGAGCTAGCTGTACAAATCCTCACCCTTTAAGCCACAGAAACCTTCAGTGCAGGCTGAGTACAAGAAAGAACAGAACTCTAACCCCTGGTGGGAGCAGATAAGGGGTCGAATACTGACTCTTCCATTTATGTAGTCTTGCCATAAAGCTCTTTAATCTCTCACAGTTCTAGCTTTTCCTTCATAAAATGTAAGTAATGATAACTACCACAAAGGCCTGATAAAAGCATTAAATAAAATGATATAATCCATGAAAGCACTTACACTTCACCAAGGGACATTTTTGTCTATTCCCCCTTTAAGTGTTGATAGAAACTTTCAACTAGCTAGTACAAGTCCTTGCTGAATGATCTGGAAAAATCCACCATCAAGGGTCCTACATGGTGCCTGGAAGGCACTGTATCAAGGAGCTTTCTTCCCCATCCCCTCAATGTCAGATAGAATAAACATGGGAATATCTGAAAGGAGGAAATTCTGCCAAAAACATAATTAGGTTAAAAACCTATGAAAATGACAAATAGGTTCCATGAATTATTAAGAAAAAACTCTCAGTAGTGAAGCCAGAAATCCCCATCCTTTGTTTCAGGGACTTTACAGCTTTCTTGCAGGCATACAGAATACTTTGTTGTTGTTGTTGCTGCTGCTGCTGTTGTTATATAAGCCAGATTATAAAAGACAATAAAGTGAATGCATGTTGGCACTTCATGGCCTCTCCAGTTCTGTCCTCTGTCACACTCTGATCCAAGCCCCAGGTCCAGGGAGACGAACAACTCTGTTAGTTCAAAGAACCTTCTAGAACAATGGCCTGAAGCCAACACCAGGAACTAAGGCAACTCTATGATAAAGGTACAAGGGAAGGAATAGGTTTGGCCATTTAAAAAAAAACACCATTCTATGCTCCTGTAAATATTATAGTCTGTCTAAGAGCATACCCAATAACTTGAAACAATCTGTGTAGGAAGGTGGCAGGAGAACGGGGAGAAGGCCTCGCTTAAAGTAATGATCTGATGCTAAAGCCGACCACGGCCCATTTCCATGAGAAGGTTTCTTATTCTAATCAGCTTCTGTCACTCAAATTTTTCTCCCTCCTGGGATACTTTAACCAGTTTAATCCCTGTTCCCTGTCTCTTCGGGGTCATTTGTGTATGTACAGGGGAAGAAAAGAAAGTTGTGCTTTCTGTAGAGAGCACTTAATGGGAAAGACTTACAAGTAGAAAAATACAGAAACAAGACCCAGAAAGGCTACAAATCAAAGAAAGGTTGGACAAATGGGACTGCATCAAACTGCAGAGCTTCTGCACGGCAAAGGGCATAGCTCGCAAGATAAACAGAAAGCCCACAGACTGGGAGAAGATCTTTACCAGCCATTCAATGGACAAAGGCCTTATATCTAAAATATAAGCAGAACTAAAAAAATTACCTTCTTCCAAAACAAAACCGCAAAGAACCATTAGCCCGCTCATCAAGTGGGCTAAAGACTTAAAAAGAGACTTCTCTGATGAGGAAATGAGAATGGCCAAGAGACATATGAAAAAATGCTCTACATCACTGGCCATAAAAGAAATGCAAATCAAAACAACATTGAGATTCCATCTCACCCCAGTAAGAATGTCATATATCAAGAAAACTAAGAATAACAGTTGTTGGAGGGGATGTGGCCAAAAGGGAACCCTACTTCATTGTTGGTGGGAATGTAAACTGGTTCAGCCACTCTGGCAAGCAGTATGGAGACTCCTCAAAAGTCTAAATATAGAACTCCCCTATGACCCAGCAACCCCACTTTTGGGTATCTATCCGAAAAACCACAAACAAAATCACAGTAAAGCCACCAGCACAACAATGTTCATTGCAGCGCAATTTGTCATAGCGAGAATCTGGAACCAACCCAGATGCCCCTCCGTAGACGAATGGATCAGGAAAATGTGGTACATATACACATGGAATTTTATGCCTCTATCAGAAAGAATGACATTGCCCCATTTGTAAGGAAATGGAAGGACTTGGAAAAAATTATACTAAGTGAAGTGAGCCAGACCCAAAGAAACATGGACTCTATGGTCTCCCTTATTGGGAATAATTAGCACAGGTTTAGGCAAGTCACAGCAGAGGATCACAAGAGCCCAATAGCTATACCCTTATGATCTCATAAGATGATGCTAAATGAAATGAACTCCATTTTATGGAAATGATTGTTATATCACAGTTGTAACTACTTTCAACATCCCATGTGTATCTGTAGCTTCTACTATTGATGATGTTCTTGTATCACCTTCTTGTGATTGTATCTACACTATCTCTGTAATGTTATCTGAGTATATTGGAAACCGTGTATAATGGTATTAGAACTAGGAAATTGAAAGGGAATACTAAATCGAGAGACACAGGGTAAAAAAGACAAACAACTACAAAAGCAATACTTGCAAAACTGTTTGGTGTAAATGAACTGAACACCTCAGGTGGGGGAAAGAGTAAGGGGGAGGGAGGGGGGTATGAGGGACAAGGTAACGAACAGTACAAGAAATGTATCCAATGCCTAACGTATGAAACTGTAACCTCTCTGTACATCAGTTTCATAATAAAAACTTTTTTAAAAATACAGAAACAAATGCACACTGAGTGTGATTCAAGTAGATGCCAAGCTCCATTCCCACCGATGGGTACACGGGCAGCTGGCTGAGCAGGCAAAGGAGTCTGTAAGCCAGGTTGGATGGCAAAGGCCAGATGGTAGATACGATGCGAATTGAGAGCTTGGCTTCATGTCTTCTTCATTAAGTAACTATCAGTTCTTTCCAAAGCTATCACAAAAGCAATATTAGTAAAATTACTACAAAACAATAGTAAAAAGAATAGGGAAGGTCTTACTTCTATTATTCACTACTTAATCTGTCTGTCAATGTATCTATTTATTTATCTTGATACCAAGAGTTGAACCAAGGGCCTCGATCTTTGCCTAGCTTTTTAAGGCTATCTTTCTACCACTCCCCTATCCCTTTTTTGCTTTAGTTTGGTTTTAAATAAGCCATGTGTGTTTGCCTGGGTGAACTACAGACTTGATGCTTCCATTTCCTCCTAAGAAGCTGGAATTACAGGCATGAGCCATCCTTCCCAGCCCCATATCCTTATTTTGAGTGACATAAGAGAAATATGTGTGCAAGAACATAACAACACTTTTCCTGTGAATTGCCTTCTTTATAAATGTTCCGTATTCATTTTAAAGTACCCATACGTTTATTTAAGAAGTGTTTATAGCTTGCAACTTTGTTGAATGTCTTATGAAGATAGAAATATTGGCTCAGAAAATTTCCCTGCTCCTCATTAGTGTCCTTTGATGAGCATTATTGTTTAATAATGTATTCTGAGCCCAACAATAAGCGTATCATTTAAAAAGAAATCTCTACTATCAAGAGGGCTAAAAATTAGAATTACTCTGATTGTAGCTCACAAGCTGCTCTTGGTCTTTGTCTGCTCAGGCTTCCATTAAAAAAATTTTAAATAAAATAAATAAACAAGAGAAATCTACTTCCCATTGTTCTAGAAAGTCAGAAACCCAAGACCAAGACTAGATCACTAGTGTCTTCCTGCCTTAGAGATGTCCAGTTTCTCCTATTCTCATTCTGTCCTTACTCGGGTGGGATTTGAGAACACACTGGTTTCTCTTACTATGAGGCCACTAATTCTATCGCATCAGGGCCCCATCCTTGTGCTTTCCTTAAACCTTTATTACTCTTCCAAAGCTTCCTCTATGCACATATAGCAACACCGAAGTCAAGGACTCCAACATAGGAACTGGGTTGGAGTAAAGATAGTTAGTCCACGACATTTCACCTCTATGTGGGGTATGACATAATCCTAAGTAGAAATACGACCTTGCTCTGTTCTTCATTTACAGGCTATGGTTTAAGGGGATATGTGTGGTGTCAAGGAAACAAAGTAGGAAATGGTGATGATTAATTTTACGTTTCAACTCAACTGGCCCATCTAGTGTCTACACATTTGATCAAATATTCATCTCAGTATTTCTGTGAGAGTGACTTTGGATGAGTTGAACATTTAGATTGGTAGAGGAAAGCAGATTTCCTCCCCTAACGTGCCTGGGGCTTGTCCAATCAGTTAGGGCCCTGAGTAGAACCGAAAGTTGCTCCCCACCAAATAAAAGGGAAATCTACGTGCTGAACTGCCCTTCGGCTAGAATATTGTTTTTACTTTGCCTGACATCAGGATGGAAACTGAAACGCCATCACCTTCTCTTCTTGGGTCTCCAGCCTGCCACCTTCAGGCTGAATCTATACTGTCCGCTCTTCTACGTGTACAGCTTGCTGACCACAGACTTAAGACAGCAATCTCCATAATCACAGGAGCCGAGTCCTTATAATAAGACAGTGTCAGTCTGTCTCTCTCCTCCCACCTTTTTAATGAAACCATTCCTTCTATTCCTCTGCAGCATCCTAAACAATACAAATTCGCTTCTAAGTATGTTTTAACATATTTAAAAACACATTTTGGCCAGATTCCAGTGGCCCACGCCTGAAATCTACTCAGGAAGCTGAGATCTGAGGATCTCGGTTCAAAGCCCATCCAGGCAGGAAAGGCCATAAGACTCTTATTTCCAATTAACTACCAGAAAAAGCTGGAAGTGGTGCTGTGGCTCAAGTGGTAGACCACTGGCCTTGAGCTAAAGGAGCTCAGGGACAGCACCTAGGCCCAGAACTCAAGCCCCAGGACTGATACCTAAATAAATAAATACATGTTTTATTATATTTAAAGATACCTTTTAATGTACTTTAAAATCCTATACTGAAGGATGCCTTAGATAAGAAAGAGTTGTGTTAGTAACTTAGATCCAAGTAAAAATCCCACAATTCTGGGATGACTAAAATTCTGGATATCCAAATGTTCAGCTTAGCAGTAAAAGCCTGGTAGAGTTTTCAGATTCTCACAGAGCACTGTTCAAGGCTAAGGCCTCCACTTCATTTGTCCTGTGGGAGAATCCCCAAGTTGTCCCAAGCCTTATACCAGAAACAATCACTTTAATATTCCAGGTAAACTCTGAGCTTTGGAGGAAGTCAAAGTGACAAATGAGCTGAGACTTGTTTCTGCAGTCACAAACCAGAAGAATTATCTTCTCTCACTATCCCCATGTAAGTAAGACCGGAGTTTCCTTTAAATCATCAGATGATATAGCTATAGATACAAATGATAAATACACACATGGTGTGTGATGTCGTACTGATGGCAGAATGAGAGAAAGAAGGATGGAGGGAAGGAGAAGGGGAAGGAGACAATGTGCTCACATAATAACAGAAATGTTCATTAAAAAGAAGCACCTCATTTCCATATCAAGAAAGATGAATATTAAATTTCTTCTGTATTTTAAAGTCTAAAAGCACCAAAATACTTTGTGAAGACGAGCAAATAACTTTTTGAAACTCAAAGCAAAAGGGGATTGAAAAACTTATCTCTGTTGCCAACTACTGCCTACTAGGAAGGTCACCTTCTAGTAACTTCCATTTCATTACTGGGTCATCTGATCTCTTTCATTTGCAGTTCAAAAACAACAGAGAGTTTAAAGTTGTTACTAAAGAAAAATTATTTTAAGGGAAAAGCCATTTGGATGAGCCAATGGACACTGCAGACCTGAGAGTAAAAACTGGGGCAAGAGTACAGCAAAACACATTTTTCCCAAATGTTTTGCTCATTCCCAAAGAGAAAGATCATCTTGGTCTCAAAAACGAATGTTCCCACAGACACTGTGCAGAACATCACTGTTAAGTTTTAAGAGCTGGACTTAAAAGATATCCAATCACTCATTTTTTTATTGACATATGAGTCATCTATTTATTTTTGACAGAAATTTTATTAAACATTCTTTCTCTTTCTTTTTTCTCAACACCCCAAACTCGAGCCTTTCATCTGCAGCTCCATCAACACTGTCATGATGATCTTCAAAGACATTTTTCTGTTTGTTTAGTTTTTGGAGCACAGGCTCTCTATATGTTGTCTAGCCTAGAATCAAACTCCTGACCTCAAATGACTCTCCTGTCTTACTCTCCCAAGGAGTTCAATGAAAGGATTTTCAAAGGTAGTTTTTATAAGGCTCTGTCCAGATTTTTTTCTTTCCAAGCAATCTCAAATTCCCACATGAGCTTTCATATCTCTTGTTCAAAAAACATGTATATATATATATATATATATATACATACATACATATGTATCTCCCCATGGATATACACACAGACCCAAGTCTTCCCACCTTTCAGCTAGTTAGTTGAATATCTCACTAAAGAATGGATGATAACTAAAACTTTATCCACAGAGAGCACATGGTTTCTTAAATATTAATTAGTGGACAATGAGGTATTGTGAGAAAATGATGACAGCAAAATATTCCCTGTTCTCAACAAATACCACCTACTCCCATGCCCACATCCTACGTACTGTGTCATACACAAATGCACAGTGTTAAGGGAATAGAGATGAGAAGCTTAGGGATTAATTGCAAAAGGCTTCTACCTCGAACATGCTGCCAAACTGGTTTCTAAAATAACAAATCAGTGCCTTGTCTGCAAACACAGTGTGAAAGCAAACACAGCATCTCCTGTGGAAAAATGAGAATGGTTTGGATGCCCCATTTCACCTAGAGGTCTAATCAAAATGTAGCACTGAGTTATGTCTTCATCACTTTTATATATAGTTACCATCATCACCATCACCATCGTCATCATTTTTTTAATGGAGAAACAGCATGGTGTGCTATCTAGTCTATACAACTTTCCAGAAGCATTTGAGTTAATTTCATCACCCGCTCACAATTCTCTCTTTTACAGTTAACAAAGACCACGGTTAACTAATCATAAAGATTAAAAATGGACAGTGCATCTTCTTTTGGCTTTGCTTGACTATGTCTTTGGCTGCATATCAAAAGCACTGAAGCATTCAATTTTGCCTTCATAATTCTTTAATAATGTGGCTCGTCGCATTGATTTCAGTAAACAGACCCTAGAGAGCCTAATACATTTTTTAGAGATTGTATAAATGATAAGTAGGCACATTTGGTCGTGTTTTACAGAGTCATAAATGCCTGGCCAATTTCCTTTGCTTTTGTACATGTAGCGTTCACACTTTGCCTATGCAGGTGCCAAATGAAAGTGGAATTGGCCGATGTAAAGCTTAGGCTCCAGGGCCAGATCACCAAGATGGATGGATCACCAGACTGCTGGTGATGGGTGGCTTGAGGACAATTTATTCAGTCCTTCATCCATTCAAAGTCATTAATAACTCAAAAGCATTGATAACTCAAAAGTATGATACTGACCATCATCCAGACACTATTTTAAGTGCTTACGATGGTATGAAGAACCAAACTTAGCCTCTTACATGTTTGAGGTTTATATTCTAACAGAAAGAGAATAAGTCATAGTTGTTCAAAGTAAGTCGACATTGCATGTGAGACTGCACTAGATATGACGGGGAGATGATTTCCTGGAGCCAGGGGAAAGAAAGCTGGACATAGGGGATTGTGTCCCCATGGTTATGAGCATTAGACTATGGAGTATGAGAGGATTTTAAAGGAACCTGTTAGAGCTCCCACAGGTTTCCGATGATGAAGACCAATGTGGATGATGACTGTACTGAGATTATTGCTATGAGTTCAAAAGG
Source organism: Perognathus longimembris pacificus (assembly GCF_023159225.1). NCBI lineage: Eukaryota > Metazoa > Chordata > Mammalia > Rodentia > Heteromyidae > Perognathus > Perognathus longimembris. The sequence continues at coordinate 110,587,207 of NC_063163.1, forward strand.
CTATGATGGTGCTGAGAGCGCATTGGGGAATAATAAACATGTACTCCCTATCCATATTCAATCCAGCAAGTCTGACCTCCACCCACACCCCCATCCCCCACGAGCTCTCCTCAAGCCCACGTTACTTGCCCACTCGCCAGCCTGTCACAGAACTGGCTTCCTCCTCCTTTACAGAGCCTCCTCTCCACTTCCGGAGCACCATTCTCTCCATTCTCTCTTGTTCCTTGCCATTGTCTCTCAACTTTCTTTGTTGCTTCATTTTTCCTTGTCCTAACAGTCATCCATTTTTCTCTGACCTAAATGACTGACATGTCATTCATGTCAAATTTGAGTTTGAGACCAATACACTTGCCAACTTTGTAACAAATACCTACAACCAGATGTCTCTCAGACATCTCAAACCTCACATGCCTATACTCGAATCCTAGGTCTTTCTCCCACAAAATATCATCCTTTTAATTTCAATACCATCCTTTTAATTTCAGTATCACCAGTGTCCATCCACTTCCAAAATTTAAAAAGAAAAATTCAACCTAGAAACTGAGCTCGGTCCCCTCCTATCCAGCAGTGTCTTCATCCTGTGCATAGTTAAGTCCAGCAAGAACGATCTCACAACTGTCACCTTGTAGCCATCCGTTTGGCTGGGTGGTTCCCTGCTACCACATCACGAAAGGACCA